>NC_138874.1:0-1200000 GCF_965194805.1 Balaenoptera borealis | reverse complement strand
GATGACTTCTTTTTTTGCAAGACACTGTACCAAGTAATAGGACTCCCTGCTGAAGAACCAGGGATGAGCCATCGAGGTCACTCTTGCTGAAGACAAAGGCAACAAAGATGTCAAGAGTCAATACCTAGAGGAGGGGAATATTTATCCCCAATGACTATTGTCTTTTTTCCTGCAGATGTCCCAGAATATATAAAAATATAGTTTGTTAGTGTGGGTGGTTGGAGGGGAAGGAGGGTGATGTGTCTGTGATGGGTTTTATACTGTCTGACAATTTTCCAAATAGATTAACCTGTTGCCTGAGTCATGACCCCCTTAGGGATATGTTTCCTCTGGGCTCTTTCTCTCCCCCTACCCCTTGACCCCAACACACACATATATGGGGGTCAAAAATTGTCACACAGAACCTGGGTAGCCTCAACTTTTAGTAAGCCTCCTTTCTTTGGCTTCCTTGAGCTCAGGGAGGTTAAGCAGAGCAAGACTGTCAATCAGTCTTGAAGCTGTGCCATATGTGGCTGTCCCTGAAGCAACCTCCAATGTGTGGATTTTAGTCAATCCCTTTCTGGTTGGGAACTACTTACTTCTGAACCACCCCACAGTAAAAAGGTGACCTTTAGCATAACTGGTCCAATTACACCCCTTAGCATCCACCACCAGAAAATTTAATAATCATGTCGTCCCTCTCTCTCTCTCTAACTTGACTTAATTAAAATTACGCCCATTTCAAGAAGAAGACAACGGGTAGGTGACGCTTGGGCCATGGCCTGATTATGCACTGTCTTCTCATTAAAAGCTTTTAGTGAAAAGTTCAAATGTCTTCACAATAATTCAGAATTCATCGAGGCGATTCAGACAACTCAATCCTTTGTCCTTATGGGTCTCATTCAGGGAGAAGAAAAATGGGAAAATGAATGATGAGTGAACAGTCAAAACTAAGTCCAAGTTAAAAAGAAGTAAATTAATACACAAAAGGTACAACTTGTGTGGAAGGCACATCTGTAGGTGAAATTAGCTCTGACATCCAAATGCTCTGATCAGTTTGAGCATTTGAAAACTTCTAAGGGCATGAAATGCGTGCGCTGAGGTGGCATCACGGAAGGAAGAGATGTGATTAAACTCCAGGCTGCCTGTCAGAGAGGTTCCAATCTCTCCTCACTTGTGATACTTCTATGAAGTTTTCGCATGAGAGCAGGCTGTCACGTTTGGGAAGAGACAGCACCCTCGTGCTAACTCCTCCTCCCTTTGATGTTTGTAGAACTTGGCCATTAAAATCTGCCTTGGGCTAAAACTCAGCAGGCAAGTTTCCAGTCCAGGAACAGCTTTGACAAAATTTTAATAAAATTAGAACCAGATTGGCATGAGGGATTTCAGTTAGAGAAAAGTTTATCTATATATGTAGATAGACATGTGAGGAAGGCAAAACTGTCATTGTGGAATAAATGATACATAGCAGTAACTCTTAGCCTGCTGGCATTTTGCACACAACTACTAGTGTCCTTGATCCATGAATAAGGTAAGAGATTATGAGTTTTCTTAGGCATTGTTAAGGTATTTGAAACATCCTATATTTGGGTGAATTTTGCTAATTTCAATATTGTTTTGTAACAATAGGGTTACAGTTTTTGTATCTTTTTTGTATCTCCCAGTTTTTGTATCTTTTTTTAAAAAGTGCAGCATTTGATTGCTTTGTTTTAAACTAACAGAGTAATTACACTGTTTGAAAACACTAAAGAGTTTTCTTTTGAAACCTTAATTTTGTAATATTTAACCTCTCTACGTGATTCTTGGTACTTTAAGCAAAGATTGGCTTACTTCTGAATATGGGCACTACACATACCTCTGTGCCTACTGTAAGAAATGTGGAGCAGAAGCAAGAAGAACTACAATCCTGCAGCCTGTGGAACAAAAACCACATTCACAGAAAGATAGACAAGACGAAAAGGCAGAGGGCTATGTACCAGATGAAGGAACAAGATAAAACCCCAGAAAAACAACTAAATGAAGTGGAGATAGGCAACCTTCCAGAAAAAGAATTCAGAATAATGATAGTGAAGATGATCCAGGACCTTGGAAAAACAATGGAGGCAAAGATCGAGACGATGCAAGAAATGTTTAACAAAGATCTAGAAGAATTAAAGAACAAACAAACAGAGATGGGGGCTTCCCTGGTGGTGCAGTGGTTGAGAATCTGCCTGCCAATGCAGGGGACACGGGTTTGAGCCCTGGTCTGGGAAGATCCCACATGCCGTGGAGCAACTGGGCCCGTGAGCCACAACTAATGAGCCTGCGCATCTGGAGCCTGTGCTCCACAACAAGAGAGGCCGCGATAGTGAGAGGCCCGCGCACCGCAATGAAGAGTGCCCCCGCTTGCCGCAACTAGAGAAAGCCCTCGCACAGAAACGAAGACCCAACACAGCTAAAAATAAATAAATAAATAAATAAATAAATTTATTAAAAAAAAAAAACAGAGATGAACAATACAATAACTGAAATGAAAACTACACTAGAAGGAATCAATAGGAGAATAACTGAGCCAGAAGAACGGATAAGTGACCTGGAAGACAGAATGGTGGAATTCACTGCTGTGGAACAGAATAAAGAAAAAAGAATGAAAAGAAATGAAGACAGCCTAAGAGACCTCTGGGAAACATTAAACGCAACAATATTCGCATTATAGGGGTCCCAGAAGGAGAAGAGAGAGAGAAAGGACCCGAGAAAATATGTGAAGAGATTATAGTCAAAAACTTCCCTAACATGGGAAAGGAAATAGCCACCCAAGTCCAGAGAGTGCAGAGAGTCCCATACAGGATAAATCCAAGGAGAAACACGCCAAGACACACAGTAATCAAACTGGCAAAAATTAAAGACAAAGAAAAATTATTGAAAGCAGCAAGGGAAAAATGAAAAATAACATACAAGGGAACTCCCATAAGGTTAAGAGCTGATTTCTCAGGAGAAACTCTACAAGCCAGAAGGGAGTGGCATGATATACTTAAAGTGATGAAAGAGAAGAACCTACAGCCAAGATTACTCTACCCGGCAAGGATCTCATTCAGTTTCGATGGAGAAATCAAAAGCTTTACAGACAAGCAAAAGCTAAGAGGATTCAGCACCACCAAACCAGCTCTACAACAAATGCTAAAGGAACTTCTCTAAGTGGGAAACACAAGAGAAGAAAAGGATCTACAAAAACAAATCCAAAACAATGAAGAAAATGGTCATAGGAACATACATATCGATAATTACCTTAAACGTGAATGGATTAAATGCTCCAACCAAAAGACACAGGCTTGCTGAATGGATACAAAAACAATACCCATCTATATGCTGTCTACAAGAGACGCACTTCAGACCCAGGGACACATACAGACTGAAAGTGAGGGGATGGAAAAAGATATTCCATGCAAATGGAAATCAAAAGAAAGCTGGAGTAGCTATACTCATATCAGATAAAATAGACTTTAAAATAAAGAATGTTACAAGAGACAAGGAAGGACACTACATAATGATCAAGGGATCAACCAAGAAGAAGATATAACAATTATAAATATATATGCACCCAACATAGGAGCACCTCAATACATAAGGCAACTGCTAACAGCTATAAAAGAGGAAATCGAGAGTAACCCAATAATAGTGTGGGACTTTAACACCTCACTTACACCAATGGACAGATCACCCAAAATGAAAATAAATAAGGAAACAGAAGCTTTAAATGACACAATAGACCAGATAGATTTAATTCATATTTATAGGACATTCCATCCAAAAACAGCAGATTACCCTTTCTTCTCAAGGGCACACGGAACATTCTCCAGGATAGATCACATCTTGGGTCACAAATAAAGCCGCAGTAAATTTAAGAAAATTGAAAACATATCAAGCATCTTTTCTGACCACAACGCTATGAGATTAGAAATGAATTACAGGGAAAAAAACGTAAAAACACAAACACATGGAGGATAAACAATACGTTACTAAATAACCAAGAGATCACTGAAGAAATCAAAGAGGAAATCAAAAAATACATAGAGACAAATGACAATGAAAACACGATGATCCGAAAACTATGGGATGCAGCAAAAGCAGTTCTAAGAGGGAAGTTTATAGCTATACAAGCCTACCTCAAGAAACAAGAAAAATCTCAAGTAAACAATCTAACCTTACATCTAAAGGAACTAGAGAAAGAAGAACAAACAAAACCCAAAGTTAGCAGAAGGAAAGAAATCATAAAGATCAGAGCAGAAATAAATGAAATAGAAACAAAGAAAACAATAGCAAAGATCAATAAAACTAAAAGCTGGTTCTTTGAGAAGAGAAACAAAATTGATAAACCATTAGCCAGACTCATCAAGAAAAAGAGGGAGAGGACTCAAAGCAATAAAATTAGAAATGAAAAAGGAAAAGTTACAACAGCCACCGCAGAAATACTAAGCATCCTAAGAGACTACTACAAGCAACTCTATGCCAATAAAATGGACAACCTGGAAGAAATGGACAAATTCTTAGAAAGGTATAACCTTCCAAGACTGAACCAGGAAGAAATAGAAAATATGAACAGACCAGTCACAAGCAATGAAATTTAAACTGTGATTAAAAATCTTGCAACAAACAAAAGTCCAGGACCACATGGCTTCACAGGTGAACTCTATCAAACATTTAGAGAAGAGCTAACACCCATCCTTCTCAAACTCTTCCAAAAAATTGCAGAGGAAGGAACACTCCCAAACTCATTCTATGAGGCCACCATCACCCTGATACCAAAACCAGACAAAGATACTACAAAAAAAGAAAATTACAGACCAATATCACTGATGAATATAGATGCAAAAATCCTCAACAAAATACTAGCAAACAGAATCCAACAACACATTAAAAGGATCATACACCACGATCAAGTGGGACTTATCCCAGGGATGCAAGGATTCTTCACTATACGCAAATCAATCAATGTGATACACCATATTAATAAATTGAAGAATAAAAACCACATGATCATCTCAATAGATGCAGAAAAAGCTTTTGACAAAATTCAACACCCATTTATGATAAAAACTCTCCAGAAAGTGGGCATAGAGGGAACCTACCTCAACATAATAAAGGCCATATACGACAAACCCACAGCCAACATCATTCTCAATGGTGAAAAACTGAAAGCATTTCCTCTAAGATCAGGAAGGAGACAAGGATGTCCACTCTCACCACTATTATTCAACATAGTTTTGGAAGTCCTAGCCATGGCAATCAGAGAAGTAAAAGAAATAAAAGGAATACAAATTGGAAAAGAAAATGTAGAACTGTCACTGTTCGCAGATGACATGATACTATACATAGAGAATCCTAAAGATGCCACCAGAAAACTACTAGAGCTAATCCAGGAGTTTGGTAAAGTTGCAGGCTACAAAATTAATGCACAGAAATCTCTTGCATTCCTATACACTAATGATGAAAAATCTGAAAGAGAAATCATGGAGATACTCCCATTTACCACTGCAACAAAAAGAATAAAATACCTAGGAATAAACCTACCCAGGGAGACATAAGACCTGTATGCAGAAAACTATGACACTGATGAAAGAAATTAAAGATGATACCAACAGATGGAGAGATACACCATGTCCTTGGATTGGAAAAATCAATATTGTGAAAATGACTATATTACCCAAAGCAATCTACAGATTCAATGCAATCCCTATCAAATTACCAATGGCATTTTTTATGGAACTAGAACAAATCATCTTAAAATTTGTATGGAGACACAAAAGACCCCGAATAGCCAAAGCAGTCTTGAGGGAAAAAAACGGCGCTGGAGGAATCAGACTCCCTGACTTCAGACAATACTACAAAGCTGCAGTAATCAAGACAATATGGTACTGGCACAAAAACAGAAACATAGATCAATGGAACAAGATAGGAAGCCCAGAGATAAACCCACGCACCTATGATCAACTAATCTATGACAAAGGAGGCAAAGATATACAATGGAGAAAAGACAGTCTCTTCAATAAGTGGTGCTGGGAAAACTGGACAGCTACATTTAAAAGAATGAAATTAGAACACTCCCTAACACCATACACAAAAATAAACTCAAAATGTATTTGAGATCTAAATGTAAGACCAGACACTATAAAACCCTTAGAGGAAAACATAGGAAGAACACTCTTTGACATAAATCACAGCAAGATCTTTTTTGATCCACCTCCTAGAGTAATGGAAATAAAAACAAAAATAAACAAATGGGACCTAATGAAACTTCAAAGCTTTTGCACGGCAAAGGAAACCATAAACAAGATGAAAAGGCAACCCTCAGAATGGGAGAAAATATTCGCAAATGAATCAACAGACAAAGGGTTAATCTCCAAAATATATAAACAGCTCATGCAGCTCAGTATTAAAGACACAAACAACCCAATCCAAAATGGGCAGAAGACCTAAATAGACATTTCTCCAAAGAAGACATACAGATGGGCAAGAAGCACATGAAAAGCTGCTCAACATCACTAATTATTAGAGAAATGCAACTCAAAACTTCAATGAGGTATCACCTCACACCAGTTAGAATGGGCATCATCAAAAAATCTACAAACAACAAATGCTGGAGAGGGTGTGGAGAAAAGGGAACCCTCTTGTACTGTTGGTCGGAATGTAAGTTGATACAGCCACTATGGAGAACAGTATGGAGGTTCCTTAAAAAACTAAAACTAGAATTACCATATGATCCAGCAATCCCACTACTGGGCATATACCCAGAGAAAACCATAATTCAAAAAGACACATGCACCACAATGTTCACTGCAGCACTATTTACAATAGCCAGGTCATGGAAGCATCCTAAATGCCCATCAACAGACGAATGGATAAAGAAGTTGTGGTACATATATACAATGGAATATTACTCAGCCATAAAAAAGAACGAAATTGAGTCATTTGTTGAGACGTGGATGGATCTAGAGACTGTCATACAGAGTGAAGTAAGTCAGAAAGAGAAAAACAAATATCGTATATTAACGCATGTATGTGGAACCTAGAAAAATGGTACAGACGAACTGGTTTGCAGGGTAGAAGTTGAGACACAGATGTAGAGAACAAACGTATGGACACCAAGGGGGGAGAACCACGGTGGGGTGGGGATGGTGGTGTGCTGAATTGGGCGATTGGGATTGACATGTATACACTGATGTGTATAAAATTGATGACTAATAAGAACCTGCAGTATTAAAAAAAAAAAAAGAAATGTGGTGACAGGTGCTGCACTGCATTCAAGAACATAGGAACAAAGATCAGAAAACCTCAAAATATTTAATCCATCCATTCAGCTCCTTTTGCCACTCTCCTTCCACATGCTTGCTGCACACTGGGGAAATGCGGGCTGTAGTCCTGTCCCCTATAATTTATTAGGAATCTTTCAGTCACTTTGAGTCCTGTCTCACATACTCAATACGTTACCAACACCTTACAGAGAAGCACTGGAAGCTTCATCTCTAACTTAGTCTTATCTAAAAGGTTATTAAATAAAGCAGCAACCATTTGACATATACAATAAAGACCCTCCAATGACTTTTTCAAGTATGCCTTATAGATGTATTATGCCAACAAAGACTGAAAGATCCCCATAAAAATGCCTCATGTATGTCCTGCTCTCCTTGGCCCAGTTGTTCATTTCATGAAGGTCAAAGAGAAACCATGTTCTAAGAATGTTATGCAAATTATCTAAAATTAGTGTGAGCCTATTTTTACCTTGCTAACCCCTACTCTATTGATGCTAAAAAAAAAAAAAATCAGAGACTGTAAGCAGTGTGGCTCCCATGGATGCCTGTAGCCTAGTACCAATGAAGAAATATATTTGCTAAATACTTTCCAAAACTAGAACCACGCAATTACTATTTGATCCTTTTGGGGTTCAAACTGGCATAATAACATTAAAGTGGTTTTTGTTTTGTTTTTAATGCACAAAGGAGCCAACTCTACTGTCTCGGTTTAATCCATATTTTCTTCCTGCACTAGCAGATTTATTTTGTGTATTTATGTATTTTTATGCCATTTTTCCTGATATCACAGATACAGGGAGTATGCTTAATCTCTGACATGCATTGCAATGCCAGAGCTAAATAGCAGTGAAAGCCTTCCAAGACAAGCTCTCCTAAAAGCACATGCTCACTTTTTAGGTCAGCTCTTCTCCGTAAAGTGTGTACTGACTCCTAAAAGAAAATTTTTGTTTAATGTTTCCTGGTTTTTGTCTCCAGGAGATCATTTTGCATAAATGCTGTAACTACCTTGGGTCAAGGTCAGGAAAATCCTCATTGTGAGTCTCTTGGGTATGTTTCATTTCTTGGGTGTATTTTGAGAGCTGACTCATTGTCCTGACTTGACAAAAGTCTATCAGTTGATTGTTTTCTTCCCATTGCATTTTGGACCAGAACCCTCAAGACCTCATGTGCCCATTAGTCCCTGCCCAGGGCCTAAGGTCAGATGACTTCCCACAGAACCAAACTGGGAGGAAACAAAACAAAACAAAACAAAACTCACTGAGCCCTACGGCAGAGGAAAAAGAGGGATGTTCCACTTTCAGAGCAGCTTAAACTAGACTGTGTTCCCACAGTGCAGTACGAATCCTTCCTACATCAAGCACATGTTCAAAAGAACTATGGCAGGTGGTCTTTTGGCATCAGTATGCTTCGCTTGTGGCCTATAGTAGATGAGATGCGATCCCTGATCTTAGATTGCCTTCAATCTAGTTGAGGAAATAAGCTACAGACACATAAAATGACCAGCAAATTGCTGGCAAACAGGAGCTAAGATGTCTGTCTGAGGGCTAGCTAATAAAACACACCAAATCTATTTTTCAAAAACTCCTCAGTTCCTAATGGTTCATCATGAAGTTATCTACCATAAACACAGCATCCCTAATAATAGCCCTTGTCTCCAATATTTATTCAACAAGCCTAGTCATCACTAATTTCTCCTAACCTCCTAGTCAATAAGATTGTTATAGATTTACTGAATGATTTTTTTAAAGATAGAATGGTGGTATCCCCAAAAGATACTATGCTGTATCAGTATAATCTCTTCTGCTGTCAGCATACTGTTTTCTGGTTATTTTGACCTAGAGATGACTATTATGACTCAATAAATCTATTATTGGAGTCAAAACTTCTTTAAAAAAAGTGATTTACTGTTGCAACTGAGCAAAACCCACAAATCCAAAAAGTCATGTGGCCAGGGTATCACATGAGGTGGTGAAATGTCAGCCATAGACACCCACCAAAAAACTCTGTAATGTTCACTTGCACAATCAAAACAAACTTTTATTAAGCACTTACACTATGATAAGACCAAAGTATACAAAGATAAATGAAAATAAATGATTAAGAAATATACAAAGGAACAAATCAATAAAATACAGTGTGATAATTACTATTAGCAAAAGAATCTGGAAAGTATTATGGGAGCACTTACAGGAAAGAAAAACTCTTTTAGAAGGAATCAGGAGAGGCACTACAGAGAAGGTAATTTCTGAAGGATGGGTCTTGACGGATGAATAGGAGTCATGAGTGTAAGTAGCAGGCATAGCACATATACTAAACAACTATATTTAACATTTTGAACAAAATGAAGTCTAGAAGTATAAAAATACAACATTTCCAAGTGAGTGGCTTGGCAGAGCTGGAAAGGAGGGCATGAGGGACGCCCAGAGGCCAAGTTTTGGAAAAGATAGTTGCAAGAACTATCCCACTTCCCCTAAGTTGTGAAGGGCCTTATATATCATGCTAAAAAGCAAGGAAGAGAACTATGATATGTTTTTAAGGAGAATGACATGATTAGTAAGTAAAGGATATATAGGAGGAGAGATATGAGGTAGACAAGGATGGCCAATATTATAGCCAGGGAAAATAGGTAATGAGAACCTGAACTATTTTTATGTTTGTTTCCCACCTTGTTGCAGAGAAAACTGCAAGTAGCATTCAAGGATATATAAGACATAAAGTGGCATAAAATAAATGTGGAACCAAAGAAGAATGAAAAACAAGGTCAAAGGCTCCATTTGAGATGGAGCCACAAATCAAGAGTTAAAAATAAATGCTCTATATATTTGCCACTGATTGCCCAAGACAAGTACAACTCACTCTTCTTGGTTACTGACATTTGACAGGAACGTCTCCTGGGTGAAGGAGGACTCTGTGAAGTCATGAATAGCACCCTTGATAATCTAGCTCTCTGCAGATCTGGTTTGATACAGGGTTAGATTTGATCTGGAGGAGCCCTCAAGTCATTCTCCCTTGATATTGCTTTTCTGGGTCAAGCTCTTGATAAAAACTGGATGGTCCAAAGCTAGAAAGGGCCCCAAATAACAAGAGCCTCAAGCTACTCTGTGCTGCCCTTGATCACAGGTCTTTTTGCCTTAGCAGATGACCAAGTTGGAAAAAGGACTGGTATGTCTTATAAAAGTTGAAAACGTCTCTTCATAAAGATAGGGGAACCTAAAGAGAAAAACTTTCTCCACTGGAAGTAAGCCAAGGAACAGTATACAGATAGGGAAAGTCCTGAACAGAGGCAGAGGTGATGAGGATGAAGAAGAGAGGAGATGTTGGAGAAATATTTCCAAGGCACAATTAATAGGACTGTTCACTAATCAGATGCGAAAAAATGAAAGAGAAAGTAGGGTTGAAGCTGTTTTCAAAGCTCCTTGCTTGGGTACTTGGATGAATGGTGATGATAAAAAGAAACAAAATAGGAAAGAATAGGTAGGATTTCTGGAAAAGATGATTAAATCCAGTTTTGGTTAAGTAATGTTTGAAGTAAGGTGTTCTGCACCTTGCTCTATTGCAGTTAGAAATAGCAATCTAAAGCTCTAGTGAGAGGTGTGGCATGAAATTATAAATTTATAAATTATTGAACTCTTGAAAGCAGGTAGAGACCTAGTAGTATATGAAATCATCCTGGGAAAACCTAGAGTGAAAGAAGAAGGGGAAGGGGTTGGGAGGATAGAGGGAGAGGACTAAGGGGAGTACACTGGAGAAGAAACGGTGAGAGGCAGATGACAAGGAGCTATGAAAGGATCAAGAAAATAATTCAGAAGCTGAGAACTTCTACTAGAAAAGAATGGTATTGCAGAAGCCCATGAAGGAAGAGAGGAGGAAATGGCCAGTTGAGACATCCCTATAAAGGTTTAAAGAGGGATAAGGACTAAAAAAGATGCTATGGGGTCATCAATAATCTTAGTTATGACAGTTTCTGTGGGAGTTATCTAGAGATCAACTCTAGTGGCCTGGTGCATGGTGAAAGGTGAAGGAGTAGAGAAAGCATGAGTGGGATACTCAAACAAGATATCTGACAGCAAAGTAAGGCGGTAACTTAAAGAAGAGGTAGAGTCAAACAAACATTTTTGGTTGACAGTTGTATCAAAATAGTTACTCATGTAAGTCTGTGAAATTCCCTCTTAAATCCAACTGACCAGCATTTCTATCTTCATAAGAAAGTAGCTTTATGAGTTACAGAAGCGGTAAGTTACAAATAACAGAAATCCAAATTAATGTGCTGGCCTCAAGGAAGAGGGATTTGTCTCACATGACAAGAACATGTGACAAGGACAACTTCCAGAGGTAGAAGCTGAGGGCTGGGCAGTAGCTCAACAATGGCAACGGGGACCCAGACTCTTACTTTCTGTTCTCCCACCTTTTGTGTGTAGGCATACTTGGTGCTTCATACTTGTCACGATTACAAGATGATTCCTGCACCTTGAGACTGACCATCTGCTTTGCTAAAAGCAAAAGAGGCAGGAAGGGCAAGGGGTAAAAGGGAAATGATTGCTGAGTCTGTCTCTTTTTCTCAGGAAAGGAAAAACTTTCTCAGAAACCTCACTCAGTTACTTCTGCTTGTATTTCATTGGCCAGAATGGTGTCACAATGAAATGAAAATGAAAAAGTAGATGAACCATCAAAATCAAGACAAAAAATATAAAATCTACCTGAAACAAAAAGACAAAGGTAATTTTACTCTTCCTCTATCTACCCACTTGATGAAGAAATCTCCCAGAGACACAGTTGAGGAGAGTTAGTGTTAAAAAGACCATTGCCATTGCCTTGACCCTGACAGACAATCACTATCCCAGCCC
This sequence comes from Balaenoptera borealis, assembly GCF_965194805.1. Lineage (NCBI taxonomy): Eukaryota > Metazoa > Chordata > Mammalia > Artiodactyla > Balaenopteridae > Balaenoptera > Balaenoptera borealis. The sequence continues at coordinate 1,187,891 of NC_138874.1, read as the reverse complement.
CCAGCTGTAAAACTTACACCCTTAGACTATACCTTATACTCTTCTACTTCTTGCAGACATCTAAAGACCCATGGTCACCAGCATTCCTATTCTGTGACGATTTGATTTCCAGGCTTAATTATTATCATTGTCAACATTACTCCTGACCTAATTCTAACTCTCAGTGATTTCAGTATCCAAGTAGATGATCCTTCCAAGAGGCTCACCTCCTTCCCTCTGATGATCTTACTCTCCACCCTAACTCAGCTCCTCTTTCTCATGGCTACACTTTAACCTAATCCTCACCAACAGCCACATCCCTTCCATAATCTCTACTTAACCATCCTATTCTTTGTCCCCCACCTCCTATCTTTCTAGCTGTCTCGCTCCAGTGCTTTGACTCTGAAAAATTTCCCTCTATACCAGAACCTATAATCCATTGGGTTCTTCCAACTTTTTTACTGTCTACACCACCTTCACGGCCTCATTCCTTTATTTTATTTAAATTCCATAGTTAATCAATTATTCCCTTGCGTCTACCCCCAGTTCTCTTGCTTGGTCCTCTCTTCATCTTACCTACATGGTGAAACCCAACCCTGATTGAATCTAGCTCTTCACCTACTTCAGGTCTACATCCAAAGACTTGAATATGACTGGATAAAAATATAACATTATGAATAGATTCATTTTAAATGTCTGAAACTAATCCCAAGAGGGCCCTGAATGCTACCTGGCAACTCTACTGCATATTGAATTCCATTCAGTCTCCCAATGCTAGACAACCATTGAACACCTTTTCCTCTCTTCTCATACCTCCAACCTCTTCTCCCCATCCATTCTTACTCTTAGTTGACTACCATGTCTCTTATTTCTCTTGAGAAAATAGTGGCAATCAGAAGAGAAATTCCATGTTTCACTACCACCTCTACCCACAATACTCTGCCCATATACTCTGCCTTCCCACCTGTTACTATGGGTGAAGACTTCAGGTGCTGTTTAAGGTCAACCCCTCTGCTCTTCCACTAGTTGCCACCCATCTCTTATCACCTAAGACACTGCTTTAACAATGGTCTCTATCTCACTTGGATCATCTGTGTGATCTCTTTTTAAAATTATTTCTATCATCATCTAAATATGCTGAAATTTCTCCCATCTTAAAAAAAAATCATTTGAGCTTCATATTCCTGTCCAGCTATCATCTAAATTTCCTGTTTCCCTTTGAGGGAAATTCTGAAATGCATTTTCTATTCCCATTGTCTCCAATTCCTCTGTCCTTATTCTTCCTTGAACCTATTCCAATAGGACTTTGGTCCTGGTCCTTGGCCAAAACTCTCTTCTAGGTCACCAATGACTTCCAAGTTGCTAAATCCACGGTCAACTCTCAGGCCTCATCTTACTTGACCTATCAGCAGCATATAGCAGGTAATCACTTCTCTGTGAAACACTTTCTTCCCTAGGGTTCAGGGACATCAAACTCTCCTAACTTCCCCCTAAATCACTGGCTACTCTCCTTGGCTGATTTCTTCTCCTCCTCACAAATCCTAAACATTTAGGTTGCCCCAGGTCACAGCCATCAAAACTCATCTCTTCTCCATGTGTACCATTTTCCAGGATGATGATCTCATCCAGTCACACAGCTTTAACACCAGGTATAAACTGATGATTCTCAGCTTTGAATTTCCAGCCTGGACTGCTCCTAGTAATTCCAGTCTTATATCTCCAGCTGCCTATATGAAATTTCACTTGGATACATAATAGTCATTTCAAACATAAGATGTCCAAAAACTAAATCTGATTTTCTTCATCTCTCCTCCCTGACCCTCCTGCATAGTTCCCTACCTCAAAGGAAAGCAACTTCATCCTTCCAGTTGCTCAAGCCAAAAATCTCATGGTCACCCTTGATTCCTTTTCTCTCTCAGCTCAAATCCAATCCATCAGAAAATCCTGTTTGCTCTACCTTTAAAATCTCTCCTGAATTATTGTCATAGCTTCCTAACTGATGTTCCTGTTCCTACCCTTGTCCCTCTTTAGTCTATACTCAACATAGCAGCCAGAGTAACTATTTATTATCTCACTCAGAGTAAAAGCTGAAGTCCTGCAATGGCTTAAAGGCCTTACATCAGTAATTCTTAACCTTCTTTGTGATGTGAATCTTTTTGGCAGACTGTTGAATTCTCCAGATCCCTTCTTAAAATAACATTTTAAAATGCATAAAATAAAATATATAGGATTAAAAAAGAAACCAATTATGAAATACAGTGAACAAAAATTAAATAAGTCCAAATTTGTGATTAATAAGAATTCCTTTATTATATTAAATAACAATATCTAGTAGACCCCAAGTAAGAGATTTTGCTCTGGACAATCTGGTCCCCACTACCTCTGACCTCAGCTCTTACCATGCTCTCCTCTAATCATCTGGCTTGGGTCACCCTGACTTCTTTGCTGGTCCACCAAGCTTGCTTCTACCCTAGGAACTTGGCATTTGCTGTCCCTGCAAATATCTGCATGGGTTATCCCTGCACTTTCTTTAGGTCTCTGATCAAATGTCACCTTGACAGTGATGCCTTCTCTGGCCTCTCTCTTTAAAAAGGCAACTCTCCTCCCATACACATACCCTGGCACAACCTTTCCTGCTTTATTTTTAAATGGTGATAATATTTATCACCATTTAATAGATAGATAGATAGACAGATAATGTCCTGGTTAATTTTTTTGTTGTCTACACACACACACACACACACACAAATATAATTTCCCTGAGAGCACAGATTTTTTATTAATTTTGTTCAATGCTGTGTTTATAGCATCTGGCCTATTACCGGCACGTAACAAATATTTACTGAAAGGACAAACAAATAAAGTGAATTCCTCCCTCCCAGAAGAGAGTCTCCAAGGGCTGTCTTCTTCGGAGTCAGGCATCAGGCAGTGACCATGCTCAGGGATGTGACTGCCAACTTTGCCCAAGATTTTGTAAGATCAAAATACTCACTATCATATAGTCCCCCAGTTGAGACTGATTACTTTGAAAGTCACACCCTAGAGGAGCAGGCACTAGACTGGGTCCTTGACTTGGGTGTTTGACTACTTGACAACTTTCCTTCATGCCCAAGAAGAATGGCCTGGCCATGGTCATTCTTTCTCATATCAGGGCCTTTTAAACAAAGTTCCACTTCAGAGATCAAATATGAAAGGAGAGCAAAGAAAACTTGGTGGTAGATAAGATACTACAAGAGACTGTCAGAATCTCTGCAACAGAATAAAATAATGCTCAGGGTACTGCTGATGAACACAACCAGGAAAGAGCACACCATTTTCTTAACTGAGGAGCCATCCAATCTATGAACAGAGGCACAACACATTTCTCCTCCAAAGATGCCGATTTCTAACTATGACTATTGATCTCTATCTAACCATGAAAATTAATGGTCCCAAAGAGAAAAAGTGACACTGAATCGTTGGAGAACTTCAGACAATAAGAACAACACTAAAGGGGTTGCTGCAAGGTCTGGACTTGATAAGTGTGGGTGTCACAGTATTAATCCATTGTGTCTAGCACAACATACAGGATTAGAACCAATGGGATTTGTTTGTTTTAGTTTAGTGGTTTTGTTTTTGTTTTACCCAAATCACTTCCATTTTAAGGTTCCACGGAGCCAGGCTGCTTTTCACTGTACCTTTTAGTGATTAAGCCATGGGGACAGATTGGGGGTGGGCAAGAAATGAAAAAGAAAAATGAATGAATCTATAGAGTACCGTTTACTCTCGGGGAAGCATATGTTAGCATCAAGGTGGCGTAGGTCACTGGGAAAGGAGGTGACTTCTACCAAATGATATTAGAAATATCCAGGAATACAGTATCATTAAGGAAAAGATCTTTCTTCTCTTCTCTCTGGAAGCCCATGTTCCTGCAAGGCTGCAAGTTTTCTTCCTGTGATGTCTTTCTACCCCTATAAGATTTCTTTTGGTATTCATTTAACTTGATCCAACACATCAGCCTGATTACAGTTTTCTAGGAATGCCTTTAATACTTTAGGCTCTGAGCAGGTCTTACATAGGTACATATATAACATTAGGCATGAAATATTCTTTGAGGCTCCTTCTTGCTTCCCCAGGTTACCTGACTAGCCTGCTAGCCCCTCATCCACTGGGCAAGCAGATGTTATAGGAGTTACTGAAGACAGAGGTCCCAGAGTCAGATCCACCTAATCCCATCAAGGTGTGACCAAGGCAGAACTGGTTTAGCAGCTGTTCCACCTGGAAAATAAAAGCACCTGGGAAAGAAAAGTGAGGTGAGGGAGGACATTTGTGGAGCTTCCTACATCTTGACCTTCTCCCCAGCAAACCTTGTAGTGGGATGGGAAATTGCAATTCCTGGACATTTCTCCTCTGATTTTAGGTGGTTTTCTAAGTATTAGAACTGGAGCCAGTTACTCATCTGAGGTTTCCTGGGTGACAGGATCTGCCAACCTGCCCTGGCACAGCAGCATAGTGAATGTTGGCAAAGATCACCCTTGCATTTTCCATAGAGCCAAGGTGAGTGTGGAGGGGTTCCTAATGTTCCCATTGATCTAGGCCAGACTGGGCCTACACATAAAGAAAAACATAAGGCACTTAAGTATTTATTACAAAAGAAATTAGGCAGGGAATTGGTTATACAGGTGGTAAAGGAACCAAGAGTCAAACAGACAAACTAGAAATTAGCAGCATAGAAATGAAAACTAGCTCTGTGATGGAGAGACAAAGGATAGAGGTGGTGTTCTTGGTGTGCATGGTCCAGGGACCATGGAGCACCCTTCCAGTGGTTTTGGAGCCACAGAGGACACCCCAGGGTTGCCAGCGATGCCACTTGCAACCTTCAATCTCCTGTCAACCCTCCCATTTGCTGAATCTGGACAAATTCCAGCTGACCTAGGAGCCTGGGCAATATAGCCTATAGGATTAGCCCCTTGTGATAACAGAGGGTAGCAGGAGAAGGATGAGAAATGAGCCCAAAGTAAAATGCCTGAGACTGGCACAGGATGACAGAGCAGCAGAGGCCAGCTAACTACACCCCAGAGATTTCCACTGTTGGAAGGAGAAGCATAGTGGGATCCCTGGAGACTGCTCTCCAAGGCTGAGAGAAAAGAAGCAGCACTACCCAATGGCGCCCTGACACTCTCAGGCTAGAGTGTACCAGTCAAGCAACTGATGTCCATCAACATGCTCCATGAGAAAGCACCAGCAGGTATCATCTGGGCTAAGAGAGCCACCTGTCAGGACAGCTGGCGTCACCAGCATCTGAGAGCAGACCAGCAGGAAACCTATGGCTGGGCCCTGTTGAAAAATCTGACTCCAGCCCAGCTGATCAATTTCCTTTCCACTCATGTACCCTTACCTGCAGGAGCACTTCTTTCTGCCCCCTTCCTGCAATGGAGGTGTACAGGCAAGCCCAAGGTCCCAGAGGGGAGAAAGGAAAAATTCAAGAAATGGACAGAAACCATGAAATGGGTGTTTTAAACTGGACAGTGGCCAATTAAAACACTTGATTTGGATTGAATATTTATTTGAAAGAGACTATTCTAAACCATAAGTGACTCAAAATGTTTAGGATCAGACCTAATTTCACAGTTTGGATGAAATTTAGTGAAACATTAGTGCTTTCATAAAGAAAATTAAGCAGTTTGCACATAGCTGAGAGGTGACTACAGGCATATCTCAGAGATATTTTGAATTCCATTCCAGACCACTGCAATAAAGTGAATATCACAATATCACAATAAATAAAGAGAGCCACACAATTTTTTTTTGGTTTCCTAGTACATATAAAGTTATATTTACATTATCCTGTAGTCCATTAAGTGTGCAATAGCATTATGTCTAAAAAACAATGTACATGCCTCTATTAAAAACTACTTTATTGCCAAAAATATTCTAGCCGTCATCTGACCCTTTAGCGAGTTGTAATCTTGTTGCTGGCGGAGGGTCTTGCCTCAATATTAATGGCTGCTGACTGAACAGGGTGGTGGTTGCTGAAGGGTGGGCGGGACTGTGGCAATTTCTTAAAATAAGACAGCAGTGAAGTGTGCTGCACTGATGGACTCTTCCTTTCATGAACGATTTCTCTGCAGCATGCAATGCTGTTTGATAGTATTTAACCCACAGTAGGACATCTTTCAAAATTGGAGTCAATCCTCTCAAACCCTGCCATTGCTTTATCAACTAAGTTTATGTAATATTCTTAATCTTTTGTTGTCATTTCAACAATCTTCACAGCACCTTCACCAGGAATAGATTCCATCTCAAGAAACCACCTTCTTTGCTCATCCATAAGAAGTAACTCTTCATCCATTAAAGTATTATCACGAAATTGCAGAAATCCAATCACATTATCAGGCTCCGCTTGTAATTCTAGTTCTCTGGCTATTTTCACTACATCTGCAGTTACTTCCTCCACCAAAGTCTTGAACCCCTCAAAGTCATCAATGAGGGCTGGAATCAACATCTTACAAACTCCTGTTAATGCTGATATTTTGACCTCTACCCCCGTCCCATGAATCACAAAATCACGTGGGTTTTTTTTTTTTTACATCTTTATTGGAGTATTATTGCTTTACAATGTTGTGTTAGTTTCTGCTGTACAACAAAGTGAATCAGCTATACATATTCATATATCCCCATATCTCCTCCCTCTTGTGTCTCCCTCCCACCCTCCTTATCCCATCCCTCTAGGGGGTCACAAAGCATCGAGCTGATCTCCCTGTGCTATGTAGCAGCTTCCCACTAGCTATCTATTTTACATTTGGCAGGGTATATATGTCAATGTTACTCTCTCACTTCGTCCCAGCTTCCCCTTCCCCCCGTCCTCAAGTCCGTTCTTTACGTCTGCGTCTTTATTCCTGCCCTGCCACTAGGTTCATCAGTACCATATTTTTAGATTCCATATATATGCATTAGCATACAGTATTTGTTTTTACCTTTCTGACTTACTTCATTCTGTATGACAGACTCTAGGTTCATCCACCTCACTACAAATAACTCAATTTTGTTCCTTTTTATGGTTGAGGAATATTCCATTGTATATATGTGCCACATCTTCTTTTAACCATTCATCTGTCAATGGACATTTAAGTTGCTTCCATGTCCTGGCTATTGTAAATAGTGCTGCAATGAACATTGGGGTACATGTATCTTTTTTTTTTTTTTTAATTTATTTTTAGCTGTGTTGGGTCTTCTTTGATGCATGCGGGCTTTCTATAGTTATGGCAAGCAGGGGCTACTCTTTGTTGTGGTGTGTGGGCTTCTCATTGAGGTGGCTTCTCTTACTGCGGAGCACAGGCTCTAGGTGCACGGGCTTCAGTAGTTGTGGCACGTGGGCTCAGTAGTTGTGGCTCACGGGCTCTAGAGCACAGGATCAGTAGTTGTGGCACATGGGCTTAGTTGCTCCGCAGCATGTGGGATCTTCCCACACCAGGGATTGAACCCATGTCCCCTGCATTGGCAGGCAGATTCTTAACCACTGTGCCACCAGGGAAGTCCAACATGTATCTTTTTGAATTATGGTTTTCTCAGGGTATATGCCCAGTAGTGGGATTGCTGGGTCATATGGTAGTTCTATTTTTAGTTTTTTAAGGAACCTCCATACTGTTCTCCATAGTGGCTGTATCAATTTACATTCCCACCAACAGTGCAGGAGGGTTCCCTTTTCTCTACACTCTCTCCAGCATTTATTGTTTGTAGATTTTTTGATGATGGCCATTCTGACTGGTGTGAGGTGATACCTCGTTGTGGATTTGATTTGCATTTCTCTAATAATTAATGATGTTGAGCATCCTTTCATGTGTTTGTTGGCAATCGGTATGTCTTCTTTGGAGAAATGTCTATTTAGGTCTTCCACCCATTTTTGGATTGGGTTGTTTGTTTTTTTTGATATTGAGCTGCATGAGCTGCTTGTATATTTTGGAGATTAATCCTTTGTCAGTTGCTTCGTTGGCAAATATTTTCTCCCATTCTGAGGGTTGTCTTTTGGTCTTGTTAATGGTTTCCTTTGCTGTGCAAAAGCTCTTAAGTTTCATTAGGTCCCATTTGTTTTTGTTTTTATTTCCATTTCTCTAGGAGGTGGGTCAAAAAGGATCTTGCTGTGATTTATGTCATAGACTGTTCTGCCTATGTTTCCCTCTAAGAATTTTATAGTGTCTGGACTTACATTTAGGTCTTTAGTCCATTTTCAGTTTATTTTTGTATAGGTGTTAGGGAGTGTTCTAATTTTATTCTTTTACATGTAGCTGTCCAGTTTTCCCAGCACCACTTATTGAAGGGGCTGTCTTTTCTCCATTGTATATTCTTGCCTCCTTTATCAAAGATAAGATGACCATATGTGCATGGGTTTATCTCTGGGCTTTCTATCCTGTTCCATTGATCTATATTTCTGTTTTTGTGCCAGTACTGTCTTGATTACTGTAGCTTTATAGTATAGTCTGAAGTCAGGGAACCTGATTCCTCCAGCTCCATTTTTCTTTCTAAAGATTGCTTTGGCTATTCAGGGTCTTTTGTGCTTCCATAAAAATTGTAAAATTTCTTGTTCTAGTTCTGTGAAAAATGCCATTGGTAATTTGATAAGGATTGCATTGAATCTGTAGATTGCTTTGGGTAGTATAGTCATTTTCACAACGTTGATTCTTTCAATCCAAGAACATGGTATATCTCTCCATCTGTTTGTATCATCTTTGATTTCTTTCATCAGTGTCTTATAGTTTTCTGCATACAGGTCTTTCGCCTCCTTTCGTAGGTTTATTCCTTAGGTATTTTATTCTTTTTGTTGCAGTGGTAAATGGGAGTGTTTCCTTAATTTCTCTTTCTGATTTTTTGTTGTTGGTATATAGGAATGCATTAATTTTGTATCCTGCTACTTTACCAAATTCATCGTTTAGCTCTAGTAGTTTTCTGGTGGCATCTGTAGGATTTTTCTATGTATAATATCACATAAGTGTTCTTAATGGCATCTAGAATGGTGAATCCCTTACAGAAGGTTTTTGATTTCCATCAGAGGAATCACTATCTATGGGAGCTATAGCCTTATGAAAAGTATTTGTTCAATAATAAGACTTGAAAGTTGAAATTACTCCTTGATCCATGGCCTGCAAAATGGATGTTGTCTTAGCAGGCATGAAAACAACATTAATCTCGTTGTACATCAGAGTTTTTGGGTGCACAGATGCATTATCAATGAGCAGTAATATTTTGAAAGAAAATTTTTTCCTGAGCAATAGGTCTCAATAAACGGCTTTAAATATTCAGTAAAACATGTTGTAAACAGATGTGCTGTCATCCAGGCTTTGTTGTTTCATTTATAGAGCACAGGCAGAGTCAATTCAGCGTATTTCTTAAGGGCCCTCAGATTTTTGGAATGGTAAATGAACATTGGCTTCAACTTAAAGTTACCAGCTGCATTAGTTCCTAACAAGAGAGTCAGCCTGTCCTTTGAAGCTCTGAAGCTAGGAATTGACTTCTCCTCTCTAGCTGTGAAAGTCCTAAATGGCATCTTCTTTCAATATAAGACTGTTTCATCTACACTGAAAATCTGTTGTTTAGTATAGCCACCTTCATTATCTTAGCTAGATCTTCTAGGTAACTTGCTGCAGCTTCTATATCAGCACTTCCCGCTTCACTTTGCACTTTTATGTTATGGAGATGATTCTTTCCTTAAACATCATGAACCAACCTCTGCTAGCTTCAAACTTTTCTTCTGCAGCTTTTCACCTCTCTCAGCCTTCACATAATTGTAGAAAGTTAGGTCTTGCTCTGGGTTAGGTTTTGGCTGAAGGGAATGTTGTGACTGGTTTTATCTTCTATCCAGATCATTAAAACTTTCTTCATAGCAGCAATAGGCTGTTTCACTTTGTTATCATTCATGTATTCACTGCAGTAGCACTTTTAATTTCCTCCAAGAATTTTTCCTTTGCATTCACAACTTGGCTAACTGGTACAAGAGGCCTAGCTTTCAGCCTATCTCAGCTTTCGACATGCTTTCTTCACTAAGCTTAATAATCATTCCTATCTTTCGATTTAAAGAGCAACTCTTCCTTTCCTAAAGAGAGACATGCGACTCTTCCTTTCACTTGAACACTTAGAGGCCATGACAGAGTTATTAATTGGCCTAATTTGAATATTGTTGTCTCTCAGAGAATAAGGAGGCCTCAAGAGAGGGAGAGAGACAGGGAAGAGCCGTTCAGTGGAGTACACAGAACACACACAACGTTTATTAATTAAGTTCGCCATATTATATGGGCGCAGTTGCTGCTGCCCCAAAACAATTACAGTGACATCAGAAATCACTGATCCCAGATCATCATAACAAATATAATAATAATGAAAAAGTTTGAAATATTGTGAGAATCACCAAAATGTGACACAGAGACACAAAGTGAGCAAATGCTGTTGGAAAATGGCACCAATAAATTTGATAAACTTGCTTGATGCAGAGTTGCCAAAAATCTTCAGTTTGGTAAAAACAAAACAAAACAAAGAAAAAAATCAAATGAAAACGAAACAAAAACCCCACAATAGCTGTGAAACATGATAAAGCGAAGTGCAATATAATGAGGTACCCCTATACTCAGTCATTCCCACAACAACAAATATACAGATACCCTTTAACCACAAAGGAAACACAAATGTAAAGTAAGGATTTCATCACCGTAAACATTGGCAGATAATGCTGAAGGGCAGTGTATGGAAGACAATGTGCAAGGACAACCTTCCTTTTTTCTCTGGTCAAGAAAGATCTCATGAAAGAAATGGATATTTAGGACTTTTTATGACTAGGAATAATGACTTGGCAGGCTTGGGGAATGAAAATTCTGAGCAAATGATGCTTCTTAAAGAAAAGTTCAAAGACCGTAGTGAGAGGGAATGGGTGAAGGGGCTCTCAGAGGTGTGTGTTTATTAAGCTCTTATCTCTTGGCTGCAATCTACTCTCCTGTGCTCTGCTTTGTGATGCTAGGGCTCAAATCCGTCAAACCATATTTCACCTTTGCCTGCTGAAGTCTTTAAGGTGTGACTCACGGGGGCAGAAGAAGGAGACTAGAGGGGATGGGAGAAGGGATATTTCTTTCCTGTTTTGCTTTTCATTTCTGTTTCTAGTCTGTGGCATTTATCCTAGCAACAGCTGTTGGTTCTGTTTCCAGAGTTTCTTCTACCCTCTCAGAACTCCCTCATAGGTACCTGCATCAGCTGGCCACGGCCCCTCCTCAGTGGCCTTGGTCTTCACTCCCCTTTACTAAGCTTCTAGGTTCCCAATCATCCCTACCTCTCCCCTCTGTTCCCTTAGCTGCTTCCCGTGGCCAAGACTTCTGTGATACTTCAGTATTCCCCTTTGTGTATTTTCAGTCCTCCAATACCTGTTTAACTAATTGTTTGTTAAATTCTCTTTGTTTAAAGAATTGGTATAATTTCTGTTTTCCTGACTGATGCTGATACAGTCATGTGGAAGACAGGAGAAGGGAGCAAACCAAGATTTAACTAAGATTTAAGTCAAGGCAAAAGAAGTGAGTACCAGAGTACCAAGGTGATTCAATGTACAACCAAGATAAACATGGTCATTTCATCACAACCAAAAAGCTATGACAATGGTAGATTCTTAGAGCAAAAGTGAGGGAAGATGTACTGTGCTTGCCTCAAATTGAAGGCAAAAATCTGTATATCAAAGTTCAAAATATAAACATAGTTCTACAGCAGGTTTACAATGGGGCAAAGGGTTATAAATAGATATGTGTGTCAAGAACTCTTTTTGGACAACCTTTATGCAGAAGTCCGGCCATTTATATAATTCTTAAGATTTCCTGTTGAACCTATCTGATGGAATTCCTGCATACTGAACACACAGGGACAAGTGGAACTGCTCAGGTCCTGTTTTGTCATTAACACAGTCATCAACCTCAGGTGGAACACTTAGGAACTCCTACAAATTATGAGAAATGCCTTAGAAATGTCCGGAAAGAGAAGACAGCCCAGCAGCGACGTTATTGCTTGCTGGAAAGGATACTGAGCTTCAGAAAGTGGTCCATCAGCTCAAGCACCACAGAGACCAGAAAGAGGCACAGAGAAGAATTTCTGCGTAGGTTTAGGAGTGAGAGGGTCTTCAGTGATCTTAGTAAATGTGGTCTCTGTGGAGCAGGGGTGGCAGAGGCTGGTGTGGACAGCCTCCAGGAGTGAGTCAGGGCAGCTTTTTGGCATCATTTCATTAGTGCTTGGGAGTCGCTGCTAGGCAGGTGGAGAGCCAGGTGGTGTCTGCCAATGCTGACCTCCAGCACTCTCACTGGCACTGATTGCTGTTATGTACAACTCAGTGCATAAACTGGATCTAATAAGAGGCCTTGGAAATCACTCAAAACTCATTTTCAAATAGGCTACGGTGCATTTTTCCCTTTACTCTCAGTGGCTCAAATCCAGTTGATGCTCCAGAAATGCTAGTACTATTCTCCCTTTCTTATGGCAAAAGGTATAAAAATGCATCCTAACACTACAGAGGAAAAATTTTCTCATCTTTGCTGCTCTCTTATGAAAGGAAGTTGGATTTTTCTCAGCACGTGTAATCTCACAGAGAATGTAGCTTGCCTGTTAATGCCTGGAGCTCTGAGGTTAAACAGGGTGGGGCTTGAATCCTTGCTGGCCCCAGAAAATTACTTAACCTCCCTGACCTGCAGTTTCTTCATCTGGATTGTAAAGGAGATGACAGTATCTTCCCCAGTGGGCTGGGTTGTTGTCAGAAATAATTAACCAAGCATCTATTACCAAGCCTGGCATAGAGTAGGTTTTTGGTCAATGGGAGTTCTTGTTAGTTATTTTCAGGAGCCTGTCTAAAAACTATTAGATCGTATAATTCTATATCCCAAAATTCCTTCAGAAAAAATAATTGTTGAACTCTTTTTAATATGCTCTGCGAAGATTTGCAAGCAACTGGAAGATCTCTTTTTTCAGAACAAACCTGCTTATTACATGCTAGTTTATCCCTCACAACAGGGTTATGGCTGTGACTGCCTCTCCATGGATGTCTGGGTTTAAAAGAATCTAAGAATCTTTGTAGTTTGCTGGAAGAGATTAAGGCAATACCTCAGGGCAAAGACCCCACTGCCTCTGTTATCCTTGGGGTCTTCAGATTACAGTTAGAGGTGCCTCAGACTGTAAAGAGGTGCAATGGGCATTTGAAAATTTCCTCTCCAGCAACTATTTCCCTTTCTTCCTACAACAGCACTGATTTCTTAGGACTGTTTGTTCACTGATTTGTTTGTGGTGAGCCATCCTCCCTGACTTTCAGCCCCACAGGGTGTAAGATTCCACCTTTACCTTGTGCACAAGCCAATGAGATCATGGCCCTTCCTGGTCATGGTGTTTCTTGCAAGGGTGGGCATCTGACCTAAATTGATCCAATATGGTGAATTTTACAGAGCTGGCAGGAAATTCTGGGTCAAAATGTTTGCTCTCCTCTGATGGGTTCACCCTTGTGATGGGATAAACCTGGAGCTTCTGGGGGTATGAGGTGGAAATGAATCCAACACAGGAGAGGGAAGAGTCACTAGGAGAGAAACTTGAACTCCAAATCCAGTCAAAGCAAAATCAGAATCTTGAGTTTTCAATAGCCAGTAAATTCTCCATTATGCTTAAGCCAGTTCGTGCCTGGAAACTGTCATTGGCAAGAGTTGTGACTGATACTAGAAATAACTCAAGAGTATTTGAGCCAGTATTCACCATAAGAGAGAAAATTCTGATTCTCCCAAAACTACTACAGAATTTGTGATTGATTGCTTTCTTTCAGACACTACTTTGCATAAATCTGTCACAGGAAGCCCTCCATTGGTTGTCTCCAACAGGGAAATGGAAAAGAAAGCAAAAATTTAATTTAAGTGAAAAGAATTCACATAAATGCATAAGGCACTTCCCTGCAGGCTAAACTACCAAGGTCATTTTGCAGGGAAATTCTGATAATAGCAATATACACAATAATGAAAATAACAATAAAGCTTGGTAACTACCAATAACATCCCAGGAGAACCAAGTATTTTCAATGAGATGCCACATCTATGAAGAGGGGAACCCTCCCCACATTCCTACATTGAGCAAAGCCTCTTCCTTCATGAACTGGAGTCTCCAGCTTTCTGAGGGCACCACGTGACACCCCTCTGCAGCCTAGAAAGGGTTTGCTTGGTGGTGGTCCAGATGCTAATTACCTTGAAGAGTAAATGGGTCATAATTTGTATCAGAGATGTTGCTGTAATTACAATACAATGAAAAAGCCAGAGCTTTTAATTGTTTCCACTTCAATAATAGACCTTGGGCTTATGGGCTAGAAGCTAAGAAGCTCAGCCAGCTGCAGACTCAAAATCTGACATCCTCGTCATCCACATTTCTACCCTGAGGGCCAGCTGGGTAAACTGTCAATGCAGAGTGGTCTCTGGGGGATTCCTGCTGGGTTCTGTGTGAAGCAGCATCAAACAGTTTCTTTTCTCCTGAATGCTGTATGTAATAGCTATTCTGTGGAAGAAGAGACAGAGGCCGGCCAGTGGCAGAGATTTAAATGATACCAATGGGTTTCTCCCTGCAAACCCAGCCATTCTCAGGAATGTACTTCCTATCACGCATCTATCTGGGAAGATGCCTGGTCACAGCGTGATTGATAAATTAATCTATCTTTCTTTCCTTCCCTCCCTCTCTCCCTCCCTTCCTTCCTTCTCCTCTTTCTTACCTCTTACCTCTGAAGAGTTTAGAAAATTTTCTGAAGGAGCTGTGGAAGATAGAGTAGACTTCCTAAACTTCTATTTATAGCTTCCACCATTGATTTTTTTTTTTTTTTCTTTTGTCAGTTAGGGTTTTGTAGCTGCAAGCGGCAGCTACTGATTCTGGATAATGAGCAAAAAAGATTTTATTGGAAGGATGTGAGACAGTTCACAGAACTGAAGGGAAAACTACAGAATCAGACATGGAAAAGTTGAGAACCAGAACACGTCTGGGATCCATGTAGTAGAAGCTATGAACAATCTTTTCAGGGCTCTGCAACAACCATTTTCCTTCTTTGCAATAACTGGGCTGAAGAATCAAATTCCTGGGCAAGAGAGTTCCACAGACCTAGGTTGGCTCAGTTGCCTCAAGCTTAGATTTCAGAGCACCGGCAGTTCCACCAAGACAGCTCCATATAGAGGAGGGGTAATTCCCCAAAGGGTTATCCAGGAAAAGAAAAATGGCATCTGGGTGGACAAAAAACCAACAGATTCCATTTATAGTACCTTTGATCAGGCTGCTTCCTCTACCTGAAATGTCCTTCCTTACAGCAGACCCTACTCAGCCTTTTGAATCTAGCTTAGACATCACCTCCTCCAAGAAGTCCTCCCTGACTCACACACATACCCTCACTAGCTGCTGAGTTAGGCTTCTCACAGTCTCCTGGGTTCCTTTCTCTTACTGCCCTTAAAACATTGGAGTGTAATTTATCTGAGCATCTGACTTGCTTGAGAGAAGAAACAATTTATTATTCAATCTTCTATCCCTAGCACCTAACACACAGTAGGCATTCAACCGATGTTTCTTGGATGACTGGTTGGAAGGAAAAATGGACCACTGAATGAATCTGATAGTTACAGAATCTGGACTGTACTAACTTTAAGTTACAGCTGTATCTTTATACAGAGAGAATGAATCAATTATAATGTGTTGATCCAATAAGTATCATCTTCAAGGTAGTATCAATACAAATTTCTTAAAAGATTTGTTGCAGCTTTGGGGGCACAGAATATAAATACCTGTTTATTTTGCACCTAATAGCTCACTGTTCATCTCCTATCTCCTGCTGTTCCAGAGATACATATGAAGAGTGAGGGTTATCACTATCATTCTCCCAAGCCAGGGAATGGATATGGAGATGTGCTGTGTCCCTAAGTACCATTAATTTATTAGCTTTGTGAAGATTATTTTATGGTCTGGCTTACATAATACCTAATCCAAAGCAGATGCTAAGTAAACACACCGGTGAAATCAATTCAGTCATAACAATTCACCTCAAATAGCTGCTATCCAGCACGTATGTCTGCCTTCCCAGCCAAGGACTAATTCATCATTCATCAACCACGCTTTCCCACTCAAGGTCATCAGAAAATGCCCACAAATTTATTTAAAAATTTGCAGGTGGTTTTCACATGAGTGCTTCTTGGTTAGGAGGGGGAAGGTTAATAGGACCTGGTTTGCTCCCATGTGCTGCAGACTTAAGGAATGTTGAGGAATGTTAACTGCAGTAGAGACTAGTAAACAAGTTGGATCCTCCTCCACCCTCTGTCTGGCTGTCTTAGGCAGCGTAAGCACGTTTTCGACCTTACTCTCAACAACTTAGTTAATACCTACCCCAACATGGGTGGGAAACCCTAGGTGCGGCCTTAATATCCTAGGTCAGGTCTGCTTTTAGTCTAGAATGCTTTTGTACAAATAGAAAAAGGCACCACCTACTACATAATCAAATTAGAAACAAGTCTTCTCCCCAGGCATCTGAGTTAGCAAAAGATGCCCACTCTGGTTGGATGCAGCCAGACAAGGGATGCAGCCCTGTGCCAGGGGTCATAGCCTGGGAAGCAGAGCACAGACTGCACTTCAGGCTCTTTCACCTCTCAGCCAGCAGCACCTTTGTGAAGGGAAGGAACACCCACACATGGCATCCCTTACATAGATAAACCTGGTCTCCAGCAAAGAAGAGAACATGACAAAGAGTCAAACTACGTATTGCAAATCCATAAGGTACTGTCGGGAATAAATCGACCCCCACACTTATTATCTACTTGGAAAGCTAACTGGAAAAGCTATAAGGAAGGTCAGCCTCAGCATCAAGAAAGAGAACCAGTTCTTTTTCATTTGTTTTTAAATTTTAAAACATCAAACCTAAGGAAATGTATAAATATTTGTGTATATACTATCAACCACCTAGATTTAGCAATAACATTTTATCATATTTGGTTCAAATCTTTTTTAAGCCTTCCCACACCAAACCACCGCCATCCCCTTTTCTTTCCTCCATCTCCAAACTGTCCTCCAGTTGATATTTGTCCTGCCCGTGCCTGTTTTTGATACTTCCCCTATGTATTTTTACATAAACAACATACATGTGCTTTCTTAAGTATATGATTTAGATGTACATATGTAATAAATACATAACATAAGCAACATATATCACATATAAACATATAATAAAGATATAATGTAACATAAAATATATAATGTAAATGACATAAAGTTTGGTTTTTAAAATTTTACCTAAATGGTATATATAATTCAGATCCTTCTATAGATTGATATTTCTACTCCAATATTATCTTTTAGAGACTGATCCATATTAGTACATGTAGCTCTATCTCATTCATTTTAACTGCTGTACAGGATTGCATTATATGACTAATTCACAACTTATGTGCCCATCCTTTTATTGATGGGCATTTAAAGTTTTCAATTTTTTGCCTTTACAAAAATGATGCAATGAACATTCTTGTGCCTGGCACTTTGTATATATGTGCAAGAGATTTTCTAGGTTATATACCTACAAGTACAATAGCTGGGTCTTAGGATATAGACACTTCCAACTTTGATAGATATTGCCAATGTGCTCTCTAGAGTAGTCTTACCCATTTACATTCTCACCAGCAAGGTGTGAGAATGCTTGTTTCCCTATATCCTTGGCAAACTGGTTTTATCAGATATTATCCTTTTGGTCGACCTCGGGAGTGTAAAATGGTATCACAATATGGTTTTAATTTGAATTTCCCTTGTTATTAATGAGACTGAGTTTCTTTTTCTTTTTCCTGCACTGTCCAGTTTCATATTATTTGTCCATTTCTCTTGGATTATCTTTTTTCTGATTTGTAGGAATCAAAAATACAAATTTTCATTAAGAATGTTACTTACAAGAATTATAAGTATCTTCTTTCAGTCCGCAGCTTGTATTTTACCTTTGCTTATTGTGTCTTTGTTGGTATAGAAGTGTAATATTTCAATATAATCATATTTTAAAACCTCTTCCCTTTGGTGTATACCTTTTGAGACATAGTTCCCTATGTTTAAAAGTTCTCTATGCTTTCCCCTCAAAGTTTTAAACTTTCCTTTTAATATGTAGGCCTTACTTCCATCTGGAATTTGCTTGTGTATATAGCATGAGGTAGGGATAATTTTTTTTTTTCCACAGCCAATTATTTCAGCACTTGAATAGTTCTTTCATTCTCTGCAGATTTGTATTGCCATCTCTGTTATGAACCAAGTTTCCATGTATTCATGAATCTGTTTCTGGGACCAGTCCATCAATCTATCTGTCTCTCCTTGCACAGATACCAAACTCTTTTCATTACTTCCAGAAAAGGCAGTTTTTACTGATACCTGAAATGGCACCATTCTTTGGGTGAGATGTGAAAATCTCCAGGAAGGGCAATGATCTAAATCAATGATAATGTGACATGCATATCTTGCTTGGATTCCTTCCAGTCTGTCAATCTACTGAGAGAAGCACTGACAGGGAAAATCAGAGGAAGATCCAGAGCACACAGGGCTTCCAGGAAAGGGGAGGGAGATAGAGTTGGATAGAGGGGCTCTCGGGCAGATAGTAAAAAATATGATATCTCCAATCTCTAATTTTTTCTAGGCGTGGCCCTGAACATAAATATATTTGCCTAGAAATATGATATTTCAATATATAAATGTGCCACAGCATTCCCCACTCTTATCATAAAATAATAACCAGAATCATAACTTACATTTATTGACACATGAGCTAAACACTTAACATGCATTACTTTATTAAATCCCATAATATGGGTAATTTCCTTGAAATATAGATGAGAAAACTGAAACTCAGAGAAGGGAAGTGACTTGTCCAAGGTCATACAGATAGTGAAAAAACTCAGCTTATGTTCCTTGCTAGATTACATTGCCCTCCATGCTGTAGAATGTACCACACTGTAGTGGGATTAAGTACTTTTGAGGGGAGAGAGTGAATCTTATTTTACCGTTACGTCCTCAACCCAAGCACTGTGTTAGTCACACACAATAGAGTCTCAATCAATATTTGTAGACAAGAATGAATAGATGCATGTTGGCTGTGGGGTCTGTGGTTTCTGAGTCATGAAAGGCCTAAGTGGTTTACTCAGGAGCCTGGTGGGGGGAGAAGAAACTTACTTACTCTGAAAGCCACGCCAAGTCTCTTTTCTACTTACCCTCAGATGACGAGCTGAGTTATGAACACACACAATGTACTTCTTTCTACACAGATATCAGGAATGGGCAAATAGAATTGGGGATGGGGACACACAAAGGCCAGTGCCTGCTACACTTCCAGCTTGAGCATTTGCTTCCAACCTCTAGAAATAATCTTCCCATTTCCTAGATATTTCAGCATCACTGGCTTTGGTTCTCATCAGAGACGACACAACTTTGCCTCCCCATGAAGTTGTGTGCTAAATCTGAAAAGCAGTTTGCAGCTCAACCCCACAGTGACTGCTGCTGCGGTGGGGATTCCCAGCCTGCACAGAGGCCCCTGCTGCTAGTGGAGTTCCCCGAAATGAGAAGTGAGTGGGCCACAGAATCCACTGGTCTCTGGGGGACTGTCAGCACCACGACATCTCCCCTAAAGAATTGTGTTTTGCGGGGGGGGTATCTGCAAGGTGTGGGTTATAGTATGTGGGGAGATGGTTTTGGAAGGCTTGAGTCTCTCCCCATACTCCACAGAATTAAATGGATTGATCAATGATGGTTTCCTGGCAGGTAAGCCTCTATCACCTACCTCTTTGGATTAATCAGTTTACCATCTCTGAATTCAGCTCAACTTCAGACCCTACTCAAGCCCTACACTGTGGCCCCTGTTTCAACCATAAGCATTTAGGAAGCTTTCCACCTGAGACAGAAAGTGCCTCAGTGTGAACTTCTTTGTGCAAGGAACTCACAGCTGCTGTAATGATCATTCACTTGGATTCTGGCATTGATTCACAATTCCCTGGAAGCTCTGTGCTTTCTGATGGCTCTGCTGCCTTACGGCTCCTGCATCAGCCCTCACCATCAGCTGTCTGGACCTAGCCTCAGATGCCACACTCCTTGCTGAGGATTCCTGCCTAATCTCCCCAAGCACCACTGTCTTGAGCTTCCACATGACTTGATGTGCAATCCTGCGGCCTAAAGAAGACCCCTTACTTTCAACAATCCATTCATCCTTTTGACAAATATTTCCTGTATATGTACTATGTTCTAGACATTCTTCTAGGCATTGGGATACAACAATAAACAAGTAAAAGTTGCTGTCCTCAAAGACTTATATTCCAGAGGAAAGAGAGAAAATCTACACATAAACAAAAAAATATTTAACATAATATCCAGTAGTAATGAACAACACCATAAAAAAATAAAGTTAGAAAATGGGGAGTAACATGGGGAAGGGGTGTCACTTCAGACAAAGGGGCCAAGTAAGAAGGTAACATTCGAAGGAGACCTGGATGAATGAGAGAGAAAGCCACGTGAAGATCTATGGGGAGAACATACCTGGCAAAGGGGCCAAGGTGGAAATGAGCTTGGCAAGACAGAGGAACAGAAAGTAGACCAGGGTGGCTGGAAGAGCAGGACGGAGGAAGAGAGTGGCAGGAAATGAAGCCAAAGAGACAGGAAGGGGCCAGATCAAAGACTGTGTGGATATTTGAGGCCACGGTAAAGCATTCTGATCTTACTACAAGTCTGTTGGAAAGCCATTGGAGGGTTTTAAGCAGGTGAATGACATTTTTTTATGTTTTTAAAATCTGCATGGAGGACAGACTGAAGGGAGAAAGAGTGAGAACAAGAAGCCAGATGGGAACCTATGATAGCAGGCAAGATAAGGCATGGCAGAGGGTGGACTGGAGTGGTGACAGTGGAGGTGATAAAAAGTGGTCATATCAGCATATATTCTGTCAGGTCTTACTGACAGGTTGGATGGGGAATGAGGGAAAGAAAGGAGTCAAGGATGACTCCTAGGGCTTCTCTCAGACCTGACCTAGTTTAGGAGTATGAAATGAGAAAACAAGCATATGAAGATATGCTCCTCATCAGCCACTCCTTTTGGAGACCAAGCCTCTTGGGCCATCAGACCTCAGCCTAAATCCTCAAACCATCCACTGGCATCTAACCCAAATTATAGACATAATCATAGGAAGAAATGAAAAGTTTCCTGCATATACGCCTTCCATGCATATACTGATCCAGTGACAGTAAACTCCCAGGATGGAGATACTAGGGATTCTGAAACTAGTCTAAGGCCCTTGAACACCCCGAAATTACATTTTGATTACGGATTAAAGGGGCAAAAGGCCCTTGCTAGGCTTGGCAAATGTGCGGCACATGCATCACCTCCCCCTATTAAGCCCATGAGCCTATCGCTAATCAACAACGTCATTCTTATTCGTTGAGACTGGATGCTACCTCACACTCCTTATCAACACAACACTTCACGCAACCACTACCAATTAATCAGTCAGCTGACAGATGATTGCCACTCTGGCTTCTGAGTTATCATAACAGTTTAGTTCTTCAAGATCAGACACATCCTTAGGTATCCTTTGACAATCTCCTATCGGGGACAGTTTTCAGCCACATTATGAATGAAGCAGGAAAGGAAATATATTTATTAAGTTTTGACCTGAACACTTTACATAGACTGTGTTGTCATGTTTCAGTAGAGTTCATCTTTGATGACAATGTTAATCACACCCAGGCACACTCAGGCATCCAGTGCTTTCTAGTCACCTAACTTCCCACTGTGCTGTCCCTAGGGGATCTGCCATTGCTGAGTGATTCTGTATGCCTCACACCTTTGCTTACCTCCTTCCCAACCAAGACTCCCATTTCTCTTTTCTCCCTGCATGTGATACTAGTTGGTAATAGGTTAAACCATATACATTTAATCCTGACGTCATCTGGCTGATATGTAATGCCCCCTTTCCCACAAAATGATGCCTTAACCCAGCAAAATGGACCACTCTGTAATACCTTTAAGGTTATCATGCTAATAATGGGGATTTCTGGAAATGTGACAGAACTTCTGCGCAGAAAGGTATTTCAGGGTGTGAGGGACATCTGGGAGAGAAGGGGTTTTAGCACTTTTATGAGCATGACACTGGAAAGGCAAGAGTCCAGGAGGGTACCCCATCTAACATTTCATGCCATAGAAAGCCAGTCCAAAATAAAGGAAGGGAGCCCTGCTAAGAGCCACTTTTAACAATCTTTGGGGCAGAAGAAAATTAATATGCTATCCTGATTCTTCCAAAACTCTTCTACTAATTCTGCACTCAACTTCTAGGTATTACTTGGAATCAATTTCATCCACACCAAACTACAGGATAAAGAAGCTCAGAAGGGAAATTTCTTAACCGTGTATAGTACTCTGACCACATCCTGCCCAGAAAGGAGGGGCTGAGCTGTGGGTCACTGCCCAAGGCATCTAAATGCACAGGCCTTCTTGGTTGTTTATTTTATTTGGGGCCCATGCACTTGGACTTTTGAGAAAATTCTGTCACCATTATCAAGATAATCTTTCTTACACTTTGGGGAGTTTAACCCTACCCACATAGATAGAATGACTCACCCCGGAGGGGTCTGAGTTGGTGTCTGGTAAGGCAGTGAGATTAAACAACTGCTTTAAACAGCAGTGTCCTAAATTATCCCTGTAACAATTGTCTTTAAGAAGAAAGGCCCAGAGAGAGCATCTAGATATTATTTCACAGATACCTGAGACAAAGTCCCAGCAGAAAATAACGGCACACTCAAATTGTGTAATATGAAGAGAGTTTATGATAAAGAGACTCTTTTCAGAGAAGTGGTCTCGGTATGGGGAAACAAGAAATAGAGTAGCACTAGGGGCTAGAAATGGCTGTACTCCCCTTACTGTCCCTAGGCCTGAACAGGCAATGGGAAGGAGCCGTTTCCAAGGAGAGAGAGGATTGTGAAGAGAGGGTCCCTAACAGGAGGCAGGGGCTATGACTCACAGTATGGGGACCCAGATAGTCCACAATGTCCCCACAGGAAGGGAGTCAGGGGAATAAATACTCCAATTTCACTCTTATCTGATTGCCAGATCTCCTGCTGGTGCCTCCAACTAGCCAATTCCAACAGGAAGCCCAGGACAGGAAGCCCAGGGCAAGGAAGCAGTCCACAGGTCAGCCTCCCAGGGCACAGAGCTAGGAGGAGAAGGGTGACCATTGGATCTAGAAGGGGTAATCAGAAGACATGCAGCAGATATGGTGCATGTGTAACTCAAATTCAAGAAACTCAAATCCAAGAAAAGTAAGACATCTCTTTAAGCCTTCTCTAGCTTTAAATATATTTATCATTTTATTACATAACTTGGTATTCTTCTTTCCAGATTACCCAAGTATTCCTTTAGAAGAATGTATCCAAATCCAGGGTGGAAAATGGGCTTTATCTCATATGTCACATGTTATCTCACATATCTCACATGTCAGTATGAGTCATACCTGCCTTCACTGTCTAGTTGAGGACTGGAAGGTCCCACTGGGCTCAGGACGAAGAAGTGCTGCGTTTGTTGATTAGTAACGCCTGCCATGGACTCTGGAAGGGCAAGGTGCAGAGAACTCCTCATATTAATATGAACCAAAGCAAAAGGAGAAATTGAGATAATTATCCAGATAATCTGGTTTAAAATAAATTTATCCAAAATATTCCCTTTAAGTGTATGTTTATGTGTTTGTGTATAAATTCAATCTCTCTGCTTTCTCCAGTACAAAAAACATTTTTTATGAGTATTGCATACACTATATCATGTCAGTTTCTAGAAGCATGAACAGTTGAAACGTTTGACTTTATCCTACATTTATGGCTTTTGTGTTCACATGTTCAAACAGCATTGGTGATCTTACAAAATGACTTGTTCCTTTTATGTTTACTCTCTAGATTTACACAGTCCAATGTGGTAGCCATGAGCCATGTATAGCCACTTAAATTTAATTAGAATTAAAAAAAATTCAGCCCCTCAGCCATACTAGCCACATTTCAAGTACTCAGTAGGCACATATTGGACAGCACAAATATAGGCTGGTTCCGTCACTGCAGAAAGTTCTATTGGAGGATGCTGCTCTAGATCCCAAGGCTAATTGTTGGACACAATGAAAATGATGTGTCTGTGAGTATCACTTAGGCATTTCAATAATCCCATTACACCAGGCAACCAGCTAAATGCTTTATAAACATTACCTCATTTAATTGTTTTTTTGTTTGTCTTTTGCAGTGAGACCGCTTAAGATCTGTTCTCAGGAAATTTCAAGTATACAATATGGTATTATTAACTATAGTCATCATTCTGTACATTAGATGTACATTAGATCCTTAGAACTTCATCTTATAACTGAAAGTTCACACCCTTCGACCTAACATCTCCCTATTTCCCACTCTAGTAGCCCCTGGCAGCCACAATTCTACTCTCTGTTAATATGAGATGGGCTTCTTTTTTTTTAGATTCTACATATAAGTGATACCATACAATATTTGTCTTTATCTGGCTTATTTCACTTAACAGAATGCTCTCCAGATTCATCTGCATTGTCACAAATGGCAGCATTTCCTTCTTTTTTATGGCTGAGTAATATTCCATTGTATATATATACCACATCTTCCTTATCCATTCATCTGTTGACGGACACATAGGTTGTAGCCATATCTTGGTTACTGTGAAAAATGATGCAATGATCATGGAAGCACATTCCTTCAAGATCCTTATATCACGTGCTTCAGATATATATACTCAAGAGTGGGATTTCTGGATCATATAGTAGTTGTATTTTTAATTTCTTGAGGAACCTCCATACTGTTTTTCATAGTGGCTATACCAATTTACATTCTGACCAACAGTGCACAAGGTTTCCCTTTTCTCCACATCCTCACCAACATTTGCTATCTCTTGTCTTTTTGATAATAGTCATCCTAACAAGTAAGAGGTGAGATCTCATGGGGTTTTGATTTTTGCATTTCCCTAATAATTAGTGATGTTAAGCACCTTTTCATGTACCTATTGGTCATCTGTATGTCTTCTCTGGAAAAAAGTCTATTCAGGTCCTTTACCCAATATCTCACTTAATCTTCACAACTATCCTATGAGGGAGGAATTCTCACTCTCACTTTGTTGACAAGGCCAAGAGAGGTAAAGTAACTTATCTCATAACCACAGGTAGTAATTAAAAGAGCTCAGATTCAAAACTAGATCCTTCTGACATCAGAGCTCATGCTCTTTACCATTATACCTGCACCTGCAAAAGAAATAGCAATTCTATTGAATAATTCACTTGGTTTTTTGTTTAACACCTGATACTCCCTAGAGATATTAACTAAGTTAATATACAATTTGTTTTCAAAACCAGCTTACTTCCTTACATTATATATTGTCATCTGTTGTTCATAATATATGATAAAAATATGAGATGTCCTTGAATTAACTTTTTCTCCATTTTTCGTATTGTGAATATGAATTAATAAGTAAATAAATGATTGTCTTAATACTTGTTCCATCAGTATCAGTCAGGATCCCATCAAGAAACAAATGGCATATTCAAACTGATTAACTGAGGAAAGTTTAACAAAGTGATGACTATTTATCAAGGTGCGGACAGCGTTTAGGAAAGCAAACAAGGAAAAGTACATACCCCATGGCAAGCAAGAGTGGGAAGCCATTACTACCTAAAGCCTGTGGTAGGGGAGGAGCAAGGAAGGGAGCACTTTCTGGAGCCAGAGAAGGCAGCCGTGTGGAGAAGGCAACGGATGGAAGCTGTGGCCTTTTGTAGAGGGACACAATGAACTTAGAGTACCTGAGCAGAGAGAGCCACCTCACTCACCAACTATCCTCCGAGGTGAGGGCAAGGCTGTCCATTGAGATAGTCCATACAGTGCAGCTTTCTGGGCTACCCAGAAAGATGGAGAAGAGTGGAGAAAGGGCACATACAGAAGATACTGTACACATTATCTGTTACTGTTGTTTGGAAAAAGACTAAGACTGTGATGTGTGAGGCTAATGTCAATGGGAATAAGTTGACTAACAACAGACTTCCTTATCTCCTAGAGAGTCACTTTTGGACAATTAGATCCTTAAGGTAGAAGAAATGCCCAACCTCAGGCCCAGGAAGGCCATGGGTCTCTTCCCATCACCAGTTCAAGTACAGTAACTGAATACTGTACTTCACTATGGGATTTCTTTCACGCCATGGCAAAGGACAGGGTAACTATATCATGGGGCTAATCTGAAGCAAACAGGGACTTACCAAGAACATTTGCCTGACTGTAAAGGCTGTTACATTAGTGGCTCAAGAATTGGCAATAAGAGTCACAGTACTGAGAATAAGGACCATGGGTGGTCTTAATTCTA
Organism: Balaenoptera borealis; assembly: GCF_965194805.1. NCBI lineage: Eukaryota > Metazoa > Chordata > Mammalia > Artiodactyla > Balaenopteridae > Balaenoptera > Balaenoptera borealis. The sequence goes on along the minus strand of NC_138874.1, from coordinate 1,161,535 downwards.
GGGCCATTTCTATGAGCTGCCAAATTTAGCTTTGGGGACTAATCTTTAACTCACTATTTTATTAAGTGCCTACTAAGTTGCAGATACCGGCAACCAGTCACCCAGTTCATCTCATTATTCCTGGGCATGCCATTCCCTTTTCTTTAGTTATAACTTGGTACATGCTGCTCCCTCTCTCTGATACTCCCTCCTGGACCTGGTCCGGAAAGCTCCTACCCTTACTTCAAAACCCACCTTGGGGATCACATCCACTGGGAAACCTTTCCAATTTCTACCCTGAAGGCTGAGGGGCTCCTTCCCTGGGATCCCTACAGCTCTTGGCTCATTCTGCTATTACAGTGGGTATCAGAATATTTTTACATGTCTGTCTCCTCAGCTTGGTGGAAGCCAGTGTTTAGCTTGGGAAAGGTTGGTTTTAATTAAATTTTAGCATATAAGTATCTTTCAAAGGCACTGTGTTAGGCATTGTGGGACTAGGTGTGGGAGTAATGGCAATATGGGAGGAAAGAAGTAGATAAACAAGGAGTAAATAGGGGACTTTCCTGGTGGTCCAGTGGTAAAGAATCCACCTTCCAATGCAGGGGACGTGGGTTTGATCCCTGGTCAGGGAACTAAGATCCCACATGCCACAGGGCAACTAAGCCCACGCGCCACAACTACTGAGCTCGCGCGCCTCAACTAGAGAGCCTGTGTGCTGCAAACTACAGAGCCCACGCACCCTGGAGCCCACGTGCCACAACTAGAGAAGAGAAAACCCACACGCCACAACTAGAGAGAAACCCCCGCGCTGCCACAAAAGATCCCGCATGCCTCAATGAAGATCCCGCGTGCCACAACTAAGACCCAACACAGCCAAAAATAAATATTAAAAAAAAAAAAAGAGTAAATAAAGTCCCTGACCCCTGCCCTCAAAAGAAAGACAATCAGATAAAATACAGGCTGTCCAGATAAATTTGAATTTCAGATAAGCAACAGAATTTTTAATATAACTTTCAAAATATATCTCATGCAAAATGGAACATCATACACTAAAAAAGTATTTGTTTATCTAAAATTCAAATTTAAGTGGGTATTCTGTATTTAATTTGTTAAATCTGAAAACCCTGTGTTCAAAGGACTCATCCACTAGTTGATGATATAAGATGTGACTACATGGGCCATTAGTGCTATCAGGCAGAGCATACTAAGAACACAAGAGTGGTGCGGTTTAGGGAGTGCTAGGAGAAACTCTGGTGACACAGGCCTGGATCAAGCCCTCCCTTTTTTTTCACTACAAAGAGTTCCTGCCAATAAACTTGGCTTCTCTCTGGCTACTCCAGCTTACAGAAGCATGGTGTGATTGAAAGCACCCTGGATTTGAAATAGAAGATCTGGACTTAAGTCACAGGCAAAACACTGACCAGCTGTGTGACTTTCAGGAAGTCACTAAACTTCTCTGAGTACCATTTTCCTTTCCCATAACTGAAAAACTCAGAACCAACTTAAAAAAAAAAAAAGGAGGGGGGAGTCCTTATGTACTTGGGGATATCTCTTATGGGACATACTCTGAGAAAAATTAGAATTTTCCTGTAGAAGATTCATCCATTGCCCCCCCTTTCCTTGCCTCCCATTACTGACAGACACTGGCCTCTAGGCATGAGCCAAAAATTAATACTATTCCATGTCTCATCCCTCAGAATCTTCTATATCCGAGGTCAGCAAGCTTTTTCTGTAAAGGGCCCTACAATAAATATTTTAGGCCTGGCAGGCCATCTAATTTACAAATTATCAACTATTTTAGGCTTTTCAAGTTTCTGTTGTATCCACTCAACTCTTCTATTGTAGCGTGAAAGCAGCCAAGGATGATACGTAAACAAACGGGTGTGGCTGTGTTCCAACACAACTGTATTATGGACACAAAAGTAGAATTTCATATACTTTTCATGTGTTGTGAAATATTATTCTGCTTCTCCTGATTTTTAAAAATCTTATAAAATGCAAATAACCATTTTTAGCTCCCAGGTCAGGCCGCAAGAAAACAGACAGTGGGCCAGATTTGACCCTGGGGGTGGGTGGAGGGGGGTATGCCCAGCCCTGTTCTATGTAACTGAATTGTTAACCCATGATAAACATTTCACCCTGGAGGGATGGTCCATCTTCTACCGTTTGTGCCCTAGAGCAGAGCTGGGAAAAGAGCTGGTCTGAGTTCTTAACCAGCCCTGGCCTCTGCTGTAAACTTGCAGTGTGAATCCGGAGAAATTATGTCACTACTTCCTGTCTCATCCTTCATCTGTTTAAAAAAAAACCAAAACAAAACAGGGTGAGGGGGCATTATATTTAGCAAGCTGCTAAATAAAGTGGTTGGGAAATACAAATGAGGTAAGTAAGGACAGACACTTAGCAGGGACGGTCCAAGTGTTGAGTAATATTGAAAATATATGGCAAGAGAAATAGAGAAATCAAATTGCTTTCCTTGTAAATTTTCCACCACGATGTTTTTACTTCATGGAAAGCAGAGTAAGGTGTGAGGTCATTTTTCCTTCACACACAATTCACTTTCATGGAGTTTGTAAAAAAGGAGAAGTTTCTCTCAACAGAGAAGTCTCGATGCCTGACTGAGCCAGAAGGGAGCATTTTCTCACAAAGGCCATTTCTGTCCCTCCCTTGCTCCTCCCCTGTCTTCCCATACTTCTCCCCACCCCCATCTCAGCTACTCTGAGCATATCCCACTTTTCCTAGTTATAGAGAGACCCCATCTTGAGTCTTTTCTTCTGCAGGATTGTGTTGCTAATAAATACCAGGTATATCGTGAAGCCAGGAACCCAACACAAACACACTGCTTGGAAATCATTGTTGTTTTGATGAGATATCAAAAAGATAGAAAAAAATGTTTTTAATTCTTACATTTTTTCAATTCTTAATTTAAAAATTCTTAATTTTTTTAAAAAATTCTTAAAAAATTTTTTAAAAATTCTTTAAGTTTTAACTCTTAAAACTTAGAGTACAAAGTGCCAGGTAAACAATGATACAGAAAACCCAAGTATAGAGAAGAAGGTGCTTGTTTCAGTAACCTGGGAATCTTGTGCTGGTGAGACATGGCAATCAACTTTAAATGACAATCCTAGGCAGTTTAGGAAAAAGGGCCCTTCAGGTGACTTGAGGGGAAAAGATCAGGTTTTTATAGAAGTAGAAAGCAACCACCAGAATGGAATGATAATTAGAGATAATTGTAGTCAAGTATAAGGGTGCCAGAATCCTGGTGTCTACCCAGCAAGTACAGTCGAACCTCTCTTTTAATCACTTCAAACATGCCATTTTCATTTCTTAGCTGGTGAATCTTTCACAATCTCAGTGTATCTATAGAGCATTTTGGTTCAACCAAGGTCAAAGAAAGTAAGAGGTGCATCTGCCATAGAGCCTCCCAGTCCCTCTCAGATGCTTAAGTAAGTGGCTTAAGAGAAGCAGTGTGGAGCACAAAATGGATCACCAGGATTCAAGACCTGGTCTTGCCCCTTTTAAGCCAGTGAATGTCAGCATTTGAACTTCTTTGAGCCTCAGTTCCTTTATGCGTAGAATGGGGATCATGCTGTTTTACCTAACACACAGCTCTGTTGTGAAGCTCAAACAGCATGACACATAAAAAGGGCTTTGCAAATTATAAAAATAGAAGTGCTTTCTATGATTATTATTGTTATTGAAGAAGAAATAGTTTGGATCAACTGCTAAGCTACTGAACAGCTGCTTCAGTTAGTTGAACAGATGGTTTTAAGGGTTAATAAGCACATGTCTTGGTCATCGCTTAGGCCTAATGAGTCAGTGCCCAAGAGCACGAGGCCCAGATCATGGGCTGCATGGGACCAGCTCATCTGACTTGAACAGCAGGAGCTTCCAAGTTAAAGAAATCTGGAATTGAATTCCATATCTACCCCTTAATTCACTAGGAAAGTCCCTTATCCTATCCAAGCCTCACTTTCCCCAACCCTAAAATTGGGACACAAATACTATCTTGAAGGGTTGTTGTGAGACTCAGAGATAACATAAATAATCTTTGGTACATAGTATGTTTTTCATAAATAGGAACAAGTACTGTAAAGGGAAGAGGCAATAGCTTTAACCCTTACCAGCTATTTTATAAATGCATGTGGAGTTTGCATATGTGAACAATCTGCTCAAATCTATTCCTATTTCTTGAAAAAAAATCCAAAGGCATGGCCCACTGATGATGGTATTTGTACCTAAAAATGACAGCACATTATAAACTGACTTCTTTCAGTTACATTTCTTATTATAATAGTCTGTGAGATACACCAAAGAAAAATTTGATAATTTGATCTAAACTTGCCATAAGGCTGCCCCATGATTAAAACTGCCGATGCTCCACATGCCCCAACACTGCCCCTTGTCTACCATAGTGAATCCTTTCCAAACTTTGCCCATATATGCAACCCAACACCCTAGCCAAACTGGACATCTCACTATTTCCCAAAGTAACCCTCTGCCTGGAAAGCCTAACACTGTACTAAACCAGTTATCCCAGAAACAATGAGACACTGAGATTTGTGTGCAAGAGGCATACTGGGGAGTTCTCAGGAAGACCTATGAGGAAACAAGGGGTGCAGGATTGGGCAAAGGGAGACGTTAAATCACGGTGAAGTTCCACAACTGAGGTCTTTAAATGATCCCACGTGAAGCTCTAGAGCTGGCATGGCCCTTCAGGGATGTCATGATTGTGTCCAGGGGCTGTGTGCTCTACCCCACATTGACCAGTCACTGCAGGTGCGATTCCCTCAGGGAGGGGTCATAACCTTTGGCAAAGGGCAGTTCTCAGAGAGGGACGCTGAGATCTGTCAGCGGCCAACCTTCCCTGCAGCTGGGCAATGTGTGTGTCCTGCTGAAGGGGCTTCTGCGCAGCACCCCACCACATCCACTACTCCAATTTCCAAACTACTGTCCAGTCCTCAAGGCCCAAGTTCACCACTGCCTCACCATGAAGTCCCTCTGACCCTGTATTCTCTCTTTTCATACCTGAGATACAGCCACCATACCTACAAGACACTTCCAGGTGCCTCTTCCGTTACCACTGAGTTCAGAGGTCACAAAGCTCAAAACATATACTTGGTATTACTTCTCAAAATTCCGGTGAATGTAGAGAATGAGAAAGTTATACCCCTTAAACACATGCAGTAATGTGTGTTCTTCTTATAGTTAAAATTTCCAAGACCTCAGCACATTTAAGCATACTTAATTCTTCCTAGTCTGTCTGGTTCCTCATTTTGTTTGTAGGAAAAAATATTTCATTGGTAACGATACACTTCTATTCTTACACAATATCCACTGGGGTTTTCATTTCCTTTATTTGCTGAATAATTTTTCTTTATAAGTATTCTCTTGAAAATATAGCAAGAAGTACTATATACTGAAAGGAAAAAGTAAGACTAGATGAGCAGGGTCAAATTAATAAGAAATCCTCCAAATTACACAAAAGTATCAGCCATGAAGAAAATATGATTGTAACGAGAACTCAGTATTCACTGTAAGTATACCTATCCAGCTCCCTTTAGAAGTGAAGAAATGAAGATTAGTGTCATATTAATGCCATTATTTCACAAATCGAAATGATTTATTGGATTAAAAACATGAAAATGGTTGCTTTGCAATAAGTAGGTTATGTGAATGAATAAAATTGAGTAAAATGAATGAATGAAGCCAAATCCTTCTACCAAATGGAAGAGATATATGTGTGAAAGATGTAAGTATATTTATGTTTATATGCATTTTTATACATAATAAAATATATAAAATAAAATATATGCTTATATTATTTTGTATGTATTTATATATACATATGTGTATATGTACACATATGCATTAAGGAAATACACACATACACATGCTTCCCTAAAAAATTATATATAGCTGTTGTCTTTTGGGTAATTACACCACTTCACTCTGACAGCCCATTGCAAAGTGAAGGGCTTGAGTATCTCCAGCCCTAAGTCAACAGTATGGCTGCCTGCATATGATCCCTCCAATGCTTCCAAATCTACAACACCCTATACAGCATTACTGTTAGACCCAGGCAAGTGGCCCACCCCCGTAAGACTGTGCTGCCAGAATGGTGTTAGCCTACTGATTTTGTATGATTTGCTCACATTGGACATAGGATCATTCGGGTTGTGGAGTAACTGTCCACTTTTGGGCTTGAGCCTGGCATTTGTGGGTCTGCCAGTGTCCCCACTGCAGTGCTGCCTCCAGTCTACAGAAGCCCAGGTTTGGGGAGAGGGCAGTAGGCATCCTTTACCCTGTGTGAGCCACCCTTCCATCCTCGCTGCTGGCCCAAGGGTGACTACCCCACTCCCACATGCTCCTTGCCACATGTCAGCAAGTCCTCAGGAGTGGCCTCACTCATCTTCTCCAAGGTTTTTGGAGACTGTTACTCCACAAATGGAGTAAAATGGCCACAGACCCTTGCAATAGATCATATTGCATTGTATTTTCCAAGGTTGGCCATTTTGTGGGAATGGGACCACTCTTCTCACTGGGCCCAGAGGACCCTCTCCTATCATCAACACTGAAAGAGATCACTAGGAATGCAGTAATTGCATCCTAAAGTAATCAAGAGAAGATATGGATGAAAAATCTGTTATTCTACATTTATACTATAAAATTACAAACAGTAAATTTAACATGACCCAAAAAATGAATTATTGTTCCCATTTTTCTGTATACTCTGGGTAAAACTTACATTTGTGGTCATCAGCAAAAAAAGCATAGTAATGATCCTTTAGAGTCATTGGAGGCCAATACTTATAGGCAGCACGATGGAGGATGAAGTGCCATGAGTAATGATACAACCAGCACTAAATAAATGGTTATTAGAGACCTACCCACATTGCTTCAATACAAACAGACGCCAAAGAGCTATGGCTTTGTGAATAATAACATACTTCTCACCTTTTTCCCATTGTGGGAGATACGAAGTTAGACAGGAATGGTGTATTTGACAAAAAAGAAAACAGAGAGGTGGTTCCTAAACCTTAACAGGAAGACATGGCGCCTAGACACCATGAAGAATCTTCACATGCACTGAATGGACAACAAACAAATATGTAAGTACCACTTCTTTACACATTATTCTAAATCTTCACTGATAAATGATTATGCTTCAAATGGGCCCATTAATTTTATGTTTTTTAGTCAAATTGTTTAAATAGACAGGGCCCTGCAAAAAAATATTTTCCCATGTACAGCCTCAAGATGACCCTAATCCCATACGAATTTTAAAAAATCACCCTGAAACCTAGAGATCCTGAATGAACAATAACTTTCACAAGCCCTTTTTTTAGTGCAGCAAATTCTCTAAACACTCCAGATTGTGATGAATATCATTATTAGAGTCAGCCGATGATATTCTGTATCAAAACAATAAAATGTCTTCCAATGGAATTTTTGAAAAATATATTGACTCTTAAAATCAAATGTTGAGACCAATGAGACCATCTCCCTTGCTCCATATGTCAGTCATATTCCCCCATGCTCTCCATTCTTACCTATTTTTGTTATCCACTACTTAAAGCAAAACTTCTATAATTATTTTAAATTTCAAATATAGGTAATTCATATTTAAGACAACCTAGAATAGCACTGACCCAAAATGCTCATTACATCTGACTTGGCTGCCTCATTTCTTCTTTTGTCCCTCCCACCTTCAAGTAATCTAAATAGACCAATGAAAATGTTTCCTCGTTTTCATAACTTCCTGAAAAAAGGCTCCATCACTCTGTCCAGTCACTCATTCCAAAGTCTAACAATGTTCACACTGCTTCCATATGAGGCACTCATCCTTGATCTGATGAACATATCTCTGGATTGATTGTTCAGGTCTCTGAAGCCCTAACCAGAGACATGCAATGACTCCATCCTAGTCTATATAGGCAAATAAAACATTTTTTAAGGAGTATCTTTTCCACAAAGATCATCCCTTAAATTCCTCTGAATTTATCTGCTACTTTCAAGCATAGACTCAAAATACATAAAGTACTTCTTAATACTCTTAAAAATTCATTCCTAGACATGCTGCTAAATACCTTCCCCAGAAGATTATTTAAGCCCTTTTGATTAACTCTGTGGTAAGCTATGAACATCAGTCCATTTCCTTTCTATTATTTTTGTTTTGGTTTTTATTCTTCTTCCACTTGCTGTTTTTCCTATTTGAAACTGAGGTCTCCCAATTTTAACCCATGTGAAAGAAACATATTATTCAGCCTCTTATCTGCTGTGGGGTTTGCTTGACAGATTTTCTCAATCTCTACAAAGTAGGAAGTTAAATTCCACTATGCCAGCTTGTAAGTCCAACTCCACTGTAATATCCAATGGTAATATCACCATTGAGTCCTTCTCCCTAAGTCTCAGTCCTTAAAATTACAGAAGGACAGTTTCCCCTCAGACCTCCCCAAGATAATGCCTGATGGCTTTAGAGACTTTGGGGCACAGTCAACATCTAGATATGAGAAGTGAAAGCCAGAATGCAGTGATTCACATTTGCAGCAGTTATGAAGTTTACATGGTAAAAAATCAAGCTCTCTTTTATTCACTGTAAATGAACTTAAATCAGTTCACTGACAACAGAAAACTTAAGCCTAACAATCAAGGTAAATGTAGTCAGTGGTTTATTCTAGAGTCCCGGAGAGGGAATCATCAGTCATTTCAGGATGCTCCCTTCCCTTTTTTTTTTTTCCTTATCCCTAAGGGGTGATCCAAATTGGGGGAGGGGATTTTTTAAACTTCCCACCATCAGGCCGAGGTCACCAGTAGGTGTGATACTCAAAATGTTTAACAAGCAACAGGGTACAGGCACCAACCAGTCAAAACAGATACCAACTGTCACAACTGACAGGGCCTTGCTAGTGAGTACCAGGTGATGTCAACCCTGGCCATGAGCATCCATCCACACTGACTTCTAATGGAGCTTGTTCTTTGATCCTTGGAACCTACCACTATGGCATCCATGGTTGAAACACCTGCATCCTGCTCTGTTTTCAGGTTGATGGGTCCTCGAAGGTCACACAGAGGACTCCAGAGACTTTTGGATCATCTGACATCTAAATATGAGAAAGAAAAATTAGACTGTAATGATTCAAATTTGTAGCAATTATGAATTTTACACATTAAAAAATAGTAAATGTGAAAGACCGTTCTTACAAACTACCTCAGGGGGATGAAAAATTTTTTTACTATCTGGCATTTCCTGGGGTTGCAGGCATTTTGGCATGCTGCTTTATACTTTCTCTGCCTAGACCTTCTTGCTGCCTTTTATTATACTTTGCTGCTGTAGCGCCATGATGGAGTGGGAGACAACCTACAAGAACTGCTTTCTTTCTCTTGAGCTTCATTAGGAAGCAAGCTACATGGCCCCAAATTCATCCCACCCTAACCTATCCTATCCTATCCTTAGGTTCTCCAAAGTCTCAGTAGGGGGAGAACAGGGCACTAAACACTTGCTGCAGCTCCTCACCAGCCTCTAACCTCTATTCTCCTCCTGGATGACTCCTGCTCAAACCTGCTCTCCCTTGAGGAGGAAAACACTCATGAGCCATTCCTTCCCACTCTGTGGTTTGGCATAAACTCTATGCACTGAAACTTCCAGACTCTCAAGCTTTTGAATCTCAGGTTCTTGTAGTAAAAGTCTCAGCTTTCAAAAGTCACTGAGGACTTTAAAAAGTAAGCTCAGAAACTCAACTGACTTTTAGGGATCAGCTATGTTAGCCTTCTCCTAAAGTAATGAATTCCACTGATACAGTGGGTAGAGGGCTGCAAAGAAGGAAATTGTGAAAAAGAACACACACACACAAAAATTCCTCATTATCTCCAAACTGTATCCTTTGCACACATCTTGGGAGAAGTTCTTTCAATAACCAAGATAGAGACCTAGAGGCCTATAAAATAATTTACACTGGTAAAAACCAATTAATCCTTTTTGGCTTGTTGGAATTAAGATATACATATTGATACCTAATCAATAATTTGTGATAAAGATATTTAAAATACAAAATATCTTCATTAAGAAAATTCTACTCCATTTAATATACTACTTGTTCAGTGACCTCAACTCAAGGAAAATTCAAGAGAGTACAGCTATCCTCTACCGTTTTTTTTTTCCCCAAGAAAATATTTCAAGAGACCACACTCCACATTTGTATCACCCTGTTCTAAAACCCTTCCTTCTGTAGAAGGAAGGAGGTGGCTTTAAGGACAGTTAAGGTTTTTCACACTGAATTTTAGGAGCTGATGGCATAAGTCAACACCTAGGGATGCTGACAATTTGCTTCTTTGTTTTTAACACTGGTTTAAAAGGAATACATTCCATCTTAGTCCCCCCCACCAATCCAGGAAATAAAATACATTTTTTATATATAATATAAATATTCAGTGTCTGAGGGAAGACTGAAAACAATGTTTAGTCTCCCAGTAATGTAGGCATTAGCATCTTTCTCTGTCTTCCTTATAGCCAGGAGATGCAACATATCTTCGTGGCAGTAAAAGTGGAAAATGGACCAAAGAGGAGGAGGAGGAAAGGAGGGGCACAATTTTGAACAGCATTTCACAGAAAACAATAACTCTTCCTCTGACCTCAGTTGACCCTGAAAACAACCTATGCCATAGGTGAAAACAATATTACCATCACCATTTTACAGTTAATGAAACTGATGCGCATGAAGAGTGTGTCTCATGCAAAGCCACGGAGTTGAAGTGATAAGCTATGAAAAACAGAAATCCACTTATTCTGATTTCAAATCCCATACTCTTTTCACCAAAATACAACGGCATCCCCAATTAAATTCACATAGATTTGGGAGCCGTGACAATTCCTCTGAGAGACCATTCTCATCTATTAAAAAAAATTGTTTTTTTATATATCTATTGAAGCTTACGGTCGAGAACACTTCTCCTCACCTATATGCATGTTTCTCCTCTTCCTTTAGAAATGGAGACGTGTTCGAAATTTCTCAGCTTCTTTAGGTGAAGGGATATGACTGAGTTATGGTAAATGGATTGTGGACAAAAATGATGCATACCACTTTTAGGCCTAGCCTCTTATGATCACTCTCACAATTAGCCATGTTCTTTTTCTTACCCCATTGGTTACCCAGATGCAAAGGAACCAGTGGAGAAAACTAGATGGAAGAAGTGAGGGTCACTGAACAGCTGCATGGAACAGCAATGGCCTGTGACACAAATGAAAAATAAGCCTTTAATGTGAAAGCCACTGACATGCTGGAGCTCTTTGTTAGACCACTAGTGATTTATCCTGACCAGTACAAAGAGCAAAGAAAATATCATATTTTAATGCCTAGGATACAGTGACACTGCATACTTTAAATGATAAAGAGAAGATGGGGGAAACTGTCTTCGATTTTTAGCGTGCTCATATTTGACAATGAAAAATCCTAATGACTAACTAGTCCAGGATTGGTGAGTTTTATACAAACACACACATTTTGCTTTATATTACACCAAATCATTCTTGGATAGAGTAAATTCAGGCTTTGAAAGGACAGAAACTAATATAAGTGGGGGAGGGGTCTTCTTGAAGAACATAAATTACAAATAAAATTAGGTACAAAAGTAAATATTTATTGAGAATTAGAAAATAAATTACAACAAACTGAAAATTTTTTAAGTGGACAAATACCATAAGCATCACAAAATCCAAAAAACATAATATTTTTATTAATTAACTGCCTGATAAACCTATACGATATTTACATTTTTAGGCTGCATACTCTTTTATCACCCCCTTCCTATGATGATGACTTTCTACTTTTTTAATAGAGAGAACAGAAAGATAAATGTCTTTCTTCTAAAATAGTTGGTTGAAATTTGTTTTCATTATTGATGGTAGCATCATATGCATATTTAGGATTATTGTGAACTTTGGGAAAATCTCTATAATATTTCTGCTGTACGTGAGTGTAAGGTTTAAAAGAATTATCCACTGACTGGCTTCCAACTCTGTAGATTTCAGACCTTGTTTCTCCTCTTCAGTCCACATGCTTCCAGTGCTGAGGGCCATCAGACACAATATCAAGACAGAACCTCTGCCCTGAATCTCTGTGTCATGATGTTAGGTGAGCTGGCACAATGGGCAATAGAAATTTTCCTGGAAGACGTGCATATACCAGGATAACTAGCTATAATATGGAAGTGACTGAAAATATAAATATAAATATATCCCACTAAACCTACTCTAAGTATACCTCAATTGTATTTTTCTAAGCCAGATTTTAAAAATATATAAAAACCATGACTTCCCCTATACCACTTGACACGAGGAAAAGTGTAACATGAGAAATGAGAAAGTTGGAGAGCGAAGAGTGAGCTTAACTGATTGCAATTAAAATATCTAGAAATTTTTCTAAGAAAAATTTCTAAGGGGTTAATGTTTAATAAACCTCAGGCTGATGTCTAAAGCTAGCATGATCCATGGCTTTGGGTGTTAAATGCTCCACTCCCAAATTGCAAATGTGATTCTGGAAATCCTAAGTCAGCTTCATGACCATATTTGTTGAAAACTAAACTTTTTTTTAATGATTTCATCAGGTAAAATAAAATAAATTCTCTTTTTAAAGTTAGCCCAATCATGTCCCAGGTATCTCTCTCTCTCATTGTAACATAGATAGTCCAGCAGTTACGCTGAATTTTGTGACCACTCATAGGAGGCAAGACCATACACCAACGTGCCTAAGGTACATTATAAAGATAGACATTGCTTATGGGCACATAAAGGTTTTAAGGCAGTCACATTAGCTAAAATATGACCCTTTGAATTTTTTAATTACTTAAATGAATTGAAATGGAAGATGAGTTGAGATTATCCATGTGAGTTAGAAGTTGAGTGGAATTAATCTAGGAAAGCTCCTAGGGGAAGATGTGTAATTTGGGGCAGTATTAGGATAGTGGTTAAATTCCATGAGGGCATGGACTTTGTTTGCTGTGTTCACTGCCATCTCCAGTGCCCATAATACTGGGCAGCACATACTAAGTGCTCAATTAACATTTTTTACTTGAAGGAAGGAAGGGAGGGCGGGAGGGAGAGGGAGAGGGAGAGAGGGGGAGAGAGAGAGAGAGGGGGGGGGAGAGGGAGAGAGAGAAAGAAAGGAAGGAAGGAAGGAAGGAAGGAAGGAAGGAAGGAAGCCTATCAGTGTGTCTCAGGTGAAGATAAAAATAGTCCCTCCCTCATAAAGTTGTTGTGAGGATTAAATGAGCTAATACACATAAAACACTTATAAGAGGACCTTCATTACTACAATGAATATTTGAACTTCACTTAGTTCCTTGGAGCTATTATAATATTCAAGGTATTCAACAAGAGAAGAAAGTGTTACTGATTGGCACAGAGAGAAGGGAGCTGAATTAGAAGAATAATTAATGTCAAGGGGTCTGAAATCTCTATTCTGAAAATTCACAATTTCATGGGAGAGTCCAAAAGATCTGGGACTTGATTCTCAGGCAGGAATGAAAAGAAGAGCATGTCCTGTGATGCGGCAGGAAGACTCATCTTAAGCCCCAATTGGGTAAATGCAATCAATAACATCCTGTCAAGAACTTTTTGTGGTCTCATGTAAATATAGGCTACCTGAATAAAAGATAAAAACTGTCATTTCCTCTCTCGTGTTGTAGCATGATGATTTATCTATTCCTTTGAAAGAACCAAACCAAACCTAACAATTGCTTTAACTTCTCCGGTGTATATGTATCCATTGTGAAATATAAGAAAAACTGGTCCAAGATGACTGGACATTTTTAGGACATTTGCAGAGCGGAACACTAGAAAGAATGAGGAATAATTAACTCAATCCAATGGGCAAGTCATTATAATTACTCCTAAGACAAACTATGAGGGAAAAAAGTGTCATGGGCTGTTTAATCAACCCTAAACTGTGGGGGTGACTAGTTATAATTTAGGTGTTTTCCAATTAGCTAATACAAAACAGTAATAAATTGCCAGTTGCATTCTTAACCTAATGCTTCCATATACTTAATGAGAGTTATTGCAGAGTTCTTTTAAAACTTTGAATTTGACTTGGGATGGTCATTAAAAATTTTATTTCTCAAAATTATTATTTATTATTTATTTATCAAACCCATGATCTTAAATGAAATTTAGGTTCACAAAGGCAATATGAAATATCACTGAAGCAGGAAGCAGGATTTTAACATACAGGCAAGCCACCGTGAATAAGGAATCCTTTAAATTGGGGAGAACGTTGAGGTCCAGGCATAAAAGAGCAATGCACAACTGGCCTCCCACCATTTACAATCTGCTCTTGCTCTGAAGGGCAGGAAGCGTCATAGTCAACACTATCCATGTTAAAAGCCGCATAAGATGTAGGGCAGGGAGCTTGCTGTTTCAGATTCCATGCAGAAGACAGTCTGTCTGGTCAGGCAACTTATGAGCAGTGATGGCTCCCCAATTTGCGCTCAGCCCAAAGGCTCATCTCACCCCAATTGGCAAGGTGAAAACAAAGGTTGACACTGTCTAGCACAGACCTTCAGCTCTAAGTACTCCAGAATACATACATAAATAATCTTACTGTGATCAAGTACAAGGGTGGGATTAATACTGTTTTCCCTAAGCCTCAACCTAATTTCTGAAAAATCTACCCTTCAGCTCATTTGTGTAAACACTAACAATTATTTTCAAAGACATCTTTCTGAAGTATCTGGATACTATTTTAGAATAATCTTTACTTGTTTTTCCCATGGGCCAATATTCATTAAAGTAAAATCATATCCACTCAAATCCCAATAACTAATGAGCAAAAAGCATAGAGAAAAGAGCTTGACCCTTAAAGTCAGACAAACCTAGAGTAAGATCTCAACTCATTAGAAATAGGACCTGGAATAAGTTACTTGACCTGAAGAAGACTGAGTTTCCTCAACTATAAGTGTAATTGAGAAGCTTCACCTTATAAGGTAGCTATAAGAAATAGTAGGGGCTCAATAAATACTCTCATTATTATTATGAGCAACATGAAGATTTTGTGGTAATGCAACAGAGAGAGAGCATTAGTAGATCTAAGTTCCACTCCTCAAGGCCCCAAATTTAGCTGTATGATATGAGGCAAATCGATCCAGTTCAGTTTCCTCATCCTTAAATGAAAATAACAGTTGCAATCTTTGTAGAGTATATAATTTTAATGGCGAAAAATTAAAATGTATAAATCTTTAAAAATTAAAAGCACTATACAAAGTAATATTAATGTAATTGCTGGCACTGTTAGAAAGGCCAAACACCCTCTGTGTTTTTGTTTTTGCTGCTTTCCCTGTGCTGCTTCCAGTTGAACGCATAAGAGTTCTATGCTCATCTAGTTCAATTCTGCCAGTGTGTTAGGGGCAGCACCAAACCACCTTTGCTCCCTATCTGGTTAAAACATGACATTTTCCCAAACTGAAATTTGGCAATTCTAGACAGGATGTGGTAGGTGCTGCTGAGTAAAAAGATTGAAGCAATTTCTCTTCCTGGGAATGTCCAGGAGGAATCCTCACCTACTGAATGAGGTTTTAATTGTCTGGGACACCTTCCTCATTATCCCGCTAGTTTCCCTTCCCAGCTGCCCTCTGAGCTTGTTCACTGGCCTTTTGACTGTCTCTGACCCTTTCTGAATGTGTCTTGTCTCCCTAACAATGAAGTACTCTTCTTGAGGCCAGGATTTGTATTTTAATTATCTTTGAACCTTCCATGTCACTTCTCACTCTCCTTTTCACATGCTATTGATTAATTCTAATCTTGGATAAATCCTTCTTTTTAACTACTTATTACCTCTCTTGAGTTTAGCAAAATGACTGTCCAGCAGAATTATGGAGAAGTCTGAGTTTTTCCATCTGATGAACAGCATAACAACACTTCATGATATGATAATAATAGTAATTATGATAACTAACACATATCGGAAATTTATAATATCCCAGGCGTTATACTAAGTGCTTTACAAACATGACTTCATTTCATCCTCCCAGTAACCTGATGAGGTAGCTATGATTATGTCTCATTTATAGAGATGGAATCAAGGCACAGAAGAATAAAGTAACTTGCTCAAGGAGTATAATAGCTTGCCCAAGTTTGTGGGTAGCAGAACCAAGATCTTGACCCAAGGCCATACCGCCTAAATATTTGTAACACTTCTGGCTTTTGTCCCCAAACCAAAGTTTCAAAATTTACTTGGAATGCAAAGTAGCCTATTGCTAATTGTGAGACCTTGATTTACAGAGTTGTATACACATTTAGTTTCTCTCTCCCATTTTTATGAACCAAACCCATTTACAGCTTGCATTGTCATTTAAAGTAATGAAACTGCCCTAATTCATAAATATTCAGTTTCTTCAAATTGTACCAAGGAAGAGTTTGCTTCCTGTTGGCAGGGCTGATTTATCCATTAGGTACAGCAGGCACAGTGCCTACACCCCACAAAACTTTTAGGGGCCCACGAAAATCCTTTCACTTCCTTTAAAATAATAAGAAAAAAATTGAACTTTCAGGTCAAAGGAAATGTTGTGATACATAACATTAGTATATTTGTCTTCATAACAACATAATCATGAAATATAGTTATTTATGTATTTCATTTTTTCGGAGGAAAGGGCCCACTATAGCAAAAATATCTAGGGCCCCCTCAAAGTCCTCCTATGGCCCTGCCTGTTGACTGAGCAGGGTTTATGGGCACTTTCTGTCTTACTGTTTCTCCCTGCACCCTCCCTCATTACCCCCAAGGTCACACTGCTGCTGCTTTGTGGCTTCTGGCTCTTCCCTGTGGATATCAAGTGTGACAGAGAGGTCTGGTTTGTAAAAAGAATGACAGCTGCTCTTTAGCATAAATAGCACATACTGAAGTGTTAGAAAGGTGCTTTCCTTCTCCCTTTCAGTGTGATGAGGAAACGTGGCTATACCAGGGTATCTACATCACCCATCAGATGAGGGTTTCCTGGCCACAAATTGTCTAGCCACAAGAAAATGGTTCACAGCAAAAGGATATTACAGAGAGGAAATTTTAAATGTCAGGAAAAAACAACCTAACTGCTTACTGGAGAGCATTCTTAAATCTGGGGTTCTAAGAAGTGTACCTGTAACAACTGATAACAATGACAGTTCTAGGTCACCTGGGGGCCAAGGCCCTAGAAGGGAAGACTTTTCCCAACTTAAGCCTGCTTTGTGTCAATTCTTCCCCCGCCTCATGCTCATATTCTTGAGTTCTTTTTGGAAGCTCAGATTCCAAATGTCAGTCTGAAATAATCACAAAGCTTAAGGTAAGCCTCAGGTTAAGACAAGGACCCTAGTGAGAGGACGAGTGCCATTTTGACCCCAGCTAGGCTAGAGACCCATTGAGACGTGGATTTTAACTTTTGTTCCATTTGAACTGTACGTAATGACCTTTATTCTCAAGTCTGGCTTGTGAGTAATGAATATGAAGTCCTCCTTTCAGCCTCTTAGTTTAAAGAAAGAGGAAGGAAACAGTCCATTGTTTTTCTAACCTTGCAGTTTCCTAGAGTAAGATGGAAAATTGAGGATGGCAAGTGAAAGCAGCAGGCATCTCTATAGAAGGACATCCGGTGAGGCCAGCCCGCTCTTGAGGCGGGTATATGTTGACTATGGGGCAGTGGGGGACAGGCATAAAGACAAACTGAAATAGTATATATATATATATATATATATATATATATATATATATATATATATATATATATATATACGTATGTATGTGTGTGTGTGTATGAATGGCAATTTTCTCCAATTCTGAGAGAGATTTTGTTGTACCCAGAAGAACTGAAAAGGGTGACCAAAAAAAAAAAAAAAAAGGTGTGTGTGTGTATTTAATATTCTTTTCTGTTCATCCACTAATCTGGTCAAAAATAGCTCTCAAGTTTGTTCAGCACAATTTGACCTTCATAATTATGCAGGTGATTATGGGGCCCCATTAGAGTTTTCAAAGCACTTTGTACACAAGGGGCCTTTAGACATTCTACTATAATAAAAACAAGCTCATAAAAATCCCACATGTTTCACACAGGCCTTTGATAACCCATCACACAATAATGACCTTGAGTAACTAACAGCCTGTATTACATTCAAACCAGTAGCTTAGAGGTAAGTTTTTGTATCTTACTATGTCTGGCTAGAGTTACATAGGGCCTCAAAAGAAAAAACCCACACACACACTTGCTTTTGCCCTTAGATGAGCATATCCATGAGTGAGCAGAAATAACCCCCCCTTTCTTCTCTGGCCACCTTCTCCCAGGTAGCTTTGTCAGAGCAGACAGTCTGGATCAGCACTCAGGTGATGGGGGCTCCAAGCCCAGTCCTGCCTATCTGTGGGATCCTCAGTTCCCTCCTCTCTCTGGGCCTCAGCTTCTCTTCTGTAAGACAAGAGGGTTGATCTAGAATCAGTGGAATTCTCTGCATGTGCTCTAGGGCTTTTAGGCTGGGGAAAGCTGAGCATGGAGGTGCTGCCCACCTCCTCTCAATCAGAGCAGACCCCTTTATGTTTTATAGGTAGGGTTCTGAATTATCTTTCAGTTGAAGAAAAAGTTTGAAAACCATAAAGCCAGATGATCTCTAAGGCACCTTAGAGATGCCTTAGAAAGAAAATACATTTCACTTGCCAGACAAGTGGGGAAAAGATCAGAGGAGATTGAGTGCATGGTAAGGCCTTGCTTGAGGACAGGCTTCAGTGGGGCAGCTCAGCAGACAATGATGGACACCCAAGGGCCTCAGAGAGGGGCCCCACTGGGAAACAGTCAGAGCCATAAGACTTTATTGACCAGCGTCTTTCACACATGCCATCTGATTCAATCTTTACAAGGGAGTAATAACATCCCCATTTTCCAACTGCAGGAACTGAGGTTTAGAGTGGCTACATGATTGTTCAGGATCATCCAGATAATCAATTCCAGAGACGGAATCCCAACTCAAGGGGAGGAGAGATGTGCCAACTGGGTTGGGGAAGAGAAGACCAAGTTTTCTGGCCTCTTTCCCATTTTGTTCCCATCACGTGCTAAGCTCTACAGTCTACCTAACATTTATCGCCTTTCTACTGCAGGCTGGTGTCAGGAGAAAGGCAAAGAGGAACATCATTGTTTTTACATTCAAGAAATTTATGACTAGGAAGATGTGTGTAAATGCAGTATTGTTAGTGTGGTTCACCCAACATTTCTGTTCTCCAGCCAAAAACAGAGTAGGACTGTACTTTTACAGTTTCTGCTTCCTTACAGTTGAGTGTGTCCATGCTTCTGCCAGTGACACTCGAGCTGAAGGGACAGGTGCTACTTCCAGGTGGAAGCTTTAAGAGCCTGGGCTGCTTCCCTGGGCCATGATAACTGGCAACATCTCCCATGGTGGCTGCTCCATCAGCCAAGGTCCCCAGGGAGGCTAATTTGGAGCAGGGCCCCAGACAAACTGATATGGGCATGTCTCATAAGGAAGATATAAATCTTCTTGTTTAAATCACTGAGTTTTGGAGTTGCTTGTTACCTCAGCATTACCTGGCCTATGCTGACTAATGCAGTAAATATCCACCACGGCAGAAGTATTATGAAGCCAGAGGTTTATGTCAGTCATTACTCACGTTAGTTAACCTATAGCAGCAATTCTTTTAAAGAGAGTTAGTGGTTAGTAGTTCATTTCACTTGCCTACTATACTGTGGCCAGCAGGCTTCCATATAATTGAAGAGTATCAATGTTAATAAACTCCAGTGATGTAATTTATTGTTAATTAAAACTTCTTTAAAGTTCCTACATTGTAGGCTTATAAACATAGAAACTTCTAGAATATTTATTTTTATACCAATTTCTTAAATAGTCATAATAAACTCTGAGGGAGATGTGGGCATGTGGTGGAAGGGGAGGGCCTCGGAAAGCAGGAATATGTACAAGGCACTTCCAATTTGCAGAGCTATTGCCAGTTTCTTTGATTTGCCCCATAAGGCCATACCATATTTTCAAGCAGTTCTCAATTTCAGCTTTACCTTTCTATGATATTCAAAATACTATAGCATTATGCGTTACAAATTACAATTCTCTGTTCTCATTTTTATCCCTTCCATCAAGAAATTCTCTGTATCCTAATTCCTCTCTAAATTCATGAAGCATCAATAAAAGTTAGCAATAAGCCACCATTTGTAGACTATGGGACAGGCCCTTTGCTTTGTGTAAATTTACTCACTGACCCTTACCACAACCCTGTGAGGTAAGCATTCTTGTTACAGATCTTACAAATGAGAAAACTGAGGATTTTCTTATGGGCAAGTATCTTATCCAAGTCTCACAGCCTGGTGAACCCGACAGTCTGCCTTCAGAACCCACACATTTTGCCCCCACACTTCCCAGGCCTCCCGGTTATCTCGCTACTGAGGAACACGCCCCTCAAAATGGCTCAGGCATCTTCGGCCTCAGTCCCCCATTCATACCACCACATAGCTTAAAAGCAGTGAGGGGGCCAGAGCTCAGGGCCCTACAGGGCACAGACACAGGACCGGCCAGAGCGCAGAGGTCATACGCCCGAGAACAGACTGTGCGGCTTAAGGCAGCCAGCCAGAGCTTATTGTCCTGGGCCGTTCTGAAAGACGGTCTTAAAATAGTATTTGATGATGTGGAAACACACAGGTATCTCACGTAACTGATCTCTGGAACTCCACAGATATTACAGAAAATGCAGGGAGTCGGGAGGTGCAGGTCTAGGCCTGGCTCTGTCATTAACTAGCTCTGTGACTTCAGCTAATAACAGTAAACAGCACCTTGGCAAAGAGTGCTAACACTGGTGCCAAATGCTGTGCTTGGCACTTTATGTGCGTGCTCGTTTCATTTACTCTTCCCCAAAACTACAAAAAGTAGACATTGTAATTATTCCACATTTCAGAGATGATAAGTAAGTGCCCTGTACAAGGATACACAGATAGGAAGCAGCAGAGCCAGATTTATTCCAGCCATTTCCTCTCTCTGGGCCTCAGTTTATCCATCTATACAATAAAAAGGTTGGGTTCGATTAACTCAAAAACCTATTTTAGCTCTCATATCTGGGCTCTTTCACAAATATCCAGGGAAAGCAATCTATTCAATCTATACCACATTGAATTTGCAGGAAATCATTTGTACCGCTTTCCCCTCGGCCCAACTTTGTTAGAACTTGCAAGAATGGACCACATTCTGATCAACACAGCTCCTCTTTTCTGCAGTTCTAAGTATTATTAGAGAGCACTTAGCAAATCCACTACAAAATTAATCCCAATGACAGAGGTTATAATGAGAAAAAGATTGATGCTTAAACATATTCTCTTTTCTTGTAATAAAATGATGCAACCCTTTATTCTCATGGGTGGGCTTATAACATGGGGAAGCAGTTTGGAATTAAGACTAAATTCATCTTCTTTCCACAGTGCTGACAGAGGTTAACACTGCCCCTGGGGTTAGTCCACTGTTCCAAGTTCTAAATATATTTGTCATTTTAAATAACAAACCAACTAATAACAAACCCCAAATAATGAATTTTCTCTAGGGCCTTAGTGTTTCCTTGATTCTATGCATCTAATCCCAGATATCCTCAAACTTTAGGGTGCAGCAGAATCACCTGGGGGACTTGCTAAATATGCCAAGTCCCGGGCCCATCCTCTGAGGAAGATTTTGAGGTCTGGGGAAGAGACCCAGACTCTGCATTCTTAACCTCCCCCACCACCCCCAGGCAAGTCTGATGCCCATAGTTTGTGGACTACACTTTGAGAAATGTAGTCTAGTCCTTGTACTAGATTCATTTACTTCATTTTCCTCAAGAGAGATAGGGACTGACCTTGCCATTCTGGCCAGACACAAACCAATGAGGTCAATTCAGACGACCAATTCAATTGTGGTTTGTTTGGTTTGTTGAGGAGGTTTTATTATTTGTTTTTGTCAGGTCAGATTTTTAATTGTGGCACACAATTGGTGCCCAATAAACATTTGTTTATGTTGAACAAAATCACTATTTGATTTTTTTTTTTTTTTTTGCTGTACAGTGAATGGACAAGTTTTTCATTGAATTACCACACTCTACTACTTGTTTTGGGCCATTAGTCATTGCCTTCACACCATTTCACATGGTTACTCAATAGTGTTTCACCCCATTCCCTTGAAAAAGTTCAATCTGAAAGTACCACCTTAAGGTGACCATGTAATTTATCGTCCAAAATGAGGCTCTGTTAATAACTTCCCCAGGACAACAGGCATAAGCCAAGACTGTCTGGGAGAACTGGGAGACGTGATGCCTCCCACTTTCACCAGTTAGAAAAGAGATCACTGGAAGGCAACCTACTTGCCCAAAACTCCAAAGTGACCCCTCCCCTCTATGAAGGGCCACAGTACTG
This sequence comes from Balaenoptera borealis, assembly GCF_965194805.1. NCBI lineage: Eukaryota > Metazoa > Chordata > Mammalia > Artiodactyla > Balaenopteridae > Balaenoptera > Balaenoptera borealis. The sequence continues at coordinate 1,139,170 of NC_138874.1, read as the reverse complement.
GATCAGACACTGCCTTGTGTTGCTTTTATCTTTCCATGGGACTTACAGCTGCCTAGCCACCAAAATGCTTGCCACTGCTGTAAAGGCAGGGGCCATGTCTCTTTTCATCTCCCTCACAGCACCTGGCCCAGGTACTCAGCACGTATGTCATCTGATGGAGAGGTGACCTAGGTAGCAGAATTCACTGTTCATATGATACTGCGGGAGTGCTCATCCAGCCTAGGGAGGCCTCACGTGTAGAGGAAATCCTTTGAACCACAGAGCCAGAAAAACTGGGTTTGCTTTCTAGCTGTGTAACCTTATACAAATCACTTAACCTCTCTGAGCCTTACTTCTCCATACATTAGGGTTGATAATATTAATCTCCTAACATTGTTAGGTAGATCAAATGAGATAATATACGTGAATCACCTAACAGGGCCTTCTAAACAATGATAATTCCCTCCCTCTGCTCTCTGCAACACTGAACCTGCTGAACAGAGAGAGATGAACTAGAAAAGGCCACCACTGCTTACGGTTCTAGTTACTACCACAGCATAACAAGTTACCCCAAACCTAGCTGCATAAAATAACCATTTTATTATCCTGAGTCTGTGTGCCAGGAATTTGGAAAGGACACAGTGGAGGCGATTTGCTCTGCTCTGTAACATCTGGATCTCAGCAGGAAGGACCTGAATATTCAACTTCTGTGGCCAAGAATCATCTGGGACATTTTTCATTCACATTTCTGGTGGTTGACGCTAGCTGTCACCCAGAAGGGCTACAATGTGGCCTGGGCTTCCTCACAGAATGGAGGCCCCTGAATTCCTACATAGGGGTTCAGAGCTCCAAAGGCCAACATTCCAAAAAAACTAGGAGGAAGCTGCATGGCCTTTTATGACCTAGCCTCAGAAGTCATATGCTGTCAATTCCACCATAATCTCAAGCCAGCCTAAGGAGGAGAACATAGATCCCAACCCTTGACAGGAGGAAAGTCAAGGTCACTGTGTAATAAGATTATGTGGGATGGAAGAACTTGATTTGGTCATTTATGGAAAACGTAATCTGCCACATTTACCCTGTAAATGATCACATGAAAGACGGATAAATTTTAAAAAAAGAAAAAATAAACCACCACACACATCTTAGAATCCCAAAGTGTTTAAGGATCTCCTGAACCTCATAGATAATCTAGGCTTTGGTTAAGCTGGGCAAGCCCCTGCCTTTAAGACACTAAGAGATGGGTTTGTGCCTTAAAGATGCCCCTACTTTTAGAAAAAGTTTGTTGGTAAAAAATCAATCTTTATCAAGCAGAAGTTTTAGGAGATGGACATTCATATTTGGTGAGTTGTGTGAGGAGTTTACCCGCATACCAAATAAAATCTTAACCTGGCATTCATGGTCTCTTATAACCTGGCCTGTACCTACTGTACCCATTTTATCTCTAGCTACACTGAATCACATGTCATTTCTGGAATAATAGTGTTGTATTTTTTTTGTCATGACATCTTTGTTTGGGTTACTTTCTTCTCCTTGGAATGTTCTTCACCCATGCCTATCAAAATCCTACCTATCCTTCCATGCCCAGTTTCAATGTCACCTCCTCTCTGAAGCCTTTCCTGGTTGTCCATGAAGGTAATCTCTCCTTCAGAACTTCTAGAGATCTTTATTTATATCCTTCCTTTATTTATAACACATTCCGCCTCACATAAACTTTGCCATTTCCCAAGGCCCACATCAAAATTTCACCTCATTCTTTCCCTCTGTCCTGATCCTTACCCTTAACTGATGCTAAGAAGAAAGCAAGATTAAAATGTTTCCCCCATTTTGGAAGTAACCGGGTTCCCACCTGGGCAGAAAGTGTTGGCATTGAGAGGTGGTAAGGAGTCAAGGTACTAATGGCGAAGACGAGATAAGTCAGGTATGACTGCCTCTACCCAAATGATCTCCATCCTCTGTCTCATGATTTCTTCTTATCTGACTACTCTGTGTTCTGTCACACACACACACACACACACACACACACTCACCTCAGCCACTTAAAAGCATTATGAATCTCTATGGGGAGTGCCATACTTTTTTCAGTCACTTAAATTATCATTTATCTCAGAAATGTGGACGTCCATATTTTAATGAGGAAATCTGTCTACTTATTGATTCTTTCCTGTTTAACAAGAATCTCTCAATCCTTGGATTCCTATTCTTTCTTCAGAACCACATTCATCTAACTTGCCATGGACACTCCCAAGCACGCAGAATTATATTTTAAATTACATGGATTTACTATATGTGGAATCTAGAAAAATGGTATAGATGATCTTATTTGCAAAGCATAAATAGAGACACAGACATAGAGAACAAACCTATGGATACTAAGGGGGAAAGGGGGGGTGGAATGAATTGGGAGATTGGGATTGTCATATACATAGTGTATATGACATATATACATTATGTATAAAATAGATAACTAATGAGAACATACTATATAGCACAGGGAACTCTACTCAATGCTCTGTGGTGACCTAAATGGGAAGGAAATCCAAAAAAGAGGGGTATATGTTTATGTATAGTTAATTCACTTTGCTGTACAACAGAAACTAACACAACATTGTAAAGCAATTATACTCCAATAAAAATTAATATAAATAAATAAATTACATTGACCTAGACTTCAAGTTACATTGTGTTTCTTTCTACTGGGCCAAATAGTAAATTTGAGCAACTATTCTCCTGTTAAATATGGCCATCAAAAGGGAGAAAATCCTCCTTTTTATAACTTTAATCTGAGGAAGAAAACTCTCATGAATTCAAGCACAAAAACTCTGTTGCACTATTTGGCCTGACCTTCATGCCAGAATTATGACTCTCCTTCACATCCCATTATTTGTTTCCTCTAATCTTCATTGTATCATGACTTCAAATTTCACATCTTAAATTTCAGCCAGTACTTACTTAAGCTCCTAAAGCAGGTTAATTAATTGCTGTTAAATATTCATGATTTAGGCCACAGATTCACTCTATGAAACAGCACCCTCCAGAGTGAGGAAGAACCGGGAGTCTCCCCTGTCCCAATTTACCCCATCAGCTAAATGGTCTCTTCCTTTATGCGTGTTCTCTTTTAAAATTCCAGCAACTGACTAATAACAGCTGAAAACAAGCACCACTTTACTAAAAACAGCTCTATTTTAATATACTAAATGCCATCAAAGAAAGTGCCACCACTTAATCAGACAGACTATCTACTCTACTCTGTTGAATAGTCAAGAGTGGCCCAATCCACTAACTTACCACACATATGTGGACCTCAGCCTATCTTAGCATTACTCTTTCAAGAGATATCAAAGTGAGGTAAGCAAATAGAGGACAATTCAACCCTTAGCTTTATGTGATACAATTCATGTCTCATTTAATCATTCATTCAATATAACTATAAATATTCCTTGAGTACCTACTTTACCCAGTCAAGGATACTGTAATCCAATAGTTCCCAGTATTTAGATTTTACAGGCTAGTAAAATTCCCAATATATTTGATGGACTAACAAATGCTTCCAACTTTTTATTCTGCTGAAGAACGTCAAGTTATGAAAATCAGTGAGTCTCCCAGTGAGAGACTAGAACAGAATTCGCTGATGGTACAGGAGCGGCAGGTTAAAGGTAACTGAAAATAAATGGACAAATCCACAAAATGAGAAAAGGTAAAGAACATTCTCTGGTCTCAAAGTTAATGTGTTAAGAAGATTTGAAAATGTTAATTCACACCCATCCTTAGCCAAATGACTAAAGTTTTGAAGAGGGATAACACCAGAGTTGCAATACCTAGGCAGATTCTTTGCTCAGCTCCCTCCTTCCTACCAGATTCCCAGAGACAGGCTCATATTGCCCTGCCTAAGGGCTTAGCCCCTGCTAGGGTCTGAAGCCAACTATCTCACAGACCTGAAAATCTTGCTGAGTAATCCTGAGCCCAACCAAATCAGCTCTAACCCTAGTTGTAGTTACTGGGCTTTCTTTGTGACCTAGCCTTTACCTTCTAGCCCAGTTTCAGTTACTCTTCTCTTCTACGATTCCTGATGCTTTCTCTTGGCTCATTTTCATAGTTCAAGAGTCTCCAGATGGGCATTATACCCCTAAATCTCAGTCCCCATGCAGAGGCTCTGATACCTACAGCTAGTTATTCCTAGCACCAGCTCCCACCTCAATGAAACATGATTTGTTGCTTGTTCCCCTTGTTACAGCTGGGAAACCCCTGCTAGGCTCTCTCTGAACTTCCTGCCAGCCATCCTCTCTGCCTGGACCTAAAGATATTACCTATTACCAGACTTTACTGATGCTACATTCCACCCACATAAGGCGACTGGCTCCAAGAAAGCTGGGAACCCCAGAAATCATGTGTAACATTTTGCTTACGTATACATGTGTGTGTTTTTCTTGAGAGAGAGCCCTTAGTACTTAGCTTCTAAGAGTTCCATGATTTTGAGAAGATAAACAAAACCACTGCTATAGGGCCATTTTGTTGACTGATCAATCTGAATTATATATTCCAGGCTGGTACTTATTCTTATTTTATAACAAACACAGGCTTTACTGAGGGGAAAGTATACCAAGGACCCTCAGTGTCTAGAGAAACCTGAATTTAAGTCTAGCTCTATTTCTTTTCTAGTTCACTTCTGGTCTATGCACCATCTTCCATCAAACTACTTTTACATTTCACTCTGCTGGTCATGCTACCAACTGACATCTCTATTTTTAAATAAGATAATACAATGCTTGGCACAGCGTAAGTACTCAACAAAGATGTCAGCTGTTGAGCTTATTTCTCAATCAGGTAGGGCCACTTAGTACAGAAAAGTGAAAATTCAATGTTTTCATGGCTGTTTTCCCTGGAAAATAGTGCCAATTTAATTCCTAGGCAAGTCACTTTCCCCAAGAAAAGGTAAACTCCTCCAGATATGTCCTTAGTTCCCACAAGCCTAAGAGAGGCATAGGCCAACAGCAAGGTGCAGACTGGTCTCAGAGATGATGCTTGTGAAGCTGTGTCACTAGTATGAAGAAGTGAGAGGATGATGTCCAATGTCTGTCTGGGTAAAATTGTGAGGTGGTGTGGAAAGTTTGTGGGGGGCACTCCAATCACTCTGGGAGTCTTCCTTCATGCCCTCCTGTTTTCTCCCTCTGTCCTTATCACCCTGATGGCTAATTGCTGAAGCATTAGCTGGTAAATGAGGAGCTGACAAAGTGAGGTATGAGAATTCATTAGCACTTTCAAAGGGAGCCTCTCACGGTCTATGCTGAGTTTTCCTCAGATCATCAAGCTGACCCAACAGCCTACATGGCCTATGAAGAAGCAGCCCACCGCCACAATGTCCAGAATGCTGGGTGTCCCGGGTCTGGGATTTGATCCCTGGAGTATCTCAACTTCACCTCTGGAAACGGACTCCACTAGGTGGGCTTTCCCCTGTGTAGTGCCACATGGGTAGCTCTGGCTTCTCATTCCCAAGGTAAGCCTTGGCATACTACATCAGAAAGATCTAAGACCTTAGATCTTAATCCTTTGGCAAAGACCTTTGATCCACGGTCATTCAAAATGTGTGTAACTTGATGTTATAGCTCAACAGAAGGAGCTCCCCTCACGATTTGATTTTTTTCTGATTTTTACTCAATTTTTTCCTTTATTTATATATATTCTCCAAGATATCTCTCACACTCCTACCTTGAATTAAGTCTGTCAATTAATTCTTTAAAGAGACAATAAAACTGACAGGGTACAGAAGTGATCCAGACAGTTCTTCTTGTATGCAAAACCTCAATCTCAACTAGGAAATCTTTACAAAATTATTAAGTAAATTACTGTCATGAGAATTCTAGTCATGAAGCAATACCTACCATTTCTGGAAATTTTTTTAACCCCATGATGCAGTAACACATCTAACTTATTAAGCTTTTTGTATTTGATAACAGCTGTGGTATCTAATCTTTTTCATCATTCAAAATGGAAACTGTCCTTATTTCAATACAGTCAAGTGAATCTAATTTAAATAGCAGGGCCTTTTGGAAAACAGAGACTCACCTCTCAATGCAAAGAACAAATATTTGCATTACCTATTTATATTAAAATATGCAGAAATTTCCCAAGCATTCAGCCAACTTATAAATTTTTATAACTTCTCTGAATTGTTAACATTTTTTTAACACACTGCATTATTTCAGCTTTGTGAAGGGCTCAATAACAATCTCTCTGGTCAGGAAAAAGGAAAGGACATTAGAATAAAGAATGCAGAATAAATAAAAACAAAACAGTACAGCCCGTACATCCACTCATACAAAGACAACCTTTATGGTGAGCTATAAGCAATTATAATAACACAATGTGCTTCATGTTGATTTCAGCAGTGAAAAGAATTTCTCTAGTTATTGAAGACTTTCCTGGCCAAGTTTCAGAAAAAAAAAAAAAATCTGATTCTATCCCAATCTGACTTCTGTGCAATGCAAGTCATGCACATTTTAAATGCTGGTATATAATGCTGCCATTCTTCTACGAACTGTTAACAGCTGTAGAAACTATTATAGCCAGCTTCAAAACGCGTCTGTGTAGTCACTGCTCTCCAGACACTTAGCAATCCCAAAGCTATTCCTGGACTCACTCAGATTGCAGTGCGAACACAAAGTTTTGATTTATGTTGGTAATGAAACAACAAACTTCTGATCTTTCCTCTAAATGGCCATTCAGATTACATGAACAGCATGTGCTTCAGGGGAAAGTGGAGGGCAGAATTTACAGAAACAAAAAGGAAGCAAGAAAATAAATGGAGGGGCCACCCACAGTTACCTTAAGGAAAACCCACAGTCATCAGTATAAAGCACTGTATTGGAGTTACATCTTGTGGCCACAAAAGGCACTTGTGCTTGGACAGAAAGAAATAGCAGCAGAAGCTTTAGATGAGGAGAATAACCCAGTGAGAGCATGTGCCCTAAGCAGGGACATGTGCAAAGCTGGTGATGGACATTAACACACCTAAGGTGCTACCCTGGCTATGAGCAAAGATGCAAAAAGGCCATGAAATTCTCATTTTAACTGAAAGTTCCACTTCGCTGAATCATGACCAAAATCCCCTGAAACTGACAAACTCATGCAAGGGAATTTTTTAGCTGTAGCAATCCAACCTCCCCCCAAAACACAATGTCCATTGGAGATCTTCCTTAAGTTATGAAGTTCCCTTATTCCACATTTGCCAGCGATAACTCAAATACATGGGGGTGCTTCCCTAAAACTGAACTTTGTTTCAAGCTAATCATTAAAGGATACCAACCAATTCTGTATCTAAGTTGTTTATAAAGAATGTAAATATTGATACGTAACCAAAATTCAAATAACGTCCACTTGTGATGATAGTGATGTAACATGAAAGAAATCTCCATAGGATATTCCATATCTTCTGTTTTCCAATTTAGAGACCAAGAAGGTGGTAAGTTTGCACCTTAAGATAAGTCATTTACTTAATTCCCTCCCTGCTGGCTGAGATAAAGAATTGAAGCCACAGTATTTCATTAACTTCCCCATCACTGAGAACCCTCTCTAGGCTGAGTACAGGAATGCACACCAGAAGAGTAAGAGGCTCAACAAACACATGAAAGGATGCTCAACATCACTGATCATTAGAGAAATGCAAATCAAAACTACAATGAGGTATCACCTCACACCGGTCAGAATGGCCATCATCAAAAAATCTACAAACAATAAATGTTGGAGAGGGTGTGGAGAAAAGGGAACCCTCTTGCACTGTTGGTGGGAATGTAAATTGATACAGCCACTATGGAGAACAGTATCGAGGTTCCTTAAAAAACTAAAAACAGAACTACCACGTCACCCAGCAATCCCACTACTGGGCATATACCCTGAGAAAATCATAATTCAAAAAGAGTCATGTACCACAATGTTCACTGCAGCTCTATTCACAATAGCCAGGACATGGAAGCAACCTAAGTGGCCATCGACAGATGAATGGATAAAGAAGTTGTGGTACATATATACAATGGAATATCACTCAGCCATAAAAAGAAACGAAATTGAGTTATTTGTAGTGAGGTGGATGGACCTAGAGTCTGTCATACAGAGTGAAGTAAATCAGAAAGAGAAAAACAAATACCATATGCTAACACATATATATGGAATCTAGAAAAAAAAAAGGTTCTGAGGAACCTAGAGGCAGGACAGGAATAAAGATGCAGATGTAGAGAATGGACTTGAGGACACGGGGAGTGGGAAGGGTAAGCTGGGACGAAGTGAGAGAGTGGCATGGACATATATACACTACCAAATGTGAAATAGATGGCTAGTGGGAAGCAGCCACATAGCACAGGGAGATTAGCTTGGTGCTTTGTGACCACCTGGAGGGGTGGGATAGGGAGGGTGGGAGGGAGACACAAGAGGGAGGAGATATGGGGATATATGTATATGTATAGCTGATTCACTTTGTTATAAAGCAGAAACTAACACACCATTGTAAAGCAATTATACTCCAATAAAGATGTTAAAAAAAAAAAAGAGTAAGAGGCTCAGCCTCTGTCCTGAAGATGATTCAAATATAGTTGGTAAAGAAAACATGAATATGTATAAAAATAAGTAGAAAATCAAGTAGATCCAAAAGTGTTGAGGGTGTATAAGATGGTGTAATCTGAGCAAGATGGAGTTGAAGGGCTATATAGCTATGGGCAAGTTATTCAGGCTCTCTGAACCCAGAGTCAAAGTATAACTAAAATGCTGGAGGAAGAGTGGTGACGGGATAGCTGTGGTACCTACATGAGATATTGTTCATTGCTCTTGTACCAGTTAGTATGTATTAAGTAATGGAATACCCAACTCCAGTCATTAAATAACAAGGCCATTAAGTTATCTCACATAACCATAAATTTGAAAGTAGGTAGTTCAAGCCTTGGTCTTGTGACTCAGGGTGTTTTTATCTTTCTCTTCTACCATTTGCTAACATGAATGCTTTGTCCCATGTTGCAAAGAAAGCTGCTGTAGCACCACCTGACACCACGTTTACATTCATGGTAGAAAGAAGAGGGAAGGAGAGGTCTCAGTGAACTCTTTTCTAACACTTGCCCCTTTAAACAAGAAAATGAAAGCTTTTGCAGAAGCCTCATCCCCAGAGGATTTCTACTTGTTGACCAGAATTGTATCATATGGCTACCACTAACAGCAAGGAAAGCTGGAAATGTGTGTATCTGGTAATGAGACTACTATAATAAGCTTGGATAATCATGATTCAGCCCCAGAAGTCAGTACAGTGCTGCCAAAAGAAATCAAGTTTCATTAGCAAGGAAGAAAGAGCAAAGAGGGTGAAAATGGCAGCTGAGTACTCAATGAATAGTGTCTTCAGTGTTCCCTTGTTTTTGTTTTCTATCTTGATGAAAAACTTAAGATTTTCTTTTTTGCTGTTACAGAAAAGCAGAAATATGACTTCTATTTTTTATGCAGAGTACTTGTTTCCATTGATGGTATGGTATAAAACAAATTGCCTTTTCTCTTTCAGTGCCATAAAACCATTTTATGAAATGAGATAGGAGGTGTGCTATCCAAGCATAAAGGACTTGTAACAGACAGTATTGGCTGTCCACCCTACAAATATCTGTCCCAGTTCTTTGTTAATTGAACCCTGATCTTTATCATCCTCCACATGGCCATATGCTCAGTGAAGGTGTCCCTTTAAATATCTAGGGGGTGATTCTTAAACTAATCTAATCATAATAATTTTATTTCTCAAGTCAGTAATTGGTTTAAGAACGAGCATGCAACATAACTCTTTCTGTCCAATGATTTGTGAGGGGATGTCTGCCAAGGATCTGCTAGGAAAAGTTTTCCTCTTTTGAAAGAGATGAACTGAGAAACTGTCCTTTTCTTCATCTCAAAGAAAATAGGTGAGGATATGATACTTAGCGCATCAGCAGCCATTTTGCAACCATGAGAGGATAAACCTAGGAAAAGATCAACATGTTGAGAATAGTAAAACAGAAACTGGGGTCTTGATGTCATTGTTGAACCACTGAATTAACCAACCCTGAAAATGTCCTACCTCTAGGTTTTTTATTATGTGAGATAATAAATCCTTCCTTATTCACTTTGTTTCCTGTGAACCCAAAGCATCCTCAATGACATGGTGCTATCCCTATCAGCATATATCCCAGGTTCTAAATTTTCAATAATAAGCTTATTTCACCAGCAGCAGCATCAAGCTCTTATCAGTTCCCAGTTATCTGTAGGAACACTGTGCAGCTCTTTGATAAGCTCAAGCTGATTTATCATCATACTCCATGCTGCCACATCAGCCTTAGCAGAACTAGATATATGAAGTTTACGTGGTCAGAAAATCCAACCTCAGTCGTGGTGAAAGAAGGCTTTGAGGCTGTTCAGATTCACCACTTAAAGATTCTCTATTTCCCCTCAGCCACCCACAACATGCCTACAGTGAGGTGCCTCATTAATTTTAAGAGAAGCCCCATAAAGTGCTCCTAAAGTCACAGGCAAAGGGGAATCAGAAGCTTAAAGGAGTAGAGCTACAGAAATCATGAAATAGTTTGACAGAAAAAAAAAAGAGCTTTGTTCATTAAAAAAAAAAGGCTATAATTTTGGGCTTTTAATCTTATAAACTAAGATATGTCTTGTACTTAAATTATATGGCGAGATAAAAAAGCTACAAAAGATACAAAAATACATCCAGATACAAATGTATATAAATTGGAAAAATAGTATTTGGCCCTATTATGGTTTATCATAATAAATGGTTTATTTATGACGGTTCATCATAAATTCTCATATAAAATCTTTTTATAGAAAAGATTTTAAATGGTTAAATGTCTAAAATGTCAACTAACACACACACACATTTTTTTTTCCAGAAGTTGTCATGCACAGCTGCATGTTTGTTATATAAAATCTTGCAAAAGAAAATCCTGTATCATTCTTATTACCCAGGACTCCCACAGGTAATATATCTCTCCTGATGATCAGTGAGTGTGCCTTCACTGAACCCCATTTCAGACTTGCTTTAAAAATGCCCTTTCACTTACTCCTTCTTGTATGACAGTACCTTAAAAGAGCTCTAAATAAACTTTCTACCTTGGCAGGGGGAAAAGTACACGGCAAGTTTTTGTCCCAAGTTTGATATGCCTTAGCAGGACTTAGCATAAGAAGGACTTAGGACCAGATTCCCAACTAGATGGGGCAAACCACTTTGCTTATACCTTTATAACATAGTTTTCCATGTACTTCTAAAACCTGAGCTTGAGGATATCTTAATAGAAATCTCCAAAACTGGGGCTTCCCTAGTGGTGCAGTGGTTAAGAATCCGCCTGCCAATGCAGGGGACATGGGTTCAAGACCTGATGGGGGAAGATCCAACATGCCGTGGAGCAACTAAGCTTGTGTGCCATAACTACTGAGCCTGCGCTCTAGAGCCTGTGAGCCACAAATACTGAGGCCGCGTGCCACAACTACTGAAGTCCACGTGCCTAGAGCCCAAGCTCCACAACAAGAGAAGACACCTCAATGAGAAGCCCACGCACCACAACGAAGAGTAGCCCCCACTCGCCGCAACTAGAGAAAGCCCGTGCGCAGCAACAAAGACACAGCAGCCAAAAATAATTAATTAATTGATTGATTAATTTAAAAAAAGAAAGAAACTTCCGAAACTGAAAAGCAAAAAGAACAAAGATTGAAAACAAATAGAAGAGAATATCCAAGGACTGTGGGACAACTAAAAAGGTATAACATACGTGTGATGAGAATACCAGAAGGAGAAGAAAGAGAAAAGAAGCAGTATATGAAACAATGATAGAATTTCCCCAAATTAATGTCAGACAGCACACCACAGATTCAGGAAGATCAGGGGACACCAAGAAGGATAAATATCAACAAACAAACAAAAACTGCACATAGGCATTTCATTTTCAAACTACAGAAAATCAAAGATAAAGAAAAAAATCCTGAAAGAAGCCAGAGAGAAAAGACACTTTATCTATAGAGCAACAAAGATAAGAATTACACCCAACTTCTTCTCAAAAACCATGCAAGCAACAAAGAGGGGAATGAAATATTTAAAGTGTTGAGAGAAAATACAGCCAACCTAGAAACCTGTATCCTAAGAAATTATCCTTCAAAAATGAAAGAGAAACAAAGACTTTTTCAGACAAACAAAAACTGGGGGGGAATTTGTTGCCACAGACCTGTCTTGCAAGAAATGTCAAATGAAGTTCTTCAGAGAAAGTGAAAATATATAGGTCAGAAACTTGGATCTACATAAAGAAAGGAAGAGCATAAAAGAAGAAATAAGTGAAGGTGATATAAGAACTTTTATTTTCCTTAATTAATTTAACAAATAAGTCTGTTCAGAATAATAATAGCAACAATGTATTTGACTATGCATGCTTATGTATATCATATATATATGCTTATGTATGCTTATATATAAGTGAAATGAATGACAGCAATAATACGAGGAATGAGAAGGAGAAAATAGGATTATCTTGTTATTATAAGGTACTCACACTACCCATGAAGTGTTATAGTGTTATTTGAAAGTGAACTTGGATTAGCTGTAAATGTATACTGCAAACTCTAGGGCAATCACTAAAAAAAGAAGTATCACTGATATGCTAAGAAAGGAGATAAAATGGAGTCATATAAAAATGCTCAATTAAAACCACAAAAGGCAGAAAAAGAGTGGAAAATAAAAATAGGAACAAAGAACAAGAGCAATAAATTTTTAAAAAGTAACAAATATGGTAGATATTAATCCAACTATGTCAATAATCACTTTGAACGTTAATGGTCTAAATGCACCAATTAGAAGACAGAGATTGTCAGAATGGTTCAAAAACAAGACCAACTAAATGCTGTCAAAAAAAAACCCACCTTAAATATAAAGACACATACAGATTAAAAGTAAATGGATGGAGAAAAATATACCATGCTAACACTAATCAAAAGAAAGCAGACTAAACAAATGGGACCTAATGAAACTTAAAAGCTTTTGCACAGCAAAGGAAACCATAAACAAGATGAAAAGACAACCCTCAGAATGGGAGAAAATATTTGCAAATGAAGCAACTGACAAAGGATTAATCTCCAAAATTTACAAGCAGCTCATGCAGCTCAATATCAAAAAAACAAACAACCCAATCCAAAAATGGGCAGAAGACCTAAATAGACATTTCTCCAAAGAAGATATACAGATTGCCAACAAACACATGAAAGAATGCTCAACATCATTAATCATTAGAGAAATGCAAATCAAAACTACAATGAGATATCATCTCACAGCAGTCAGAATGGTCATCATCAAAAAATCTACAAACAATAAATGCTGGAGAGGGTGTGGAGAAAAGGGAACACTCTTGCACTGTTGGTGGGAATGTAAATTGATAGAGCCACTATGGAGAACAGTATGGAGGTTCCTTAAAAAACTAAAAATAGAACTACCATACGACCCAGTAATCCCACTACTGGGCATATACCCTGAGAAAACCATAATTCAAAAAGAGTCATGTACCAAAATGTTCATCGCAGCTCTATTTACAATAGCCAGGACATGGAAGCAACCTAAGTGTCCATTAACAGATGAGTGGATAAAGAAGATGTGGCACATATATACAATGGAATATTACTCAACCATGAAAAGAAACGAAACTGAGTTATTTGTAGTGAGGAGGATGGACCTAGAATCTGTCATACAGAGTGAAGTAAGTCACAAAGAGAAAAACAAATACCATATGCTAACACATATATATGGAATCCAAGAAAAAAAAAAAAAAAGGTCATGAAGAACCTAGGGGCAAGATGGGAATAAAGACACAGACCTACTAGAGAATGGACTTGAGGACACGGGGAGTGGGAAGGGTAAGCTGGGATGAAGTGAGAGAGTGGCATGGACATATATACACTACCAAAACGTAAAATAGATAGCTAGTGGGAAGCAGCCACACAGCACAAGGAGATCAGCTCCGTGCTTTGTGACCACCTAGAGGGGTGGGATAGGGAGGGTGGGAGGGAGGGAGACACAAGAGGGAAGAGATATGGGAACATATGTATATGTATAACTGATTCACTTTGTTATAAAGCAGAAACTAACACACCATTGTAAAGAAATTATACTCCAATAAAGATGTTAAAAGATAAATAAATAAATAAATAAATAAATGGTTTAAAAAAAAAAAGAAAGCAGGAATAGCTATATTAATTACAGGCAGAGCAGACTTCAAAGCAAGGAAAGTAAGCAGAGATAAAGAAGAGCATTACATATGAAAAAGGGGTCAATTCTCCAAGAAGACATAACAATCTTTAACATGTATATGCCTAACAACAGAATATCAAACTACATGAAGCAAGAACTGAGCAAGGAGAAACAGATAAACCCACTATCACTATTGGAAACTTCAACACCCCTCTATCAGAAATGGACAGATCCAGCAGGCAGAAAAACATAGTTGAACTCCATAACACCATCAATCACCTGGATGTAACAGACATCTATAGACTATTTCATCCAATAACAGCAAAATACACATTCTTCTTAAGCTCACATAGAATATTCACCAAGACAGATCACATTATGTGCCATAAAAAGGCAAACAGTCTTAATCTGGAGTGAGTGACCCCATCCAGAGGATTATGTTCCATTCCCAGCCCTGGGTTTCATGAAGGACCTCCATAAACTAAGTCAGTCCAGAAAAAGACTGACAGTGACTAGAACAGTGAGAGAAACATAAGAAGAGCTGAAGTATCTGATATGCTTAGCATGCAGAAGAGAAAACTTAGAAGTTATAGGATGGTTAACTGTCTTCAAATATTTTTGGAATGGGTCGAGAGAAAACATGTTGTATGTCAAAGGAAGAACTCTGGCTGCCAAAGAGAGGAATGAAGCTTCATTTTGACATGAAGAAGTTTCTTACAAACTTTACTTTCCAGCCAAGGGATGATGGCCTCACCCACATATGGCCAACAATGGGCACTCCAGCACCACAAGGGCTAGATGGAAGTTGAGTGACCATCAGTCAGCGAGCCCTTGAGAGACATTTCTGCAGCTGGGGCCAGAGAAAAACCAGATGATTTCCAAGAGCTCCTTCCACAGTTAGACTTGGGTTTTGTTCCCAAGTGGTGTGACCATGAATTTTGAGACTGATTTTATCTCACATATCATATACCATCTCCTTGGGTCATTTAAAATAAATGACCTGAGCAGAAGCAAGAAGAACAACAATTCTGCAGCCTGTGGAACAAAAACCACACTCACAGAAAGATAGACAAGATTAAAAGGCAGAGGGCTATGTACCAGATGAAGGAACAAGATAAAACCCCAGAAAAACAACTAAATGAAGTAGAGATAGGCAACCTTCCAGAAAAAGAATTCAGAATAATGATAGTGAAGATGATCCAGGACCTCGGAAAAACAATGGAGGCAAAGATCGAGACGATGCAAGAAATGTTTAACAAAGACCTAGAAGGATTAAAGAACAAACAAACAGAGATGAACAATACAATAACTGAAATGAAAACTACACTAGAAGGAATCAATAGGAGAATAACTGAGGCAGAAGAATGGATAAGTGACCTGGAAGACAGAATGGTGGAATTCACTGCTGTGGAACAGAATAAAGAAAAAAGAATGAAAAGAAATGAAGACAGCCTAAGAGACCTCTGGGACAACATTAAACGCAATAACATTCGCATTATAGGGGTCCCAGAAGGAGAAGAGAGAGAGAAAGGACCTGAGAAACTATCTGAAGAGATTATAGTCGAAAACTTCCCTAACATGGGAAAGGAAATAGCCACCCAAGTCCAGGAAGCGCAGAGAGTCCCATACAGGATAAACCCAAGGAGAAACACACCGAGACACATGGTAATCAAACTGGCAAAAATTAAAGACAAAGAAAAATTATTGAAAGCAGCAAGGGAAAAACAACAAATAACATACAAGGTAACTCCCATAGGGTTAACAGCTGATTTCTCAGCAGAAACTCTACAAGCCAGAAGGGAGTGGCATGGTATACTTAAAATGATGAAAGGGAAGAACCTACAACCAAGATTACTCTACCCGGCAAGGATCTCATTCAGATTTGATGGAGAAATCAAAAGCTTTACAGACAAGCAAAAGCTAAGAGAATTCAGCACCACCAAAACCAGCTCTACAACAAATGCTAAAGGAACTTCTCTAAGTGGGAAACACAAGAGAAGAAAGGAACCTACAAAAACAAACCCAAAACAATTAAGAAAATGGTCATAGGAACATACATAATGATAATTACCTTAAACATGAATGGATTAAATGCTCCAACCAAAAGACACAGGCTTGCTGAATGGATACAAAAACAAGACCCATATTTATGCTGTCTACAAGAGACCCACTTCAGACCTAGGGACACATACAGACTGAAAGTGAGGGGATGGAAAAAGATATTCCATGCAAATGGAAATCAAAAGAAAGCTGGAGTAGCAATACTCATATCAGATAAAATAGACTTTAAAATAAAGAATGTTATAAGAGACAAGGAAGGACACTACATAATGACCAAGGGATGAATCCAAGAAGAAGATATAACAATTATAAATATATATGCACGCAACATAGGAGCATCTCAATACATAAGGCAACGGCTAACGCTATAAAAGAGGAAATCGACAGTAACACAATAATAGTGAGGGACTTGAACACCTCACTTACACCAATGGACAGATCATCCAAACAGAAAATTAATAAGGAAACACTAGCTTTAAATGACACAACAGACCAGACAGATTTAATTGATATTTATAGGACATTCCATCTAAAAACAGCAGATTACACTTTCTTCTCAAGTGCACATGGAACATTCTCCAGGATAGATCATATCTTGGGTCACAAATCAAGCCTCAGTAAATTTAAGAAAACTGAAATGATATCAAGCATCTTTTCTGACCACAACGCTATGAGATTAGAAATCAATTACAGGGAAAAAAAGGTAAAAAACACAAACACATGGAGGCTAAACAATATGTTACTAAATAACCAAGAGATCACTGGAGAAATCAAAGAGGAAATCGAAAAATACCTAGAGACAAATTACAAGAAAACATGACGGGGCTTCCCTGGTGGTGCAGTAGTTGGGAGTCCGCCTGCCGATGCAGTGGACATGGGTTTGGGCCCTGGTCGGGGAGGATACCACATGCGACGGAGCAGCTGAGCCCGTGCGCCACAACTACAGGGGATGCACTCTGGAGCCCACGAGCCACAACTAATGAAGCCTGCACATGTAGAGCCCATGCTCCATGGCAGGGGAGGCCACCACAGTGTGAAGCCCGCGCACCACAGCGGAGACTGGCCCCCACTCGTTGCAGCTAGGGAAGGCCCCTGTGCAGCAACAGGGGCACAACTCAGCCAAAAATAAATAAAAGAAAATAAATAAATTTATTTTAAAAAAAAATAAAACACGATGATCCAAAACCTATGGGATGCAGCAAAAGCAGTTCTAAGAGGGAAGTTTATAGCTATATAAGCCTACCTTTTCCAAGAAACAAGAAAAATCTCAAATAAACAATCTAACCTTACACCTAAAGGAACTAGAGAAAGAAGAACAAACAAAACCCAAAGTTAGCAGAAGGAAAGAAATCATAAAGATCAGAGCAGAAATAAATGAAATAGAAACAAAGAAAACAATAGCAAAGATCAATAAAACTAAAAGCTGGTTCTTTGAGAAGAGAAACAAAATTGATAAACCATTAGCCAGACTCATCAAGAAAAAGAGGGAGAGGACTCAAAGCAATAAAATTAGAAATGAAAAAGGAAAAGTTACAACAGCCACCGCAGAAATACTAAGCATCCTAAGAGACTACTACAAGCAACTCTATGCCAATAAAATGGACAACCTGGAAGAAATGGACAAATTCTTAGAAAGGTATAACCTTCCAAGACTGAACCAGGAAGAAATAGAAAATATGAACAGACAAATCACAAGGAATGAAATCGAAACTGTGATTAAAAATCTTCCAACAAACAAAAGTCCAGGACCACATGGCTTCACAGGTGAATTCTATCAAACATTTAGAGAAGAGCTAACCCCAATCTTTCTCAAACTCTTCCAAAAAATTGCAGAGGAAGGAACACTCCCAAACTCATTCTATGAGGCCACCATCACCCTGATACCAAAACCAGACAAAGATACTACAAAAAAAGAAAATTACAGACCAATATCACTGATGAATATAGATGCAAAAATCCTCAACAAAATACTAGCAAACAGAATCCAACAACACATTAAAAGGATCATACACCATGATCAAGTGGGGTTTATCCCAGGGATGCAAGGATTCTTCAATGTACGCAAATCAATCAATGTGATACACCATATTAACAAATTGAAGAAGAAAAACCATATGATCATCTCAATAGATGCAGAAAAAGCTTTTGACAAAATTCAACACCCATTTATGATAAAAACTCTCCAGAAAGTGGGCATAGAGGGAACCTACCTCAAAATAATAATGGCCATATACAACAAACCCACAGCAAACATCATTCTCAATGGTGAAGAAATGAAAGCATTTCCTCTAAGATCAGGAACAAGATAAGGATGTCCACTCTCACCACTATTATTCAATGTAGTTTTGGAAGTCTTAGCCACGGCAATCAGAGAAGAAAAAGAAATAAAAGGAATACAAATTGGAAAAGAAGAAGTAGAACTGTCACTGTTTGCAGATGACATGACACTATACATAGAGAATCCTAAAGATGCCACCAGAAAACTACTAGAGCTAATCCATGAATTTGGTAAAGTTACAGGATACAAAATTAATGCACAGAAATCTCTTGCATTCCTATACACTAATGATGAAAAATCTGAAAGAGAAATTAAGGAAACACTCTCATTTACCACTGCAACAAAAAGAATAAAATACCTAGGAATAAACCTACCTAGGGAGACAAAAGACCTGTATGCAAAAAACTATAAGACACTGATGAAAGAAATTAAAGATGATACCAACAGATGGAGAGATATATCATGTTCTTGGATTGGAAGAATCAATATTGTGAAAATGACTATACTACCCAAAGCAATCTACAGATTCAATGCAATCCCTATCAAATTACCAATGCCATATTTTACAGAGCTAGAACAAAAAATCTTAAAAGTTGTATGGAGATACAAAAGACCCCAAAGAGCCAAAGTAGTCTTGAGGGAAAAAAGCGGAGCTGGAGGAATCAGACTCCCAGACTTCAGACTATATTACAAAGCTACAGTAATCAAGATAATATGGTACTGGCACGAAAACAGAAATATAGATCAATGGAACAAGATAGAAAGCCCAGAGATAAACCCATGCACCCTATGGTCAACTAATCTATGACAAAGGAGGCAAGGGTATACAATGGAGAAAAGACAGTCTCTTCAATAAGTGGTGCTGGGAAAACTGGACAGCTACATGTAAAAGAATGAAATTAGAATACTCCGTAACACCATACACAAAAATAAACTCAAATTGGATTAGAGACCTAAATGTAAGACCGGACACTATAAAACTCTTAGAGGAAAACATAGGAAGAACACTCTTTGACATAAATCACAGCAAGGTCTTTTTTGATCCACCTCCTAGAGTAATGGAAATAAAAACAAAAATAAACAAATGGGACCTAATGAAACTTCAAAGCTTTTGCACAGCAAAGGAAACCATAAACAAGACTAAAAGGCAACCCTCAGAATGGGAGAAAATATTTGCAAATGAAGCAACCGACAAAGGATTAAACTCCAAAATATATAAACAGCTCATGCAGCTCAATATTAAAAAAACAAACAACCCAACCCCAAAATGGGCGGAAGACCTAAATAGACATTTCTCCAAAGAAGACATACAGATGGGCAAGAAGCACATGAAAAGCTGCTCAACATCACTAATTATTAGAGAAATGCAACTCAAAACTTCAATGAGGTATCACCTCACACCAGTTAGAATGGGCATCATCAAAAAATCTACAAACAACAAATGCTGGAGAGGGTGTGGAGAAAAGGGAACCCTCTTGTACTGTTGGTCGGAATGTAAGTTGATACAGCCACTATGGAGAACAGTATGGAGGTTCCTTAAAAAACTAAAACTAGAATTACCATATGATCCAGCAATCCCACTACTGGGCGTATACCCAGAGAAAACCATAATTCAAAAAGACACATGCACCACAATGTTCACTGCAGCACTATTTACAATAGCCAGGTCATGGAAGCATCCTAAATGCCCATCAACAGACGAATGGATAAAGAAGTTGTGGTACATATATACAATGGAATATTACTCAGCCATAAAAAGGAACGAAATTGGGTCATTTGTTGAGATGTGGATGGATCTAGAGACTGTCATACAGAGTGAAGTAAGTCAGAAAGAGAAAAACAAATATCGTATATTAACGCATATATGTGGAACCTAGAAAAATGGTACAGACGAACTGGTTTGCAGGGCAGAAACTGAGACAGAGATGTAGAGCACAAACACATGGACACCAAGGGGTGAAAGCGGCAGGGGGTGGGGGTGGGAGTGTGATGAATTGGGAGATTGGGATTGACATGTATACACTGATGTGTATAAAATTGACGACTAATAAGAACCTGCTGTATAAAAAAATAAATAAAATAAAATTCAAAAATTCAAAAAAAAAAACATGAGTAAGTTCTAAATACCTAACATATATCATGATGACTACACTTCAAAGTTATGTATTATATTAGAAAATAAAATAAAATAAAATAAATGACCTTATCTTCTCCCCAAAATTGTTACTCATACAATTCCCTTCCACATATGTGAACTAACATCTTTACCCAATTTCCATACTGCCTCATTCACTGATCCCCCTGCCTCTAAGATGTTTTGTTTGGTTGGTTGATTGGTTGGTTGGTTTTGTTCGTTTTTTTTCAGTTATACATGTATTTATTCTTTTTCAAATTCTTTTCCCATTTAGGTTGTTATATAATATTGAGCAGAGTTCCCTGTTGGTTATCCATTTTAAATATAGCAGTGTGTACATGTCAATCCCAAACTTCCTAACTATCCCTCTCCCCAACCCTTCCCCCTGGTAACCATAAGTTTGTTCTCTCAGTCTGTAAGTCTGTTTTTTTTCTAAGATATTGAGATAATTGTTAACTTGGTCAGACTGCCAGCTTTAGGTATTATTTCCCTATATATGTCTCCTTCCTATAATTGTCTCTCTGTGGTTCCTTAGATTCTGAATCTTCTTAATGAGCTGCTGGGTCTAAAATTGGCTCTTTGCCCAGTGTGGGGTTTCCCCAGCCTAGATGTGTGAAAAGACACATCACAACCTGTGGCACTGGGGAAGTCCCAGGGCCCCCAGAGAGCTGAACTATTTTATGTTGAATATTAAACAGAAGAGAAGCTTGACTAGTGGGTGTGAAAGAGAGGGGGACTTTCAGTTGTGAAATAGTGACTAGATACTATTTTCACAATAAAAGATAATTTATCTTCACTGACTCACTCATACACACTTCCTTGACTGATCTGTTCTTTTATCAACTGTCTAATATTCTGGCAGCACCATCAAAAGAGTCAGGTCCAGGGTATGAGCATTACAACTGGATTACACATTAGCATCTGAAGCAAGCAGAAAAACTGATTGCTTTTCTAAAATACTGAAGAAATCTTAGTTGTGGGCAATGCCTAAATGTTTACCACATACCAAAGATCTTGGACAAAGTTTTGAATACCTTTGATCCACTAACCTTCGCTGGAAAATGCCAGTGAATTTTGGAATAAACTTGCTCACTTCCCATGGATTAAAATGTGATACTCCTCAAGTCATCCAGGTTATTTTTAAATGTTTTCATAGTAACAGTCACCTTTAATAAACCAGAGGAAAAGAAAAATCTAGGAGAGAGTCTATATCTAGTCAGGGCTATATCTACTCATAGCCTTAGTGCACGATATAAAGAAACAAACAGTTTGCATGGGTCTACTCATCTTAACTGTTAACAACTTGGGACAAAGAAGCAGAACGAGTTCACTTTGGCATGTGGAGATGGAGGAGAGAGGAGGTGGAAGATGTTAATCCCAAGCATCTGGATCCACATCTGGGTGCTGAACTTTAAAATCCTGGCAAGGAGGAAGAAGTGGGGTCCATGCAGGTTAGCACCCTATGAGCCCACAGCCTCCTCTTTGCTGCCCCATCCCTATTTGTAATGTGTGTGTAAATTGAGTCTACTGACAACAAATTTGCCTATCTGCTTTGGTTCTTCCTAGGCTATACCATCACCAAAGGGATGGAGGGTTCTCTGGGGATGACCCACTGAGATAGTCAACAGAAAAAAGAATAATACCAGGAAAAGAGAGGATCTAAAGGATAGAAGGTATGAATTATCTATTATTAAGATAATTAAAAAATTATCTTTAGTATACCCTAAAAATTAGCATGCCCCAAAACTAGTTTATTCAAGCTACCAAGCTTATTCCTGCCTTAAAACCTCTGCCTGGAATGTTTACCCAGATCTTAACTGGATCTGGATCCTTCTTGTCTTTTAGGTCCAGCTCAAATGCTACATTCACCAAGTAGATTTGTTTCCAGACTAAAGTAGTCATCCAGTTACATTCACTATGTTATTTTTATCCCAGTACTTGGGGCATTTTGAAATTATCTTGTTCCTTTGTTTTCTTTCTATTGTTTATTCCCCTCTTTTAGAGTAAATTCCATGCAGGGGCTTCCCTGGTGGCGCAGTGGTTGAGAATCTGCCTGCCGATGCAGGGGACACGGGTTCGAGCCCTGGTCTGGGAAGATCCCACGTGCCGCAGAGCAACTAGGCCCATGAGCCACAATTACTGAGCCTGCACGTCTGGAGCCTGTGCTCCGCAACAGGAGAGGCCGGGATAGTGAGAGGCCCGTGCACCGCGATGAAGAGTGGTCCCCACTTGCCGCAATTAGAGAAAGCCCTCGCACAGAAACGAAGACCCAACACAGCCATAAATAAATAAATAAATAAATAAATAAATAGAGTAAGTTCCATGCGAACAGGAATCTTGCCTGTCTTGTCACTATTATATCACTCACCCATAGACATGTACCTAATGCATGGAGAGGGTGTTTAATACACATTCGCTGAATGAATGAACGACCAAGTCAATGGTGGAAAGTTCCGAGTTTCTGGTAACTCAGAACTAATAGGTTTTTTGTTTTTAATGGATTTTATAGCAAATTTTCTTGTGAGAACTCCATTCCCCAATAATATCAGGTAAATGAAGCATGTAAATGAGAAAGCCTGTTGTCACTGAGATTATCTAAGCAATTTTAAAAACAAAATTTCTAAGTATAAGCTATTATTAGAAAGTATGAACTACCAGACTATGAATCAGAATCATAAAACAAAATTCTCTATTACTGTTTCTGACAAATACACCATTACTTCATCTTTCTTCTGATGCCCAGGGAGCTGCTATACACAAGGACTGCCTCTTTATTTCAAAAGCAACTTGGTAAGAGTAAAATCAGTAACTTTTAAAAGTCTACAAGGCCCTTTTCTTTGCTCCCTGAGCATCTCTTTCACCACCTTCATTGTGTGAAATGATTCCTCTTTAACCTCTCCCCTCACCCCTGCTGAAATCTAAGCAGAGTTCCAAATCCTACATCCATAAGTACCGAGAAGACTGGTGCTACAAAAATCTATTATCTCCACCAACAGCATTTCTCGCTGTACCAATGCAATTTTAACATGCTACAACAGTCACGTGCTAAAATGTGAAAATTCCACAACCAGTAAGAAATACCAAAAAGATTTTTCTTCTCAGACAAAATAAACATTGCAGTATGAAGTGTACTTTGTGAATTAAATAATTAGAAGCCAGATGCCAAAGGGCCAAAATAGTTGCATCCACCAGGCTTCCTACATTCTTCACCATAGACTAAGTCGTACAGTGGGATTATGGCTAAATGGAAAATTTATTTTCACTAATCTTGTTCATTTAGGAATTCAATTCTCTTTGTTTTAGCTTTGGAGCAAAAATCTGCACCATTACCTAAAGTCCGTTTTGCACGTTTAAAAATAAAATGTGTCGACTAGGGACTTGCAGCCTGTCCCTGTCTTTCAGCTGCAGTGCGTAGCTGTGGGCTTTCCCGAGCAGGAGAACAAATGTCTGAGAGGGAGAGAACACACACTGTTGACTGTATCAGGGGAGAGGCCATAAAAGAGGAGACGCTCTGGTGGGAAAGTTCAGGCAGGATTATTACCAGGAGATTGGAGAGAATGCCATTAAGTAACCCAGACTATGCCTCTATGGGCTACACAATGCACACAAGCCCAACAGAAAAACGTGTGACTCTCCTGTAGAAGCACAAGTGGGAGAATACTGGCTGAGCCTTTGCATCATGTTTTTCCACTGGAGTCCTCTGCTCTCTCCTTTCTATCAAGTTGGTCCCAATTCTTTAGTGGAGGTCAAGCTGCACAGCCTCAGAAAAGCTTCTTCTAACACATTTTGCTTAGGGTTGACTTCCATGTATTTTGTGAGCCTCTACTTGTCTTTATTAATAAGTAATGATGCTACACAAATCCCCATAGCCTGTTTCTGTTCTCATTCTAGCCCTTCTGTGTCCTGTTTCGAGGTAGATTATAATCTCCCCACCAGCAGAAATGTATGCCCCCTACTCTCTCTCCACAGAGTTTAGTACAGTACTTTCACAAAACAGTTATTTAATGAAAGCTGGAGGAATGACTTAGCAATTATATTCTTATAGGGATTCATTTCAAAAATCAGGGGGGGTCCATACATAGGAATTGGAGTTTACGGAACACTGAAATGTGATGGGAGGAAAAAAGATTAACCACATTAGGCTAAGGAGGAAGAGGTAAAGAACAGGAGAAGCAAGAAAGGCCCTCCGGACCAAACAGCACCATTTAAGGGCTGAGCAGAGGAGAGGAAGCATGAAGGGGATCCAGAAGGAGCAAAGACTCAAGGTCAGGAGAGAATATCGGCACCAAAACCAAAACAAGAAGAGGGTTTCCAGAAGAAATGTGCCAAATGCTGAGCCAAGAGCGAGATAAAGTGAGCATTTCTGGGTGTGTGTAAGGAGAGCACTGTGTAGAGGGAAGGTGGAAAGGGGGGAACAGACCACAGTTACAGCACAACCAAGTTCATTTGCAGGACACTGAAGGAGAACTGTTAGGCAGTTTGTCCCCAAACTGCTTTCTCGTACCAAAAGCAGTCCCAAGGTGCTTATCTTCCCAAATCGCACCCAGCTCTGAAGATGTGTGATAACTGAAACCTGAGAGTTTCTGAGGTCTCCACGGTGATTAATGTGCTCATTTCCATGGTGATACTTTTTGGCACTTCACCTAACTCTCTTTTAAAGGTAGAATAAGAACTAAGTAGATAATTCCCTCTAGTTCAAAATCTCTCAGGGAATCAAAGTTGTCATGACTGGGCTCAATTCCCTCAGCATCCACTGCTGGCTATTCCAGAGCAGCCTTCCCAGACCACCTGACTAACCAGTAGAGGGGCCCAGGAAAGCGCCCGGCTTCCCTGTGGAACCCAAAGGACCAGCAGAAGATGTGAGGCAGAGGCAATCTCCTCCTAGGACCCTTTCCAGGCCTCCGGTAAAGCTCATCCTGTAGGCAGTAACACACATGGGGCAAGATGCTCTCTTCTTAGTCAGTGTCTACGTCCAGGGTCAGATGTGCTTCCTAAGGCACACCCCTTACCAGGGAAAGGAGAGGAGGGGAGTGACAGTGCCATCAGATTATTTATCTTCCCCCCACCCTTTTTTAATAGAAAGAGGAAAGCCATTCAGAATCCATCCTTCCATCACTTGGGCATATTATACATTAAATCAGTATCTCTGCACCAGATTTTCTTTCCCGCTGCAGTGCTGTCCTCATTTCCCCAGAACATTCCCCAATTACCATCTCTTCCAGGAGTATATTCCAGAATGTTCCTGCTTGAAAGAGTGCAAAAGGAATAAGCCTCTCAGTCACTAACACATGTTAAGATATTCATGGCATTATCCTGGGTTCTGCTAAAAATATGTTAATTAGATGTAGTCTTTGTCCTCAAGAAATGTGTAATCCAATACATGAATTCCCTCTCCCATCCCTGCCCACAATAGTGAGGAAATGGCCCAGGTAGCACCATCCTGGATCCCCACAGCCTGCCTGAGCTGAGGGGAGGGGAGGTGGCGGAGTGGGCTTCTGTCTCTTTACCTCTTATAAGTTTGGTGACCATATTCATCAACCCCAGTAAGATGCATAGCCCGAAGCAGGAGTTTTTCAAGGAACTAAATGGTGCAGGTTCATTTCTGCAAAATTTTAAAACAAATATATCTGTCCAGAGACGTCTTCTAAAATGTTTGTAGGAAGTTTTTTTGGTCAACAATTTATTAAGTAAAGTACTTGCTATCAGTTATATCATTTAGGGAATTGCTGCAAAATATATGGAGTTTCAAGATAGTAAGAGACCACTTGTTCTGGTTTATGGTATTTCATGATTGTTCTGTTGATGCCGCCAGATAATTCCTGTAATACACACTGTGTATGTTTAGAGAAATATAATCTAAGAACAGTATAGCATGATTCTGACTGTCCTGGACATGGCTAAAATGGGTTTACTTAGTTTAGATCAGCAGTTTTCATATTCAGTCCCTGATTTCTATTCACCTTTTTTTATTGGTGGTTGTTTACAAATGTCTGTCTGAATAAATAAGGGCCAGGGTAGCTAACAATAAAGAACAAAAGGTAATTTAAGTAAAGATAATGTGAATTCAAAAATCATTAAAGATTTTTTTCCTAATTACTATTTCTTTGGAACAAGTTAAACTTCTATTCAGTGTTTTTACCTTATCTGTAAGTACCACTCTGGGAAGTCATGTATGTCTATTAGAATTAGAAAAGCATATGTCTGTCTGATATTGTTAAAACAACAACAACCTTAAGGGGAACAAGGAAACTCAATATTTGAAAGCAGGATTGGGATCACTTTCATAGATTCCTACATTTTTAAGAAGAAAAAAGGCTAAAGCAAATTATTAAAATGTGAACACATATGGCCATCAGTATTAGTGTACTATTGTTACTCTTATCAATAATAAAACACTATCTTCATGTGAAAGCTTGTGGGAAAATCTGAGTTGAGAGAATAAAGGTAAAAACATAATACTAAATTGGAAAAATTATGCTGAAAGGGATAAGTGTGAAATTTATCAGTCAGGTATAATATTAAGACAACTGCTTATATAATATGTGTAAGTCAAAACTAAAAAAGAGGAACCATTTAGTCCAGTTTGAGGCAAAGAACCTAAAAAAAATAGTAAGGTCAATGCAGAATGTTAAACTGCAGCAAGAACTGGTGAAACAAACAAGAAAAAATGTTTTATTTTACTTTGATGTTCAATTGGACTTTTGAATACAGGTTGGGTTAACCACTAGAAGGTATAAGATCAGTAACTAGTCAAGGAGTCCATAACTTTACATAGTGAGCAGTGAAATGGTCATAAATAAATCAGGCTCTGCGAAGGTCCCTGTGAAGGAGATGCCTGTTGTCTAAATCTAGCTGTGATCTGTGGTGTATTTTGGCTCCCTCATCTTAGGAAGAAATCAGGAAATGAAAAGGCAAGGGACACTGGATGGAAAAAAGAAAAATAAACAGAACCTATACTTAAAGGTTTGGTCTTGGTCTGAGTGCCATGAAACAGTAATTCCATTAAAAAAAAAAAAAAAAAAAAGTCAACCAGACCAAAACCCACCCTGAGTAACTGAAATCCTATAACTACATGGAAACTCAGTGTGGAAGCTACTAAGGCATTTATGAAAATATCCTAGAACAGTCTTCAGCACGCTTGCCATCAGATCTCCATGTCTCCTATGTTTTAGACAGTTCCTTTTAATGGACCATTATTTTAATCTTCAGAAAGTTTTTTAAATTGAATATAGCCTGAGCATCTACTTATGAGGGGTTGTGAGTTCCACAAGCAGTGCCATCCCTATGGTACCCACTGAGTGATGCTAGAAGGTCCAGGAAGCCCTCTTATAGGCCTGAAACTGCCAGTCACTGACTGGCAACGATGCCAGACAACAATGGAGGAAAAGCAGGCTCGACATCATTCACACCTCTTCCATCAGCGTGGATGATAGGTTTAAATGTCAGGTAATCTAGTCAATGTTTCTCTAGACTTTCAGATTTCCTCGTAACTTTTAAAAATTAACCTGGGATACCCAACACAGAGGGGCAAAGAAAGTACACAAAAAAAACAACTACTGGGTTGGCCAAAAAGTTTGTTCGTATTTTTCCATAACATCTTACGAAAAACCCAAACAAACATTTTGGCCAACACAATACTTTACAATCTACTAGAGTCTTTGCTGCTTAAAAAAAAAAGAAAGAAGAATGGAATTTAAAGATACAGGGAGTAGCAGAAAAAAACAAACACTGAAACATGGCAAGAGCAACTCAGGCTGACCCACTAAAAATGTGGTCTAGAGGATCTTTTTTTAGTGTTTTCCACCTCCCTTTAATCATTCCTTTTCCCACACATGATGTTTGCTTCCCATTCACCCACTAACTCTCAATTCCCCAGGTAATTTTCTTCTGGGTCCTTTTCCTGAAGGTCCTTGTCATAAGTAAAAAAGTAGGTATACGTTAATAACATGCTAGTATTTAGCTAAAAACTAAACTTTCAGTTTTAGTGTAAAGGGATGCTCCTCTCAGGAATATCTGCATTTTGACAGAAAGAACAAATTTCTAAGAATGCAAACTTCCAACCCTATAGCAAGGCATTAGGGAAAGTCAAGTGGAATTTGGGAGCAGGAGTGTTCTTCCAGTGTCCCCCAAAACCACTCCAAACTGGAGGTCAGCAAAGCTCTGATTCATTTGTTCTATCTCTATTAAGACTTCACTGACTAAAGACTACCTAGACATCCAAATTCAACACACTTAATTTTTTTAACATTGAAATACCTTTAAAGAAAGAAGTTGCCAAGGTCTTATTCTATATTATTGATTATCAACCAGGGGTAATTTTGCCCCCCCAGCCAATATCTGGAGATATATATGGTTATCACAATGGGGTGAAGTGGGGGGCAATTGGTGCTACTGTCATCTACAGGGTAGAGGCCAGGGATGTTTCTAAGCATCCTACAATGCACAGGACAGCTCCCACAACAAAGAATTAGTCAGTCCAAAATGTCAATGATGTCGAAGTTGAGAAACCCTGCTCTTACATGATTTAACTCCTATAAAGTTGATATTTAAATGATTAAAAACATTAATGCCAGTGAAATTACTGCGCCCATGGTAAGACTAAAAATGACCATAATTGGAAGGATTTGCACTATTTTCTAAGCATTTCTGGAACATCTTAATTCTGGCTCTGAATTATTTAAATTACTTTTTCAAAACAGTCAATTGAATAAAATGAAGAGTCTTTATATAGTTCACAAAAGTTTTTCTATTTTGGAAATGAGAGTTTTGATTAAAATTGGCATTTCTGAAACTCTAATTGCTAGTTATTGCTGGGGGAAAAATATTTCTAAGACCAGCCAGATGGGACACTTCAAGATAAGAAATTATAAGCCAATGTTCATATTCCAATCAGAAGAAAAATTCTGTTTATACATTTTTAATTCTGCTTAAATAGTAAGCAATATATTTCTTCAATTAATTCCTAAACTGCTATTAACTGGCTAGCTAATTTTCTAACATTGGGTTTAACTCCCCCAAATCTTTTTAGATTATTAATAAGCAGAACAGCATCTTTATAAGAACACTCTGTATATCAGGGACTCTATAAATTCTAACGGAATCAGATTGGTTTCTGATTACGACAAATCATATCTCTTTGTAGATGTACAATGTGCCCATAGAAACTTAAAATGTCCGTTTTTCAAAACCCATTTCTGACTGAAATATAATGAAGTGTTTCAGTTTACATGCCCAGAACCAGAACAACAGAAATGTCTTCTTGACATTAACACTTAGTAAGTCTTTGGAACATGACCTCTACCTCTTTGGTAACTTCTGCTCTCCCACATCAGAAAGCTCCCTCTCAACCCTTTGTCACTCCCCTCTCTTCTTCCTTTTCCTTTCTGCCATTTTGGATGGGAAAGACTTACAGTGGAGGAATGTGAGGAAAACCATAATGATTCCTTCTGCCATCCATGAGACTAAAAACTGTCCCCAAACAGGAAAAGATGGCCAAGTGAAGGCTTTCATTGACTGAATTCTATCTCAAGCCCTTCCAAACGTAAGACTCTTCAAGCCATATACACACACACACAAAAAGTTGTTTTTTGAGGGTTTTGCTTTTGGTAGATTTATGGAACTGTTTCCTTTTATTCAACTTTGCTGAAAGCCAACGAGAAAGAACTCTAAATTAAGGTACATCTCTTACTAGTTGCTTGGGTTTGACAAATAAAGCAATCCTCAAATCAAGTAGTGTGCACTTCTTTTAAAAGCTCTATTTGTCTGACATAATATAACAGCAAGATGGTTAGGCAAATAAATGGCATTACTTAACATAATCACTTAATGTTGTGCAACCAACCTCAGGTCTCATTGTTTTATCGCTTGCAAAGTGTTTGATGATAATAAAGTTGATTGTTAGTGTGAAGAGATAAATTGTTCAGTAGTTAGAGTTGTTAATGAAAGCAAAAGAACACAAAAGAGGAAAAATAGGTTTTAGCAGCCCAAATTCATTGCTAATTGCTTGTGCATTCATTATAGGCTGACCACAGCTAATTACCTAATTAAACTAAAGCTCTGCTACCTTAGAGGAATTTCTAGAGCTATGATGTTGGTTGTCAATTACCTCAGCAGGTCTGACTGAAATGAGTAGTTAACTCAAGGCATGTTTTGCTTTTCCCAGTAGCAATACACGGCACTCTTGTTGCATAATATATGCTTAGAATGAAAAAAAAAAAGTTTTCCTTAAAAAATACTATGGAACCTTAACAATAACGGTAAACCTTATTTTAAACAAGAGTTCTTGCTCATTTTATTCAATAATTTATATTCAGGAAATGTCAAGGTAATCTACTTTAGGTAGACAACACAGACACAAAGGAGAAATCAGGTATCACTGTATGCATGTTACTGAGTGTCTAGTCACATGCTGTTTTTAAAAATACATTTTAAAAAGTGTCTTTTGTGATGCTCTGCAGTATTTCACAGGATGAAATTATACTACTTAATTTTATATAATATTTTAGATTCATAAGTTTTTTTTTTTAAAGCTGGAAGAAAAGTAGTAAATCATCTAGACTAAATTATTCGTTGTATAAATAAGGGAACCAAGGTTCCAAGAAGTGAAATGACTTACCCAAAGTCACGCACTGGGTTCCTAGAACCAGGAGTAGAACTGGTATCCTGCCAGTCTATTGTTCTTTCTTCCTTGATTCCTGCTTTCCACTTTCAAATTGTACCATCATTTCTCAGGCTTCCTCTAAATGCTGTAACAGAGCATCTAGTTGGACAAGGCTTTTGGTTTGTTTGCTTATGTTCAAAAGGCTTTGATTAGTAGCATTTTACTACTCCAAAGAAACACATGTAATACTGTCCCTATTTATTTCAAGTCAGTCAAATGTCTCAGGATGTATTCTAAGGTGAACACTCAAGGGAGCAGATTTTTTTAAAAAGTTATTGTTCGCCTTGCCCAACTAAAAAGGAAAAGATGATAAACTTATGGTGGATTTTATTAATCAGAGTGTTCAAGCAATTGAATTGCACCCGATATATTGTTCCTAGGGAATCTGATCCTAAATCAATGGACCATAAATCATCAAGCAATATTTACTAAGCATCCCTTGAGAAAGGCATTTCCCAAGAAAGTATGATTTCATTCTCAAGACTTTTCCCACTTCCCTTGATTCTGGGCTATGGTGCCTGTTCCTTGCAAGGACACAGAATTCTGGAACCCTCCTCTGCCCCTTTCGCAGCCATTTTTCAGGTAGGCACCAGCAATGAATATCCAGTTCTTTTCTGCCAAGTTAAAGAGGATGATTTTCCCTTTCACTGCCTCTTGAAGATGAACATCAACTGTTTCACTACTTGCGATTCAAATCCATTAATTAAAATAAATATAAAGTAAAAAACATCTCTCTTTCAGCCAAGAGGAAAAGGACAGATGGGGAAGCGGAGGAGGTGGAGATACCTCATGTCTTCTTAAAGGGAAAAAAAAAAGGGAAAGAAAAACAAGAAGCATGAAATTGGGGGAAAAAGTTAATTAAGAGAGGTAAAGGGTGTTTAGATTTAATTTACAGTTCAGAACTATTTTGGGTCTTATAATAATTGCACTACTTAAAGGAGAAGAGGAAAACCTCTCTAATATCAAATTGGTAAGGGGAGTGTTAAATCACCTCCAAAAATGGTGACTCCTGGCCTTTGGCTATGCTTCACCCTGAGCATAGCAAAAACTTCTCTACATTATTGACTTGCAAAAGCCGCACCTTTTTTTGCTTCCCCCTCAACCTCTCTCTGCATGCTCCCAATTTTTAATTTCTTTCTCCCTTGCCTCCCATTGCCTGAAAAAAGACACTGGCAAGGAAGAGAAAAAGGAGTTAGTTTAAGTCCTTCTCCATCCCAACCCTACATTCATCAGTATGTAGAACCACACAGAAAACAAAGCTATATCACACAAAACAACCTCTGCAATTTTTTGGTGCAACGTGAACACCTAAAGTCTGACTTGAACACTACATACTACTGGGCCTGGCATACTTAACGGAACAGCCCATATACCAAAGTGATCTGATTTCAGATAACCACGCAAAGTTAAACCAGAGTAGAGTGGAGCAGAGTTACTTTATAAGACCTTAGTGGAGATGGACAGAGCTAAGAGTTACACTGTAATAATTTTAGATAAATGAGAAGAAAGAAAACACGTATGTTTGCCATGCCTAGAACTAGTTCTTCTGCCTTCACAACTATTTATTTTTTCTTACAACTTGACATTCATTCATGATAATGGATGGAAAAATATGCTAAATTTCTTAAAAACTGAAAGGAAAGCTACAATAGAAACCCAAAATATTTCAAATATAAATAAGTACAACTGAGTCCAAAAGTAGAAAAAATTTTTATCAATTTATTTATCATGTTCTATAGCAAATTAAAAGGCGGATATAGGAGTAAGTTGGCAAGAGGTACTGGGAAAAAAGAAACCTTCCTGCCCACTTTAAAAAAACTACTAGCCTACTGTAGGCTAGGAACACTGAGCATTTGAGAATGTCAGTACTTTTGTACTCTTTTGACTGGGTCCAAGCGTGATCAAAAGAGATGGACAAAATGAATTCTGAAAAATGATTTGAGGGCTTCCCTGGTGGCGCAGTGGTTAAGAATCCGCCTGCCAATGCAGGGGACACGGCTTCGAGCCCTGGTCCAGGAAGATCCCACATGCCGTGGAGCAACTAAGCCCGTGCACCACAACTACTAAGCGTGTGCTCTAGAGCCCACGTGCCACAACTACTGAAGCCCTCATGCCAAGAGCCCAAGCTCCGCAACAAGAGAAGCCACCGCAATGAGAAGCCCGCGCACCGCAACGAACCGTAGCCCCCGCTCACCGCCACTAGAGAAAGCCCGCGCGCAGCAACGAAGACCCAACGCAGCCCAAAAAATTAATTAACTAATTAAATTTTTTAAAAAAAGAAAGAAAAATGATTTGAGAAAAAGTCAGAACATGATCTATCCCATGAATTAAGGAAAATAAGTCCTCATAAAGAAGAGGGCCAGGGGAAGAAGAATGAAAGATAAACTATAAGCCAAGTTCCCAAAGAATGAATAGATCATATAAATGAGCAAGTAGAATTAAGAAAAGATATATTTGTGTGTGTGTGTGTGTGTGTGTGTGTGTGTGTGTGTGTGTGTGCGTGCATGCATGCTGGGGGCTCTTCCAATTCTTCTTGCTTCCTGATTAATTAAGCAACTGTTAAAAAAAAACCTTAGCTTTACTCATGCTTCTGTGTGCTTCCCTCATTCCTAAATTTAATAGTTAGATGTGGGCAGGAGGTGAGATTTCAGCTTTATCAGTCTTACCTATCACCACGTAGCTGTCAGCTCATGAAAAAGAATATATGCGAAGAGAACATACTTTAAGAAACAGATTGCCAGAGCAACAGCTCATCAGCAAGCCCTGCAGCTCCACCTACAAAGCAGATTCCTAATCTTTACGCTAGTGTTCTTTTCTCTAGATTACTGCCTTCAACTGGGCTTTCTACGCTGTTACATCGCCCCCCCACCAATCTCTGAAAAGCGCAAAACAGATCAAGTCATTCTCCTGCCCAGTGCTCTCTGAAAGCTTCTTACAACACTTATAATCCAACTCCCTACCATGGCCCTCAACTCCCTGTAACACCCCAACCAGGGCCTATAAGGCCTGTGGAATATGTCCCTTGCCTACCTCCCCAACTTCATCTCCCTCCAGGAACTCTGAAGGTCACTACATAGCCTATCCCCACCAGCCTTCATTCTTGTTCCCAATTATACCAAGCTCCTTTACATCTGGTCAAAGTCATGGTCTCCAATACTCTGTTTGACATCCTTAGGGCTATTTTCCTAGTCTTGGAATGCTCTGACCCCAGATTTTTCCACAACTGACTCCTTAATATTCAGAACCAAACATTATCTTCTGGTCACACCTGACAACTCAGTAACACACACACACACACACACACATCACACCACCATCCTGTTTGTCTTTATAAACTCATCTCTGAAACTGTGTTGCTCATTTATTTGTATTGTGTAACAACCTCCAACCCCAAAATACACACACACACAGACACACACACACACATGTAAATTCCTTGAATTCCAATATTCTTTGCCAAATCCTCAAAGCCTAGAACAATGCCTGGTACCTAATAAATACTCACTATTTATCGAATGATAGATTCCATCTGTCCCAAACTTTTCCCAAATCTTGTTTCTGTCTTGTATTTCTAGCTCTTGTTCACTATCACTTCTCTTTTGTCTGTTCTCCTTTCTGAATGTCTTTTGGTCTTCATTCTGCTTACTGCAACACAAAGGAAAACAGAACAAGGAGCATAAAAAGAAGGACGTTATTGGTAATAGAAACCCAGTCAGCCTATGCTACTGGCAGTGGGGCAGAAGGCCAAATATTGCAAAATGCTTCTTAAGGGCAAAAGCCATTAGGATGGATCTCATCCATTAGAGCAGCTCTTAAGGACAGTTTCAAACAGGAATTATGGAGGTAGCCTGTCTGTGGCCTAAAAAAAGTACCATATGCCTTATGGACACTCAGCAGTTCTTAAAAACTTTAATGTGCAAAAGATTCAGATGAAGATTCTGAGATGATCTGAGAAGCTGCACTTTCAACAAATACCCCCAGGTGATTCTGATAAAGGCAGTCTTAGGAAACTACTTTGAACTCTCAGGCCAAACAATGAACAGCAAGGACCTGAGGGATGGTATTACCAGGTGAATAATTAACCAATAAAAATAATCTTTTTTTTTTAAATCTCTACCTTGAACCTAATTCTCAAGACAAGCAAATCCCATTATTTGCTCAATATTATTTAAATTCATTGGTCCTTACAGCTTTTAACAATTTTGAAAGTATAATAATAGCTACTATTATGAGACAGCTACTATGGTATCATCAGTGTTTTACACATGCATCTTGGTATCTTATTTTATAGATGAGCTTCAGTTAAATAAGTACGGACAACTATTAAGAAGTAACAGATGTGTTAATAAAGTCTGTGATCTATGGAGTCTACACCTCCCACTAATTATACCTTAATAGAAATAAAATCAATAAATAAAAATCCAGATTTTTAAATGAATAGAGGGCATTTTTTTCTCTTAATTTAAATATTCCTCACTTTAGAAAAAGATTGCATGGGATTTCATTACATGAACTTCGACAGTACATTTAAGTACCTTAACAATGGCATGGCAACCTCTGAAAACGAATAAAACTTGAGTCCTTTTCTAAAACAATCACCCTCTCAATCGAAATCACCAAATATTAAGAACTGGTTCATTATTTACAGATCTAGCAGTGGTTTTCAAACTGGGCTGATAATTAAGAATCACTTAAGGAGCATCTTACAAATAAAAATTCTGGGCTTCACACCAGTTATGCTGAATCAGAATCTCTTGGGTTTGACCCCCAAATCTTTATTTTTATAATGCTCCCCAGGGTCTTCTGATGAGTAAGGAGAGTTCAGAATAACTGTTACCCTAACTCCAGATTCTACAAGTAAATAAACTGAGGATATAAAAGGGTAGAGTCTGCTAAAGACAGACAACTTTAAGTAGCAGTAAGTAGCACAGTAGGCTGGAAAAACAATATTCTAACTCCACATTTAGTGCTTTTAACACCAATTCAAGCTGCCGGTTTTGGTAAAACTGTACTTATTTCTGCTCTGCTTAGGCACTGTCAATTATTCGCTATCCTCTTGCAACTTATTCCCTCATCTGCAAACTGGGAATAATAATAATGCCTACCTCTTAAGAGTTGCTGTGAGGATTACTATAATATTCATTAGGTAATGTACTTAACACAATGCCTGGCAAATACTGAGTGCTCCTTAGATAGGTTACATAGCCCACTAAAAAAGCATGCCTTTTTTTAACTGGAGAGAATTTACTGCACCACTCCAATTACAAAATGAGTAAGAAACCCTTATTTAGCTTTGGAAATCCAAAAGGACTTTAAACTCAGGGTAAGGTTAAGGTCAAGAGTTTGCCTGATTCTCCCACAACAAGGTTTCTCACAGGAAGCCTCAGAATCATCTAATGAACCAATCTCTGGATGAAGACCAGGCATCTGTATTTTTAAAAAGCTCCCCTCCCCCCCTAACCAAGTGCTTCTTGGGCAATCTAAGGTTTGATAACCATTAGTATACAGAATCGGTGACCACAGCAAATAGCCTCTCAAGTTCCCCCCAAAAAACTATCGTACTCTGTAACCAGAAGAGCAGCGTCATCAGACCCTGATGCAAACAACAGCTGGGGACGGCTGGGTAGAGTAACTGTGGTGCTCACCAGGGACAGTCTCGACCCTCTCATCTCCTCAGAAACTTAGGAAATTACGAAAGCGCGGTCCCGTAACCCCTGTGGCAGACAGTGCCGCCTGGACGGCCACAAGGAGCTAAAGTTAACTCAACAGCCTCATTCCCAAGGCTAAGGCCACAGGAAAGCGACCTTGGAACGCTGACCAGGCCCGAGCGGCGTCAGAAGGTTAACGACCCCCTTGCCTGGTTCCTTGAGACTGCCAAGAGCCTCCTCCACACCACAGGCCAGACGCCGGAAGTGCGTCACCCCAACCTGCTGAGGAATGCCGGGAGTTGTAGTTAACTGGCTACTTCTCTGGTGCCCCAATTCGCCTTTCTTCAAACAAGCAAACACCTTGGGACCGTACTAAAGGTCGCTTTATGACCCACCTATCTAATCCTTCCCTTTTCCAGCTGACAAAGGGAACTCTCTGAGAGCGCATGCGGAATACCGGACTACAAGTCCCAGCATGCTCTGAAAGGCGCCGGGAACGCCTGAGCACCGCCGTAGGTGCGGGCCGCATGAATGGAGCTTCGGGCGTAAGGCAAAGCCTACCACCGTCCGCGCGGCCGGTACCTGCTCCCGGAGCGTGAGTGCGGGGTGTGGGCCGTGCGCGTGCGCGCTCAAAGGGAGCGCGAGGCGGGCGCGCCCGGCCGTAGCGGGCGCGTGGCCGCTGAGGTGGGCGGCTGTAGAGCCGCTCGCCCGACTGGCCGGTAGTTGCGGGGCCTCCTGCCTCGCCGGGTGTTGCGGGCAGCCGTGGCGGCCGCCGGGGACCGCAAGGGGCGGAGGAAAGCTGGGGGCGGAGGGGGCCGGCCTCGGCACGCAGAGGAACAACAGGGCATGCCCCGAGACAACATGGCCTCCCTGATCCAACGGATAGCCCGCCAGGCGTGCCTCACCTTCCGGGGCAGCGGGGGCAGCCGCAGCTCTTCCGACCGCGGCGAGGCGCCAGGCCCCGAGGCGCCGATTTCGCAGGGCTTCCCGGAGAACCTGAGCAAGCTGAAGAGCCTGCTGACCCTGGTCCGCGCGGAGGACCTGAACATTTCCCCGCGCAAGGCCACGCTGCAGCCGCTGAGGCCCAACCTGCCGCCGGTCACCTATATGCACATCTGCGAGACAGACGGCTTCAGCCTCGGCGTGTTCCTGCTGAAGAGCGGCACCTCCATCCCGCTGCACGACCACCCGGGCATGCACGGCATCCTCAAGGTGCTCTACGGCACCGTGCGCATCAGCTGCATGGACAAGCTGGAGGTGGGCAGCGGGCAACGGCCGCGGGCCCCGCCACCAGAGCAGCAGTTCGAGCCGGCGTTGCAGCCCGGGGAGCGGGACGCGGTAAGGCCGGGTGTGCTGCGCTCGCGGGCGGAGTACACGGCGGCCAGCGGCCCCTGCGTCCTCACGCCGCACCGGGACAACCTGCACCAGATCGACGCTGTGGAGGGGCCCGCCGCTTTCCTGGACATCCTGGCCCCGCCCTACGACCCCGACGACGGCCGGGACTGCCACTATTACCGGGTGCTGGAGCCTGTCAGGGCCAGGGAGGCCTCCGGCTCGGCCTGTGACCTGCCCCGAGAGGTGTGGCTCCTGGAGACCCCGCAGGCCGATGACTTCTGGTGCGAGGGGGAGCCCTATCCAGGTCCCAAGGTCTTCCCTTGAAGCCGCCGGCGCCCGGGATTGGTGGGCCGAAGACATGCCCTACTCGTATCTGGGCTTGGCTGGCCGCGTCCCATCACAAGGGCTCTCTTCCTTCCCCCAGGCCTGGGCGTTGGATCTACTGGAATGGGCTGTAGCCGCTTCCTCGGGAGCCTTGCGAAGCGCGGCGACTGGACTGCAGCCACTGGGCACCGTTTTGGGGGCGGAGTAGGCGGGGAAGCTAGGTTGTTTCCTGGCTCTGTCACTGCCACTGGGGTTTTGATTTGTGGGGAGGGGGCAGGGGTCTTATTTGAAGCGCTTCCATCCTCAAGCCATAATGAAGTTCCCCATCCTATACAAAATACACTAAGTGATTTTCTCCGCCCCCCTCTTTGGGTAAATAGGGTTTGTTTTCCACTTACGTCCTTAAGCCCTTTTACTCCTTATTGTTATAGTTCTAACTTACTGACTTTGCATGACCTAGTGGTTTGAATTGTTTTTAGTTCAAGTCATTGATAAAAACTAGGTTTAAAGACATGAGCTACTATTTAAAGTGAGCTGTCCGGCCTAATTAAGTCGTTGTGAAAATTAAAACCATTTTTCCAGAGTTGGGGGGTTACCCCCAAACGTAACGATGCATGTAGAGGGCAAGATTTATTTTCTTTCCTCCCCTTGCCCAGTAACCACATCTGGGTTACTCTGGCAGCATCTACTAAGAAATTCAAGCACCTGCATATCTCAGTGACAAATGGTCACTTAGAGCTTCCCGATGAGTCTCCAGATCTCTGAGTTGAGCAGATTTCTTGTTGCAGATTCACCTTTAATGCAAAAACTGTATTATCCTCAAGTGACTTTTTTTGTCTTAGTGTACTTTAAGAAGTAATAGGGTAATTCTGTATTTTCTAACCATAAGATTCAGAGGAGCTGAATCGGTATGCTTCCAAACAACTGAATGTAAAACACCCTTAGCCAGCTGTTAAATTCTGTGCCCATATTTACTTCCAGTATTTTCCTGCAAAAGTAGAGGAAAATGTTCATGACTGTTTCAGATTCTCTCAGGAGTTCTAACGTTCCAGAGGGCTGCTGATTCCAGCTGTGTTGTTGGTGGCAGTGTTCTCAGAACCCTGTCCCTCAAATAGGAGAGAGCCAGTGCTTGCTTCATCTAGGGTGAGTTTTCTGCAGGAAGAGAGAGAGGCACAGATATCAAGGCTAGAAAATTGAGAATGAACTATACTGCTGGCCACTTTAGGGCACCAAAACTTGGGACAAAACACTTCCCACTCCCAACCGCTTGAAATGAACAGCTGTGTTGTGACTAGTTTTATTTTTGTCCTTTTAATTGGCTGAGCTTTACCTTGTTTACAAATGTATTGACACCATTTGCTTCAGGCCAAGGAACACTCCTGTTTCCCCCTTTTTACTATTTATAGGACTCTTTTTTCCACAAAACTTTTAATAAAAACAAACTGTAGAAATAAACACATTAAAATTCGTCCAGCTGTTGTCTAAGCCCTCTTGATTGACTTGCCCATGTGGCAGTTGAGTTCTAATATCTGTAATAAAGGGAGATTTGCTATTGGTGGGAAGTGATGACCCTGTAGGGAAGCAGTATGTGCCTTTGCCTCTTTCTGCACACTGGGTTAGAGGCCCAGAGTGAAGGAATATTTGTTCCCAAATTTAAAAATAGAATGAAAAAGCAAAAAAAGCAAAAAAGTTTTTTCTTAAAAAACAAATTACAAAAAGATGCTACTAAACATGATATGCCACTGTGTTGTAAAACCTGACACAAGCGTAATGCATTTCTTCCAAGTTTGCTAAAATTGTTTTATGGTAGTGTCACATTCTGGTGTGGTTTAGTATACCGTAGGGGCAGTTTGAAGCAGTTCTTCAGGCCATTCAGGTTGAAATTAAATTCTAGATATGCAAATGATGATTTTCTTTAAAATTGTTCACAAAATGGGTTTTTTTCATAGCACAATGACGAATGTGTATGGTTATCACATACCTACCTGTTTTGAATTATATTGTAGCAAAAAGTTGATCAACTTACAACAATTGTTGATAATGATGTATAGGTTATAATACAATCTGGAGTACATTAAACCTACAAAAACTCATGCTGGCAACAAGACAGTAATAAAGGAGAAATTGTTTTTTCAAACTTCATTATAAAAAATTTTTAAGTTCTCAATTACAAGCAAGTTGAATGAAAAAGACTTAAGGTGCTTTTCAAAAGAGTAACTGAAATTATCGCAGGCCAAAACAGCAATATATCTCTCTAATTTAGTTCAATAAGAACAGTGAAACTTTTGGTTCACTAATAATTCTGAGTAAATTAATGGTGAAAACAAAATTAACTTGTTTTAGTGAGCCACTAAGGAAAGAATATTCTTAATACAAAGACAGAATGTGGTGCAGAAAAGCCTTGCACCTTTCTGCGTAAACTGTTAGATGTGACTGCTGTTGTGTTTCCATATATTCCTGCAATATGGGTAACAACTGTGGGGAAAAAAGTTGTCTTCTACAAAGACTAATGAGCACAGTGATCCTAATCACTTAACTTTCTGTTGAATAACAAATGCAATAATTGCCTCTCATGGGTGAGAAGTTGTCTAATACTTCTAAAGCTTTTTAATTCTCTGGTTATATCAATTCAGAGTGTCGTATATCTACCTACTACTTTATGAGAATTGATTTTTTTATTAAGCCTAATTTGCATGGATTGAGTTTACACCAGCTGCTGTTTATCAGTGAAAATGGTGAACCTTTTTTTAAAGTAATGTGTGTTTGTCAACAGGAGTGGGTTATCTGATCTTTTAATGCTAACAGCCCTTAACTTCTCCCAAAACTCACAACTTATGTTCCTTCTTTTGCATTGTTCCCTTGTAGGTGCCTTAGTCTAGGCATCGCAGGACTCTCATCACTCATTTATTCCAAATGACTTGGAATCTTGTGCTCTAGCTCTACTGTTCAACAAAAAAGCAATATATCTTTAATTCAGGGCTCTGCCCATTGCTATTCAACTCTAACCTGAGGGCAGTGCCACTCCTGTAACTCTCCTGTTCTGAATTCAGAACTTCACGTCACAAACAGAAGCTGACCATTGATTATTCCAGTGCAATGCGTGTCAAAGAAGGAAATCATTTGTTAAGCCACGTATAGATACTGAATCTTCTGATCCAGGGATGTTTACATTTCTAGATTAAAATCAGTGTACTTGTGGAAAATAAAGTCATTTTTGAAATTGTTTAGAGGTAAATCTTATTTGATTATTGCAAAAGGGAAAAGGAAAATATTACTTGCTATGATGCCTACATTTGAATTGCTGTTAAACGTTCACAGTCTGTATAGTAAGATTATGTTGTACTAAAAACTGGGGGCCTTCTGCAGATTCTAAAGTCCAAGTAATAATATAAGCTTAATAGTTTATCTCCCTGAGTGTGATCTTTGAAACAGCCTGATTGACAAAACATCTGAAATTATTTAACATGCAATCATAACTATTTTGCTGCAACGAAAATACTCCTTTTATATTTAACCTGAGGAAAATAAGCTAGTGTAAGAAAACAAAAATACTTTCATTCATGGAGGAAAGAACCTTTGGACTTAAATATTTTCTTGTCTTTCCTTTTTCTGTAAAATTTATTTAATTGTAATTTGGATTGGCAGCATTTTAGGCACTTGTGATGATACTGACTATTCTTTCCCACCACCAGCCCCCCCAAAGTAGTATTGAACTGTTAAAGCATCACTACAGCCATTTCTAATATATGCCAGACAATTTGCCTTAATTTCATTAGCAGTTAGGATATTGAAATTAAATAGCCTGGTTTATGAATAATTGGAAACCTTATTTAGGTTTAATAGACCTATTTTTAATGTGTACTGAACCATCTCAACTGCATTATGATCTTTAAGGAATTACTCTCCAGAAGTTTATTTTTAATAAGAATTCCTAGTAACAGCTGAAACATCAATAATATTATTTAATAAAGCATACTGAATAAAAGAAAGCAGACAGCTTTATATGCTTTATTTCTTGAGCAAAGTAAAAAATGAGACACCTGTGAACAGTACCCTGAATGTTTCAAGCAGATAATAAAATCTGATTAAAGATTGACCTAACCTATTGAAATCAAGGAATAAAATCCACAAGGTTGGCTCTGAGAAAACACCAAGGTGTGTTCCTTATGGTATGTATGTTATGCCACTTCACCAAGCCCACATCAAGGCGAAAGTGATTATGTAATCAATTTGACTATCACCAAAATGTATTTCATCTTATTAAAAAGAGATTTTTAGTCTGTTGCTTTGTTAACAATTGTTTACGTTGTCTTAATTGAAGGTGCTCTGAAATTAAAATTTGGCAAGACAATTTAAATCACGTAAAACTTAGGTGTATTATATTTTAATATAATGACATTTTGGTAGGAGAGTAGTATCATTAAAAACACAATTATCAAAATGTGGCATTGTTTTATACATATTTCTTTAAGAAAATTGGCCAAGCAAGGATGATAGTATGCTGACAAGCTAGGAAATATGAATCTAATGGAATGACACCAGGCACTAGAACAATCTGACACTGACGTTTAGAAACTTCCATTTAGTAGTTACTAGAGCTATTATGCATCTTTGAAATAAGGACAGGAAGGAAATAAGGGTTAGTTACCTTCACAAATTAGATTTCGAATTCTAGTGCTGGTAAGGGCAAAAAGTAGTTTCCAGGAGAAGCTGTCACTGTCTGCTGTTCTAAAATACAGGCCATCTATTATCAGCCACGCCTGAGAGAGTCTAACAGTGCCAAAGGACAGACGACAGGGTTTTCAGATGATGTAGCTAAACAGTGGGCGCTCCAGTGTGTTACATTTGTGTAAGGATCCAGAGGCAGCAAGTGACGTTAAATGATATTTAGGCCCAATTGTAGAGTAAAGAAAGATAACTTCACAAAGACAATCTGCATTGTATGATACGTAGATAACTATGGGCGGGGGCGGGGGGTGGTGGTGAATTTATATTTTAAAATCACTACAAAAGGCTTGCAGTAAAATGACCCTTATAGTGCATTGTTTTGCAAACCATTATCCAGTGCCATGGAGGACCATTTTTGCCTATTTGATTCAGATTGTCTTTGAGGTTTTCTTAAGGCTGGTATACACTTATCTAAAAAGGTGAATAGTCTCCAGACCCACCAAACCTATGGCAGTGTAATGATCCTTCTGAATAGGTGTAACTGGGGAGACAAGGCTGGAGAGAAATGAGTCCTGGGGTAATTCCTTTGGCAACCTATTAATGCTGTCATCAGCAGTGTCTCAGTTCATTTTTGATCTGAAGAGGCGATAGCGCTTTTCAAAAAGTTTTCTGTGGTCATGAGACTAATCCTGGAACCTGAAAGTCATTTCCAGCTTGACCACGCCACCACACTTTCCACAAAGCCACATCTCGTCTGAGTTCCTGGCCCTGGTCAGGGTTCTGAAAACAGCCGCAAATGTGTAGTCTCCGAGTGGGCACTTGTTTGTAAGTATTTATTTTCCGGAGCCCACTCAGGAGCAGAGAGAAGTTATAGGCTGTTATAGAG
Source organism: Balaenoptera borealis (assembly GCF_965194805.1). Taxonomy (NCBI): domain Eukaryota; kingdom Metazoa; phylum Chordata; class Mammalia; order Artiodactyla; family Balaenopteridae; genus Balaenoptera; species Balaenoptera borealis. The sequence continues at coordinate 1,094,973 of NC_138874.1, read as the reverse complement.
GACGGAACAATGAGTCAAAACAACGCCTCCCCACTTTTACACTAATGCATGGGGGAAATCCCCGGAACGCTAGCGTTTGATTATGAATGGAGATTGCTTTGGGGCGAGAGGGCTGGTGTTGAAAGGCTAGCAAAGAAGACTTGGAGATCCTGGCTTGGTCAAAGTACTAAAACCCACTGACTGGGTACTGTTGAAGTCCCACCCAATAAATTTTTCGTAAGTAATTTCTGCAGCAAAAATATTGTTGAAAAGTATTTATTTACATCATAGTCATAAACCATTCCTTATCTGAACTTTAGTTAGTGGTTTTGTGTTAGAATAAATCATTTATATTTCCACAACTATTAAGAGCTAATAACCAAACAAGTCAGCTCCAGTAACATTATTTACATTCCTGCAATTTGACTACAAAGGTAACACTTTTAAGTCACAAAACAGAGCATACAAAAATATACTTTCTAAAAAAAATTCCAAATATTAATAGGCAGAAATATACAGCCATACTAAACCCAGGGAGTGATGGTTTTTTTTTCTATAGTAAGGCAACCCATTTACATGCAGACCCTGTAACATTGTCTACATCACACAAGGCACCAAGGACACTTCCAACACAATTGCATGCATCCTAGTTTCAGAGAATATATGTACATCCCCCTTTAAATAAGTTAACCTTTGACTCATTTTGAGATCATAAATGTTTTACTTTTTTTTCCCAAAGGTTCAGAACTTGGAGAACAGTGCACATCAAAAATACACAAAATCTGAATGGATATACACTGAAAAAATAGTCTTTACATTTCTCAACCACTCAAAAAGGAGCAGATATTGCTATGTCCCTCCCATCACATTGCACTTCTGTTCTCTGAGTTTATAATACATATTGCTTAAAGGGTTGAGATGACTAGATAAGCTTTGATTCACTGTTCTAGGGCCACAGAATGCAGCTTTATAAAGGCCATGCTTCACCCACTGTACAGCATCCCCCAAATCAGTCCCAAGCCATAAAGTGCACATCAGTTTTGCTTCTGCCTTTTTTGCTCTCCCCACCTGAAGGGATGAGCATCTCCCAACCTACTGTAGAAAAAGTCTCAGATCAATTCTGACATCCAGAGTCAAAAACCTGTAACCAGTCAAAATAAGAGAGGGGAAACAAAACCTAGTCAAACAACCCTTTAAAGTAGGGTCATGCCTCAGCCCTCTAGGCCAGGGACCCCCACCCAACCCCCTTCTGAGCCTCCCCATTACCTTGGGGTGACAGTCAACTCACCTAAGAGAGACTAAGGTGGGCTAACTTTTAGGAAGGACCTGCTTCTAAGTGGAAAGGGGTGGGGGCAGTGCTAGGCTCCTAAGGCCCTTTGCCCAACGAAATGAGGGAAGGGCAGGAATGGGTGGTAGTGTTTGTCGTGCAGCTCCAGTGGATGAAGGGCCTCAAGGAGCTGGTGTGTCAACCTGAGTCTCATCTCAAGGTGTCCGGGTCCGAGATGAGCAAGGGCCGAGTGACCCTCCACCAATAGTGCTGCTGTTGCTGCCGCACAGGGTCCCCCCAGCCTGCGCGCCCCCAGTGCAGGAGGTGCTGGAGGCGGCTGGCACCGTCGAGGAGGGGGCACTGCTCTTGCGTTCCTTCTGCCTCAGGTGGATCTTGGTGTGGCGCTTCCTCTCATCACTCCGGGCAAACTTGCGGCCACAGTAATCACAGGCAAAGGGCTTCTCGCCAGTGTGGGTGCGGATGTGGGTAGTGAGGTGGTCGCTGCGGCTGAAGTTGCGCATGCAGATCCGACACTGGAAGGGCTTGTGCCCCGTGTGGATTCGGATGTGCCGTGTTAGCTCGTCGGAGCGGGAGAAGCGCCGGTCACAGCCTTCTGCTGGGCACGGGTAGGGCCTCTCATGCACTGGGGTCTTGCTAGGCCTGTTGGGGTACTTTCGAGGCCTCAAAATAGGCCGCAGCGGCAGATGGTGTGGGTTATAGGCGGCAGCAGCGGCAGCTGCGGAGCCGCTGCCAGGTAGCCGGGGTCCCTCGCTGCCTCCACTGGCCCCTGGCCCTGTGGCCCCAGCACTGGGCCCTCCCAGGGTAAAGTTGCGGATGGTGGAAAGCGGAGTGAGTGGAGGGGGGACTCGCAGGGAGTCCAGGGGGCAGGGAAAGGGCTTGCGGTCTGGGCCAGCTGCACCATGTAGGTCTCTCTGGCACTGTGATGGGAAAAATCCAGGATAGTCTGGGATCATGGGGAAGAGACCTGGGTCCGTGGCTGGCTTGGGGGACGGGTAGGAAGGAGGTGGTGGGTAGGCCAGAGAGGAGGAGGTGGAGGTGGTGGCTGCCGACAGGAACGCCGAGGGGTCCTGGTAGAGGTCTCCTGCACAGCCAGAATAAGGAGGAGGCGGCGGTGGAGAGTAGAGGTGGTCCAGGTCAGGCTGGGTCTGAGACATGGTGCATACACCCAAGGGTCCAGTGGCCAGTGGGTTGGGGGAGGCAGAGGTGACGCTGGATGAGGCTGTGGTGGAAGCTGGGGAGGTGACCCCTTGCAGGATGCCTGCACTCACAATGTTGATGATGCCTTCTGGGTAGCAGCTAGCACCGGGGTACTGGGGGTCGATGGAGAACTTGCCCATGTAAGTGAAGGTCTGGTTTCGGGGTGCAGAGACGGGAGCAAAGCTGCTGGGATATGGGAGATCCAAGGACCTCTTCTCTCCAGTCATGTCAATGTTGATCATGCCATCTGGGGAGGGGAAAGGAAGAATGGAGGTGGAGCAATGAGAATGCAGCCAAGAATCCCTTCTCACCCCCGTCTCACATGAGTCCAACCCCAAGGCCCAGGATCTTAGCACTGTAGAACTGAGGCAGAGTTCAACAGGTGAGGAAATTGTGGCCCAAAGACAGTTAGAAGAGGCTAGCCCAAGATCCTACTGTGGCAGCCAGTGACAGTCTAGGACGCAAACTACCTCCGGGAAAGCAGATGAGCACTCCCAACCCCCAAATACAGCCATCTGTGGCTCTAGTCCCCAATAAAAACACCCCAAAATAGCAACAACAGTATTAAAAATTCCCCATCTGCCTGGAACTTCTCTCCCTCTCCTTTGCCTGGGGCGGGTCTCACGGCTGGGGCAGACACCACCCAGAAGACTGATCCCAGCCACTGCCGCGAAGGTGTCAGCCTGAGAGGTGAGCCAAAGAAGGGGGTCAATGATTTCCCGGCTGCTCCCCACCCCAGGTGCCTTCCTTTCCTCCCTCTCCCACTGCTGGAGGGAATCGGGCCCTGCGATGGAAGGAGGCTATAGATTTCCTTCCCCTCCCAACCTTTTCAGCCTTGCCCGACACCCGCGCGTCCTCGCCCCAGCCCAAAGACAGTGGCAGGGCTTCGGGGAAGGCGCGGGGGTTGCGGGAGACCACTTTCCACCGCATCGCCAAGGAGACTCGCGGCACCGGTGCCCGATGGGCCTCCCTAGGCAGCCAGGGAGGGGGCCGCTTCCCGCCGTTGCCCGCCCTCCACCTCCTCCTCCCCGCCTGGCCAACCCCCTCAATTTCGCGGGCGGCACGCAGGTGGGGGCGCTCCTGCAGGCCGCAGGGGGAGCGCGCTCCGAGATGTTCCCCGGGTCTCCCCTGCCGAGGAGGGAGCGGCGGACGCTTTGCTCTGGGGCTTCTCCGCCGCTCGGCTCTCCAGACGCGCAGCTTTCCTCCAGAGCCCCGAACTTTCCCGTCACTTTGCCCCTACCCCGCGAGAGGGGAGGCTGGGGTGCGGCCGGCGGAAAGGCCCGCACAAGCCCAGAAGCCTGGTAGGGCACCTCTCCTACTCTCACCCCTCGCCCGCCGGGGGCTGGGCGCGCCGCGGCGCACGCACGCTCGCTCGCTGGCAACCTGGTGCATCTGCCCGCGCGTCCAGCTCCAACGCCTGGATCCCCGCTCACGCGGGCTCCTCCTGCACCCCCTTCCATTCTTCAAAGCCAGCTGAGTCAACATCGTCCACCTCGCGCCCCGACCCTCTCCTCCAAGTCCTGCACATGCACCGAAACCCCCCCACCATCTCCGAGCTGCGTGGGTCCTGGTCCGCGAAGGGGGCACGCGGCTTACCTCCGGCCACTCCGTTCATCTGGTCAAAGGGGCCTCCCAGTTCGGCATTGGGGAAGATGGTCACCGACGTCGCGGCGAGGTCCTCCACCGGGTAGATGTTGTCAGACAGCTGGTGCACAAAACCACTGAGAGTTACTGGGATTTTGTCTACGGCCTTGGCGGTCATCATTTGCTCCTCGCACAACCTGGAGACCCAACTCCCTCGCTACCTGGAGTGTCAGAGAAGCCGTTTTGGAGAGGGATTGGACTGAGCCTAGGTAGGTATCTCCTTTTGCCCTCCACACTTAAAAGCAACTATCCACCTCAAAAAAAAATCTAACAGAAACAAAACTAGCAAACAAGTTGCTTTTTTTTAAGAAGAAAAATGGCTATTTGCCACTGACTCTCTCCTGTGTTCCGGCTGGGAAGCCAGGAGTTGCTGGTGTAGTGTTATTATAACAGTCAGTGTGTCCCCTCGCCGAGCTATTAATCAATTGCTGCTCTCCGGGTTAGACGGAAAGTGTTGCTCTAAGTATTTATGGGCAGGTCCTCAATGCCCGTGACGTCACTGCCCATATATGGACTGAGGAACAGGGCTGGGCCAGGCGGCTTTTGCCGTCACATGGCCGATTTGCATAGGGGCTCGGCTGCGCGGGCTCCTCCGGGCTCGCGACTCCCGGCTCGCAGCCCGCGAGTATCCGCGGGGGTCTGGGGCGCGGGGCCCGAGCCGCAGCCCGGGTCCAGAGCGCAGAGCCCGACGGGGATAGGGCGCGCCACGGGTCCGGCTTAGGCCACTGTGGGAGAGCGATCGGTCCGGGCTGCGGCGCGGCCTCCCGGGCGGGGAGGAATTCCGGTTCTCCGGGACTTTCCAAAAAAGGCGAAGATCCGGTGCCAGCAGCTCCGCCTCCCCAGCCCTTGTTTGGGAGCCATTCCGGAAAATTAAACTTCGGAAAGAAACCGAGCGGAGCCGAGACACTACAGTCAAACCCCTACTCACTTTCTTGGCAGCTCAAAACCGCAAGCAAAAGGAGGCAGAGAAGAAAAAAAAAAAAAAAAAAAAAAAGCTGCATGCATTCACGGAAGCTGACTGCTTTTTTCTGAATTACTTGGTGGAAAGAAGTAGCTGGTGATAAGAGTGAATGCGGTATTGCTTTTTTGGAAAGTCTGTTCTATTTATACAGGAGCGAAAACGGAACAGGTTTGGGGTTGTTTGTTTGTTTAAGTATTTTGGGCACCTTGGGGCGGGGGGGGGGTAGACCCTAGGAGGAGCAGATAACTGCGGGGAGCTTCGAGAGAAATCCTCAGCCGGAGACACCCCCCACCCTTCCTCTGCCCGCGCGCTCCCCGCCCCCCTTCAGCTGCTGCGCGGAGCGGGCGCCCTTCCCGGCGCGTCTGGGCGGTCGGCAATGTGGGGGCGTCCAGATGGAGGCTTGGACACTCACCCTAACCCGCCACACACGCGCACACACTCTTACACTCACACACGCTCCACTTCCGCTGCACACACTCCTGCCCCCGCCGCCTTCTTCACACACCCACTCGCACACCTTACGCTACACACCTCCCTGTTGACAGCGCGCCCGTGCGCTCGCCTCGCCAACAGAATGCCTGGTCGGCGGAGCGGGCGCCTGTGTTTGCTGAACAGGCTGCTCTGCGAAGACACCCATCCTCACCTTCACTGCCTGTACCTGCCGCCACCGCAGTCATCCACCCCCGAAAGCCTACCCTCCGGAGGTGCGCTCTGCCCGCACCCGAGCGCTACTCCAGATCACACAACAGGAGGAGGAATATTCTTCCTGTCCCTGGCCAAAAGCCACCTCGGGGAGCCGAGCGAGGTCCAGAGTGACAGCAAACGGTGACGCTAACGCCAGTTTCGAGTCGCCATCACCGTACGCGCTTTTCCCTTTGCGTGTAAAAAAAAAAAAAAAAAAAAAAACTGGCCCCGATGGGAACCTTTCTGCTTAGTTCCCAAAGCAATTTTAAAAAACTTTTCAGAGGTCCAGATAGCGGTGGATTCTGGCTGGCTGCACAGACCGCTTCTATCTCCCGGCGCGCCCTGGCCCACCCCCGGAGCGCTCCTGGCCTGGCCGGGGCCCCGTAGGAGGTTGGTCTCAATTGCTCAAACCTGGCGAGCGGCCGCCTGCCAGCCACTTTCCCGCCCCCAAAGCAGCCAAGGCCTGGCGTAGAGCGCGGGACAGCCTCTAGGGCCCGGCCCTGCCCTTTCCCGCGGCGGGCCAGGACTGCCCCAGCCTCGTGGGGGCCCGGGCGGCCGAGAGCCACGGCGCCACGCCGTGGAAGAAGCGCAGCGCTGCAGGCGGCTCTCTGGCCGCTCACCTGCCGCGGCCGCAGCCGCTGCGCGTCCGCTCCCGCCCGGCCCCGCGCACGGTGGTCAGGACCCCGGGGCGGCGGTGAGCTGCCTTTGCTTCTCCTCCGGCGCTCCGGTTCTCCCCCTGCCCGCAGCGAAATTGGTTCTCCCGCGGACGGCCATCTTCCTGACTTCAAACGCCCAGAGAAAATTTGGGAAAGTTTCTCGCTTGCGCTGCGCGCTCTTTTCCAATTGGAGATAAAAATTAAAGGGGAAATCGCAGCAAGATTAGCACCCTTGTAGGTACCCCACCCTCGACAAAAACGTGGAAAGTCCCGTTTCTGAAAAAAGAAAAGAAAGCTGCACTCTTACCACGTGCGCCGGCCCGCTCCGCCTGCGCTCCGGCCGGTCCTGCGGCCCCCGCGCTGACCACCGGCAAGACGACGCCTCGGAGGGGAGCCCGACTCGCATCTCCAGCCCTGAGTCTGAAAGAAGGGGTGGGGGGGACCGAATTATGCAAATATGGGTCGTGGCAGCGGGGCTCGGGTTACGGCCCCAGCCGGCCTCCGAGGTAAGGCACCCACCGGTGGCAAGCGCAGGCGCCGCGACTGGTTGCGCTTCGCTCCTCTCCACGCACGTGGGCGGGCGGGTGAGTCGCCGGGGCCGCCGGGCGGTGGGCGCCGCTGCCAACCCCGCCGGCGGCCACCGCGCGCCGCCCGGAGGGGGAGCTCCTGGACGCTCGAGCACGGAGCGAGCTGGGCGCAGAGGGCAGGGCGCAGGCTGGGGGCGGCCCGGGAGAGGGTGAGCCGCGCGCTCTTCGCCTGCTGCTCTTCCCGAAGGAGGAGGCTGAGTGGGGGTCAGATGGGGGATGGGACCCCAAGGAGGAGAGGCGGGCTTACCCGGCCGGTCAGAGAAGCACGTTAGAGTAAATGGGAGTGACTGACCTTGGAATTATTCGCAGTTTTCCAACAACTCACACCTACTTAAGAGCTGCGCTACGTCAAGCCAGCCGTGCGCCGGGGGTGGGTTGGGGGCAGGGGCAAGCAACAGTTGCAGGGAGGCTATGCAGGCTACCGGGCAGGTGCCTGGGGCCAGTCCTGGGAGGGCTTCCCTGAATCTCCGCTGGAAACGGGTCAGTAGATTCCCTCTCTCCCCCTCTCTCTCCCTCTCCCTCCTTCCCTCTTAAGAGTGATAATGGAACAAAATTTAGGCATACTCATTTCAAGCCAGCCATCGTGAGGATGGGTAATAAGTTCAGAAAGCTGAAGTAACTTGCCTAAGTCGCGCAGCTGATAAGGGGTGGTGTCCAAACTTGCAACCGCGTCTTCTGACTCCAAGTACGATGCGCTGGATGCTACATCATTCATATGGGAAAACCCAGTTCCGGAAAGTGAACGGCTCTTTGAGGACTGGGAGCGTGGCTTAGCCCACTAGGGAAGAAACAGGTCACCTTAGACAACTTCATTTCTTTTCTCTGGCATTTCGGAAAGGAGGAAAGCTGAGGTCAGGGGTTTCAAAAGGAAGGGACAAGGGACTGTCATGGACATATACCCCCCCCCTCCCCAAATGAGGGAGAATTTGAGTTCTTGGCCTTTCGCAGCCTGTGTTATGGATGGAGTGACCAGGTTCGCACAAAACCAGCGTACTGATAGGCCCTGTAATAAAATAAGCCAATCCCACAATATCCTTCTTGGAGTGAAGAAGTGAGAAAAAAAGAGGTAGAGACAAATAAAAATCACAAAGGTGTTTACAGAATAAGATACTGTGCTGGGGAGGGGAGGAATGGGGGAAGGGGGAAGGTGGCAGTTGAATACAGAGATGTACCATGGTCTCTACTTTTAGGCACTTGAGCTTATTCTGATCAAAAGCTGAACAAATAAATGCTTTTCTTTAAAATAGATTTGTCAAAATGCTCAAGTAAATGGAGTGCTCCAAGATGTATTAGGGTTATTAAAAGAGTAACAAATCGATGCCAGATGTTGATTTGCTTTGTCCTGATTCCAGACCCAGAAAGTAAAAGAGGAAGGAAGCAGAGGTGCCCCTTAGTAGGCTTGCCCTGTGGTGGGGGTGAGGAGGAGGGAAGGCAGCCTGAGGCTCCTGGCTGGCCCTCAGGGTCCACCCTCTGAGTGCTTTTCAGCTTTTTTTCCACAGTGTGGACTTGAGAATCACAATCAGCCATGAAGCATGTCACAAATAATTTGGTAACATTTGCGTTTTGATTTATTAAGAAACATTTTTGAACATCATTTTAGACTATTCCTATTATTATGTCATTTTCACTCACTTCCATTCTAATACTGCCACTGGAGTGAGAAAGAAGTGTCAGAATTGCTCTTAACCGTGGACACACACAAGGGTGTGGATTCTGAACTCAAATGGCATAGGACATGTGAACCTCAGTGATAAACAGGCTAATTCCCAACTCTGCCACATGACGAAGGCTTCCTTAAAGGTGCCCCTGTGTGCTGAGAAAACTGATAAATGCCTCCCTACCTTCAGCATCTCACTACAAACCTGGTAATCCCAGAGGCTATAAACCAAACCGAGATTATGCCAATCAAAGTTGTTGGGAAGCCTGAGAGAACGAATGCTTCACACCAGTCCAATGTGCAACCAAAGTCTTGTTGGCACAAATAATCTGGACGGGGGAAGTAAGACCCCTGTGATCTTATTTTGTAGCAGTGGCAGCACTGGCCTAAGCAGAAGGTGCTCAGGTTCCCTTCAGGGTGAACTATTGTAGGTCAACAGGTATTTCTTGAGCATCTACTATGTGTCAAGACTGTGCCAAACCCTGGGCTACAGTGGTGCCTAAAACCAGGCCTGGTTCCCACCCTGCATGGAGCTTGCAGTCAATCACACAAATATACAGCTGTAAACAATGACAATGTTTGACCCCAATGAAGAAAAAGGACAAAGGATCCAACTGAATCTAGGAGGTTGAGGAAGGCTTCTCTAATCTAAGCAGAGATCTGAAGAATGTGCAAGGATTAGGGGAAGGTCAGTGGCTAGAGCATTCCAGGGAGAAAAAGACCCGTGCGGAAAGGCCCCGAGGTGGGGGGAAGCAAAGTGCATTTGTGGAATAAAGAAAGTTCCATGTGGGTGGAAACCTCCGGTCAGTCTTCCGGTGCCTAGTGTACTGGAGCTGAGGGTAGCCAATACAGTCAGGCTCCTTGAAAGCCCCTTCCCTTTTCCCACCCCTCAAGAGATTTTAACCTCTACGACTCTCCTTTTTCTCTGCCATTATCTTTTCTGGATAATGACAATGGCATTATAATTTTTACATTTGAGATTTTTTTTTTTAACCACTCAGCTTCTGCAACATGCCAACAAGATGTCAGCAAGAAAAGAGAACATATACAGAAATGCTTATTGGCATCAGCATTCTGCTTCAGTGACAGTCTTAATGAAATAACATTCCTTAGTTGTCTATTTCTCAATACGGAAATGACAGACAATGTGAATTTTGTCCCATTTAAAATGAATAGAAGGGAGAAGTGCAGTCTTTCTAGTAGAAACACATCATGTCAAATCTACAGATCACTTTAGCATTGCTGGCAAAGAATAAAAGGTAAATTAATGCATTACTTATCACCATTAAGACAAGGTACATATCAACTTAGGGTCCAGGTTAATAAGTGATAGTCTGTCAGTATGGTCATTAAGGCTCGAAGCAAAATCTCCATTCCAAATCACACCTTTTTATGCCCTTAAATTTAAAATCTTTCAGCTTATATATTTAATTGTACAAAAAATGAAGTTCACTACAACTAGGGTATTCCTGGATTTTTTAAAAGCACATATCACTAGCCTGCTTACATTACCAGATTACAGGAAGCAATTTTTCTTTTTCCAAATAATGCCAGACATCCTATAGAAGCTTTGTTTTTTTATTGAGAAAAGGACGGAGCAAATCGGTGCATCTAGTTGTCAGAGCAGTTCTTTTTCAGCATTTAAACCAAAAAAGAAAAAAAAAAACCCAAACATTTCATTTTTCAACTGAATAATCTTGATAAGAATGGTCACTATTTCTTGTGGTTATTAAATGAGCTCTGGAGGCCCATCTGGTCTGGGTTCAGATCCTAGGTCCTGCGTTCAAATCCTAGATCCTGGGTTCAAATCTTAACTCTGACTGTACCTGGCTGTGTGTTCTTAACTAAGTCATATAATTTTTCTGTGCCTCAGTTTCCTCAACTATAAAGTGGACAAAATGATTATACGTATCTCATGGGTGTACTGAAGATTAAATACAGTGATATACATAAAGCACAGAGCATACTGTTTAGTACATACTACGTATTCACTAATCGTTAGCTATTAAATTATTACTATTATGGAACACCCACTTGGCAGACAGACACTGAACTCTGTTTTTCTCAGTTCACTGCCTTATTCCTCACAACCACCTTGAAAAATAAGGCTATTTATTCCTATTTTACAGATGAGGGAACTAAGGCTCAAAGGAGACACCCAAGTTCGCACAGATAGGAAGTGGCAGAGCCAGAATATGAACTCGATTCTCTCACTTGCCAGAGCCCACGTCTTTCAAGTACATCATGTGATGCAGAGCAGCCTACAGTAGACAAAGATAAAGCAGATAAAGCATAAGAGTAGCTATACTTCAAATATTGACATATGAAGTATTCATAATGTTTATTCTTGAATTCTGAGTTTCCTCTTCCAAGAATAATGATTCTAGTGTTACTGAGGAGGTCCAGGTTTAGGTTGTAAGGAGAAAAGCTAACCCAGAAATCAGCACTTATTTGCATGTAACTTATAATAAGCTGTACCCTTGTGGAAAACGTCATCTAAACTTGGAAAGCCAAGTTCCACATTAATAATTATCGAATTGACATAACACCCTTTTTTTCCAGGGAGATCAAAATGACTACCGATTACACTGTCGCTTTTCCAAGGAGGTTTGTAAATGTGGAATAGAAATTTTAGATTTAGGAAGAGTGGGTTAGTGAGTGACCTGCAAAATCTGGAGATGGTGTTAGAAAAGAGACATCCTTAGCCTTGGTGTCACCCACATAGGGGACTTGCCTTGTGCTGGTGTCTCACGTATTCTCTATGCTGTTACTTTTTCAACTCTCTTATAAATCCCCTAAAGGCAGGGACCTTGAAGGGTGTTCTCCCTGTCTGTACTCCAGTAAGCAGAGTTCTGGATAGAAACCCAACATACACCTTCCCAGCAGTGAGAGGGAATGAAGCCTGGCCATCTGAGATTTTCCTATGCTATCTTGCCAGAGAACTCCTAATTAACTAATTCTACCCAGTCCACAGCATGTTATGTCTAATGAATGGTTTCTCCAGGAGATGTTGGATTTCAGAGCAAGGACATGGACCCCAGAAAACATCCTCTGAAGGGTTTGTCCTCAGATACACCCTTTATTGGAGATTTAAATCATGAAGTTCTGAGCGCCACCCTCTGATGTCAGCATAGGGAGTGCCACTGATGTGGTGGCAGCCAGCAGTGAAAACCACTTCACAGATGTCTACCCGGAGCCCTGTTCAAGCCATCCCACCCTCCTTCCTGACTCCTCCCTTCCTTGTACAACTGGTCACAGATGCAGGGCGATGCAAGGAGCTGGTGAATGGAAAGGACTCAGGGCAAGGAACCCCAAGACTCCCTTAGCAGTTCTGCCCCTGCCACTTGACTGATGGTATTCTCCTGGGTTGGTGGTTGATGCTGGGAGGAACCAGCTCTGCTTGCTCCACTCACACCACTCAAGCCTTTGGTGGCAGCCTTTCCCCGTGTCTGATGATACGTCTTAACTATGTGCCACAAAGATACAGAAACATCACATCCCCTCATGCCTGCCCAGAATTTTAAACAGCGTCCTAAGAGGCCACAATGTTTAGAAAGAGTTTGGAAGTTTTCACTATTTTGAATGAGAAAGGTGGTAGGGGCAGAGATAAAGGATTGGTTAAAGGGGAATACCAGCAGCTGTGCTGAGGGCAGCACTGTGTAGTGGGAAAAGCACTCGATTGGGAATTAGGCTCAATGGTGGCTCTCCATAATAATAATGTTCTCAATAATAATAATAATGATGCCTAATATTTATTGAGCATTTAAGGGTACTAAGCTCTCTGCTGACTATGTTCCCTTATCTATTATTAGTCTACCAACCACCCCATGAAGCAAATATCATTATTGTTTTCACTTTGCAGATGAGGAAACTGAGTCACCAAAGCCCACACTACAGAGCTAATTAAGTGGAGGTTCCAAGATGTGACCCCAAGCAGTCTGACTCCATCACTTGGGCTCCCAGTACCTACCCTAGCCCGTGAACTAGACAAGCCACTTAACCTCTGTGAACCTCTTTACACTGGGGCTGGACATGTCTACCTCAACTGCCCTTGGCCAGAGAATTGTGGTGAATCAAAAGAAAAGGACTAAAAACATGTTCTGAAAAGCAGGACACACACTTCACATCTAATTGTCTCCCAGGGTGATCGTTTGGGATGCTGGACCTTCAATGACACAGGTGAATGTAGATTGGGATGGGATAGGAGGCGACGCTTATGATTCCAGGACAGGGACAAGCCATCAACTATTGAACTGAACTTCTAATCTGTTTGCTTGCTGACCAGTCCTAAAGCCCTTCAAAGAGATCTCTTTATCCCCCCTCACGTTGGAGCGTGGTCCAGATCTGTGTTCTCCTTTTCATCTGGAGATGGGGTTGGAGAAGGTGTCTACTGGCACCTTGGGACCTTTGGAAAGAGTCCTTGGCAGGTCTGCTTCTCCTGATGCTAATCACAGGCCTAGACACATGGTCACACTCCTTCCTGGATGCTAATAATTAACTAGAAAGCATGTTTCTGCTCAAGGGCTGTTGTACCTGAGAGAATATTGTGGTTACAATGCATTCACCACTGGGTAGCAGAATCATTTCGATCAATGGCCTTGTAAGCACACAATCAGAGACTCCCCAGAGACCTGGCAACTCTCAGCCTTTTCGAATTCGAAAGGTTGCTTTTTTAAAATATGATTATTTAATCAACAGCCCGTGGAAACTTCAAAAAGAAGAAAATGAGAACAATTTAGATCCTTTCTTCTGTTTGGATTTTATGAAACAAGAGACACCAAAGAAATGACCAGAGTGACCATTTTAATCCCTTCATCTGTTAACTCAGAAATCCTAAGGATGGAAGATGCCTTGACAGGAGACATATTTCCTTGGTTTTCCTGCATTTCAGGCCTGTCGTCAAAAACTCTCTCATATAATGGCAACTTGAATGGAATGTTACCCCCAAAATGGAAAACGATATCCGGAAACCCAGTATGTAGGTATCCTAGGTAAAAGCTGGGTGGTTCTAGTTGAGCCGGAGTGGGCTTGACTCCGTCCACTCCATACAAGTTACCTGGGGTCGGAAGCCACTGCTGTGACGTGTAGAGCTAGCCCACAACGTGCTGGGGCTGGTTTAGAAAGGTGAACCGGAGAGCAAATGAAGATTTAGGGATGGGCCTATGTCGATTTCAAATATCAGGACAAGCTCATGGTGTTTTGTTAATCCATTCAGTGAGTATCTGTTAAGTACCTAGTATATACCTGGTACTATGCTAGGTGCTTGGGATGTATCAGTGAACAGAACTCCCTGTCTTTATGTAGCTTACAGCCTGAAAATTCTTGTGAATTTAATTCCAAGAGCTAAAAAAAAAGGAAACCTCTGTAGTTCCTTCCCTGTCTTCAGCCAGAACCATGTTTAAGCCACCCACACTCAAGCACAAATCTCTCCTAAGGTCATTAGAGAAAGAATACCAAACTTGCTTCAGTAACACATTTTGGTGTTTAATATTCTTGTAAGACATTCTTCAGAGATAGAAAACACCACCCTTTTATTATGCATTTATTTTGTTTTCTCCTCAGGAGACATGAAAGAAGTTAGTCATGATAGTCTGAGCAAGAACCAGTTACAGGCTGGAATATAGCCCTCAACCTTTTCTATTTCACATGGAAAAATCTCCATTTCTATAGTTTATTCTTAGAATTTTTGCCTTTTGATCCATTCATCTCATCTCTTTGATGAATTTCCTAATTCCTCAAACTTCCCAGTGCTCATAAAGCCTAATAAGACATTTTATGTGGCACTCTACCCTTTCCAAGTCCCCTTCACAAACATTACTTCCTTTGGGCCTCAAAATATAAGCCCGTGATGTTGGCAAGGCCACTTTCACCTTTCCCACTGTCCACAGAAGCCAAGTGAGACCCAGAGAGACTAAGTGACTTCCCTGAGGTCGCACAGGTAGTAAGGAGGCAAAGCTGGCATTCCTAGCCAAGTCTCCTGGTGCTGATGTTGAGAGCTCTGTCTGTCTAATGCAAGCCTCAACTACTGGTTGGGAAGGCCCAGGCATGTGAATGCTTGTGAAATCCCTGAGACACTTTTATGGCTGCTGGCCAGTTAACATTTAGGTCATGTGTCTGTTCCCCAGGTGTGTACTGACCCTGTTCTGTTCCTCCATGTCATTTTATTCCCAGTGGGTAAAGACTGGTAGCATGAAGTTAAACAACAACAACCAGATGCTAGGCTTCTAGGTCATCGAAGGCAATTTTGGGCCACCAGCCTCAGGTCCATCCCCTGTTGCCCTCATTTGTCTCATTTCTGTGAGGTTGGCAACTGACTCACTGATTACCACCCTCTGGATCATCAGCCTGTGGTGCAGTCAGAAGGGATTCTCATCTCTGTGGGGTGGGTTAAGTGTGGTCGGGTATACCCTGCTGGGGTGACCAGCCTGACCAGGGGAGGAGATTAATTCACCAGCTTCATCCACAGAAGGCCTTGGTGGTTTTGTTTGTTCTAGACTTAGCTAACCTATGCCACTGCCTGCCCAAAGATGATCACAGTAGTATTTTTAGGTAAAATCTTTTGTGTTTGTGGCTAAAATTTGGCCAATTTTAACTTGTTTGTCCAAGAGATAACGCTGCCAACACTGCCCTCTCTTCTCATTCTTGCCCAGAAGGGTCATTAATACACTGGGAGGAGCTGACTTGCAGACCCAGGAACTGGCCAGTAACTGTCCTGGTCCCTCTTCGGATCTGGCTCATCAGAATCCTAGTCCCAAGAATCTGTATTAAAACAATAACAACAAAGAAAATGCCCTTGTAAAAAGCTAAATTTGATGAGGAGCTGATTGCCTGTTACAGTTTTTTAAAAATCCACACTCCTTACCACCCCCTATACATCCTTGCATCACCTGGCCTTGACCTCCCCGCTAATCACAGCTCCTTCGTCTTTCCCCACACTCACCAAGCTCAGCCACATCTTAAACAGCTCAAGCTGCCTCCCATCTCAGAACCTGTGTGCTCACTCCTCCCTTTGTCTAGGACGATTCCTGCCCCGACCCTTTGATCATCCCATGTCTAGTCCTTCTGCTATAGACGAAATGTTTGTGTCCCCCCCACCCAAGTTCATATGTTGAAACCCAATGCCCAATGTGATGGTATTAGGAGGTAGGGGCTTTGGGTGGGGCTTAGATCATGAAGGTAGAGTCCTCATGAATGGGTTTAGCGCTCTTATAAAAGAAACCCCAGAGAGCTCCCTTGCCCCTTCCACCATGTAAGGACACAGTGAAAAGACAGCCATCTGTGAACCAGAAAGTGGGCTCTCACCAGACAATTTGTTGGTGCCTTGATCGTGGACTTCCCAGCCTCTAGTACTGTGAGAAAAAAATTTTCTGTTGTGTATCAACTACCCAGTTTACGGTATTTTGTTAAGGCAGCCCAAAAGGACATCTTCTTATTTAGATCTCAGCATAAGCCTTCCCTTCCCGGCCCTCTCCACTCTTCCCCAGTCACCCTGTCCAGTGCGTGCACTGTTCTTGGTGCCGAGCATACAAGAGGGTAAGGACCATAGCCTTCTTGACCATCACTGTGTGCCCAGAACCAAGAACAGTGCTAGCATAGAGAAGTGTGAAGTAAGCACTTGCTGAATGAATGGAATGAATGAGCGATGATCAGCCAAGTTTGGGATCCAATGACTTAGTATGGTCCCTTTCCCTCCCTGCATGCCAGTTGCCTCATTTGTAGAAAGGGGGTATTAGCCTATGTGACGTCTAAAGCCCCATGCAGCTTTGGCTGTATGGGGAGCACGAGGGCTGTAGCCTCAACATCACCCCACACTGGACTGTGCTTTCCTAGGTAAGGCAGCATCTCAAATCATGATAAAGCAAAGCAGATTAGGCCCATAGAAGAGGCCTCCCTCTTTCTACAAAGAAAAAAAAATCAGTCTCTGCTTTTCCTAGGAATTCTGACAGGAATTGTTCTCCATGAAATCTTTTTGATTGAATCCTGTTGCCTTGCTCATGCCAAGGCATTTGCAAATGGATGGAACAAATCCATTTTCAGATATATACATGACCTATGCTTAGAAAGTAGACTTAACTGAGTTGCAACTGCTGGGATCTTTTTTTACTTTTATAAATAATGGTGATTTATCGTTTTTTGATCTTCAGGTAAGACCTTAGGATTCCATTAACTCTTTTAAGTGGTTGTTCTGTTTAAAATGATATAGAATATAATGGAAAGGAGACAGTTAATAAGAGGAAAAGAAATTATTTTCTACCTAATTAGAGCACAGAAACTTAAAGCAACTTGTATTCTATGGCCTAAGGCACTTAGGACTGCATGTTGTTTTTGAATGAATACTCCTAAATTTCAGTAAGTAAATGCCATTATTATCAACATTTGGCTTTGAATACACTAATGGCACTCCTGTAGGATTACTTTAATTTCAATGATGTATTTTAATTTGGGCTATAGAAATGAAACTACAGCTTATATAATTTTTTAAAAATCAAGAATAAGTTGATCAAGAATAGGGTGGCTTAATTGGGGCCTGGTTACTTAAATACATGCACACAAATCAAAAAACGGATGTGCAAAGAAAGAAGTCAATTTTTGTATTGCCATGTTCCAAAAGAATCAGAAATGTCAGGCGTGAATTATATTGTAACTGACAGTTTTACAAATGTCATCTGTTAGAATTAGGGGGCCAGTGCTGGCAAAATAATCCACTAAATATTTTTGAGACCTAGTGGGTGCTAGGCCCTGTGCCAGAAGTTAGGGAATGGGAGATGAATTAGACGGTATCCCTGTCTCTTGGGACAAATGGTCCAGGAAAGAAGAAAGGCAAGTGCACAAAGAAAAAGAATGCAAGAAGGTCATGGTAGGTATTATCAGACAAACATTCAAAATGTTGAAAAATTTTGCTATGGGGTCCCAGGAAGGGCAAGAACAGTCACGCATGTGGTAGTGGGGATCAGATAAGGCAAAACACTTGAAGGTCACTCATTTTCCAGACTTAGCCATGTCCTTCAGAGCTCAGTACACCTTTCTACCCTACACCTACTACTGTGGCATGGCTGTGAGAGATGACCAATAAACACTGACAGATCAATTGATCGATTGATTGATTGATACTCAATAAAAGATAAAGAAACAAACTCCAAACATGCTGTAGCAGCCAGTTGGTAGAATTAGTGGATCCTGGAGACTTAAAGATGGATAAAAAGTTTGGCTACTGTAGTTGCAGACCCATAAATGCAAGTTTTGTACGTATTTATCATCTTTAGTTTTCTGGCCAAAGATTATTGAACCCAATCAAGAAAGGAGAAATATGCATTTGTGCAGCCTACTCAGAAATGAAGGAGGTTGCATTTAGCAGCAGCTAAACTTTCTTTTCCATCAGAATACGCTGAGAATTACTTCACAGATACCTCACCAAAAAATGGTTATGTGGTCTGTGAGGGGAGAAGATGGGCCCTGAATTGTGCTGGCTTGGTTTTATAAAGTAGATAGATAGCAATAAGAGTTTAGCCTTATGCACAGGGCTGGCAGTCCAGAAGACCCCCCAGGATGTGCCAGGCCCTTAAGGACAGGGTTTTCTCACCCACCCAAACACTGGTCCCAGGACTCTCCACAGTTGCTCCCCCATCAGCTGATCAGCTTTGACCTGCACACACTGTGCAGACAGCTCTCCCCTGGGATCCAGAGCCCCTGTTAGAAATGAACCATGAGGAACTTTCAACCTGCACATTTTAGTTTATCACCTCTGCTTGCACATCCACAGGGCCCCTGGATGGAACGGGAACCCAGAACTCACTTGAGCTGCAGCTGGGGAAGGGGGGAAAGCCCATTCTATGGTGGGTGGTCTTTTGCACTAGGCTGAGGGACCAGAAATCAGAGACTTGGGGGACACAGTGACTTAACCCTTACCCTACCACTGCCTTTTACTCTGCCTCAATGAGAACCAGGGGAAGTTTAGCAATGAGAGTCTCATGATACGGCAGTTGACAGGAAAGAAAAAAACCTGTCTCTGACCCTGGATCTCAAAGTTTCCATTTGGAGTAAATTTTCAGAATGGAAAATTGATTATTTAAACTTCAATGAATTTTTAAAAAAAGAATGGACTTTTGTTGGTTCTGTCTCAGTGAGTTTAATTAACTTTCACAAGTCTACAGTAATAACTGTTACCCATGATGCTATTACAGATAAAATGTGATGGGCATAGATAAAACTAAATGTTAATTGGCATAATTACCCAGCTAATATTTTAAGATTTGTTATCTATATGTCTCTTCTTTTACCTTATTGTACATTCTAGTTCAATATGAAGATTAAGAAAAAGAACTTTCTCTTCATCTGCACTGAGTTATTTTTCACTTTGAGTTTGCTAGTTATTAGTCAGAGATGATAATAATAATTTTTCTTAAAGTTCAGGCTGCAGCTGAGAATTTCCAAATTTCTGTGAGTCACCTCTGGAGCAGACAAGTCATTTATCCCCAAACCTCAGACTCAGACACTGTGCCAGGAAGGGGATCCAGGATTCCCCACCTTTAACACCAAACACCAGTACCATGACCTCCTCACCATGTGAGATGGCTCTCCTTGGCTAGTCAGTGTGAGCTGCTGGGTCCCTTTAAGCAGGGCTCTGAGAGGGTTCTAATTTTCATGTTCCTCAAACCAGTTGCTTCCATGTTCCTACCTCAGCATCACTGGACACCTGATGCCCCCAACCTATGTCCTACTGCCCAACAGTGACAGACATTCATCAGCTGCACAGGAAAATAGGTACAGGTTACTGTGCAGAAAATGCCCAGTGTAAGGGCTTGGACCATTAGGAGATCCAGCTCCTAGTCCCTATTCCTCCAGTAGCATTTGAATCATGGAATCTCAGTGTGGCTTAGTGCTAGGTCATTCAAATGTCAGTCATTTTTATTTTATTCTGCCCTATTATTAACTTTGTACTTTTCTTTAAATGATTTATTTTAATAAATAAATATATTTTTAAAAGAAAGCTTTATGTTACTACTGCAAAACAGAAATTTGTCTTGTTTGATGTAAATTTTTAAAAAATCATAAGAATAAATATATTGGAGTTTCCAGCCAACACAGTAAAATGGCTATTGAAGTTCAGCCTCTGGGAGTAAAAAGGATTAAATATGAGGAACAGGAACTGACTCACTGCTTAAAACCCAGGGCTGAGATAGGTTCTTCACTACCATTTTATATAATGTATATCTTTTAAAAAGTTGCTTACTTACTATCTGAGGTTATGACTTAAAGAAATGTGTAAAGATAGACACAGCCTAAAGACTAGAACTTTAACCAAGCCACCAGCTGACTAGTGGATCTGATTTGTGAATGAAATAGCAATAGAAAGAGAGAAAAAAATAACTGATTAAAAATCTTGGAAATGAAAAATATGCTAGTGGAAGTTATAAAACAACTTAATAACATAAAAATCAGGGCCAGAGACCATCAGAGAGAGTATTATTAAAGGGAAACATACTAATGAGGAATTCAGCAGAACACAGCACAGACAAAAAAGATGAAGAAGAGGTAGAAAAGGAGGAAACAAAACAAAAGAAGAAAGGAAGCTCACATGAAGGATAGATTGAGACCCTTCAACAAACTTTTTATAAGTTCCAACAGAAAAGAATGGAAAGAATAATGGAGAAGCATTATATGAAGAGTTAATACTTACAAATTTTAGCAAGACCACCTAAGATCAAAAGTATATTGTAGAGCACCCCAGATCTTGGTTTCTAATACCATTCTCCAATAAAAGGAACCAGGGCTCCTCAGAGAAATTGCTGATTCTAAGACTGGAGCAGGAAAGATACAAGATGAGCATGGAGTATCTTGTAGTTCAAGAAAGTAAGAAAATAATCAAACAACAACAACAAAAAAACCACATTGGTGGAGGTATGTCAAAGGGATACACAGGGCACCAACTGAAGGAGCTGCTCCCAAGGACCAAAGTTGTAACAGCTCAAACAACAAAATAAATAAAGTATTGGTTTATAACCCAAAGTATAAAAATACCTGTGAGTCCATATTAATATAAACAAATTATTGAATAAATAAACAGATGGGGGAGAATAGACAAATCTCCCATGCAGAAGAATTCCAAATAATTTATGTAGATACTTTGCCCCTGAGGAGGTGGAACATAACCCATTACTTAAGTGTGGGCTGCACATAGTGACTTCCTTCCAAACAGAGCAGTGTGGAAAGGAAGGGGGAAGAAAGAGTAACTTTACAATGGAGAAACCTGCAAACGCTTTCTTAAGTCAGGCGGTCAAGGTTAATATCAACAGTGATAAGTCATGTCGATAGTATGTACCTTTGATATGATATGATGAGAATGGCACTTTATCTGTGTGATCTTCTACCAAAAAACACATTACTCCAGGCTAATTATGAGGAAAACATCAGACAAATCCCTTTTGAGGTCCATTCTTTAAAACTGTCAAAGTTATAAAAAATGAGATGAGCCTGAGAGATTGTCACAACCAAAAGAAAGCTAAGGAGACATTTGACTAAACATAATGTGGTATCCTGGAAGAGAGAAAAAAGAACATGAGGGGAAATTTGAGAAAATCTGAATAAAGTATGGATTTTAGTTAATGCTAATAATATATCAATATTGGTTCATTGTTGGGGACAAATGAACCATAACAATGTAAGAATTCAGAATAGGGTAGACTTGGTATGGGATATATGGGAACTCTCTATATCAACTTCTCAATAGCTCTGTAAATAAAACATTGTTCTAAAATTTTAAGGTTTTGTTTTTTAAGTGCTAGTGACCAAGTGCAAGGATAAATATGGGAATAAAACTTGTAGAACATCAAGGATAATGAGACCATCCTAACAGCAACCAGAGTAAAAAGACAGATTATCTATGACTATAAGTGAGTTACAGTGAAACTTACTTTAATCAGCAGTACTAATAGAAGCCTCACAACTATGGAGATAAATCTTAAAAGTGCTGATGGAAAACAAAATAACAGTCAACTTAAAATTTTATACCCACATAAACTATTATCAGAGAAATGATAAAATTAAGCCATTTTCAACATAATGTTTACTATTTACATAACTTAAAGAACAACTAAAAGGTGCATTTCATAAAAGACAATTTTGAAGACAAATTTAGTTGGAGGACCTGCACTTCCAGATATCAAGACTTATAAAACTGCACTATGTTAAAAAAGAAAAAAACAGTGGTATTAGTAGAAAGATAGGCAAACAGACCAGTGGAACAGAATGGGATCTAAAAACAGATTCACATATATATGGTCACCTGAATTATGACAAAGACATCGCTGCAATATAATGGGAAAATGATAGTCTTCAATCAGTGGTACTAGATCAATTAGTTATCATATGTCAAAAAGGAACCTTGACCCTGCTTCACACCATATACAAAGATCAATTCAAAATGGATCATAGAACTAAACGTGAAAGGTAAGACAATAAAGATAACAAGCAATATTTTTTATGAACTTGGGGTAGGCACAGAATTCTTATATAACCCATAAAAACACTAACCACAAAGGAAAATATTGATTATTTAAACTCTGTTAAAATGGAAAACTTGGGAATTCCCTGGTGGTGCAGTGGTTAGGACTCTGAGCTTCCACTGCAGGGAGCATGGGTTTGATCCCTGGTCAGGGAACTAAGATCCTGCATGTCAGGTGGCAATTTAAAAAATTAAAAATAAAATTTAAAAAAAGAAAACTTGTGTTTATCAAGGACACTTTAAGAGAATGAAAAGATGGGCCACAAAGTGGGAGAAGATATTTTTCATATATATGTCTAACAAAAGACTTGTATCTAATATATGTTACTTTCTAGTGGAAAATCACTCCACTAGAGTGATTTTCCACTAGAAAACCACTCATTACAATAAAGTTTAATGAGCACTAAACAAGGGAAGTTCCAGGGTACTTTGGGAATCAGTAGTCTAATTAATTCCTGGCATGACAAATCCCTTCTAAATCCTATTATGTTTGTATGTTAGACAGAGTAGGGCACAGTTTGGACAATCAATGAGCATTCCACATATCCACCTCATGAGAGAAGCAATCTCTAGTTGTTTCTTATTCAGTGGCTGTCATAGCCAGCTACCTTGGCCAAAGATTGGACGAGGACCTGCCAAAAGTAGCTGTCTTATGCAGTGGTTGTCATGCCCTGGTACCCTGAGGGAGAGAAAAAGAGGGAGATGGGGCTGAGGATTCAAGCAGGAATAATCTAGAAAAAGAGAATTAAAGGAAATCCACCAAAATGCCACTTCAAGATAATTTGATTGGTTAAATAAACTCCTTCCAGATAGAAGGAGTTAGGTAATGTTATTTTCTTTTTGTATTTTTATATTTTCCACATTTTCTACAGTGGATAATGTGTTGCATTTGCATTTTACAAATTTTCTATAGTTGATAGTGTTTTGCATATGTAGGTTTCAAAATTGCAGACCACTTGTACAATGACAGCAACTTGTAGAAAAGATAAACTAACCAGTTAAAGAGATTTAGGATCTTTCTAACTAGAGGAACCAAAATACTACATCCTGCTTTTTTTTTTTTTTTAATTGTGGTAAATCCGCATAGTATAAAATGTACCATCTTAACCATCTTCAAGTGTACAGTTCAGTGGCATTACATATACATACTCACATTGTTGTGCAACCATCACCACTTTCCAAGTCCAGAACATTTTTCATCTCCCAAAACTGAAACTCCATACCCATTTACTCCCCATTCCCCTTCCCCTAGCCCCTGACACCCATCATTCTATTTTCTGTCTCTGAATTTTACTAATCTATACCTAATGTAAGTGGTACCTCATACAATATTCATCCTTTTGTGACTGGCTTATTTCATTTAGCATAATGCCTTTAACGTTTATCCACATTGTAGCATGTGTCTGAATTTCCTTCCTTTTTAAAGCTGAATAATATTCCATTGTATGCGTATACTATATTGTGTTTACCCACTCATCCTTCAGTGAACACTTGGGTTGCTTCTACCTCTTGTCTATTGTGAATAATGCTTCTATGAACATGGGTGTACAAATACCTCTTTGAGTTTCTGCTTTCAGGTCTTTTGGATATACACCCAGAAGTGGAATTGCTGGACCATAACATAATTCTATACTTAATTTTTTGGGAAACTGCCATACCATTTTCCACATTCTCACCAACACCTGTTATTTTTGTTTTTTTTGGTAATAGCCACCATAATGGGTGAGACAATATCTCCTTGTAGTTTTGATTTGCATTTCCCTGATGATTAGTGATGTTGAACATCCCTTCATGTGCTTATTGGCCATTTGTATACCTGCTTTGGAGAAAAGTCTGTTCAAGTTCTTTACCCATTATTTTTTTATGTGTGCACTGAGTTATATAGTTTTTTATATATATTCTGGATATGAACCTATTATCAGATATATTATTTGCAAATATTTTCTCCCATTTGGTGGGTTGTCTTTTCATTCTGTTGATTGTGTTACATCCAATTTTTAATTAAATATTTTCATGATGGGTTGGGGTATGAAGGGAACTGTAATTTGTTGTTCCAGGCCAGCAATCTATGCTGGGCCCACTGAAACAGGGATGGCCTCGGTGTGTGTGACCAAGCATTGAGAGGGCTAGATCTGATGCTTATGATTTTTGGTATGAAGGAATACAGCAGAAGTAAGTAAATCTCAGACTAGTCTTTGGCATCTCTCTCTGTCTGACCCCACATCCAAACAGCATGCCAAGCCCTCCCTATTCTTCCTTCTCCAGTATGGTTGCATCTGTCCTTCCTTTCCATTGTTCTACTGCCACCCTCATTCAGACTTCTACAATTCTGCTGTAGATTTCCAAAGAGCTTGCTGTTGTTTAGAATGCCATTGTGGAAAATACAGACTGCAAACTAAATGTTCCATGTTCCAACAAATTTGAGAAATGCTGGGTTAATAAAACTTAAACACATTTTTCTTGCAGGACTTCTCAGAGCAAATACTATGCAAGGAGTATTGCAAATCTTCCAGAAGAGATTTAGTGTGCAGGTATTCCAAGATTATTTAGCTGCTGAACACATTTAGGGAGGTGGGTAGGGAAAGCACTATGAGCTTTGAATAGGACCTAGAAAAATGCTAATATATGGCAATCACTTCCTAAATGATCTCTCTGCCTCCAGTCTCATTGTCCCTCAACCTTCTGATCCCATCACAGTTGAATTAATCTACATAAGGTGTCACCCAGAGGTATTTCCTATGGGCTACCAAACGAAGGACATCAGAGCTTTAGGCCCAACTTACCTTTCTAGACTTTTGCTGACTGTGCCTCACACAGACCTTACACTTCCAACAAACTAGACTGAATGTTCTACCCAGAGTAGGTGCAGCCTTTCCCACCTTTTTATAAAAGGTGCCTCTCATGCCATCCCCTGTCAAAACCTTGCTATCTGCTGGGTCTCCTTTTTGACCTTCTCTCCTCTCTCCAGGCAGAGGGAGTCTCTCTTTCATGCATATTCCCCAACACTTTCCATGGTATCAGACCATCATTATCTGTATGTTGCATTATTCCTCCTATTGGATTTTACTTTATTTTGAGGGAAAGAGACTGTGCCTTCTCCATCTTTGAATTCTTTATCTTTCCTAATATTTACTTAGGGTTTATTTCCTCTGTCTTCTAGAAAACTTTTCAAAATCACACAAGTTAAAAAAAAAAAATGAGTACATGCTTGTAAAAATTCAAATACCACCAATATATGTGGAAGAAAAAAATAAAAACCATTCTCTACTCTTACCCCCTCTTTCTAGCTCTTCTAATGTGAAACTTCCATTAATAGTTGACGGTGTATGTTTCAAACCCATATTTACATTTAAATATATATATTTAAATACAAATACTTTTTGAATGTAATTTAGTCTATTAGAACACAGATGAGATTATAGTATTCCCACTCTGCTATGACTTGCATTTTTCACTTTATAGTAGGTCTTGGAGATCTTCCTGTGTCATCACGTATAGAACTAACTCATAGTTTTAATGGCTTCACAACATTCCATTTATGGAGGTACTGTACTATATTTAACTATTCCCTTTGGAAATTCAGTTCGCTTATTTTTCATAATCAAAATTAATGCTGTAATCAACATCCTTGTGCATATATCTAGATTTATTATATGAGTGATCTGATCTGGAAAATAAGAGTAGAAAGTTGGACAAATGCTGAGAACATATGAAATTTTGATGCTGACAAATTGTCCACTAAAAAACCAGTACTCATGATAAGCATGTGTTGAATAAATAAATTTCAAATTATAATTCTCTAAAGGAATTATCTCTCTGGTCCAGTGCCCAGCACAAGACCACATACAAATAGATAGTCAACGTACATTCCTGTTTAGCAACAGTGATAACCAGTTTTACAAATTCCTATCAGTTGAATACAGGATGGGTAGTAGCTTATGTGAAAGCAATCTAAGGGTCTTAGTTGATTACAAGCTTAACACAAGGCAAGATAAAGCAGCATCTTAAAAACAACAACTCTGGTTACATAAACAGAAGGGTAATTAATTTCCAGATCACAGGATCAAATCATTAATTTAATTCCACAAGCATCCATCCCCTCGACTTGTACAAGTCAGACTACATGTATTTCAATTTGGAGCACTGGTCATAAGTTACTGGCAACCTGGGGTTTACTCAGGATCATAAAAGCTCTAGTGCCAGTCACATGAGGCAGAGTCAAAAAACTGAGATATTTAGCCTAGAGAAGAGAAGACTTGGGAGGCCCATGATAGCCATCTTAAACAACTTGAAAGGCTGACATGAGGGAAGAGGAAGCAGACATGCTCTATGAACCAGAACTCATGGGTGGACTTGTCAAGCAGAGAGATTTCAACTCAGTGTGAGCTGACCACTTTCTAACCACTTAGGTCATTCAACAATGAAATGAGCTGTCTCATGAGGTAATGAAGTTCCCATCACCGAAGAGGTTACAGAAGAGGGGTGTGGACTTTTAAGGATCTTGCAAAGCCTATCTTGAAGAGTAAGGCATCTCCAGGTGTCCTGTAAGCATGGACAGAAACCAGCTTCCTCAGGGCAAAGGTATGAGCTCTTGCTCCGCTTCCCAATTATTCCAGCACCTCAGTCTGTAGTACCCTGAAAAATTCTCTCCTAACATTCTGACTCCTGGTGGGAAAAGACTCAGAATGACAGAATTCAAGGATGAAGGAAGCTCTGAGAAACTGAAGGGAGAGTTACAAAGAAGATAAAACAAATAATACTGATAACAGGCATTGTCTTTGCACGATTCTCTTATCTCCCTGTTCTCTGCCTCTTTACCACTTTCATGATCCCCCATAACTCCCTCTTCCACCTTCTCCCAGGACTTTCCTGTCCAAAAGGAAAAGGTCTGATAGTTCACCTTAAGTTAGGGGTGACAAACAGGGTCCATCTCAAGAGCTAATTCCAATCAATTGGTAGTGCCTGCCTAAAGCCCTGAAGTGAGAGAGATTCTGGTGATGCATCTGGGTTCAACAGGAAAGAGCAGAGCAATTGATTAGTAGTGTCTGCTCTGAACTTAATGGGGTGAGTAATGGAGTGCATGCCATAGAGATGATAAGCTTGCACTAAGATGTCAGTAGTTGCAAATCCCTGGGAAGGAATGAGATATTATTTTTACAAAAGATCTGTGGGAAGAAGGCAATGCTTAAAAAAAAAAAAGAGGGGGCTTAAATCAGAGGCGATTACAAGCACAGTAACATTTTAGTGGAGGCCACATCTGAGGGCAAAGAAGTAACTCCTGGTACCCCTATAATCCTATCACAGAGGTAGCCTCCAGTTCTGTTCCCTGTTGGGCAGACTCTAAAGGCCAGAGAGAGAAGGTGGACATCAATATCTGCTACATGAAGTGTTTACAATGTAAGGTCCAGGAGTAAGGGCGAATGGATTTTTGCCTAGAGATGACCATGCTCGATTTTCCCCTTCCATCTTCTATTCCAAGACCCAAATCAAGGAACAGAGTGGAGAAATGATTTCCCAAATTTTACACATTTTCCTCCTGCCTTCAGGTCCACGGCTGCTTATCCCCGATCCTATGAGTGTCTTTTCAAGTGTCCCTGTTGCTCCTGGGCCAGACTCAGGTAACTCTGCCCACTCCCTGAGCCTCCCACCCACCTCTCAGAGGTCTATTCCAAGTCTTACGGTGATTTCAGTAGTTGCTCGCTCCCTGCCTGCAGCCCACACTTTCCTCCACAATGAAAATGCTTTCATTCTTCTGCCCCCATCACCTTTCAAGTTGTCGGTCCCCAGACGGCCACAAAGGGCTCTGTTCTCCTCTTGGTGTCTCCTCAGCGTGGACTCAAGACTGCCCCAGGGCATGGGTTGGGGTTGGTGGAGGGTGGGTGATGAGACACTCAGGGCCTCTACATACACCTTCCACTGCATGTTGAGGAAACTGAGGCCCAGAGAGGAAAGGAGCCTCCCTCAAGGTGACACAGAGTCAGTGGTGGAGGTGAGACTGGAACCCAAGTTTCTTTGCATGGTGTCCAGTCTCTTCACCCCATGAGCCTCTGGGTGGCAGCTCAGGCTCGGATACTTGAGTTGGTTTACACTTTATACCTTTAAAAACAAAGCTTCCTCTCCTCTTCCTCCTCTTCCTCTCTCTGCTTCTCTCCTTCTGGTCCCTCTTTCTGGCTCTCCCCCACTTTTCTCTGTCTCTCATCTCCATCTCTCTTCCTGTTCTCTCCGCCTCAGTCTCCTCTCCTCTTCTCTTCTCCTCACCCCTTCCCTTCCCTTTCCTTCCTTCCCTCCCTCCTTCCCTCCTTTTTCTCTCTCTCTCCCCCCTGCCTCCCTCCCTCTGAAAGGATGGAGGAGGACTGCTTTCTGATACAAGCTGTGTGTCCTCCATAGGCTGGGGAGGGGGCGTTGAGCAGGGCCAGAGGAGGAAGACTGAGGTACCTGCCCCCACCTTGGTTAACGGGGTCACATTCCTCCAAACTCCATTCTCCAACCCCACAATCTGGGTAGTCTGCCTATTTTCTTTTGAAGGGGTGCAATTTTATTTTCCTTCATTTTTTCCTTGACTGGATAGAGGAGCAGTCATATCAAGTAAAGGAGGGGTGATTTGCTGCTAATTGAAGTGTTTTCCCCTGTTGAATTTCTGGGGGAGTGAGAAGAGGGGTCACCAAGAGAGAGGGTGGAAGTCACCTGGAAAGGGCGCACTCACTGAAATGCCGATGTTATCTGATGAAGCAGGTCGGTGTGTTCTGCTTCAAACGTGGTTAACAATGAGAGAAGAGTAGGAGTGCGGGTTTTGCAACCAGATACCTGGATAATGTGTAATAAATAAGGAACACAGATAAGATGGCCTTTTATTATTTTTCTAATCTATGCTGTCAGGTTTCACTTATGAAATGGAGGAGAGACAAAGCAGACCTATTTCTCTATGGGATCCCCAGCATGTCCTCTCAGGTGGGCCTGGGGTACTCCTCCCCTTGAAGATTCACATTTTAGCCTAGGCTGGGTCACTGGGGGGTTGAGAGAGAAACTTCCCCAAACCCACAAGTGTTGGTCTCCTGGAAAGAACACCCAAGGACGAGTTACGAGATGGCAGTTCCTCTCCCCAGCACAGCTCACCTATTCTGTGTGATCCTGAGTAAGCCATTTTACTTTCCAATGTCTGGATTTTCTCATATCTGAACTGAAGGAATTGAACTAGATAAGTGGTTTTCAAGTAATATGCCACACATCCCCAGAACTCACTACAAATGTGTTTCAGAGCTTCTCCACACAGAAAAATAGTGCCAAACGACAGAGATTAAGACTTCCAGAGAAATCTGCCCATTGCTTTTTATTTGTTTAATGCATTAGGGTTTCAGGTAAGATTTAGTTTGAAAAAAAGAGTTCCCCTAAAGTATGAAAATCACTAAAATAGGGAATTCCCTGGGTGTCCAGTGGTTAGGACCCAGCACTTTCACTGCCGTGGGCCCGGGTTCGATCCCTGGTCAGAGAACTAGGATCCCACAAGGTGTGCGACGTGGCCAAAAAAAAAAAAAAAAAAAAAAGCAAATCACTAAAATGAATTATTCTTCTCCTTAGACAAAGGCTGCAGGGAGGTGTCTAGATCTGGTGTATAACATTGTCCTCTGAGAGTGAAAAGATAAGCCAGCCCCAAATGGTTCAGAGCAGAATTACACAGTCATGTCAAATACACCGGCCTGCTCTCAGACCCACAACACTTAACTCTCACCTGACTGAACATATCCACAGACAGGATGCGCTGGTCAGAAGAAAGATCTACCACGTATGGAAGACCTGAAAAAGGATGCTGGTGGTTGCCAACGAAGCACTGCCCAGGGTGCCTGAGCCCCCAGTTCTAATGATATGTGTACGTGTGTGTACGTGCATGCACGCATGTCTGTGTGTCTAAGAATTCATAAGGCTATCTTTGTCTGATGTTTTTACACTAGGGATGGCTCAAGTATAGCGCACATGTCACTTCCTCCTGATCCTGTGCCCATGGCAGACATGACTAATCAACTGTTGCTTTCCCACCAAGTCTAAATGTGGCCTTATACTCCTTCTCAACACCCCAGACAGTCCTTAACAATCAGTAAGAGTTTCAGGAAATGAAATCTATCTTTCATCCCTGCATTGAAACATTTGAATCATGTAAGTAACTCCTTTTGTTTAGATCTCTGACTCACCAAGCAACCTTCTGATTATAACATAGTTTCCCATGGAAGTAACAGATACCAAATGGGCTTTTCAGAAGACAGGAGTGCTAGTCCTCTTGAAAGTTATATTTTTCACTCGATTTATAATAAGCCTTATTAGTTCAGTCATTGACAATCTTTTCTCTAAAGCAAATTATCTTTCTTTCAGTATGATGACAAATTAGGTATCTTGATACCTTAAGGTCTGAAGACCAGACCGTGGACTCTGGCAGATCCACCAAGATAATGTACTTCTGTGGAGCACTATCTGGACCACCAACCTTCTCCAGATAACTTACTCATCATCTCTGTACGATATAATAACATGTGTCTTTTTTCCTTTCAAATTTATGTGATGAGACCTACAGTAACTTCAAACTGAGGATTCTATGACTTAGATATTTGCCATTGCAGAGTGAGTTGAGGTCAGAGAACAGCAGAGTGTCTGCTTAGTATTCGTTAGAATATGTCTGGCCAGCTTGATGGAAAAGGGGTGAGAGTGTGGAATTCTAGAAACAAACCATTCCCCTCCTGCAGCCCTTGTCTGTCAGACCATGTTCAAACTCTAAATCAAAATTCCTACACACCAGCAGCCACAGGGCATCTGGCCATGAATGTCTTCTTTCCTGCCCTGGTTTCTGAGAGCATCTCAGAGTCATCATTAGAAAATAAGAACTAAATCCTTACCAAGTAAGGCCCTTTCAGAGTATACCATAGATTGCCAGACGACCACTTGTCCTTCAATCACAGTTTTCCCACTTGGCTTTGTTTCTTGAGTCAGTTAGTCAGAGAACCACACTAAGGCCAAGGTTGGCTCAGTCTCCAGTGTAAATGAGTTCTATAGCCATAGCCTGCACCCAAGGGGCTTAAATGAAAGGGTACACAATGCCATTCCTTCTCTTGGAAAACTAACTCAGACTTGCGTCCTGCCTACAGCAGGTCTCATATTTTTGCACAGAAAATCAGCTCCAAAGCATATAAGCTTCCCTTGTGGAAATGCCTAAATGTTCCTGAGATTTATACTCGAACAATGAAACTATCCCATCTGCTATGGGCTGAATTTCCGCCACCTGCCCCCCGCCCCCTGCCAATTCATATATGTTGAAGTCCTCACCCACAGCACCTCAGAATGTGACTGTATTTGCAGAAAAGTGTGATTAAGTTAAAAAGAGGCCATAGAGGTGGGCTCTACTCCAATCTGACTGGTGTCTTTATGAGAAGAGGGAATATGGCCATACAGAGAGACATCAGGATACATGTGCATAGAGGAAAGACCATGCGAGGGTTCAGGGAGAAGATACCATATGCAAATCAAGGAGAGAAGCCCAGGAGAAATCAAACCTGCCAACAACTTCATTTTGGACTTCTAGCCTCCAGAACTGTTTAAAAATGAATTTCTTTTGTTTAAACTATCTGGTATGTGGTTATGGCAGGCATTAGAAAACTAATATACTATCTGATTCTCTTTCTTTTTGAGGTGGGTTATACCAACCCTACAAAATGTCTTAGCTCTCCAGGTCCCCAGGTATGCCTTTTGATGCTCTGAGCAACACATATCATGCTCAGGTTTGACCTGGCTTTTTAGGTCTAGACGTAATGGATTGAAAACCTTAAATTTTCTATTCAGCTACCACCATCTTCCATCCTCTCCCCTACCTACATCCCTCTTGGAGGATGGTAAGTTGAGAACCCAGCACTTTATAGAAATGACAATTTAGAGCTCATCTGCTCATCACACAGTGACCAGGACAAACTGAACTCTGCTCCAAGCAAGGGTCATGCCACCACCAATATAGCTTCGTTTGAGTTCTTACAAAGATTTCATCCCTAAAAAAATGGAGTATCTTGAGAAAAGAAGTGAGCATCTGACATACTTCAAGGAGATCTATCATCTGGAGATGAAGGATCTAAATTTTGGAGGGGAGGACTACAGGAGAGGTTAGAGGCCACATCTTGCCCCCCTTTGCATCCTTGACTCTCATGCTCTGTGACTAGCATAAGACTTGGCATGAGAAGATAACTTTTTATTTTAGTGCAGCAGGTGAAGGAGAACAACAACTCCAAGGGATTTTGGAGGAACGGTGATGTCTGTTACAAGTGTGGATAGAATGGTTATTTCAATCAAGCTGCGTGGTAGCACACCCACAGTGACGTTCTGGAAGTAGAATCCAAATGCTTAGCTTGAATGTGGTATCTTGTGATTCTTCTTGGAGAAATGTCCTATTATCAGGTTTCAGGTCAAATTTACTCATGCAGCCTAGGTTTGTCTGTAGCATTGTCCATTCACAACACTGAAATCAAAGTAATCCTTTAAAACCATGCAAAACTGTGCCACATCTTTGTGAAAAACCCTACACTGGCTCCCCATATCACTCAGATTAAAGCCTTCCAAATCCCCCATGATCTTCCTCCTCCTACCTCCTACTTCTCTCCCTGGCTCACTCTGCTCCAGCCACGCTGGCATCCTTGTCATTCCTCAAGCAAGACTGGCACATTCCCATCTTAGGATCTTTGCACTGGCTGTTCCCTCTTTCCAGAATGCTCTTCTCCCAGACATCTGCTTGGCTAAACTCCCCAACCTCTTTCAAGTCTTTGCTTAAATATCACTATCTCAGCGAGACCCATCCTGAGCACCCACTGCCACTTTCCTACTTCTCACCCTGATTTACTTTTCCTTTTTTTTCCACAGCACCTGTCATCTTGTAATATATTAGATAAATCTACTTATTTACGATGTGCATTGCTTACGCCTGTCCTCTTCCCACATAGAATGTAAGCTCCATGAAGGCAGAGATCTGTTTGCTTCAGTGATGTACCCCAGATACCTAGAACAGTGCCTGGCACATAGTTGATGCTTAACAAACACATTTTTGGTAGAATGGATTTTGTTTTGCACAAGCTAGATGTTGATATTTTCCAAGACTAGGTTAGAATGACTAAACTCAAGTTTTACCATCAGTGATCAAAAGCACAGTAAGATCTCTCATGGCTTTATTCTTATGCTGTATGGAAATCTAGATGAGATGACTGGCTTCTACGTCTAGATCCCTTGCTGATATTCTAAGATTCTATCAGAACACTACATGGTAAACAGTCCCCTAGTGCACTGATGGCGCAAATGCACTCATATTATTGGCAATGACCCCAATGTTAATCAAAACCACCAACCAGTTCAATCACACTAGTGAGAAGTTTAGTAAATAGGTTGTTTATTATCATAAAGTCAAAACACATATGGAGTTGACGACATTTTCCACCTTATTACGGTAGATGGTGTGTGGAAACTCTGCCTTATCCACCAAGAAGAACCAGAACTTTTGGAAGTTTCTGACATCCTTATAGATGCATGGGCCAAAAACTATTTAACACTTAAGTTGGGACACCTGTTGACCACCAGGCTAGTTGGGGACAGACTTCCAGCAGAGATAATATCTTAATTTTCCTGGCTATACCACTCCTTGGTTAATCTCATGGCATCTAATATTCAGAACGAACTGTTCTTTTCAAGCAAGGGTTATTGATTATGCCTAGGCTGAGATTTCAGACAAATCCCCTATCCCAGAGAAGAAGCAATTCTAAATGCAGGCAATCTTTCATGCCTCTATTGTCTAGGAAACTGTGGACACTGGTTCTTTCAGAACAGAAGACCATCTCTCTTAGGTATCTGACAAAGTTAAGGTCATTGCTTTTTTTCCCAGAATCTCTACCTCTCTTAATGAATAACTTTGGACACCCAAAGACAAGCCACAGAGGAGTCAAGTATGGGGGAGCAAGAGAAAACCAATCATTCAGTAGTACTTTGCCACAGCTGGTTTCTTCTTACTTCACTGTCAAAGATGCTCATACATTTTCTAAGCACTATGTCATTCACTCTCAGAATATGTGTAAGGAGAGAGCATTGCAAGCACTTGACAAACAGAAAATGTTTCCTTCTCTCCTTTCCTCTTTCTGTCCCTTCCTCCTTTCTTTCTTTTTCTTCCTTCCTTTCTTTCTTTCTTTCTTTCTTTCTTTCTTTCTTTCTTTCTTTCTTTCTTTCTTCCTTTCTTTCTACCTTCCTTCCTTCCTTCCTTCTTTCCTTCCTTTCCTTCTTTCTTCCTTTCTTTTGGAATTCTCACTAAGCAGTTACTATTATAGGCAGAGAGACACAAAACCAGGACCAGGGACACCTCTAGCAGATACAAATAACTCCTCTACAAGACAATGGATGCCAGGAAAGAGATGGGTGTACAGCGCCTGAGAAGCACAGAGGAGAAAGAGGACATAAATTAATTCTGCCTGAGGAAGGAATGTCAACAACAAATGCTTACCAGTGGAGGTGCTATTTGAGCTTCGCTTCCAAGTTATGAGGCAAAGTGTGTCAGGCAGTAAAGAAATTAAAGGCCCTGGATTTAAGTGGCCTTTGCAGAAAGCAACTATGGAAATTTTTCCATAGGCTTAATATATGTGGCATCAAGATAACTGGTTAATGAAGGGAGACGTTAGCCAAAATGATTATTTGACCTTGGGCAGATCAAAAAGGAAAAGCATTGGACTGAATTTTTTTTTTGTCCACATATGTTGACAGTCGGAGCCAGGTAGAATGGAAACATGATCTGGATAATCCAGCCAAACTCAGAATGATTCTCTTGGCCCTCCCAACAGTACAACCAAGTAGTGGAACATTCCATCTCCTAGCTTTCATTTCCTATGTGACACATCTCTAGAGAGACAGTGGCAGAAGGCAGATGAGTTCCAAGAAAGTGTGGTCTCTAGAGCTGACACCAGTTGTAGAGATCCAGGAAGGCTGAAGGTACTGGGACCTTGTTTTTTTCTCTGTGAAACACATTCCAAGATCCAGAATGAAGGGTCCTTGAGTGCATGAACTGTTTTGTCAAACAGGCAGAAAGCTCAAGATGGTGGGTGCTGTAGTTTAGTCTAGCCCTTAAGAGAATCACAGAACCTGAAAAGTGGAAGTGACCTGCAGCATCACTCTAGCCAGTGTTTTCATTTTACTCTGAGGAACCTGAGTCTCAGAGACTTGATTGAGGTCACACAAAAATCAGAGTCAGGAATAGAACAAAGTTATTTTTACTTCTAAGGAACAGCTCCATTCTGGAAACTTCCCTCTACATTCTACTTCATAACTTTACTCATACTCCATTCCCACGGGGAAAAGAAGCAAGAGGGTGTGAATGAAGATGAAATACCAATATGTAAGAAGATATTCCAGTGGAGTCAGAATGCAAGGTGAAAACTGCCTTGTTCAACTTTACCCTTGAAAATATCTCAGGGAGACACCCCCCTGGGGGCCAGAAGACTCCCTCTCAGTAAGTCCAACCCAGCCAGTTTTTCCATCTAATGTTGGAAAGATGTGCTACTTTTTCAGTTGAGCACAGATAAATTATTTAGCTTATGTCTAGGGGCTGTGCTGGATGAAAAATACTTAACTCGTAAAATCAAACCCAGGCAGGGATGACTGCAGCTACTGCAGGACCAAGAGCTGCAACCCCAGTTCTCCTAACCACACAGGAACCACGTTGCCTTCCTCCTTCTCAAGGCAGTTCCATTCTTTGCCTCAGTCACATTTCACCTTTGCAAGATTTCCTGCAGAACCTCTGTAGACTCAGCCTTTCCCCTTTCTGTGGTCCCCATGACTCATACTTTTACATTCTGTTTCTAGTGCTTCTTCATCAAAGTATTTAAAAATATTTCCACATAATCTGAACACGTAGAGTCATATGTATTACCAAAGCAGTGTATGAATTTGGAAGTATAAAGGAAAGAGCACTAGACAGGAGTCAGGAGACCTGGATTCCAACGTGTGTGGCCAGAGTCCAGGTAAGAAACCCATGATATATTCATTGACTTAAAGAAAAAGAGACTACGTGCAAAGACATTGGCAGGGTTAAGGGGAGCCAGCAAAATCTGATGAAGCACTCTGATGTGAGCGACAACTGGAAGCCTTATCACCCCTGGGTCTGAAAAGACAAGGGGAGGAAATGGTTACTAGAATTGGAGAGAAGGCAGCCAACAAGAGCCTTCCATCGAAGAATGTAACCCTAGCCACGTAGCCCAGTACGGAGGTCGTTGAGGGAATAAATGCTCCAGCCTCGCCTCCCCTCACCCTCTCACTTCTTGCCCCTGCTTCCCACCCCGGAAACACAAGGGAAAGCCAGAAGGCAAGAGGGAGTTCACAGAGCAGGGTGGAGAAGGAAGAGCAGCAAATCTTTGGGGGGAAAGGAAATATCCAGAACAGGACGTGAGTTCAGCCCCTTTAGATGAGTCTCCTTACTCTCAGATCCTCATAATCTTTAATAGTAAAAATGAGTGGGTTGATTATTAGACAGTCTCTGTGTTCCCTCTCTGTATAACACCCAATGACGCTATGAGTCTAGATAAAATAATGCTCACATATATATATTTTAGAGTTCCAAAGGCAGATGGTCTCAACAGACCAGGGTACAGTGGCTGCTATAAAATACTTCTTGAAGCAGTATGTGGAATTAGAAATCCATGCCTCTGTAACATAATTCAGTGCTAAATAAATTTCTAAGAAAAACAAGCTATTACTATTCATCATTTCTTAGTTTTAAGAAATGTTACCTTAGGCAGCTCTGTTTATGCAACATACTAAGGTGTGTCCTGGGAAATTACTCAGTTCTCTTTTATGGTGAGGCCTCTGCTCGGCCCTTGGTCTCTAAAAGATCTCAGTTACCTTATCTGACCACTGTGGGGCTTCTTTTAATCAGCTGTAAAAAAGATATAATTTACCTGAAGCCATCTATTTTGCTATGGCAGTCAGGAGGCAACCCTTTCCAAAAAGTGTTAGCACCCAGAGGTGGTGGAACTTTAAGAGAGATCCTAAGACACCTCGGCATCTCCCAAGCAAGGGTCCTTCGTGGATGGCCTAATGCTGGAGATGGGGAACGACCATCACAGCTTGTCAGGTTTGTTTCTCTCTTTCAACCAACCTGTACTGAGTTTGTGTTTGCGCCGGCCCTGTTCTAGGCATCCAGGAACAGCTGTGAACAAAACAAAGCCCCTGTTTCTGAAGTGAGAAGAATCATGTTGCAAAAACACATACATACAAAACACACAGATATGTAAGATACATTTATATAATGATAAGTGTAATGAAGAACATACTACAGGATAATGGGATACAATGACGGGGGTAGGGGGTGGGGTGGACTGGGGGTGGCACCTGAGGCTTGAGTCAGTATACACAGCCTTGGGAGGAGGTTGACTTTTTTTTTTTTTTTAATTTATTTTTGGCTGCGTTGGATCTTCATTGCTGCGTGCAGGCTTTCTCTAGTTGTGGCGAGCGCGGGCTACTCTTCCTTGCGGTGCACGGGCTTCTCACTGTGGTGGCTTCTCTTGTTGTGGAGCACAGGCTCTAGGTGTGCAGGCTTCAGTAGTTGTGGCGTGTGGGCTCAGTAGTTGTGGCTCACGGGCTCTAGAGCGCAGGCTCAGTAGTTGTGGCGCACGGGCTTAGTTGCTCTGCGGCATGTGGGATCTTCCCGGACCAGGGACCGAACTCGTGTCCCCTGCATTGGCAGGCGGATTCTTAACCCCTGTGCCACCAGGGAAGCCCCAGGAGGTTGAGTTTTGGTAAAAACTTTTATTTCAACTATTTTGTTCCTTTTTTTGCATAAATATAAAAATGTTCCAAAACTTTCAAGATCTTAGAAGAATCAATCTGAAAGAATTGATTGATTCTTCTAAGAATCAATGACTGAAAGAATCAATCAGTGACATTCATTTTAAAGGATTAAGAAAAAGTCCAAGAACTACAAAAGATGAAGCAGCCTAAGCTGAATAATTTATTACAACAACTTGTAAATGTTTGTGTAAAATGTCTTACAAAGGGTTCATTGCTGTGTCTGTGGGCACCCAGGGGTGAGGGGTGGGGACAGGGAAGCAAGGGGCCAGACGTCTCTCAGGAAAAGAAAAACAGCATGAGGATGTTGAGGGAGAAAGAGGAAGAAAGAGGGAGAAGCTGTCTCCGGTGAGCACTGAGGCAGGTATTGGTCCACGTCATGTAAATCTGAAGCTAAGCACATATTTATAAGTGTGGAGCACTTATCAGGCAAAACAGATTCTTGTCATATGGGATGATGATTACAGTGGCTGTATCTACTGTTGTCTGTAGTTCAGAGATGTTTGAGGTATGCTTAATATTATTTTATCTGCTTTATTTTAGTATCAAAATGATTGTAAAGGTGGGGTCAACAAGGAAAAATAAACATTTAATGAGGTTTGCAAAAGGAAAGCTCTTGTATAAAATAAAGTGTCAATCCACACAAAATATTTTGCTTCTTATGTGGTAGGGAGAAAAATGTTGAGGCCAAATCGGCTATCTTTTTTGCACTTTCAATTTAAGGAAATGGCCCTTGTCTGTCAGATCTGGAGTTTCCATGACTCAATGATAAATAGCTCAGAAAAGAAGCAGTAATTCCATATAACACTACAGAACACAGTCATGGCTGCAGACTTTAAACTGCACCTTTTTTTTTTTTTTTAATTATATTTTATTTTTTTAAACAGCAGGTTCTGATTAGTTATCTATTTTATACATATTGGTGTATATATGTCAATCCCAATCTCCCAATTCATCCCACCACCACCACACCCCTGCCGCCACTTTCCCCCCTTGGTGTCCATGCATTTGTTCTCTACATCTATGTCTCTATATCTGCCCTGCAAACCGGTTCATCTGTACTATTTTTCTAGGTTCCACATATGTGTGTTAATATACAATATTTGTTTTTCTCTTTCTGACTTACTTCACTCTGTATGACAGTCTCTAGATTCATTCATGTCTCTACAAATGACCCAATTTTGTTCCTTTTTATGGCTGAGTAATATTCCATTGTATATATGTACCACATCTTTATCCATTCGTCTGTCAATGGGCATTTAGGTTGCTTCCAACCTGGGTATTGTAAATAGTGCTGCAATGAACATTGGGGTGCATGTGTCTTTTTGAATTATGGTTTTCCCTGGGTATATGCCCAGTAGTGGGATTGCTGGGTCCTATGGTAACTCTATTTTTAGTTTTTTAAGGAACCTCCATACTGTTCTCCATAGTGGCTGTATCAATTTACATTCCCACCAACAGTGCAAGAGGGTTCCTTTATCTCCACACCCTCTCCAGCATTTGTTGTTTGTAGATTTTCTGATGATGCCCATTCTAACTGGTGTGAGGGGATACCTCATTGTTGTTTTGACTTGCATTTCTCTAATAATTAGTGATGTTGAGCAGCTTTTCATGTGCTTCTTGGCCATCTATATGTCTTCTTTAGAGAAATGTCTGTTTAGGTCTTCTGCCCATTTTTGGATTGGGTTCTTTGTTTTTTTAATATTGAGCTGCATGAGCTGTTTATATATTTTGGAGATTAATCCTTTGTCTGTTGATTCGTTTGCAAATATTTTCTCCCATTCTGAGGGTTGTCTTTTCGTCTTGTTTGTAGTTTCCTTGGCTGTGCAAAAGCTTTGAAGTTTCATTAGGTCCCATTTGTTTATTTTTGTTTTTATTTCCATTACTCTAGGAGGTGGATCAAAAAAGACCTTGCTGTGATTTATGTCAAAGAGTGTTCTTCTTGTGTTTTCCTCTAAGAGTTTTATAGTGTCCGGTCTTCATTTAGGTCTCTAATCCATTTTGAGTTTATTTTTGTGTATGGTGTTAGGGCATGTTCTAATTTCATTCTTTTACATGTAGCTGTCCAGTTTTCCCAGCACCACTTATTGAAGAGGCTGTCTTTTCTCCATTGTATATCCTTGCCTCCTTTGTCATAGATTAGTTGACCATAGGTGTGTGGGTTTATGTCTGGGCTTTCTATCCTGTTCCATTGATCTATATTTCTGTTTTTGTGCCAGTACCATATTGTCTTGATTATTGTAGCTTTGTAGTATAGTCTGAAGCCAGGGAGTCTGATTCCTCCAGCTCCGTTTTTTTCCCTCCAGATTGCTTCAGCTTTTTGGGGTCTTTTGTGTCTCCATACAAATTTTAAGAATTTTTGTTCTAGTTCTGTAAAAATGCCACTGGTAATTTGATAGGAATTACATTGAATCTGTAGATTACTTTGTGTAGTATGGTCATTTTCACAATATTGATTCTTCTAATCCAGGAACATGGTATATCTCTCCATCTGTTTGTGTCATCTTTAATTTCTTTCATCAGTGTCTTATAGTTTTCTGAGTACAGGTCTTTAACCTCCTTAGGTAGGTTTATTCCTAGGTATTTAATTCTTTTTGTTGCAATGGTGAATGGGATTGTTTCCTTAATTTCTCTTTCTGATCTTTCATTGTTAGTGTATAGGATTGCAAGAGATTTCTGTGCATTAATTTTGTATCCTGCAATTTTACCAAATTCATTGCCTAGCTCTAGCAGTTTTCTGGTGGCATCTTTAGGATTCTCTATGTATAGCATCATGTCATCTGCAAACAGTCACAGTTTTACTTCTTCTTTTCCAAATTGTATTCCTTTTATTTCTTTTGCTTCTCAGATTGCCATGGCTAGGACTTCCAAAACTATGTTGAATAATAGTGGTGAGAGTGGACATCCTTGTCTTGTTCCTGATCTTAGAGGAAATGCCTTCCATTTTTCACCATTGAGAATGATGTTTGCTGTGGGTTTGTCATATATGGCCTTTATTATGTTGAGGTAGGTTCCCTCTATGCCCACTTTCTGGAAAGTTTTTATCATAAATGGGTGTTGAACAATGTTCATGGCAGCTCTATTTACAATAGCCA
This sequence comes from Balaenoptera borealis, assembly GCF_965194805.1. Lineage (NCBI taxonomy): Eukaryota > Metazoa > Chordata > Mammalia > Artiodactyla > Balaenopteridae > Balaenoptera > Balaenoptera borealis. The sequence goes on along the minus strand of NC_138874.1, from coordinate 1,053,893 downwards.
GGACATGGAAGCAACCTAAGTGTCCATCGACAGATGAATGTATAAAGAAGATGTGGCACATATAAACAATGGAATATTACTCAGCCATAAAAAGATACAAAACTGAGTTATTTGTAGTGAGGTGGATGGATCTAGAATCTGTCATACAGAGTGAAGTAAGTCAGAAAGAGAAAAACAAATACGGTATGCTAACACATATATATGGAATCTAAAAAAAAAAAAAGGTTCTGAAGAACCTAGGGGCAGGACAGGAATAAAGACGTAGACGTAGAGAATGGACTTGAGGACACAGGGAGGGGGAAGGGTAAGCTGGGACAAAGTGAGAGAGTGGCAAGGACATATATACATTACCAAATGTAAAACAGATAGCTAGTGGGAAGCAGCCACATAGCACAGGGAGATCAGCTCGGTGCTTTGTGACCACCTAGACGGGTGGGGTAGGGAGAGTGGGAGGAAGATGCAAGAGGGAGGGGATATGGGGATATATGTATATGTATAGCTGATTCACTTTGTTATAAAGCAGAAACTAACACACCATTGTAAAGCAATTATACTCCAATAAAGATGTTAAAAAAATAAAATAAATAAAATTAAAAAAATAATAATAAATGGGTGTTGAATTTTGTCAAAAGCTTTTTCTGCAGCTATTGAGATGATCATATGGTTTTTCTTCAATTTGTTAATATGGTGTATCACATTGATTGATTTCTGTATATTGAAGAATCCTTGCATCCCTGGGATAAATCCCGCTTGATCGTGGTGTATGATCCTTTTAATGTTTTGTTGGATTCTGTTTGCTAGTATTTTGTTGAGGATTTTTGCATCTATATTCATCAGTGATATTGGTCTGTAATTTTCTTTTTTTGTAATATCTTTGTCTGGTTGTGGTATCAGGGTGATGGTGGCCTCATAGAATGAGTTTGGGAGTGTTCCTTCCTCTGCAATTTTTTGGAAGAGTTTGAGAAGGATGGGTGTTAGCTCTTCTCTAAATGTTTGATAGAATTCACCTGTGAAGCCAACTGGTCCTGGACTTTTGTTTGTTGGAAGATTTTTAATCACAGTTTCAATTTCATTCCTTGTGATTGGTCTGTTCATATTTTCTATTTCTTCCTGGTTCAGTCTTGGAAGGCTATACCTTTCTAAGAATTTGTCCATTTCTTCCAGGTTGTCCATTTTATTGGCATAGAGTTGCTTGTCTCTTATGATGCTTAGTATTTCTGTGGTGTCTATTGTAACTTCTCCTTTTTCATTTCTAATTTTATTGATTTGAGTCCTCTCCCTCTTTTTCTTGATGAGTCTGGCTAATGGTTTATCAATTTTGTTTATCTTCTCAAAGAACCAGCTTTTAGTTTTATTGATCTTTGCTATTGTTTTCTTTGTTTCTATTTCATTTATTTCTGCTCTAATCTTTATGATTTCTTTCCTTCTACTAACTTTGGATTTTGTTTGTTCTTATTTCTCTAGTTCCTTTAGGTGTAAGGTTAGATTGTTTGAGATTTTTCTTGTTTCTTGAGGTAGGCTTGTATAGCTATAAACTTCCCTCTTAGAACTGCTTTTGCTGCATCCCATAGGTGTTGGATCGTTGTGTTTTCATTGTCATTTGTCTCTAGGTATTTTTTGATTTCCTCTTTGATTTCTTCAGTGATCTCTTCGTTATTTAGTAACGTATTGTTTAGCCTCTATGTGTTGGTGCTTTTTACATTTTTTCCCTGTAATTAATTTCTAATCTCATAGCGTTGTGGTCAGAAAAGATGCTTGATATGATTTCAATTTTCTTAAATTTACCGAGGCTTGGTTTGTGACCCAACATGTGATCTATCCTGGAGAATGTTCCGTGTGCCCTTGAGAAGAAAGTGTAATCTGCTGTTTTTGGATGGAATGTCCTATAAATATCAGTTAAACCTATCTGGTCTATTGTGTCATTTAAAGCTTGTGTTTCCGTATTAATTTTCTATCTGGATGATCTATCCATTGGTTTAAGTGAGGTGTTAAAGTCCCCCACTATTATTGTGTTACTGTCAATTTCCACTTTTATAGCTGTTAGCAGTTGCCTTATGTATTGACGTGCTCCTATGTTGGGTGCATATATATTTATAATTGTTATATCTTCTTGGATTCATCCCTTGATCATTATGTAGTGTCCTTCCTTGTCTCTTGTAACATTCTTTATTTTAAAGTCTATTTTATCTGATATGAGTATTGCTACTGCAGCTTTCTTTTGATTTCCATTTGCATGGACTATCTTTTTCCATCCCCTCACTTTCAGTCTGTATGTGTTCCTAGGTCTGAAGTGGGTCTCTTGTAGACAGCATATATATGGGTCTTGTTTTTGTTTCCATTCAGGAAGCCTGCGTCTTTTGGTTGGAGCGTTTAATCCATTTATGTTTAAGGTAATTATCGATATGTATGTTCCTATGACCATTTTCTTAATTGTTTTGGGTTTGTTTTTGTAGGTCCTTTTCTTCCCTTGTGTTTCCCACTTAGAGAAGTTCCTTTAGCATTTGTTGTAGAGCTGGTTTGGTGGTGCTGAATTCTCTTAGCTTTTGCTTGTCTGTAAAGCTTTTGATTTCTCCATCAAATCTGAATGAGATCCTTGGCGGGTAGAGTAATCTTGGTTGTACCTTCTCTCCTTTCATCACTTTAAATATATTGTGCCATTCCCTTCTGGCTTGTAGAGTTTCTACTGAGAAATCAGCTGTTAACCTTATGGGAGTTCCCTTGTATGTTTTTTGTCGTTTTTCCCTTGTTGCTTTCAATAATTTTTCTTTGTCTTTAATTTTTGTCAGTTTGATTGCTATATGTCTCGGCGTGTTTCTCATTGGGTTTATCCTATCTGGGACTCTCTGCGCTTCCTGGACTTGGGTGGCTATTTCCTTTCCCATGTTAGGGAAGTTTTCGACTATAATCTCTTTAAATATTTTCTCGGGTTCTTTCTCTCTCTCTTCTCCTTCTGGGACCCCTATGATGCGAATACTGTTGAGTTTAATGTTGTCCCAGAGGTCTCTTAGGCTGTCTTCATTTCTTTTCATTCTTTTCCTTTATTCTGTTCCGCAGCAGTGAATTCCACCATTCTGTCTTCCAGGTCACTTATCCGTTCTTCTGCCTCAGTTATTCTGCTATTGATTCCTTCTAGTGTAGTTTTCATTTCAGTTATTGTATTGTTCATCTCTGTTTGTTTGTTCTTTAATTCTTCTAGGTCTTTGTTAAACATTTCTTGCATCTTCTCAATCTTTGCCTCCATTCTTTTTCCAAGGTCCTGGATCCTCTTCACTATCATTATTCTGAATTCTTTTTCTGGAAGGTTGCCTATCTCCACTTCATTTAGTTGTTTTCTGGGGTTTTATCCTGTTCCTTCATTTAGTACAAAGTCCTCTGTCTTTTCATTTTGTCTATCTGTGAATGTGGTTTTTGTTCCACAGGCTGCAGAATTGTAGTTCTCCTTTCTTCTGCTGTCTGCCCTCTGGTGGATGAGACTATCTAAGAGGCTTGTGCAAGCTTCCTGATGAGAGGGACTGGTGGTGGGTAGAGATGGGTGTTGTTCCGGTGGGCAGAGCTCAGTAAAACTTTAATCCACTTGTCTGTTGATGGGTGGGGCTGGGTCCCCTCCCTGTTGGTTGTTTGGCCTGATGTGACCCAACACTGGAGCCTACCTGGCTCTTTGGTGGGGCTAATGGTGGACTCTGGGAGGGCTCATGCCAAGGAGTACTTCCCAGAACTTCTGCTGCCAGTGTCCTTGTCCCCACGGTGAGCCACAGCCCCCCCCTCCGCCTCTGCAGGAGACCCTCCGACAGTAGCAGGTAGGTCTGGTTCAGTCTCCTATGGGGTCACTGCTCCTTCCCCTGGGTCCCAATGCACACACTACTTTGTGTGTGCCCTCCAAGAGTGGAGTCTCTGTTTCCCCAAGTCCTGTCGAAATCCTGCAATCACATCCCGCTAGCCTTCAAAGTCTGATTCTCTAGGAATTCCTCCTCCCGTTGCCAGACCCCCAGGTTGGGAAGCCTGACATGGGGCTCAGAACCTTCACTCCAGTGGGTGGACTTCTGTGGTATAAGTGTTCTCCAGTTTGTGAGTCACCCACCCAGAAGTTATGGGATTTGATTTTATTGTGATTGCGCCCCTCCTACCATCTCATTGTGGCTTCTCCTTTGTCTTTGGATGTGGGGTATCGTTTTTGGTGAGTTCCAGTGTCTTCCTATTGATGATTGTTCAGCAGGTAGTTGTGATTCTGGTGCTTTTGCAAGAGGGAGTGGGAGCACGTCCTTCTACTCCGCCATCTTGAACCAATCTAAAGTACACCTCTGAGCTAAGTTCCATGGCATTTGAACTTAAATTTCCATCAGCACAAACCAAATGTATAATGTAAAAGAAAAAAAAAATTTTTTTTTTGCTCCAGTACCTCAAAAGATTTAACAACAAGAACTCGGTAAAACCTTTATGTCTCAGCAATATGAGAGTTTCAGCTAACCACAAAAATCAAAAAGTTGTCCCTATATTAGTAAGTTATTTTAATAAAATTCCTGGAGATAATGTAAAAGTTCTTGAACTTGATGTCCTGCCAGGTGCAGGACAAGTGACCAACTAAATGATTATACCTTCTCTGCTCTGACTGCAGTACACTGGTTGATAAGATGATTAGCATGTCAACTGATAACATTAACTTCAGAGATGGAAAATCCTACCAGTTCAAAGACTTTTCTTCTAGAAACTGATGACTAACTTCATCAAAACATTGATGAGGATTGATTCTACTAGTACACTCATATCAACTCTATGAATAATAACATATCTGATGATTTTCCAGTTTTTGAGGAAAGTTGTTCTTGTGAAAATACTTCTATATTCATATGATATGAATAGTCACTACAATAATTTGATGATTAAGTCAAAGTGCAGAGCCAATAGCATTATATTAAACCCAAGATTTCTGAGATGGATGCCTTCTCTTGAAGAAGACTAAAAGTGTTCCAAATAGTTCATGAGTCTAAGAAAAGCAAAAAAATTAAAGATTCTAATTCAAAACATTGGTTCTGGTTTTATGTAAACTGTTTCTACTATTTTATGTGATGCTCTTTCTTAAAAAAGAGAGGCAAAATATATCATTACTGAAGACTGTGTGCTTTTCTAGCAGTATGCAAAAGTCATAAATAATTCTATGTTTTCACTTTCACTTCAAACTAAGAGAATTGTGAAAGAACATCACTAGCAGTGGCTTTCACTCTGGTTTACTGCTGCTCACAGATGAGTTACATATAAACTGTTTAAATCACAAAACTTTGGGAAAGGGAAGTCTAAATAGGGTCTATCATTAATACTAGATTCAGCTGGGGGAAGTTAGAAATAAAATCATCCAGAGGAACCATAAATCCCTTTCAAAGTGCTGTTCCTTCTTTATCATGCAATGATCTTTTTAATGAACACCATGTCCTTAAATCATAGTTTAATGAGAACTTACTAGCCTAATGGGCAAAGAGAAATTATCTACAAATGAGAAACAACCGAATACGCTGGGAGGTTTTTTTTTTTTTTTTGTCCTGTGTATATTAGCATTTCAGCCTTATTTTAAAAGGGCAAATTCATCCTCTCTACTGGGTACACCACAATGGAAGGACAGATTTCAGCAAATAACAATTTTGGAGGTCATGAAACATCTTCAGTGAGCACCAAACCTGCAGACTCTCTCTTAGTAATTCTAATTAGAACTCAGAGACAGAGATATTTGAGAAAATTAGGCAAAATACACAATTATTGAACAAGCTGAGTTCTTCAAAAAAAACAAGGAAAATAATTTGCTATTAGCATCATTACTAGATAAATGATAAAACTGAGAAAGCAAGTATTGTATTAAATTATAAAATTTATGTTTTAACTATCCAAACAAATTATGATTCATTGAAAAAATGTTCTCTATGCTTTTTCTTTCAACACCGCAGTCAAGTTTGTTTTCTTTTTTAAATTAATAGCCTTTATTTTTTAGAATAGTTTTAGGTTTACAGAAAATTGAACAGCTAGTATAGAATCCCCATATTGGCCTTTCCCCCCCATTTATAGTTTTCTGTGTTATTAATATCTCGTACTAGTGCAGTATATTTGTTATAATTGATGAGTCAATATCGATGGATTATTATTATTAACTAAAATTTATGCTTTAGGGTTTATATCTTGTGTTGTACAGTTCTATGGGTTTTATCATAGATATTTTTTACCAAATTTTGTATTTATCTAATTTTATTCTTTCATATAAAGAACAAAGATTGATAAATATAAATACAATGCAATGTCTGTATGTCGTAACACTTTTCAAATAAACAAATTCTAGGGGAGAAAAGTTCTTGGTTCCTAGTTCTGGATTAGAACAGGAGGACAATACAGATAAGAGGGCATAGGAAAGAGCCTGAGTAGTTTTGTGAAAAGAGCCTGCAGAATGTGAAGGCAAAACTACTTTGGCCTCAGCCTTGATCACCATAGTGTAACACATCCTTAAGTCTTAGCAGTTAGGTGCATGCCTGGCCCTTTAAATGCACCTCTGACACCAGGCAGCCTGGCCATAGGAAACTCTGACCGTCAGACTCGGCCACCCACAGCCAGTCAGCCTTGCCAGCTCCCAGCCCAAAGCAGAGATTCTGCTGCCTCTCCCACTTTGCTCCAGGGACTGCCCTCAGCTTTGCCATGTGCCTCACTCTCTGCCTATTGCCTTTACGGTCGATGCTCCAGCGTCATCCCAAACACTTGGCTTTTGCCCAGCAGAGATGAAGAAGACACATTTCCTTTGCTCAAGGAGTACACAGTGGAGTTAGCAGCAGGGGTATGGGTACAAAGTGATGGCCCAGGAGCTGCCTCTAGCCTCGGGATGTGGTCAGTTTTGCAGCACAATGTTGTCTCACATGCTGCTTTAAATTTGAATTGGGTTTTCAACCATTAAAAAGTAGAAAATTTCACACACACACAAATCATGATCTCTAGCTTCTCCTGAAACCTCAGAAGCAACCCCACACTCACGTTGCTAACAATCAGCTAGCGATGAACGGCAGCTGCCCTCCTTTGGACAAGGCATTTGCTCCCTAGTGTGACATAGCCCCCACCTCTCTCTTCTGTGTTACACTTACTGCATGTACGTTATCTACTTGGCCTCTGTAGACAGTTGAATTTGCAACCCTTGGAACTGTTGGCTATTTTTGTGTCTCCAGTGGCCAAAAAAGCCTGGGAGAATCTAAGATATAACCCTATACCAAGTCCTGCCCCTCACCATCCACTGATGGGAGAAATAAATGTTCAGGTATGTCCACCCAAGTCTTTTTGTGCCGAGAAAATCCCAAGGCCACATTTTTCTTCCTCATTGTACTTCTTTTTTAAAAATTTCAGCCAGTTCAATAAAATGTCCTTTGATGGAAAGGAGCTCCTGACAACCAAGCCAAATCTGTGGTCTGGAAGCATTATCTAAAGTGTCTCAAACCTGGAGATGATCAAGATGAACCCACCATGCTTGGCCTTGGAGTACCTTAGCCCCCTTAGGGGGCTCTTTGTTTCAGGGATTTCATAAGCTCTCAACTCACTGACCTTGTGAATCCTGATTTGTACCTTGAGAGAGTCTTCATCATTGAAGGTACCTATAAGGGGGGTCATGTCATTTCCTTGCCTCTCAGATTTACTGAAACATAGGAGAAAATAGCGAAGATTCTTCTCCATGCCTGCCTTCCTCATCCTAGGGCTCCCTGCCACTGGCTCTCAGCCTCACAGAAGCACATACTTCATGCCCAGCTGAATCCATGTTAGCCGAGCCCGGAAGGATCATCCAACCCTTTCCTGTTCTGCCTTCACTGTAATAATCAAAGCATCAAAAAGATGTTCCAAACCATAGACTTGTCTGTCTCTTTTGCCTGGTTATTGCAAGTTGGACTTGCAAGAAGCTGCTCATTTGCACCCTGCAGAACCTAGACCTTATCCAGTGTGAAGGGAAAGGCTACCTAAGGGGGACAGGAGGTGCATTAGAAGCACCTTTAAGGTAGAGCACCAAGTGAGCATGCCTCCGGAGCAGCCGTTAACAGATATGCCTTTGTTCACCTCTGCATCCCCAACGCCTGGAATGATGCCTGCCATATTATAGACATTCAGTACGGATTTGTGGAGTAAATGAACAATCCTTGCCTTCTGTAGCCTTACTTGCCCCTGATCCTTGGCTTCTGGTCTTTTCCTCACACTCTGCCTTTGGCATCTTTCACTTACAGACTGATTCAAGACTGACTTCCCCACATTTTGATCTGACATTTACTTTTTCCTTTGCCATAATAGTTCACGAATACCTCTGTTTTCAGTTTTTTATGCTCTGTATTTTTCTAGGCAAATGAAAAGAGCTGGAGGGGTCAAGTTATCTGGCTTCTGGTTCTAGTTCTGACCATAGGTAAATCTTGTAACCTCTCTGGGCTTTCCATGAAAATGGGTTGGGTGACCCAAGCGTGGGAAATGGATACAATATCTCTTACTTGCTCTTGAGGAATATTACAAGTTCTAGGGAGTCTTGCAGTAAATAAAACTGGTTCAATATTGTTTAAATGCAGCATTTTCAACATTCTTTTGATTAAGGAGCCTCTGCCTTTTTTCTCCACATGAGGCCTATTGACACATATGGAATTAGGATTCCAGGGGGTAGACACACTTTGGGAATTGCTGGAGTAGAGACTCTGGAATCTGTTTGAGGACTAATATTATCTGATTAAATTCATTTGCATTAAGGTGAAAGGCAAGGACATCTTATCACCAAGCAAATGATATAAAATGAAGAGAATGACAGGAGGTCTGAGAGCATTCTCCAAAAGGAAATTATAGTGTCCCTCTTTGCCAACTTCCTTTTGTCTGTCCTGTTTTATGGGTCTGCCATTTATCAGCAATTAATGAGCCCAAGTGGAGTCAAAGCCTCCACCTTCCGTATAGTGGGGATCTAAGCTGTACTGGGGGGTGGGGTGGAGGAGCCAGCTGCAGCTTTTTATCTTTGGTGACAACAAGCAGTTCTGTTCCTTCTTGGGCAGTCACCGGGTTCATGAATAGTGCCACAGTCTTTTAAAGCTAGGACTGCTCTTTTGATGTACAAGTTCATATGACTCCACCATGGGCAAGGCCTTCTGTCCTATTCCACCCCTCCCCCTTCCTGTGTTTGTCTTTGCCCTTGCAAGGGTTTTGGCTCCCAGCCAAAATGAAACCAGTGAGTTGCCCAATTCAGAGAAATAAAGGAAAACAACCCCCTCCTCAATTTGATGGTCAATAGCTCTGGGGGAGATATAATAAACCTCTTCATTAAGTAAATGCAGCTTTTAGATAAGTGAAGAATTATATCTCCAAAGCTATTCTTTAGAACTTGTGACGGCTGGACATAGTCAGAGGCTGCCGGCTGCCATGGAGATGGAATTTAAGTATAGAATTTGAGGGACTTTGGCTTGCGTGGTTTTCTTCTTCCCAGCCCCACCTTGCAGTTTGGTATATTTTTTAAAAATCTGAACTATAAACTAAACACAACTTCTAATGCAAAGAGTCAAACAAAAAGATACTTTTTTAGAATAATTTATTCTTATCTTTTTAGAATCTATCCATTTTGTGTAATACTGATGTGTATCAACTTTGCCAAGACTGCTAAGAAGAGCCCAGGCCTCCTGCCACCCATAACGGTACAAGGAAGGGGGGCAGGGGGAACTCCATCACTGGTGTCACCTCTACCAAATGGAACAAAAGCTTTGGTGTTTTCTGACCAAAAACCTCTTTCTTCTTTCCTGTGCCCAGACATTGACTTGGTTCTTTGCAGAGCAAGCTCCACCCACATGTAAAAGTTGGCCAAATACATCTCCTTCCCAGTGACTAAAATTCCCATTTTTAGGGCCACTCTATATGATTCAGGCATCATCTGCAGAAGATCCCAGCTAAGATGTAGTGAGCAAGGATGGGCTGTCCTTTCAAACATGGCTGTTCATTACTTTCCACTTCTCCCTCATTCTGCTCCATCCCTGCTGGCCTCCTTACAATTGTTCAAACACTTCAGGCATGCATCTAACTCAGGGGTTTTGTATTTGCTGTTCCCTCCAACTAGAATGTTCTTCTCTGGGTATACCATGGCTCACCCTCTCCTCTCCTACAAGTCTTTACTCAAATGTCATTTTGTCAGTGAGGCTGGCATAACCACCTTATGTGAAACAGCAGTTTCCCCACCCAACAATTCCTAGCCTCCTTTCTTGCTTTATCTTTCTCCATAGCACTTACCACTGTCTAACACATCTTTTGCTTATTTGTTTTACTCATGATCTTCTTCCCCCACTAAAATGCTGGTCCATAAGGGCAAGGATTTTGTCTGTTTTGTTTGCTGCTACAATCTTAGCAATGACATGTCTAGAGCAGTGCCTGGCCATGGAACACACTCACTATTTTTTGAATGAATGAATGAATTCCTGGATAACTACCACCTAACAGAGATCAGGGCCCTGAGACAAGGGGCACTAGGACTGCTCAATTTTGACTGTGGCCTTGGTGAACAGCTCAAAGAGGAGAATCTGAAATCACAGGGCTCTGGGCACAGAGTTGGCAAGCACAGGGGTAAAAGTGTTGAAGATACTCATTTCTCAGGTCACAAGAATGATACCTAGTAGTGTTTTAAGCACTTCCAAGTCCTCCTTCCTACTGTCTATGAGTTTCTTCTCATCATCAGAAAATTGCAGTTGTGTCTTCTGTTAACCATTAGCACCCCTGTTCCTCCAGGCACAGCCAGTGATGAATGGTTCCATCAAAAACAGGCCCTCTTTTGCTTAAACCCATGCATAGATGAAGGAGACTCCCAAACATTCCTCAGAAACCAGCAATTCTACCTCAATTAGTGGCACTTCTACTTTCCTCCAGCCTCCACATTAAGGCCATCCTCCAATTCTCTCTTTGACCCTCTAGATCCAACCAGTTGCCAGGATATGGTAATTTTATTTCCAAAATGCCTCTTGCATCCTTTGCCTCTCTCTCATTCTCATCACCACAGCCCTCATCTGGCCCTCATTAGCTCTTAACTGGCTATGGCAATAGCTGCCCAACTGGTTTCCTATCTCTAGTTTCTTCCTCTCCCAACCCTGCTCTGAACAGCTGTCACTATAATGTTCCCAAAGAACAAATGTAATATCACTCTTACAATTCCTACAAAAAGCCAATGGCTCCCCATCACCCTTGAGACGGGTCCTTTAATCTACCTTCCAGGCTTTCCACCCACAAGTCCCCTAAATAAACTTCCACCATAGCCTGGTCTGCTCATGTACCCAAGTACTTCTTGTCTCCCAAATAAATCATGTGCTTTCCACTCTTCACATCTTGGTTTCTTCCTTCCCCACTCTGTCTACCCACTTCTAATCATATGCCCTCATTTTCTCTCTGTGTCTATTGAAATCTCATCCAAAGATTCCCCCAAGGCCCATTTGTTGATTTGTTCAGTCAATCAGAATAGAGATTAGGAAAAGCTCAAACCTCTGTTCTCCCCAGATCTCCTATATCAGAAATGATCTTTCTTCTGTATATGTCCTGTGCATTTATCACATGCTCCCTTAATTAGTGCTATTATTCATATATATATATAATTATTTCTCCAGCCAGCCTCTTTGTATGGTCCTTGAGGACAGAGACTTTTGTGCCTCTATTTCATTCCCAGAATACTTTACATGACAGCTTGCTCATAGCAGGTGCCCACACCTATTCAGGGAAGCAGCTAAAAACACATCTCACTGGCCCTCTAAAGGTCACTATAATCCTTTCAAGGTCACGTTATCGATTATAACTGGTGAACCATCACCCAGGAATATTTCCCCTTCCCCCATCCCCACAGCCAGCAGGACTCACAGTCCTCAAGGTGGCCAGCGGTTATGCAAAGCTGAGTGGAAAATAATGTTACACAACTTCCTCCAAGATGAATTTTAAAAAGGAAATCATCAGGGTGAGAAGAACAGAGACTTGATTTACCAGTTGAGGCTGTCGTACCAGGTGCATACACATAATTTCTCTCTCGAATGCCCTGTGGCACACACCTGGATATCCTGGGTGCCTCGTTTATTGGGCAAGCAATTTGGTGGCACGTAAAACAAACCTGGAACTAGAGGGGTAGTCTGAGAGAATGAGGATAAGAAGAAAAAAAAAATGGAAGGAGAGAAAGAAGGAAGGAAGGAAAATTTTGGTTTCAACTTGCCAGGCAAGAACATTGTGAAAGGAAACAAGCAGAAAGATATTTGTAATATGCCAATATGTAGCCTCTGCTGTTGGTCTCATTCTAACTCACCACTGTTGTCTATCATTTTCTGGCTGTTTTGTGTATACCCTGCCTTCCCAACAGTACAGACTTCCCACATTTACCAGTTTACATGTCTTCTCTTGCCTTGACTGTGAACTCTTAGAAGAAGAAGCACATTCCTTTATCTCTGTATCCTTGGCCCCAAGCACAGCATCTGGTATATAATGGGCACTCAGAATGTGTATCAATGATGGTGATGTAAAGCTGTGTTTCCACAACTTTAATTACTAGCATGCCAACCTTGTGCTTTTTGTTCTAACCAAGTATCATCACCTGTACGATTATTTGCTTCTTTCAATTGATTCATGCTTTTTTTTTTTTTAACTTTGTGCCATTCTTTGCAATCATATCTGTGAAATCACACAGATTGATAAGCAGGTTATATTTTTCCTAATACATGTTAAAACAAGTAGATAACTGTTAAACAGTATTCATTCAGGTACCGCCTAAATCAGCACACCTGTGGTAGGCAGATCACTTTGGGGAAATACTGATTAGGCTTTGTTCTCTAAAATTGTGGAATAATTAAGTGTATCAGTTCTATACTTTAGGCCTTTCAGTGGGAATCCTGCACACACTCGTCCACGTTGTCTTTCCTTAGAAGAAAGTTAACACTCTGAGTTTAACTTTTTCTATGTACCAATTGTTTAATTCGTGCAGCACAATTTGTATCTAAGGAAAGAGGGGTTATTTTTTCATCTTCCCAGTTATTGATAGTTAGGCTGATTCTGATCTTGAGAAGGTGTTTGGCCATTTTAGCAATCAGTGATGAAGATTTTCTCAAATCCTGTCTTTCCACTCTCCCTCATCCTCTCACCCCAATATCTTCCCCAAATCTGGATAGTCTACCTGGGAAATGGCTCTAAAAAATTCTCCAGAAGATAAACAGGTGAAATGCACAGCAGATAATTCCCAAAAGAGGAAATGTAATTCATCATGGATATGGGAAAATAGGCAACCCTACTAGTAATCAAACGAATGCAGATTACACATAATATATCCTTTTAAACATTTTAAATAAGAGGGATTTTTTAAAAATGATGCTTAATGCAAAGAAGGTGGGCTGAAATTGATAATCTCATCCTCTGCATGGGGCCATATGATGCACAGTGACTACGGGAACTGCTAAAACATTTCCAACTCGACATTTGGCAAAATGTGAATCAAGCGCTCACGGTTGCAATGAGGCCTTCGATCTGGTGGCAATTCTGTTTCTAGAAATCTAGTCTATGGGAATAACTCTATATATGGAAAAGATTATATGCATGAACATGTTTGTTGCTATATTATGTTTTCCCTAGTAAGTGAAAACTGAGGAAAGACCAAAATACCAACAATGAAGATAGTGAGTAAAATTGGTAATCTATTTCCATTCACTGGATGATTATACACCCATTAAAAACCAGATTGATGGGCTTCCCTGGTGGCGCAGTGGTTGAGAATCTGCCTGCCAATGCAGGGGACACGGGTTCGAGCCCTGGTCTGGGAAGATCCCACATGCTGCGGAGCAACTAAGCCCGTGAACCACAACTACTGAGCCTGCGCATCTGGAGCCTGTGCTACGCAACAAGAGAGGCCGCGATAATGAGAGGCCCGCGCACCGCGATGAAGAATGGCCCCCACTTGTCGCAACTAGAGAAAGCCCTCGCACAGAAACGAAGACCCAACACAGCCATAAATAAATAAATAAACCCAAAGTTAAAAAAAAAAAAAAAAAAAGTTGGTGTGTTAAGGTGCTCAGAAAAAAAAAAAAAAAACCAGATTGATGAAAACACTTTATAACATGGCAGAATGCTTTGGGTATAATAAGATATAAAATTTTATACATAATGATGATAAATATGTAAAATATATGCACATAAGAAGACACCATGAGGAAATGCCCTTGCTCCTGGCAGGGCAGTGTGCCTAATGGTTAAGTGCATGAACTCTGGCATCAGATTGTCTGTGTTTGCAACTTGGCTTTGCTGCTTATTAGCTTTGTGACCTTGGGTGAGTTGCTTAAGTTCTCTAAGACTAAGTTTTTCTCATCTGTAAAATGTAATAGGTATCTCACCATGTTGTCCTGAGGATTAAATAAGGTAATTTGTGTAAAACATTCAGCACAGGGCTGGCACACGATGGCACTGACTAAATCGTTAGTTATTCATCCTGCAAATATTTATCAATCATTGACTATGTGCAAGACACCTAATATGCTGGTAAATCATGGGATAATTTCATCTCCCTTCTGTTTTCTGCAACATGCTTATATTATCTTTAAAAGGAAACACTCCACTGGGCCTACTTTGGCTGGTCACCCTATCAGCAGGCTATCCTAAGAGTGTGCTAATCATGTTTCCCAGCTTTTCTCCTCTCATCCATTCCAAATCGATGTCATACCCTTGCTTCAGCATCTTCCCTGGGGCCCCATTGCTTGCAAGGTAAAGTCCAACATCCTTACTTAAGAATTTTCAAAATCTGGCCTCAATCTACCCTTTTTAAAAAAAAAAAATTTATTTATTTATTTATGTCTGCATTGGGTCTTCGCTGCTGCGCGCTGGCTTTCTCTAGTTGCAGCGAGCGAGGGCTACTCTTGGTTGCAGTGCGCGGATTTCTCATTGCGGTGGCCTCTCCTGCTGCGGAGCACGGGCTCTAGGCACACAGGCTTCAGCAGTTGTGGCTCGCGGGCTTAGTTGCTCCGCGGCATGTGGGATCTTCCCGGACCAGGGCTTGAACCCGTGTCCCCTGCATTGGCAGGCGGATTCTTAACCACTGCACCACAAGGGAAGCCCTCAATCCACCCTTGATGTGTCATTTCTTGCCATTCCCTCTGTACTCTCTGTTCAAAACACTCTACTTCCCAATCCCAAACCTGCAGAGAACAGCCACTGTCAGAACCCTCGATTTCATGCAGCATGACACTGCAGATAGCAAATTTTAGCCTCCTTTAAAATGGTGATTCTTGGACCACAACCCCAAGGATTTGGATTCAAAAGTCTGCAGTGGGACCTAGGAATTTGCTTCTTTAATAAGTATCTTGCATGATTCTGAGACAAGGTTCAGGGATACCAACTGAGAAACACACCATTCTCTTCTCCGCCTGGTAGACACATCTGCACTGTGCCAGGCACAGCTGAAAAGTTTGTTTGTTTTCTTGCCTTCCTCTTCAACCTCTGTACTTCTGTGGTATTTTATCCCAACTTCTAAGGCCATCATTTCCTTGTGCTTTCTTTGCTGACTTACTTCTCTAGCTGCCTCTCCCATGAACCATGAGCTCCTATATTTCAGAAACTATGTCTTGTTTACCCATATAGCCCCCTACCCGGCATGATAACTGGCACGTAGTAGACACAGATGTCTATGGGATGTACTCGTTCATTGGCATTAACTGTGGATGACTGGATGATTCCATTGGCTACACTGAGCTCTAGTTCACTTGTAACTACCAAGTCTGACCTTACTGATGCTGATTATTGGCTCTGCTCATTTACCTCCCAGGCCATGGAAAGCCAGCACACTTTCTCACAGGGACAATTTAGAATGTAACCTGCAACCACACAGCTAGCATGCTCTGAAAGAGAGAAGGAACTTGAGCCAAACACCATGAAGTTCATCATGGATGGCATGTAAACTTCTGTCTAGAAGAGGTTAACTAACATTGAGGAATCACACTGCAGACAGGTGAGCAAGGCACAAACCCAGCTTGGGTGCCCAGATCCCAACAGACTCACCATGAGCTTTCCTGCTTAAATGCTAGAATAGCATAGTAGCTATTCACATGGGCCCTAAAGTCAGACTGCCTTCAATTACAACTCCACCAGCTGTGTGACCCTGGACATGTTCTATAACCTCTCTCTGCTCCAGTTTCCTGATCTGTAAAATGCAGCTAATAACACTACCTAATTCATGCAGTTGCTGTAAAAAGTAAATGAACTAAAATATATACAATCTTTAGAATTACCTTTGGTACATAGTAACTGCTCAATAAATGGCAGCTGTTAAAATTAGATTTCTAAACTATATCATGGATTCAATGCGCACTTCAGATTGAAAATTTTGCTCTGGTCTTTTTTTTTTCCAAACACATGCTGAAATTTTCTGTAGTAGTAATCTTTGTCCTTGCTTAACTCCAACCTTGGGGACCTGACTTATTGCCTATCAGATTGGCTTCAGTTCTATAGGACCTGCAGAAACCACAGTAATATCAAGCTAATAGACTTTCTAATTCATGTGTTGGAGATAAGTTTGAAGTTGGAAAAATATGGCAAAAGAAAATATAAGAGTGTTACATATGTAGATGGGGGGAAGAAATTAAGCATCCCCAAAATGATAGGATGAAGAGAGATTTTGAAAAGAAAAATCTGATAAGAAACAAAGTCCCATCTATTCAAAATTGCTAGCAATGTCTTGCATGAAAATATGCCCCCTACCTTTTAACTCGCTGAGAAAACTGAGGCATCAGTCTGCTCTCAGCGTTGAGAGCCTAGTACGGGCCAATGTGGAGCTCAGCACTTTACATAAATTGCCTCTTTTAATACTCGTTTGCAGTCACTGCTCTTCTTATTTTACAGAGGGGAAACTAATTACATTACCAGTAACAGCAAAACTGGATTCATACCCAGCTCTAGAGTTTTAAGTTTTACCAGCTTCCCTGTTGCTCTTAATTATGCCCCTCATAAACTTTTGAGTGGTATTTCATGGCCTAGAGATTAATAGAAAATATTTATACAAGGCCATTTTCCAGTTCTAGCTCTGCATCCCCCAAAGCCTGTGAGGAGGAAATGCCTCCAATGATCCCCCTGCTGAAGTCCTAACTCCCAGTACCTCGGGATGTGACCTTATTGGAAATAGGGTCATTGCAGATGCAACTAGTCAAGTTACGATAAGGTCATACTGGAGGAAGGTGGTCCGCTAGTTCAATATGACTGGTGTCCTTAGAAGAAGAGAAGAGATACTGAACATGAGGGGAGAAAGCCATGTGAGGCACTGATGTGCTACAGAGCAAGACAAGGAACCAAGGAACACAAGGATTGACAGCCGGGAGGAGAGGAAGGATTCTCCGCGACAGGTTTCAGAGGGAGCATGGACCTGATGACACCTCGATTTCGGACTTCTAGCCTCCAGAAAACTGTGAGACAACAAGTTTCTGTTGTTCGAAGCCACCCGGCTTCTGTACTTTGTTATAGCAGCCCTAAAAATCTCATACATTCCCCCTGGAGTTGGGGGCAGCGTTCTTTCCCGCCCATGAAAATAAACAGAGAACATCCTTTTGTGGGTTTTTACCACTTCAGCCCCCAAGAGCTGGGCTGTCTGCTGTCACTGTGATTATGTAATGGCAATCATGACGATGACATCATGGCAGACACTGTGGGTTTCTCCCCAGTAGCCATCCTTTCCTGCTTTGGCTAACAGATCCCTATTTTACTCAGCTATTAGCCCTGCATCCTTCGTGGGGCCTTTTAGTTCTGTAATCACGTGGACTTCATGTATTTGAAAGAATGTTCTGATTGGACCCATCAAACTGAATTAACTACTTAAAAAAAATTTTTTTATTGGAGTATAGTTGATTTACAATGTTGTGTTAGTTTCAGGTGTACAATAAAGTGAATCAGTTATACATATATCCACTCTTTTTTAGATTCTTTTCCCATATAAGTCATTACAGAGTACTGAGTAGAATTCCCTGTGCTATACAGTAGGTCCTTATTAGTTATCTATTAGTTATCTATTTTAATAGTGTGTATATGTCAATCTCAATCTCCCACTTTATCCCTCCCCCTCTTTCCTCCCTGCCTAATTAGCTTCTTACAGCCCATTTTGTGAGTGACACTAGCTCAGAGCTCAGGAATCTGCCAGGTTTTACCATCCACATGCTAAGACCAAATGGGCTTCTGCAGGCTGCCTTTTCAGACTGAAAGGATGAAGTGAATGATTCATCCACCAGCTTGAAAAGTTAATTTGTTTGGTGGCTTGTGTGGCATAATTACCAGCACTTACAGATCCCAACAACAGCATCACCGGCAAACCCATGGGGAGGTAAGTGGTCATCTCTCGTGCTTCTTCTCTCTACCCTCCCTCAAACCAAACTGGTAGATGGGCATATTTTAAAATGCTTCTTCTTATTCATATTGAGCTTGATAATTTTATTTTTTAACATCTTTTTTTACATACTGACTGATTCCACTGATATAGAGTTCAAAAGTAGGCAAGCGAGTATATTCTGTTAGAAGTGAGGACAGAGGGGTTACAGTTACATCAGGGGGCCTCAGGGGTGCTGGTACTGTTGTCTTTCTTGAGATGGGTGCTGGTCATACAGGTGTGTTCATCTTATAACATTTGCGACTTGTGCATTTTTCTGTATCTATGTTGTGTTTTTAGTGTCAATTATTTTCTTAAAGATCTTATTTTGGGCGCTCGCTTCGGCAGCACATATACTAAAATTGGAATGATACAGAGAAGATTAGCATGGCCCCTGCGCAAGGATGACACGCAAATTCGTGAAGCGTTCCGTATTTTTGATGGGTACTAGGTATGAATGTTTCCTACAAATTGCATCTGTGTTAAAGCTAATTATTACAGTTCATAATAAGTTTAACTAATTGTATAATGAAAATCACTTTAAAGATCCATAGAAAGCACTAAAATGTTAAAATATATTTTCAAAACTGCAATAAGTGTTTAATGCACAAAGCAAAATCTAAGACTAAATTTTTGTTGTTAGTGCTGTTATTTTGTTCTTCTACTAAGTAAAAGATTTAATAAATGAGCCATTTATGTCTGTTTTCCAAAACAAAACAAAACAAAACAAAACAAAAAGATCTTATTTTGGGGAATTCCCTGGCGGTCCAGTGGTTAGGACTCCAGAGTTTAGGGCTTTCACTGCAGTGGGCCCGGGTTCAACCCCTGGTCAGGGAACTAAGATCCTGCAAGCCATGTGGCACGGCCCCCCAAAAAATCTTATTTTGGCTCTAACTAATTCTAATATCCTTTATTTCCATAGTACTGTCTCCACTCATGTTCATCTTAAAACAACACCTCCTGAAAGGTTGACTTAATAAAGGATCCCAGGACATATATACACTACCAAATGTAAAATAGATATCTAGTGGGACGCAGCCGTGTAACACAGGGAGATCAGCTCCGTGCTTTGTGACCACCTGGAGGGGTGGGATAGGGAGGGTGGGAGGGAGACGCAAGAGGGAGGAGATATGGGGATATATGTATATGTATAGCTGATTCACTTTGTTATAAAGCAGAAACTAACACACCATTGTAAACCAATTAAACTCCAATAAAGATGTTAAAAAAATTTTTTTTAAATAAAAAATAAGGGTTCCCAGACTGAGTCATATCAGGGTGGTGACCTGGACCCCAACTACTAGATATTATTCCTGATCAAGTCTGCCTCCCCTGCTCCCACTAAGTCACCACTTTCTAGGAGTTAATGGCTACTTCCTGACTCACTTTAAAAAAAAATTTTTTTTTCTAATTGTATTTTTAGAAAACACTCTGCTAAGGAGGTCTTCCTGTTTCACAGGAGATGATTTAAGGCCTGTTCCACTGCGTTCTTTGAATATGCAGTTTATATCTTACATAACACTCCCCCTACCCACCCAAATCACACTTTTCTTGCCTTTAGTTGAATTTATTAAACTGACCATTTACGTGAGCAAGGGCATCACTTTCAAAACCAAGCAGTAAGCAAATGACTAACTGCTTTCCCATCTGCTCACGTTCTACATTGGCTTTCAGGGGTGTTTACCTAATACGTCTAAAGCGGTTGTGAATAAACAAAGTGCAGTTTTCAGAGGAACTGCTCATTACACATTACATCATATGACACTTAAATCTTAGTTCACAAAAAAACAAAACAAAACAAAATCTCTTAAGAAATGCATCTGCAGACAAATTCTGCTTATTCTGAATGTCATTTTGCTCACCATGGTGGCCAGGATATATAAAACATTGACAGAAATTTGCAAAATTTCATCTAATGCTTTCAATTTCTTTTTTTATTTATCAAACTATAATTGATTTACAATATTGTGTTAGTTCCAGGTGTACAGTTTCAGATTCTTTTCCGTTATACAATTATTACAAGATATTGAATATAGTTCCATGTGCTATACAGTAAGTCCTTGTTGTTTATCTATTTTATATACAGTGATGTGTACCTATTAATCCCATACTCCTAATGTATCCTTCCCCCTCCCCTTTCCCCTTTGGTAACTGTAAGTTTGTCTTCTATGTCTGTGAGTCTGTTTCTGTTTCATAAGTAAGTTGATTTGTATTATTTTTTTTAGATTCCACATATTAGTGATATCATATAATATTTGTCTTTCTCTGCCTGACTTACTTCACTTTCTATGATAATCTCTAGGTCCATCCATGTTGCTGCAAATGGCACTATTTCATTCTTTTTTATGGCTGAGTAATATTCCATTGTATATATGTATATACCACATCTTCTTTATCCATTCATCTGTTAATGGACATTTAGTGCTTTCAATTTCTTTTGAGATTTTTGGGAAGATCAAAGTAGACAAAAGTTTTCTCAGTTTTCCCATTGAGGACCTCTTTTGTGAAGAATGCTTCATTCATTTGATAAACATTTACTTATTATCTACTACAGGCTAAACTCTGTGGCTGATTTTAAATATATATATAGAGAGAGAGCATTCAGAGGATTTAAAATTTTTCAAAAAAGACAGAAATGTGAAAAAATCCCAACAAAGCCTATGGTGAAGAGTACTGAAATAGAGGAACTGAGGTTACAACCCTGAAGGAGGTAATATTGACTCTTGAAGAACAGATGGGATTTTAAAGTGGAGATGGGGAGGAATGAAGGTCATTCCAGGTAAAGGGAGCAACTTTAGGAAATGCCAAAAAGTGAAGGAGGACAGAGCAGGGAAATATTGGAGCACAGCAACTAACAATGTGGCCAGAGCTTCAGGTGGGAGAGGGAATTAGGAGTTAATACAGTCCTGGGAGGGAGGGTGGAAGCCAAACTTTGAAGTTTGAATTGAATTGAAGGTTTAAAGAATTTCTCAGGCAAATGGGAGTGAAGGAGTATTGTTACCAGGCTGTGTGTGTGTGTGTGTGTGTGTGTGTGTGTGTGTGTGTGTGTGTTAAAATATACATAGCATGAAATTTACAATTGTAACCATGTTTAAGTGTGTAATTCAGTGACGTTAAGTATATTCACACTGTTGTGAAACCATCACCACCAGCCACATTCAGAACTTCCTCATCTTCCACAACTGAAACTCTGTACTCATTAAACACTAACTCCCTACTCCACCCTCTCCCTAGCTCCTGGCAACCACCATTCTACTTTCTGTCTCTGTGATTTTCACTATTCTGGGTACCTCATATAAGTGGAATTACATAGTATTTGTCCTTTTGTGGTTTATTTTACTTAACATAATGTTTTCCAGGTTTATCCAGGTTGTAGCATGTGTCAGAATTTCCTTCCTTTTCAAGGCTGAATAATATTCCATTGTATGTATATATCACATTTTGTTTATCTATTGACACTTGGTTGCTTCCACTTCTTGGCTATTGTGAAGAATGCTGTTATGAACATGGGTGTCCAAAAATCTCTTCACAACCCTGCTTTCAACACTTTGGGGTTTACACCCAGAGGTGGAATTGCTGGATCATATGGTAATTCTTTTTAATTTTTTGAGAAATCTCCACACAGTTTTCCTTAGAATTTACACCACTTTACATCCCCACCAGCAATGTACAGGAGTTCCAACGTCTCCACCTCCTCACCAACACTTGTTATTTTGTGTCATTTTGTGGGTTTTATTCTTTTTTAAATAAGAGCATCCCAGCAGGTGTGAAGTAATATATTATTGATTTGTTTTGTATTTTCCTAATGATAAGTGATATTGAGCATCCTTTTATGTGTTTATTGGCCATTTGTATATCGTTTTTGGAGAAATGTCTACTTGAGTCTTTTGCCCATTTTTGAATTGGGTTGTCTCTTTTAATATTGTTGAGGTGTAAGAGTTATTTATGTATTCTTGATATTAATCCCCTATCCTCTATAGGAATTGTAAATATTTTCTCTCATTCTCTGGGTCGCCTTCCACTCTGTTAATAGTGTCCTTTGATGCACAAAAGTTTATAATTTTGATGATATGACTTATTTTTCTTTTGTTGCCTTGCTTTTGGTGTCATATCTAAGAAGTCACTGACAAATCCAATGTCATAAAGTTTTTCTTATGTTTTCTTCTTCTTTTTTTTTTTTTAATTGGGGTATTGTTGTTTTACAATGTTGTGCTAGTTTCTACTGTACAGGGAGGTGGAGTTCCCTGTGCTATACAGCAGGTTCTAATTAGTTATCCATTTTATACATATTAGTGTATATATGTCAATCCCAATCTCCCAATTTATGTTTTCTTCTAAGAGTATTATATTTTTAGCTCTTACATTGAGGTCTTTGATCCATTTTGAGTCAATTTTTAAATACGGTGTCAGATTAGGGTCTGACTTCATTTTTTTGCATGTGGATACCTAGTTTTTTTGTTGAAAAGACTGTCATTTCCCTATTGAGTGGTTTTGGCACCCTTACTGAAAATCATTTGACCATATATGAAAGCTTATTTCTGGGTCCTCTATTCTATTCATTGGCCTATATGTCTGTCTTTATGCCAGTGCCACACTATTTTAATTGCCATAGCTTTGTAGTAAGTTTTGAAATCGGAAAGTGTGAGACCTCCAAATTTGTTCCTCTTTTACAAGATTGTTTTGGCTCTTCAGGTTTCCTTCAGATTCTATACAAATTTTAGGAGAGATTTTTCTATTCCTGCAAAAAGCATTGTTGCAATTTTCATAGGGGTTGTATTGAATCTCTGGATAGCTTAGTATTGACAGCTTAACAATATTAAATCTTCCAATGTATGAACAGGGATATCTTTCCATTTATTTGTGATTAGGCTTTTATATATTTTAAGTGACATTTTATTTTTAATTAACATTTTCATTCTGTTCTTGTAACTTGAGATAAAAGGGGCTGTAGAATGTCACACAGCAGGTGCATAATAAAAGTATGTTACTGAATCAAAAACAAAAAAAACCAAACGGAACAACAAAGCAGAACAATGGTTGCAGTTTCATAAACTATGCCCACCAATACTAAGATTTATCATAAACACCTAGGTTTACCTAAATAAGGCTGTGATGTTGGTCGTTAATTTCTTCTCCCCTTCCCTCTTTCTTTCTTTCCACAATTTCTCCTTTGCTGTACCCATCTCAAGCTTCCACTCAGGGATCTGCTCTCTTAGACAAGGAGGTTATGATTTTAAAGTCTAGCCTAATTTACTTAGAGTGAAATTCACCATTTTAAAGTGCACAGTTCAGTGAGTTCTGACAATGTTTACAGTCATTTAATCTTCAGGGCCAGGCTTTGGACAGTGGACTTGATGGCAGCTTTCCATCAAGAGGGAAAGAGGGAAGCTTCTTCCCTTCCCTCTTTCCATCACACATGGAAAAAGTGGGTTTGCTGTTTGGTAGTTTCTCAAAAATCAAACATAAAATTACCATATGACCCAGCAATTCCACTTCTAAGTATAGATCCCAAAAATTAGAAACAGGGACTCAAACAGATACTTGCACATCAGTGTTCACAGCAGCATTCAGCATTAGTCACAATAGCCAAAATGAGGAAATAACTCAAATTTCCATAAATAGATGAATGAATAAACAGAATGTGGTATATACATACAATGGAATATTTTTCAGCCATAAAAGGGAATGAAGTTCTGACACATGCTACAACATGGATGAACCTTGATAACATTATGCTAAGTGAAATAAGCCAGATACAAAGGGAAAAAAATCATTGCATGATTCTATTTATAGGAGGTACCTAGAATAGCCAAATTCATAGAGACAGAAAATAGAATAGAAGGTACCAGAGAAAGACAAACACTGTGTGATCTCAATTATATGTAGAATCTAAAAAAAATTGAACTCATAGAAACAGAGCAGACTGGTGTTTGCTGGGGCTGGTAGGTGGGTTGAGGAGAGAAGAAGTGGGGGAAATGGATGAAGGTGGTCAAAAGTTACAAATTTTTAGTTATAAGATAAATGAGTCCTGGGGATATAGTATACAGTGGTGACTACAGTTAACAATATTGTATTGTATATTTGATATTTGCTAAGAGAGTAGATCTTAAAAGTTCTCACCAGAAAAAAATAAAAGGTAACTATGTGAGGTGATGGATCTTAACTAAACTTATTATGGTTAACATTTCACAATACATACATAAATCATTACATTGTACACCTTAAACTTACACAATGTTATTTGCCAATTATATTTCAAACTAAGCTGGGGGAAAAAAGGAAGGTACCAGGGGCTGGGAGGAGGGGGTAATGGGGAATTATTGCTTAATGGTCATAGTTTCTCTTTCCAATGATGAAAACTTTCTGGAAATAGATAGTGGTGAGAGTTCCACAACACCGAATGTACTTAATGCCACTGAATTGTACACTTAAAAATGGCAAACTTGGGGCTTCCCTGGTGGCGCAGTGGTTGAGAATCTGCCTGCCGGTCCGGGGAACGCAGGTTCGAGCCCTGGTCTGGGAGGATCCCACGTGCTACGGAGCAACTGGGCCCGTGAGCCACAACTACTTAGCCTGCGCGTGTGGAGCCTGTGCTCCGCAACAAGAGAGGCCGCGATAGTGAGAGGCCCGCGCGCCGCGATGAAGAGTGGCCCCCGCGTGCCGCAACTGGAGAAAGCCCTCGCACAGAAACGAAGACCCAACACGGCCATAAATAAATAAATAAATAAATAATTTTTTTAAAAAAAGGTAAACTTCATGTCATGTATATTTTACCAATTTTAACATTTTATTTTTTAAAAAGTGGGTTTGCCTTACCTCTAAGGGACACAGGTGACTCCAAACCCTCTGGCTAAACACATAACACGCATAAAACCACGAGAATAAATAAAAATATAAAATAAATAAAAACCAATCAAAGAGCACTGCAAGTTGGGAGAAGGTTCGGAAAAGAGAGAGAAAACTG
Organism: Balaenoptera borealis; assembly: GCF_965194805.1. NCBI lineage: Eukaryota > Metazoa > Chordata > Mammalia > Artiodactyla > Balaenopteridae > Balaenoptera > Balaenoptera borealis. The sequence continues at coordinate 1,028,580 of NC_138874.1, read as the reverse complement.
AAGGCAGGGCAACCAGATAGGAGGCTGCTGAGATGGCCCTGGACTGGCCTCAGTTAGAATATGGGCAGAGGAAGAGGGAAGATGGCACCCACACAAGAGGCAGAGAGAACACCAGGACTAAATGAACACAGCACAAGGCAGGAGGAAAGGTGGGAAATGCCAGGCCAGGACCACACTGTGAATTTTGTGAGCCCTAGGTGTTTTTCTTAGAGGACCCCTTCCTCCACAAAAAAAGAAAAATAAATAAATTAGATAATATTTTACTGTTGCATTGGTATAAGGATGAATACAACAGTATTATAGATTATAAACATTTTTTTGTCCTGAAAGTATATTTTTTTCCTTCTGATATTAAAAGAAATCAAAACATTTTCGTGGGCCCCTAAATATTCACATCTGGGCCCTTGGTGCTGCCTCTTCTGAGTGTCCTGGAGGAGGGGGTCCTGGGCCAGCCTGTGCAAGGCGCTGACGGTCTCCTACCTAAGACTCTGCCCTCCTTCCCCTTCCCTGTGGCTTCCTTACCTGATGGACGGCTCCAGGTATTGAGGACTGTGTTACAGCAGATATGTGATCCTGGGGGCAAAGTTGTAGGCTTCGCGTGGGGTTAAGACTGTGGACTCCAGAATCAGAACAAGTTGGGTCCGGGACTTCTCTGGTGGTCCAGTGGTTAAGACTCTGTGCTCCCAATGCAGGGGGCCTGGATTCAATCCCTGGTCAGGGAACTAGATCCCGCATGCTGCAACGAAAGATCCCGCGTGATGCAACTAAGACCCGGCACAGCCAAATAAATAAATAAATAAATATTTTTTAAAAAAAGAAAGAAAAAGAACAAGGTGGGTCTGAATCACAGCTCTCCCTGCTTGACTGTGTAAACTGGAGCAAGTTACTTAACCTTTCTAAGCCATGGTTTCTATCTGTAAAATGCACATAAGAGTTCCTAACATCATAGAGGTTTTTTGAGGCCTAAATGTGATGTGAAACAACCAGCTTAGCACTATGTCTGGTCCACGGCTGGCAAGTGCCGGCATCCCTTGGCTATCCTTAAATCCGGCACTTACCCAGCACCACTTCTGACTTGGTTTTAAACAGGCACAGTGATTTGCGGTTTGTTATGAGGGGGAAGAGGAAAGGTATGAAGACACCTGGAGAGGGGAAGAGAGAGGGGCAAAGGAGAAGGAACATGAACTATTTCATGCTTTTGCCCAGGACAAGCCCAGTGAGCCTTTATATATGTTAAGGCTTAATAAGAAAGTAAAAAACTAAAGTAGACTAAGTCTGCCTTTATTTAGCAAATATTATTTGAGTGCCCACAATGTGGCAGGGTTTCAGGGGTGGAACAGACAACCCCTGCTACCCACTCCTCTCCCTGCTTGCCTTCCACACTTCTCTCCTATTCTTCTGAACAAACACAACTAGACTATTAGCCGATGTGTCAAACACATCCCTTAACCATCGCAGCTTCCTCCGTAAACTCATGCAGGCTTGGCTCCCATCACCACCTCTTTTTTCCTCCCAGTCCCACTTGCTGAAATCTTTCTGCAAGGCTCAAAAATAAAATCAGCTCCTGAATGGAGACTTCTCAACTGGGGAGACCATGCTCCACGCTGCAACCCTGTGTGCGCCTCTTGGGGCCTCCTTTTTTTTGGGAGTTCTGTTTCTGCTGCCTGACCTTTCCTCATAAACACAAGCTCCTTAAGGCGAAAGACTCATCTCTGATTCACCTCTGCTCCAGGAACACCTGCTGAATTGAAAGATCAGAGAAAGGAGAGGGGGAAACACCTTATACAACTTCCCGGGCCTCCCAGCCTGGTCTCTGCCTGCTTCACTGTTGAGGAGCTCACATCGGAAGAAAAAGCCCCATTACCATCACACCACGACCATCCCTGCTCTGAGATCTCTGCCCTGGTTTGCGTGAGGGATTTGGCTGCAAAGGTTTGTTAAGGTGTTCAGTGCTCCAAACACAACCTTCACAACAGAAAAAACAAAAAGGAATGGTGGGGGAGGAGGGAGAAGGACAGGGAAGTGAGCAAATACTCCCGCTGGCAGGTGATCCCTCTTGGGATCTGATCTGTTTACTTCTCCCTAAGGTCTCTGTGGAGGTCATCTCTGTATACGGAGGACAGGCCCTTACTTCTTCTGTCTCAGAGGTGAAACCAGACCCAATTTCTGGGCATCGAATGGACTGGACCCTGGTACCCCAAAAGCTGTCAGCTCTGGGTTTGCACTTCCATTACAGAGCACCACTTCAAAACATGACTTTAGGTATTAGCTTACATGTACGTATGTCACACGAAGTATGTATGAATAAATATATTGATTATCCACCATAGGCAGGGCCTTGTGCTAAGGCGAACAGAAGATTCAAAAGCTAGAGTTCACTAGAGTTTAAAAGTAGTTTGTCGTACATATGGGATGTTCGCTGAAGCACTGTTCACAACCAGAAAAAAAATTAGAAACAATCTAAATATCCATCATGAGGAGAAGGGCCAATAAAATGTAGCACACTGGTTTCCTAGAATACAATAAAGTGCTTTAATGGAAGTAACCAGGGATCATATGTCAACGCTAATAGATCTTGAAAATATAGAGAGTGAAAAAGACAGATTGTAGAATGATGAATATCATAAAATATCATTTATGCAAGTATATACATAAGGAAAATAATACTCTACATATTCTATGAATGCATTAGAATCTGCATGTAAAAGTGTGTTTTTTAAATGGTACAGAGGGACACATACTTCCAGGGAGAGGGGAAGAAACAGAGAAAGGCTGTGATGAAAGGGGGCTTTTGCTTTTTCTATAATTACTCTCATTTTTTTAAGTAATTAGGAAGGTACTACCTAAATACATGAGAAGCTAAGTAATGAGTTCATCGATAACCACGACAACAACCTAAGCGACATCACGGGGCAGAATGGATTTACTCTCCCAGGATTAGCATCTGCAATAACGGCTGGGAGTTTAGAAGAGGAAGAGCTGGGCCCTGGGGAGCTCTGAGGAGGAGCTAAGGAATTAGTATTTACTTCCTTGGAAGTCTCTGGGAAAGGGAATGCTGTGACGAAAGTGGAGTGATGTGAAGATTCATCTGGCCACAGGTGTGCAATATAAAAATTTACATTACGAGTGTATGTGGGATTTGTTTTTCCTCATAGTTGTCAGACTCTGGAATTGGAGGGCACTATTTTTTTAACTTGTCAGGCTCTGGAAATTGAAGAACACGGTATTGCACAAGCTAAGCTCTGAGAGGAAATCACATTAGGAGAATGAGGGATGTTTTGGTGTAACCCCTGAGCCAAACTAGGGATCGGGGCCTCCCGGGGAATCTGGGGGTCAGTGACGTTCACTAAGTTTCCTTCACTGGTCTGTCAGCTCCTCGGGCTGGGGCTGTGACATCTTCCTTCCTGGAGCCCCAACGTAGAGAACAGTGCATGATGTCACATCACTCAGTGAACACTTGTTGGATGAATGAGTGGATGAATGAGTGGATGGATGAATGAATATTGCAGAAAGGTCAAAGAGAATAAGGACTACAGAGAGGCTTGTGGCTTGAATGGCTAACTCCCTAGCTCTGAGGAACTTCTGCCCCATTATCCATTCTCCCAGATGGTGCCTGTCCCTAGGAGTGTGGCTTTTATTTGCCTCCCGCCGCCACCTGCCCTCCTCGACTCCATCCCTAAACCCTGGGGTCCTTCTTGGGATGGGGGGAGGAGTGACTGTCAACTTACAGGGAGACCCAGGATACCGACGTCGGAAGAAGATAAAATTAAAAATCATTTGGAGAACTGAGTTGGGAAGATCCTCATAGGAGGTGGGTCAGGGTGGAGCAATGTATTGTATGTTGGAGGCGGGGGGGGCGGGGGGGGTGGTGGGTGGGATTCTAATCCAAGGCGGAGGGGAAATGAGCCTATTGGAAGAGAGGATCAGGCAGGTGGAAGGACTGGGGCCAGATATCAGAAAATTGGTTGAGGAACTGGTTCATGCAGAGGTTTTTCAAACGTGGAGCTCAGAATCCCAGGATTTCACAGACAGCCTCCAGGGGTTTCCCAAACAATGAGGCTGCTTCTGCCAAGGAGAGAAGATTAAAACTGCCAGAGGGATCTGTTCATCCATTATCTGCCCTACGTCCTGGGATCTGTTCTTCCATTATCTGCCCTACGTCCTGGGATCTGTTCTTCCATTATCTGCCCTACGTCCTGGGGTTCTGAGTAAGATTTCATTTGAAGGAAGAGACAGGTGTGTGTGTGTGTGTGCGTGTGCGTGTGCGTGTGTGTGTGTGTGTGTGTAGAGACGAGAGAGGAGAGGAGGGGAGGGGAGACAAGGGGAGGGGAAAGAAGGTCATTCAGCTAAAACATTTGAAAGAACACTGAGTACATAGTCTCTCTCTCTCTTGAAATGAGGTCATACATAAAAAGTATTCTGGGTGGAAAAGGCTCTCAATGAGTGTTTGTATTGGACTAGATGCAGGAAAAGAACTCAATCAAAAGACAAATTCACTTGAAATTACCAAAACTTGCCTAGCCCATCCTATGCTCAGGGTTGGGATTATCCCCAAAAGATCAAAATTAGGAGACTCAAAGCCCAGAGTAAGGGAAGCAGGGAGGTGTAGCTCACTGGTGTTTAGTTCTTGTTAATAATCATTAACACTCTACTGAGCACTTTTCAGGAGCTGTGCCCAACCTTCGCATGCATAATCTCATGAATTCTCACAATAGGCTAGGCAGTAGGCCCTATTCCCATCTCTACCAAGGCTCAGAGAGGTTGAGGAACTTTTCCAGCATCACAGCAGATCACAAGCAGCAGAGCTGGACTTTGAATCCAGGCAGCCTAACTTCAAAGTCCCTGAGCATAAGATGCAGTCATATCTCCCAAAGACCATGCCCTGAGCAGGTGTGGTTGAAGCAAGGTGCAGGCACCTGCAGCACCTGCACCTTCCTCTTCTGAGGAAGAAAGAACAACACTTTCATTTTTGACAGGGTTCCATGTGACACAATCCCTCATAGAAAAAAGTCCCTCATAGAAAAACCCTGTCTCTGTTGGGGCAGTTGCCTCCCTGGAAACCTTGGGTGGACTGACCACACCTGGAAGTTGCATTCCCTTCTTGATGCCACATATCTGAGAACTTAAAGGTATCTCACCTTCAATCAGTGAACAGGAGGATGAAGGGTCTGGCTAACTATAAAGGAAAATGAGGACATTTAATTTAAAGAAGAGAAGATTAGAAGGGGAGAGCTATCTCAAGCACTCAGAAAGTTTTCTCAAGGAAGAGTGACCAAGTTTATTTTGTGCAGCTCTGGGTCACAGAACCAGGGTCAGTGGGAAAGTAAGAGGGAGACAAATTTCGAATCAATATTACAAGTGATTTTCTTTTGATCTGTTTGAAAATGAAGTTGGCCACACTTAAGATAGTGAGCACCCCGTCAGAGGAAGCAATCAAGCAAAAACAGTTAGGAATCATGAGTGCTAAGAGGGAACTCATCTGTTGGGTAGAAGATTAAAATGACTACTAAAGCCTCTTCTGACTTGAAGATTCCCCAAGTTTATAATTATGATGTTTCTTCTCCTTTTCAAAATTTCTCACTGAGCCAAAGACTTAAGAATGAACCCAATGGTCATTCCAGCCACTGAAAATATAACGCCTTATAAATTCTTATATTCTGCATGTCTGTGTGAAGGGAGCCCCACCTATGACACAAGCCTATATGTCTGTCAGCAGGGGCAACATTTTTCACACTAATAGTACAAGTCAGAATAAATACCATCTCCATTTGGGAGACAGTCTTTGACAGAAGAGAATTGGCCTGCTTGATTAGGAGTATATGTCAGGCACTGATAATAGGGAAATCCTTTTCTGCTGAGCCCTAGAACCTGAACAGTCATAATGAGACCGATTTAATGAGCCTCCTGTTTGTTCTACACCAATATTAATTATAACGCTGTCACAGAAGGCAGCCAGCTCGAGATAAAATAGGTAAAATGCCCAGGAATTGGACTGGATTCAGAATCTTTTCCCCAGATACAAATAAGCTTGCAGTCATGTACATAAGTCTCTAGCAAGCAAGTGGATTTAACTCCTTCTTTAAGCTGTTTGGAAGAAATACTTATGGAATTGGTCTGAACAGCAGAAATGCTTCTGAACTTTGGGTTTGTCCTCAGAATGCGTCTACCCCAAATCTGTCTGACTGACTGAGTCTGATCAGTACCAACTTGTTGGTACCAACTTGTTGCTCCCTTGGAAAGAGAAGAAAAAGGCCCTTCTTGTTGAGTAGGTAGGCACACCTCCAACCCTTCATTTTGGTCAGGTCTCACAAATCTCTCCCCTTAAAGAAATGGAACTTCTTTCAGATAAAACTTAAACTGGGAATTGTCATCAATCCGGTTGAATAAATCATCACCAGGGGCCTATTTACTGCTAATACCTATTGAGCTCTACCAGGCACTCTTGTAACACAAATTACCTTGTGGTCAGTACTGACAGTGTGCTCTTTACAGGAAGCCCAGAGATGTTAAGCACTTTGTCCAAGGGCACACAGCCAGTTTGAGTCAGGATTCAAACCCAGGCTGACTGATTCCAGAACCAGGGTGCTTAACCACAGGCCATGCTGTGCATGGTGTTTGCAGGCGGTTTATTCATTCAGCAAGTGTTAACCGAGCACCTCCTATGTGCCAGGCACGTGCTGAGCAGAAATGAATAAGACACAGGCCCTATCCAGAGTAGTTCGGCAATTCCAGCAGACTGTAACAAACTGTCCCATTCCCTGGATGTCAGCAAGGGCTCCGGGAAATGAAGTGTAACCAGAGACTGTAAAGATAAGTAAGAATTAAGCAGTGAGTGGAGAGGGGAGCCTGAGAAGGAGGAGGTTACCAAAGGAATCCCTGGGATCAGGATGGCAGGAGCACAGCATTGTGAGATATCGAGGAATTACACAACAGAAAGAGGAGAGAGCTTTCTGACAGAAAGGACTTGGGAGGAGGCAAAACTTGAGCTTGGTCCTCAAAAATAGACACAGTAAAAGAAGATGAGCAGTGTATCTGACATATACTTTAAATCTGCTGAAATTTTTTCATATTTACATAACTCTCTCACTCCAACTCAGACCCAGGGAACTTTGCCACATGGATAAAGGATTGACTCCAAGGGGTTAATCGCCTGCCAATCAAAAGAGGCCACAATGGTTCTCTTCTCTTTTCTTACTAAATCCACATTGGTGAGATTGTGATGGTCCAAAGATGGTGGGCAGCTGATGAAGGAGGCATGGGAGAGGACAGACATGGAATCCTGAGCCTTGACTCAGGCAGACTGCGGTTACTCAGAATCTGACACAGAGCGGCAGAAAGAGTTAGAAGCAAAGCAAAGGTCCATAGGCCTGAAAACTCACACCAGTCCCTGGCTCTGATCCTAGAACCCACTGACTTGTGAACCCATGAAGTGGTTCACGTCCACCCACAGCTTCCCACCACCAGCATGCAGGTGGCCTTGCCTGGACCGCCTGCCTCTGCTCGTCTCAGTGCTGCCTGCCTCTGCAGTGGCTCTCCAACTTTAGTGCAGGCTGGAATTGCCTGCAAGGCTGACTGAACCACAGATGGTAGACCCCACCTTCAAAGTTTCTGATTCAGTAGGTCTGGGATAGTGCCAAGAATTTGCATTTCTAACAGGTTACCAGGAAATGCCGATAGTGGTCCCACACTTTGAGAACTGCTGCTCTATGGCACAAGGCAAGTTGTACCTCTCCAGGAAGACTTCCCCCAGCACTCCAGCCCCTCTGGCTTCTTTTCCCAGTCTTACTGCACGTTTAAGTTAATACATACCGCAAAGACAAACCCACTGCCTTGAGAAGAAGCCAGACAGGCAATGGAAAATGAGGGAATTGGATGAGCTCAGATGTATATACATTCATTGTGTGAGAGATGGGAATGATGGTGACCTGGAAAATTCAGGCCCCAATAAAAGGGGGCAACTCACCCAGCTCTAGTCAATTTTTGCTGGGTGTCCTTGCAAGTTCAGGATTGCCAGGTCTTCTTGCTTTCACGAGAAGGTAGAAATCATGGTTTTTTTTGTAAAATATTCCAATTTCTCAAAGTTGGTTCAAGATTTTTAAAGACAATATCAGGATCGGTCAGGTGACCTCTAGCCTCCTGCAGCTTTAATACTTGATGGTTTGGGCTTGTGGTAAAGTATTTGGATGATGTGTTCTGGCCTATCTCAGGGAGGAAGGTTAGAAACACCTGCACTCCATGAGGGCCACTCACTCTTGTCATATTCTTTCCAAAAACCCCTTACCCAAATCTAATCATGAGAAAAACACCACAAACCTAGATGGAGGGACATTCTACAGGAGACCTGACTGGCACTCCTCAAGACTGTCAAGGTCATGAAAAGCAAGGAAAGACTGAGAGAGTGTCACAGACCAGAGGAGACTGGGGTGCCATGACAACTAAATGCAATGTGGTACCCTGGAGTGGATCCTGAAACAAAAAGAGGACATTGATGGAAAAACTGATAAAAATCCAAGCAAAGTCTGGAGTTTAATTAATAGTAGGGTTCCTCATCTGTAAAATGAGAGAGTTGGAGCTGATCCTTCTACCACAAGTGTGTTCCACGGCCCAGCAGCATTGGCATCACCTGGAAGCCTGTTAGGAATGCAAAATCTCAGGCCCCAGCCGCACCTACTGAATCAGAGTCTGCATTTTAACAAGAATCCCTGAGGTGATTTGTATGCTTGTTCAAGTTTGAGAAGTACTGGCCTATTTCTCAAAGTTTAGTGTGCATCAAAGTCACCTGGGATGCTTAAAAATGCAGATATCCGCTTATAGGTGGAATCTAAAAAAAAAAAAAAAGATGCAGATGAACTTATTTACAAAACAGAAATAGACTCACAGAGAATGGATGTATGGTTACCAGGGGGGAAGGGTGCAAGGGAGGGATGGTCAGGGAGTTTGGGATTGACGTGTACACACTGCTGTATCTAAAATAGATAAGCAACAAGGACCTACTGTAAAAAAAGAAAAAAAAATTTTTAATTTTTTAAATGTAAAAACTTTTTTTAAATGCAGATATCAAAGCCCCATCACAGATCAACAGACAGGAAACCCTGGGCCGGGAGACTGGGACTCAGCCTTTTTCATGAGCTCCCCAGGGCCTCACTTTGAGAAACACTGCATGGCTTGTGCCCTCTCACCCCAAACCCCACTGAACATTCTGTTTTCGCCTCACCTTACAGCCTCTCCCTGGCCCCAGAGCCCCTGGCTGCTTGTCTCTTTCAGATCAGGAGTCCCAGGCTGGTGTTCCAGGCAAATTCACCCTCAGGGAGGGGAAGGGGGAGCCGTGATTTGCAACATTTGCATGGTGGAAATACGCCCACCACAGTGGATTTCAAGCACCCAGTGTGATGTCCCTGAACACGGAATTGGGGAAAGATGGGCACACTCAGTCCTTTAGTAGGCGTGGCTGCAGCACACCTGAGTTCACGGCCCTTGTTTCACTTGCAGTAATTCTCAGGGAGCCAAGCCTACCTTTGGTTCTTATTGAAATGCCAGTCATGCGCTCAACACTCTACTAAAGGTTGTAGAGGACAGCAAAGCGGCATAAAAGATTAGGCAATAGGGTTGAGTGATTCAGCGCTCAGGCTCTAAGACAGGACTGGATTCAAATCCAGATCTGCCTCTTATAACTGTGCAACCTTGGACAAAATAAATTGCTTAACCTCTTTAAGCAATTTACTTTGTAGAAATAAATATGTATGTACACGTATGCACACACGCAATATATATATACATATATGATAGTGCCAAATACTAAGAAAATATATATATAATTACATGTGTGTGTACAGATATATTATATACTATATACACACAACCTCAAGGAGCTTTTGGTCTAGCCCTTATAAGGAAATATTAACGTGTTCTAATTTAAAAGTTGGGTGGTCGATACATGGGTATTCATTTTATTATTTGTCTTTTGATTACACATATATGGCATATAATCTTTTGACTGTATTATTTATTTCAGAATAAAAATGGCAATACAAACCCAAATGAAGTTAATCACTAAAATGTGTCATCACATTATGACAGTTCATCCACGTCATTATCCTTCGCATCCATGTCACTGTCTTGAAAAGTGAGGTCATGACCCACTGGGAACTTGGCTAAGAACGTGGCTCTGTTGGGATGTCAGCTGGATGCTTGATGAAGCTAAGGGCCTCTGATTCTCTTTGCAGCTTGTGGGTGCACCCTTGAAGAGACACGAGGGAACCCCATTCAACTAAGAGGGACTTTGTTTATGCTTCGTGGGGACCTGAGTCAGACATTCTATCATTGCCACCACCAGACACAATTGAACTCCTATAAACCAGAAAGCAGGCTCAGAAATGGGGCCAGAGGGGAAGTACAGTGTGACTCAGGAAAGACACAGGCCTTTTCCCCCTTCCATTTAACCACTCTTCAGCTGAAAGCCTTTCTAACAACTGAAATAAGTCATTCATACTCCTTTCTAGGATCCACTAAATGTCCCAACTACCTCCCCCTTTTCCAGGTGGTGTCTTGTTTTAAGGTGCTGAGTGATGAGAGTGGCCGTGGCTGGGCTGCTGGTGGACAGCAGACCCTTGGCCCTGACCATTAATATTGTAGGTCCTTCTCTGGGCCTCAGGCTCTTTCCTAAACCAGCAAGATGGGTGAGGCGACCTCTCAAGCCTCTTGTAGCTTTAATACTCCATGGTTTGGGCCATAATAGAATCTTTTGGTGATGTGTTCAGACCAATTAGGGGGAGCACTTTCAAATCACATCACCCCCTTGATTTCTTATGCTTTTCCTGCTTTGTTTCTTGTAAGATATTTCTACGTAGGAAATAGGGGAGACAGTACATTGCATTTACCCAAGTAAATAATAAAAATAGCTAATGCTTAAATAATGTGCCAGGCACTACTCTAAGTGCTATACAATATATCAGTTCAACTGAGGAATATACTATTGTTATCATTATCCCCAGTTTACACATGGGTAAACTGAGGCATGGAGTAATTAAGTGGTTTGTCCAAGATCATACAACCTGTACGTGTCAAAACCAGGATTATGAACCCAAGTAGTTTGACTCTGGAATCCATGCTGTAATCACTGCACTGCCTTTAGACTGCACTGCCTTTAGACTGTATGTTATCCAGATTGTTCCTGATAGAGTAGTAGCCTTTCTTTGAGGGGGTAAAGCTAGGAGATCCCATTTTATCAAGCTTGGAAACTACTTAGAATCCAAAAATTTGAAGGCTCAGTTTAGAAGCATTGTTGTCCCAGATTCTAGAAATGATTCTCTGCTTTTGCCTGAAAAGGTATCCAAAGGTTTGCCTTAACATTTCCTTTTCCGTCACTTCTTAACGGATCAGCAGCAATGGGATGGTTTTAAACACAGGGCAAATCAAGGCGGTGGAGAACCCAGTTAAGAGAGGCAGGAAAGCAGGATTCTAGTCTTCCAGCCTCTGGCCCAAGAAGCGGTGCACATTGGGGGAGGTGCTTCACCTCTCTGGACCTCACATTTCTCACTTAAAGAAGTGAAGATAGATGACTTTAGAGGTCCCTTGCCTCTCTAAAAGAGACTGTGAGCCTCTATTCTTCCCCCAACTATACCAGTTGCTGACGATGAAGCGATAAGGCAAATGACAAGCAAGTTTTGACGGTGCTCTGAAAGCAGACAGCAGACAAGTAAATTCAGATCCCAGGAATGTGAGAGAAAACTCTGGCATGGCCTTCCTATTTCAACAAACAACAAATCAATGCAGAAACAGCCAGGTAATTAAGAGCCAATTTAATTTTCATTTTCAGACTTTGTTCATCCTAGACCCATCCTCCAAACTACCTATTTTTACCAAAGTTCATCCCAAGCCCAGAAAACAGAGGTAAGGAAGGACCTTTCCCCCTCCACAATCCTTCACAATCCTTTTTCACATTTGATGATAGAAACAAAACCTTTAAAATATTCAACACAAAATGTTTGAGACTTCCAGAGTTTGTGAATCATAACATATCATCAATCTGTCCAAAACATGGCTAATAGACTATAAGTTCCTTCATTATACCTCAGTATCTGATGAGGAGGCACTCAACAAATATTTGTTGATTAGTGACAAATGTGTTGATGGAAAGTTCTAATCATTACCAACGAAAAATCAGACTCATGTGTGTGCTGATTAAACCTCAGATTGCTTCTCCTGGGTTCATCACAAACTCCATTCATCGTCCAACCAGGCAGTGAGAGCCCCTCAGCTTTTACCCTCAAACAGTAAGATTTTACCAGAACATCTGATGCTCAGAGTGCCATCCGACACATTTCACTGAGGAACAGTGAGAGGGATCCAGCACGCAAGACACCGAAGCCTAAAGTCACTGTTGCCTGGGAAACCCTGTGCTTAGAACTTGATAAGGGTTTGGTGGATTATTCCCCAGCCCTCTTACGCATTTAGTTTTGTAACCTCAGGAGGTCAGTGCCAAAGGGGTTGATAAGTAATGAAAGTGCCTGGGGGAGGGGAGGAAGGACAGGACTGTTAGCGAATTTAGGAAGTCAAAGTACAGCACCCAAGGCTAACTTCTCTGAAGAACCCAGTGTTCTTGCTTTGAGGGACACTGGATCTCAATGGCATTACCACCTGGCCTGGGAAAAGCCTGCCTCTTTGCAAGCCAGGAGACTTGAATCAATTATCTCAGTCTGTGTCCTTGCAATCCTGACACTGGGGCAGAGTAGCCCAAGGGTCTTTTCTGTATGACTGGCAAACCATGAGTTAACTTGAGAATGAGGTCTGGTGGGATATATGCTCAATTAAAGAGGAAGATTATTTGTTCAGCTAAAGAAGATCTATGCTTTAATTATGAATTTCACTATCTGAAGGTAACGAGTGACCCTGGTCCCCTGCTAGGATCTGGGGAAGATGATCTTCACCCTTTGGGAACGTAAGCACATCTCACTTACTCAAAGCAGCTGTAAGCCTTACAAAGAAGGCAGGGCTCCTCACCTGCAAAATTCTAGTGGGAAATGAGACCTAGTCAAGGCTCAGAGGGTCGAGCCCTGAATACCAATTCTGATGAGTAGAGAATACACACAGCCATCAGCTAAGTTTTCACGCTCAGTGGAGCATTCTTCTTCTCTTGGAAGCAATTACAATAACCATCATAATTCCACCTGTTATTGTATAGTTCTGTTCAACTTCTCAAACACCTTCCCAAACAGTCTCTCATTTGGATCAGCCGAATCCCAAATCTGTTTATTTTAATGTGGCATTCTGTTTTCTTTCTTTCCTTTCTTTGTTTTCAGCCAGTTCTGGAATCCTTCTAAACTTACTATTGTCAAGCACTCCATGGTCTCCTCCAAGCTGCCTGGCTTACGAGAACAAAGAACCAGGAGCAGTTCTGTCCAGGGGAACTTTCTGCAATGATGGAAGTGCCTTATACCGACACAGCCCAATAGAGCAATTGCTACCTCCATATGGATAGTGAACACTTAAAACGTGGCTACTGTGACTGAGGAATTGAATATTAAATTTTATTTCATTTGAATTAATTTAAATGAAAATAGCCACACAGGACTAGTGGTGCTAGATGGGACAGTGCCATTCTGGGGACTTTTCACAGCAGAGGGTAGAGAAGGTTAAACTGTCAGTCATCATTGCTTAACCTCCTTTCATTTCCAAACGGTACTGATTTCCACACGTGGAAATTTAAAGATTTTTCAGACTTTACATCAAACATCCGTATAATCCACATGCATTAGTGCTGGGGTTGTATGCTTTTTCCTCAAATGCAAATATGGCTCAACATAATGTGCAGCAGTAGCAACTTTATTCTTCTGCAGGGTCTGGGGACCTTCGCATCCCTGCTGGGAGGGCTCCATGCTCTCAGGCTTGTGAATTCCCCACCCTGCACCCACACAGCTCGAGGCTTCTAAAGAGCGCCCTTTGTCTCCTTGGCTTGTGTGTCAAGGAGGCAAAGGGTTCTGTTGCACGGCAATTAATCAAATGGCCCACTTCTACCTTTGATCTGGGAGAAAATAGTCAAGATAACATTGAGGAGGAGAAAGTGAGAGACAGTGACAGAGAAATGGACAGGGGAGGGAGAGGAGAAACTGTGCTAGAGAAAGAAGGGGGAAAGGTAAGGTGGAAGGGGAGAGATGGCGGGAAGGAAGGGAGTGGGCGTTTTAGAGTCCAGCTGTCATTCTCCAGTCTGTATTCTTTAGGAAACCAGGATGTCTCACACCACCGTGGCAAGTTCCTTTCCTACTACTGGCCAAATTCAAGCCACCAGATATCTTAACTCGGAAGAAAAGCCTCATAAAGGTTTATTGGAAATAATAGGTTTGGACCATGCCTATTAACTTCCTACTCCAATACCCCTACGTCTACTTTTCACTCAGGTCAACAATGGGTATACTTCAAGGTGGCACTCAGAAAGGTCCTGTCTAAGAGAGAGTGCTCCCAGGAAAATATGGTAAGCCTGCTTGTCTCTGAGAGCTCCTGTAGACATTTAAACTTTCTTTATCCTGATTGAAAAACCAGAAATCCATGATTAACTGCAGAGAAGGCAGGAACTAGTAATCATTTGTGATTAACTACAAGAGCATAGTAGCAAAACTTTTCTCAAGGCCTTGCAGGGTTTACCTTTAAATGAAGCTCTTTAGACAATGGCTGGGTGGAGGGTAGTCCTGAAAGAGAGAATTGAAAAAGAAATGGCGTTATTTTGTTCAACTAAAGAGAAATGAAGTATTCAGAAACAAGGATTATGTTGGCATTTGTTTTGCTTTCCTTGAAAAAAAAAAAGAGCTATAATATGTGTTCCTTTTGTACATCTTAAAAACATGTTAGGGACACACTGAGCTGATAGGTATGAAAAATTATGAATAGTCCACTCAGTAATTAAAGATGTCTTCTTTTCTTGGCCCTTTTATTTATTTATTTTTTCTTGGCCCTTTTAATGACAGTACTTCCTGCACAATCCATTTTAATCCAATTCTTTGATATTTAAAAAAATGGAGATTCCTATAATTGATTCATAGAGAAAGTTGATTTATCCAAAGGAACTGAGAAAAGTTAGTCTTGGAGACAATTGTTGTAGATTTTTTTATGAGGTTACAATTTGGCAGTTACAGGGGAAATTATCTAGAGATGCAAAGAATTGATCTGCAGTTTTTCTAGAGAACAAACTTGATGATTTCACACGATTGCATAAATACACAGACACAAACACACTTACCCTCTTCACAGTTGTGAGGTCAGCTGGATTTGGGGCCAGACTAATGTTATAAATGTTCTAAATGATGATCCCAACCCTCTTGGGTTCTGTGAAACATGTCCAGTTTTCCCTGACCAGACATTGGAGTCTGGTTATATCTGTCACAGATGAATGAGTTTGTTCTTGGCCTATGCAACTCAAACCCTCTAGGAACCTCTTTGAAAACCACAGAACCTCATTCCATGCTTGATTTTGCACTAAGATCTTTCAATGGGTTGAAACATACAGCAGGTAAGAGCAGGTGTTCCCAGCTTGCAGCCCAGCTCCGTGCCTGAGGAGGCTGCAGAGGGCATGCCGTTCTCATTAACAACGCACCATCTCCACGTTCTCTTCCTGAAACAGGCTCACCTTGTTTCAGACAGGAGAATGGCGACAGAGGCGGGCAATATCTTGACCACTCCACCTCCCAGGAGAATGCTTACAAACAGAGGAAATGTACAAATGAAGGTTAATACACAGCCGGTTGCTAGAAACCTTAAGAAAGCTCATAAAATGTCTTGAAGGCAAATCTTGGCCTTAGCTCCCATCTGACCTAATGATCCAAACATGCAGGAAAATCCAATGGGTATCTCCAGGTACCCTGGATTACCAATTGGAATTTTAGATATCATGGTATACGATGAATGGCTGGAATGGTAGGGAAGATTTCCAAATTCGGAGGGCTCAGAGACTCATTCTACTTTTCTAATTTACAAATGAAGTGCAAATTTTGGTCCATTGGTGACTTACGCAAGCTGACAAAATAACATCTCTTTCTGAACAGCTGCCCCATCAGCTCTGGACAGTTGCTAATCTAAAGTGCTAAGTAACAATGAAACGTTGCAAAATCACAAAGACTCACGCTGTCCGTTTGACAGGGATGTCACGTACAGCACTGAGAAAGAATACCTCCTGTCAGAGGTCCACCCACGGCCTTCACTGCAGACTTGGGGGTGGGGGTGGGGTGACTTTGGAGGCATGGAGCCCTGTACCCTCCACACCCGATTCACCCACACCACAAGTATTTCTTCACATCAGCCTGGCTAGCTGGCTCCAGGCCCCCCAAAAATGGGAGGAAAAAGAAGTATCACTTGAATCAAAAGAATTCATAATGCTGCTTCCAGATACTTTATTCCTTTTTGCACTTCATAGTTGCTGTAACAGAAAAAAAGAGGGGGAGCTGCTCCACTAAGTATGAGAGAAAATGACAAGACCACACGAGGGCAAGAAATTAGAAGGCACAAGAGTCTTTGTGATGAATACTATTTGTTTTAGAAAAATAATCAGTAACACTTACCAAATGCTTACTATGTACCAGGCACTGGGCATGCATTATTTCATTTACTGCAAGTACATATTGCCCTGTGAGGTAGGCATTTGGTCTCCCTTTAACAGTTGAGGAAAGTCAAGCTTTTGTCCCAAGTTCAACAGATGGTAACAGAAAGGCAGGGTTTGCACTTAGGTAGTCTGACTCCCAGGCCTGGCTCTTAACCACTCTGCTGTAAAAGCCAAACAGTGCCTCATGAGGGCTCCTTTTAACCCAGCTGACATCTTCCAAGCAAGAGAAAATCTTTTCTATGTCACATTTCACAATTACTGAACATTACGTTTTAGGATGTCAATCTTCCAAGAGGCTTTTCCCTGACTCCTTCCCTAGGGACCCTCTCAGGGGGAGTCGTGTGGACAAGAAATCAGTCACAGGTAGCCGGCACAGGTTCACAAGGGCCAAGTTAGGCCAGACGAAGGCCAACCACATTTGCTTTTTAATAAGGTTATTAGTCTGCTCAATCGGGGAACATGGTGTGTCTGATTTTCAACAAGATATCTGGCCAATATCTCTCAGGATATTTTGGTGGACAGGGTAGAAAATGCGGTGATTGGAGGTGTGGGAAACTATCTTCCCCAAAGCTGGTCCATTAATGGATTGGTGTCCGTCTCAGACACCGCCGACCAACATTTTTACCAACAACCCACACATTCTAAAATCCCACAGGCACTCCCATTACCCTTCTCCTGGTACCTGCCTCTGCCAGGCCTATCCACACGTACGCACCACCCACACCCCAAGCCTTGCTTTCTTTTGTCTCTGGTCCTCGACTCATGTGATTTCCCAGGCTGGAACACTCTTTTTTCTTAAATTAAAAAAAAATTTTTATTGGAGTATAGTTGATTTACAATGTTGGGTTAGTTTCAGGTGTACAGCAAAATGTATCAGTTATACATATACATATATTCACCCTTTTTTAGATTCTTTTCCCATATAGGCCATTACAGAGTACTGAGTAGAGTTCCCTGTGCTATATAGTAGGTTCTTATTAGTTATCTATTTTATATATAGTAATGTGTATACGTCAATCCCAATCTCCCAGTTTATCCCTCCCTCCCCCTCCCTCTTGGTAAGCATAAGCAGGCTGGAACACTCTTATTTCTCTAATGCCATGTCTTTCACTGCTCAGCTTCAAGGTCACTTCCACAAGGAAGCTTCCCCTAAACATTGCCCACCAAGACTGGACTAGATGTTCACCCTTGACCTCTCTCCCCCTGCACGTGTGCCCCCAGAGCGCCGTAACACCCATTAAAGCATTAATGTCTCTCAGACTTTGTCCTCAGACCATAAGCATCAGAATCACCAAAGAAGCCTGTTTAGCATGTAGGTACTTTGGGCCCCATCATAGAATCCGAGTGGAACCCAAGAGTATGAATTCTTAGTAAAGCACCGTAAGTTGTTAACATGCGCACTGAAGATCCAGAAACAATTCAAAAGAGGCTGTGTGCCCTTGAGATGAGAACAACAGATAAGCAGAATTCAGGCACAGAAAGACTAACTCAGTTGCCCAACATCTCAAAGTAAAACCAGAGTTGTTCCCAGAAGAAAATAATCAGGTTATTTTCTGTTCTCTTTAAGGACCTAAAGACTTAAAGTGAAGAGGTAGGTGGAGAACTAGAATAGTCTCTAAGGTGTGTCTAGTAGGGCTGAAGAAGCCCTAAACCCTGTCTGGTGAGGAAGGAGTCAGAGCTTTGTAACAAGGGGCAGTCATGCTTACCTCCAAAGCAGGTAAGCGCAACAGCAGATGCAGCCTCCAGACCGCAGAAAAAAGCAGAAAGTGCAGAGTGAGTCCAGCCAACAAGCTCTCCCTGCATATACTGACCCCCTGGGAGTGACATGAGTCAGGGTTTGAAAAGCTGGGAAAATGGAAAAGCAAGAGGTACTCTTAGTTAACTGAAAACCATCCTCGGCCAGGCCCAGATAAGCAAGGCTTTCACATGGTGCAATGACTCTATCATGGTAATGTTCATTATCCAGAAGTAGCCCTGCAAAATATTTTTATTTTCCTCCCCAGTTCCAAGGTACCAGAGAGCCGTTTTCCCAAACTTGCCATGACCCATTCTTGGTTTGAAGACCTACTGAAATTAGTAGAGTTCTTTATTTGAATTGGTCAAGAGGCGCTTGTTTTTGAAAGCCCTTTTGGCTGCAGACCCCCTATAGATGTCTATCATCACTAACAAGCCCACTTTTTTCCTTTTTTTTTTTTTTTAACTCTTTATTGAATTTGTTACAATATTGCTTCTGTTTTACGTTTTGCTTCTTTGGCCCGAGGCATGTGGGATCTTAGCTCTCCACGAGAGATCAAACCCACACCTCCTGCATTGGAAAGCGAAGTCTTAACCACTGGACTGCCAGGGAAGTCCCCCACTTTCTCACACATATTTTCAATGAGGTTTTCTCAACACTGAGAATCATCAGCTTAAGTTTTTCTTAATCTCTATTTAAAACACACAAGACATCACTGATTTTGAAAATTCTGTTTCTGTCCTATAGCTTATTATCCAGGCAAGCCCCCTAAATTAACAAATAGTTTCACTAAGTCGGTTGCTTGCGTAAGGCTCACTGTCTGATATTTAAGCGAAAAAGCCCAGATGCCGGCACATTCAATGTTTATACATTTAGCAACCACCTCAAACCCTTCCCCCACCCACTCCCCAAAAGCAAATCCATGAATGCTCATCGTAAATGTAAATATTGCCTAATATAGTGTTTCCAAGTGTTCAGATGAGGCAAACTAAAACAGTCAAGACCGCAGACGTGCTCATGAATATGTCACATATTTGGTCTTGTACAAACCAAAGCAACTTCTGATGCTCTTCTCCCCATAAAATTATAGAAAGGCTTTACTTATAAGTCATGGGCACAAGTCAGTCACTAAGTCATTATCACACTGACATCTCTGGCAGCATTTCCTTAAATGACACCATCCACCTCTCAGCTCTAAAAGTCACTTAAGTGTCTCAACCAAATCATCTATAAAGCAAATAAACTCTAGGAAGATACCTCAACCTAACACAAATACTCCTAATGCTGAGAAAAATAAAGAAAAAAAGCTTGCTTATAAAGAAAGCTAATTTCATATTCCTGTCAGAGAGCCATCAAGTAATACTGCTGGAAAAATAAAAAGTACCTTATCCAGAAACAGTTGAATTAAGCAGATGAATTTTGACAGGACCTGAATAATTAAAGTTTCCACTGCAGCTTTAGAAACTCCTGTTCTGAAACCCATTTTGTCAGCCAATGCCAAAGACTGTTTTTTTGGCTCAGGAACATAAAATCCAAATAATCCCAGAGGATAAGCTGCCTCTTAGCCTCAACACCTTCAGATAGTGCCTTTCAAAGAACAACTCTTTCCCCTGGAAAAGGATCTGTCATCGACATTGTCATGTTAATTGGCCAAATTCAAACACAAGTCATCTCTAGAACCAGCAATAGGAAGACCTTTGGGTAGACTGTTTTAAAACTTTTTCCTAAAGGAAAAGAGACACGTTAATAAAAAGTCGACCTTGTCTTATTCGACCCTAACAATTAAGAACCCAAAACCAAAATGCTTTTTGTTAACTGCTGCCGGCAAAGGAGTCTTATTCTCTGCACTCTTCATTGGACAGCAAGAAATGGCATCCAGACCTCAAAACTCTATATGATAATAAATGGTTGGAAGTGATATGGATACATTTCCATCCACATATAATCCAAAATTGTGTATCAAACCACAGTTTTGCTTTTCTTCTGGAGCAAGTTTCATCCCAGATCTGTTCACAAGCAGCAGAAATCTAGGTTTAAAGGTGAGGCACTGAGGGCTCCATGGAGCCTGGCTCCTGTGTCATGGCTTCTATACAAGGCAACCAATGGTGGGGACCTAGGAACAAATGCAGAGGACAAAGCCCTCTTCGATGGTGCATGGTCAGGCCACTCAAGATGACTCTTCTCTTGCTCTCTGTACATCCTCTGCTCCACCAGTGCCTGCTTCACCTACACCTGCTCCCATGACTGACCTTCCTATGTACCTGCCCCACCCCCAGCTGGAGACTGTTCTCATCTATAGAGCAAAACATCTCCACCTGTAACTTATCGAAGGGGTGACGAGGGGCGTGCACGCCCCCCCCGCCAGTTTCCCTGGTAACCAATGAGCCAATCTGATGTCAGTTCCCCCTGTAACCGGTGTTCCCCCCTCCCACCCCGCACCGGGCGCAATGATGGCGGCCACGTCCCGCCTGCCGTTTGCGCCACACGGGGTGGCGTCGCTCCAGGACCTTGCTTCAGACGGGTGAGCTCCCCCCACGCACCCATGAAACCACGGCTGTCTCTGTCGCTGACTGCGGGCTCTCTCTTCGGTCTCAAGGCTGGGCAAGTACAGGGCTTGCAGGCCTGTGGGGTGCAGCCCAGCAATTGGCGGAGCAGCCCGGAGACGGAGGCAAGTCCCGCGAGCGCCGAGATGCCGGGAAGTAAGGGCGGGAGTGGGAAGGTGCGGGGCCTCCGCTAACACGTGGGGCCTTAAAGTTGCAGGGCAGATCCCGGGGTGGCCGCCCCTCGTATGTGGTGCCCCGTGGTGGCTGTCCTTGAGGAGTGGGGACCACCGGGAGAGTGCGGAGAACTCACGGACGGCCCTGAGGCTGTGGTGGAGATGTTGGCCGCCATTACGGTGGGAAAATGAGGTGAGACCTTGAGGCGGTGGCCGCAGCTGTGGGCTGGCCGTTGCTTTTCGTATTAAGAAAGGCCACAGACGCTGAGCTAACAGCCGAGGCGGAGGTTAGGTGCCCAGGCATCAGGGAAGACATGATGTTAACTGGCCAGGAAGTGTCAAAAGTGGCCTCTGTGGCCACCCAGCCCCCTGGCAGCACTTCTATGAGGCCATCTATGAGGGTGAGCCGCTTTCCCGGCTCTCTTAGTTAATGGCCACCTGCCTGCCAGTGAAGGGGCTGCAATTAGTCCTTGTGAGCAAACCATGGACGATGTATAAGAGAACAGTGGCTCCTAATGGTTCTGCTATTGTATCAAAGTGAGCCTTTTGGAATAGGTTTGGGTTTTATCTTGGGTGTGCGTCTGAGTGTCTCAGTACCTGAGTCCAAATCCTGTTCTCTCTTCCTGGTGCCAACCCTCATTAGGGGGTCCTAGTAACTTGAACGGTAACTCATGTTCTTCAGGAAGTGAGGCATGTGAATCTGAGTGAACGATATGTATTTATCGTCTATTACTGTTATTCGTTTAAACAGCATTGGCTGTTTAGAAACTGAAAAAAATTCCTGGAAATGTCCAAGATGGGACTCTTTTGACATTCTAAAACTGTTTTTTGCATATACCCTTAGAGGAAGCTAGCTTTCTAGAAGGAATTGGTATTTCTCTTCCTGTGCCTTTGAGATGTAAATGAACTACCGGGGCTCTTGGGAACTTGAATCACCTGTGATCCCTGAGAGTGAAGAAAAAAAGAAAAAGAGGCCTTTTTATTTTTATTTTTTTATTTTTATTTATTTATTTATTTATTTATTTATGGCTGTGGTGGGTCCTCGTTTCTGTGTGAGGGCTTTCTCTAGTTGTGGCAAGCGGGGGCCACTCTTCATCGCGGTGCGCGGGCCTCTCACCACCGTGGCCTCACTTGTTGCGGAGCACAGGCTCCAGACGGGCAGGCTCAGTAACTGTGGCTCACGGGCCCATTTGCTCTGTGGCATGTGGGATCTTCCCAGACCAGGGCTCGAACCCATGTCCCCTGCATTGGCAGGCAGACCCTCAACCACTGCGCCACCAGGGAAGCCCGAGGCCTTTTTAAACCCTCGTAGGAAAACTATGAGATCTCTGTGTCTATAGATATATGTATGTCTATGTGTACCTTATGAATATGAAGTGTCTCTGCCTCAAAATGGCATTGCCAAGATTGGTTTGTGGATGAGTTCTGTTTAATTGGCTTAATAGAAATTAAGAACTCAAATATAAAAGAAAGGGGCTTCCCTGGTGGCGCAGTGGTTAAGAATCCGCCTGCCAATGCAGGGGACATGGGTTCAAGCCCTGGTCCAGGAAGATCCCACATGCCGCGGAGCAACTAAGCCCACCTGCCACAACTACTGAGCCTGCGCTCTAGAGCCCGCAAGCCACAACTACTGAAGCCCGCGTGCTCTAGAGCCTGTGCTCCGCAACAAGAGAAGCCACTGCAATGAGAAACCCACACACTGCAACAGAGTAGCCCCGGCTTGCCGCAACTAGAGGAAGCCCACGCGCAGCAACGAAGACCCAATGCAGCCAAAAATAAATTAATTAAAAAAAAAAAAAGGAATATAAAAGAAACTCCAGAATGAATTTCAGGTTCACATGATCTGGAAAATAGTACTAAATCGATATCTGGTATTGAAGCTCATTGGTTTGATTAATATAGACACGTCTTTAGAGTTATCAATGTTAAGTATAATACTTCTGTTGTACCTAGGTTTATTAGAGACTAAATAAGACCTTATATCTGTTGCAAATTTGTCAGCAAGGAAAATAACTTGATATGATGAAACTTTAAATAAGTGTAAATGAGATAAGAGCCTTTAGGTAAACTCTATAGGAATAATTATATTTGGGGAATGTCTATCTAAAATAGTCTCTCCAGATTTTGGTAACCATGTCCTGCCCACTGCCTGCCACACATGGTGGGGTGTCTCTCCCAGGACCTTGCTTCAGGTGTGTAAGATCCCCCTAGCCATTAAACTACTGATGTCTCTGTTGCTGACTCTGGGCTCTTTCCTTGGTCTTGAGATTGGGCAAGTACAGGGCTTGTAGGCCTGTGGGGTGCAGCCTAACAGATGGTAAAAGGTGCCATTCCCCTAACCCTACTCTCCCTGCCTACAAAAACAAAACAAAGTGAACAACATTATCGAGATGAGATTTAGCTTTCTGAGCCTGAAGGTAAGATGTATGCTACGGAAACCAGTACATTTCTGAGTCATTCCTTTCCTGGCTCGGGAAATGACCCTGGCAGAGCCCAGAGAGGGATGACTTGATTTCTGGGACTCAGTAGTTGGGAACCTCTGTAGCTTAAACCCTATCTCATCATTTACTGGACAGTAAGTCATTTTTGATAGACCTTTTCTGCCTGGTTCAGATCTACTACTGAGGATGTAGCTTTGAAAATGGTTAAAAGAAATAAGTGGCATAACTGGAAAGATCTGCTCTATTTGGAAAGAGCAGATTTTAAATACCTGAAAACAGGTAAACGTTGGCTGCGATACAGTTTCTGTAAAACTCCTCCCATTGATTTGAAACCCCCAAGCATTTGTTCAGAGGAGTCACTAAGAGAGACTTACTCAACTGGCTGTAAGGATTTGGTCTTGGCAAGTGTGCAGTATGTCTCTTTTGTTTAGAAGTCATACTGTGCTGGGCCACTAGTGTTGTGAAATAGTCTTGTGTCTTAGGAACAGAACTGAAGACTCAGTATGTCTGTGCCTGAAAACTGTAAAAGCCCAGGAAATTGACTCCCTCCCCCAGAAATGAGCAAAGAGTAAAATCAAGGTCTGATTAAGTGACCTCAAAGCCTGTGATGTCTTACATTGGAGAAGCTGATGGGGCTTTCTGTACCATGTCCAGGAGGATGGGTGATTTGGACATTCCCTAGAGGACAGCCACTTAGACCTCTTAGGGGATTGAGCACATTGTGGCATTGCCTCCCAGGTAGAATTGGGGATCAGGAAGGAAGGAGCAGAGAAAGGTCTTTAGGGTTTGGGAAGACTATAGAAGTTGCTTGACCCAGAACTATATACAATGGGGGGAATACATTTTATTCTGGGTTGGGTGCCATATAACTGATGAAGAAACAGAAATATGAATATAGAACTCTACCTTAGCACTGGTTTTAAGCATAGCTGGAAGAAACCAGTAGTTCCCAAAGCCTGGTCCAATTTTAAAAACCACTGTCCCCTATCCTACCACCCTGTGCTCCTACACACACACACACACACACACACACACACACACACACACATTTTATACACGTAAAATCAGGTTGAAGAATGATAGGTACAGTCTTACTCTGAAGCCCTCAAAGAACACCTAATCCTACCTGCTTAAGTGACCAAAGAGAAAATTGAGGTTAGAGACGTCTATGAGTTATCCAAGATCTAGGCAAGACTACAGCCCAGCCACCCAGTCTCCTAACCCAGTCCTCTTTCTACTGCAATAACTAAAATGTCAGACAAAGACCTTAACCACAGTAATAGGCATCACAATAGCCTTTCTCCCACCCTCTTCACTTAACAGCATCTGCGGGCATTTCAGTGGCTGATCCCTCCCTCAGAATGGCTCCCACCCTCACCCCTGACACTTCATCCTCTCCACACCCTCACTTCCAGTCTAAGATCTGTCAACTGAGAAAACAAGGGTCTCTCAGCTCATTTCAGCAAAGCCACAGAAACATAAACATGAGCAGGCCAGGAATGGTGGTCAGAGTTGAGTGGGGCTGGAGTACAGTGTGTGGGAGGAGGGGATGGGACTGTTGGAGATGGAAGATATTTTGAGGTTATATTGCAGTGCGTCTTTTATTCTCTACCTCACCTTCTGAGAGGTAGAGAATAAAAAAGGCAAGGAACTTTTCTAATAAATGGGTCCAGCCTGCTTAAAAGAAGACGACTGATCCAGCATGACAGTTGTTACTAGTTTCTTTCCCTGTTTAATGTGTGTGATCTCACTAGAGTAGATGCCCGTGAAGGCAGGGACAATGCCTATTATTCAGCACCATAGCCTGAGTGGCTAGCGGAGTGCCTAGCTTACACAGGTGCTGCACAGAGACCAGTTACTGAGGGATGCAAACACAACTACAGATGTGCAGCTCCCGTTACACTTGTCACATGTGAACTCTCTGGGTCACTGGCCAACATTTATATTTTGGGAAGTAAAAATAGCCCACCTGGCATTCCCCGCTCCCCCTGCCCCCGCAGTTTTTCCCCACCAGTTACAAGAATGGCAGGTAGAGTTCTGTATTCATATTTCTGTTTCTACATCAGTTATATGGCACCTAACCCAGAATACAGTGTATCGGGTTGGCCAGAAAGTTCGTTCGGGTCTTTCCAAAAGACCCAAACGAACTTTCTGGCCAACCCGATATTCTCCCCATTGTAAACACTTCCGGATCAAGCAACTTCTATAACCTTCAGAAACTCCAAAGACAGTATCAGGAGGATAGAACAATGGCCTAGGAATGAAGAAACTTTTCCTGGTGGCTCAGTCTCTGACTCACACCTGACCAAGGACAAATCATTTACCTCAGCTTGCCTTGTTTTTACTGTATGCAAAATAGAGTCTTTAACAATACAAGCCTCCTCCTTCCCTCTGAGGGATATTCTGAGCTTTGAGGAGATGCTATCTTTGAAGTGATTAGAGCTCCTTAAAACTGGGCTCTCAATACAGAAGCGGTGTTGTTCTCAGGTTGTGCTACAGCTGCTGTTTTTCCGGCATGAAAGATAGATATTGTGATGCCTTGTTGGCAAGGAGAGGAATTGCTGTGTGTTGACACGATACAACAAGCAGGAGGGCAGGCACCTCAGGTTTAATGGTTCTGATTTCATTCATTGAATTCCTTCTTCCTCATCTCAAACCTCAGTTTCCATTATTCTTTATGGATAGGTATTATTTTTTATTTTCCAACTTCCCCAGCTGCCAGGACATCTGGAGGAAAACAAAGCTGGTCCAAGACATAAATATAGTTTTCCTAATTGAATCAGAGAACCCCAGGGGGTGGAGGTGGGGGTGACACTGCTTCTAAAGGCATCATATGGTTCTTTCAATTTAACAATCAAACAATTTCTGAGTGTTTTCTATAACAGGGATATATAAAGAAGAGTAAAAGCTGGGACTGTGTTTTCTGAACAGATGTATGGTCAGATAGCCATGAATATACTTAGGGGAACTAAGTGCAAATACCTCTGTAAGCACCATCACAATCTCTGTAACCTGAAATTGCCAATGATGTGAGGTTTTTTTTTTTTTAAAGCATTATTCATTTAAATTAATTAATTTATTTATTTTTGGCTCTGTTGGGTCTTCGTTTCTGTGCGAGGGCTTTCTCTAGTTGTGGCAAGCGGGGGCCACTCTTCATCACGGTGCACGGGCCTCTCACTATCGCGGCCTCTCTTGTTGCGGAGCACAGGCTCCAGACGCGCAGGCTCAGTAATTGTGGCTCACGGGCCCAGTTGCTCCGCGGCATGTAGGATCTTCCCAGACCAGGGCTCGAACCTGTGTCCCCTGCATTGGCAGGCAGATTCTCAACCACTGCGCCACCAGGGAAGCCCAGTGATGTGAGTTTTTACGCCAACATTTGAAATGTCTTAGTAATAAATTTGTTCATTCACTCATTCATTTGTTCATTCTGCACATGGTTTGACTGCTTGTCATGATTGTAAGTTCCTCAAATGAATTAATTCATTCAACCTTCAACTAAGTTTGTTATGCACCTACTTAGTATGTGTACTAAGCCCTGGGCTAGGCTTTAGAGAAACTGAGGTGAACAAAACTAACATAATCACTGATTTCATGAAGCTTACAATCATATAGGGAATATATACATTAAAGAAATATTTTAACATTTAAACACTTTAATTACAATTCTGCTATGAAGGAATAGAATAGTCACTATAAAAGCAATCAGACTTAGTCTCATCAATCCCCATAGACTTGGAGGATTGGAGGAGTTTGCTAAGCAAAAATTCGAGGGAAGAGTATTCCAGGCAGAGCCAATAGCTACATAAAGGCCTGAGATGGGCCTTCTGGCATGAAAGAGATCAGAAAGGACAGTGTGGCCAGAACCTAGTGAGCAAGGCAGAGAATAGTAGGAGGTGAGT
This sequence comes from Balaenoptera borealis, assembly GCF_965194805.1. Lineage (NCBI taxonomy): Eukaryota > Metazoa > Chordata > Mammalia > Artiodactyla > Balaenopteridae > Balaenoptera > Balaenoptera borealis. The sequence goes on along the minus strand of NC_138874.1, from coordinate 1,001,204 downwards.
ATGGAGACTCACAGAGATGAGCCTTCTCCATTTCCTATAATTACTGCCCTAGCACCTAGCAGAGCTAGGTTCTGGAACAGATGAACAAATGCAGCTTGGAGCACTAGAGGTATCCTGGCCTGTTGGCAACAAGATGTTCCCCAGTGTGAGATCCATCTTTACCTAATGGTATGAGGTTAGACAGAATGGCTTCCATAGATTTGCTTATGCTGCAAACAGCCTTGTAGAATTAGAAAACTGCAAGAATGAAGGTATGCTCTTACCCACTTTATTATTCATCTATCTTATGATAGATAGGTAAAACCAGGGTTGGGGTTGCTATTGAGGTGAAGATGTGCAAAATCTCCGTAAAGTCCAAGTATAGGTTAGAAATTTGGTTTCAAGGTATCGAGTTGCAATAATACAGCATCTCTTAAGCAACTTAATTCTATTGAACAGTAGAAGAAATAAGATCAGACTCTGAATAACAGCTCAACTTTCTTCAAAGCATAATTGCCCAGTAAGTTTATACATAGAAAAAGAAAAGGGTATCTGGACACTCTGGACTTTGCCACTCCATTTTGCCATTAATTTTTTAAACAAACAGAATTCACCCCACGATAATTCACATGAAGAGACTTGCATGACAGAAATATATACAGAGTTGAGGGCAGGGTTAAGGGAAAGAATAAACAAGGGATGTTGAGGCTTCCAGGGAGTAGAAAGAATGGAGGCAGTTCTGCTGGGACTAGGGCTGAGGGGACGAGGAGAGGGAGCAGCGCTACTGGCATTCAGGACAAAAGCAGCAGTTGTGGAGGAAGGAAGCTGCGAAGGAGCAGGAAAGACCATCCTGAGACCTCTGTCTGCAGCTCTCCAGGGTCCCCGCAGTGCCTCCGATTGCTGAACCCAATGTAAGCCAGTCAGCAAAGGGGCATGGACAGCACGGTCCACAGGGTCACCCTCCGGGGTACAGGGCAGGGCAGGGGAAATGGATCCTAAAGGAAAAATAGAGCACATACAGAATAATCAGCACTAATAATAATAATGCTCTAAGTATGGTGAGGAAAATATGGTGTAGCCGTAACAGGAAAGGGACAGAAAACTGCTGGTTATATACCGTATATATATACACACACACACACACACACACACACACACACACACACACACACACTCTAAACAGTAACATACAATACATAATGTAAATATAATGTACTGTAATATGTGATAAATTCACAAATATACCTACTTTTATGTCTCTATGTCAGCTATTTTATATATATATATATTTGTGTGTGTGTGTGTGTGTACATTGTGCGAATGTATAATGCATATATATTTTCACCTGTAGTTAGGCTGAAGATAGGTTTGCATAGGCAGGATGTTCTGGCCGCATGGATGGCTGATACTGAAAATGGGAGGGGAACTGCCTGGTATTTCCACGTGTCTGGCACAGTCACACGTCTGTTTCCAGATGAAAGAGTTGTGAACTGACTCTGAAGTCAGTTCTGTATGAGGTAAACACAGTAAATACTTTCTGAGGTTCACAGGTTCCCCTCTCTCTGGAAAAAAAAGAAACCCTGACTTGCAGGAAGTGGTTCTCTAAAGCCATGTTGACAGACACGTTTCTTTTAGGGCAGATGTCCTTCTCCACCATGCCTATGCATCACACCCTTTCCTTTGATTCAGAACCCAGTTCACACGTCATCTTTCCAGCTCTCCACAGTCGTGTTCTTTCTGTGTTTCTCATGCTCTTTATGTTATACCTTATAATGATCTGTCTCCTCTGGGAGCAAAGACATGTCTTGTTTTCATTTGTTTTCTCTTTTTATTTGGCATAAATGAAAACAAATAAATGAGGTGAACTTGTTTAAAGTGTACATGAATGGATGAATTGCTCTGTGAATACTAAAATGCTACAGCTTGACCCACAGGGGCGTTCTTATCCATTTGGAGCCTCTCCCCGATGCTTTAGAGTCAGAATCCATATCAGGTTTATAGTCTTGTTTCCCTTTCTAGGGAGAGAATGGTAGGACAGGATAAGGGGGTGAAGATAACTCTAAGCACTTAGAGCAACTCTGGTATCTAGATCCAAATGAAACCAAGATTTTGGTGAAAGACACAGATGACTCCAGACAAGCACAGAAGTGTGGAAGAACATAATGCCATTCTCTCCGCCAACCAGTGACTTGGCAACAGGCTCAGGACTGAAACCAGAGCAGAGAACTTCTCAGCCATGGATACACTTCCTTACCTGGTAGCTAGAGAAGGAAATGCCAGATGCTCTAATGTCATTTGAGGCCAACAATCCATAGGGAGGTCACTGATCTATAGAGGGGCCATAACAAAATGTGATTCTAGCAAGCTGATGTCAAAAAGTACTCTTAATCTCTTTTTTCCCATGCATAAGTAACTATACACTGCACGTCAATGAGCTTTCCCTACGCAGCCAGGCCATTGAAAACCATTTATGTGGTGCCAGGTATGTATTTTAATGGCATTAGTCTAAAGGTCAAGCAATGCAAAGAAAAGCAGCCAGGAAGCAGGCCAACAGCTCAGGCAGGTAATTGAGCGTGCAAAAGCACTCCGCCACTGTAGCGACTAGTCACCTTTTTGTTTATTTCTCTACTGCGTGGTGTGGAAATGGTGTTCTTTTATTTTCTCTTCTCTGTTTGTTAGAAATCAGCCATCAAGATAAGGATTATCCATCCAGAAATAATATTGCTATTGGCAATAGTCTACCAGCAAAAGTTGGGCTTTCACTCTAGAAAAGAGAGTCAGGGAGAGTCAAGTATCAGCTCTTAAACTAAACCTCAAGTATCCCAGTGAAGATTGGAACAAAACTGAGAGTGGAGGTAGAGCTTTAAAAATGTGGACATCCCCAGCTTCCAGTTCCAGTTTGGAGACCTGGCCGACCAGATCCTTGGGGAAATACTTTTGTAATTCATAGCAATGTCTGCTTGCTGAAGCCACAGAGAACGATGCCCCTCCATTTATCCATCTGTCTGTCCATCCACCCAAAAAGCATATATTTAGCACATAAATAATAGTGATAATAATAAGTAGCTACAATTTCATTTATTCCTCATTGTATCCCAGAAACTGGACCCATTGACTTATACATATTAGCTCATTCAGAATACCCCCAGGAGGTCACAGTAAAGTCTATCCAAAACCAGCATCTTATGGGCCCCACCTTGAAGGGCTCTAAATGTGGTCAGAAAAGAGAGAAGCCATGTGATAATCAGCCAAGACAAGGAAAACATGATATTGAAGGACTGCTGTATGTGAATGATTCCTCTCCTCAGACTCAGAGGTTAAAATGAACTTGTCATCATTAAATTGTCTCAGAGCACATTGAAGAAGTGTCAGCCCAGCTGGAAAAGGCCTAACTATTGAATGGTACAGGGAGAAAACCAGAGAGGTACTCGTTCTGCAGATGCATATTTTGGAAGAAGTTCTGCTGGGGAGATTCCCTTTCTCTCTGCCTTGTTCCCTCCCTTCATGGCAGGGTGGCGGCCAGGGCCCAGGCTGCATTTCATTCCAGTCGCTGAAGCTTCATCCTGAGGCCTCCTCTACGGGCACGCACAGTGACTGGATATGTGGTACCCAGAAATCAGCGAGGATATTTCTAGAAGTGCCGCTCTTCCCACTACTCTGCTCTGGGTGCTGCCAGAACCCGCCTCGAAAGATGAGAAAGATATAAGAAGGAAGCATCTGCCTAACTAGCCAGGACATCTTGCCTCTTCTGCTACCCCCTCCCCTACACATTCACTCCCTTTTGCAGGGTGCAGGCCTCTGGCAGGCTGACTGTTCTGCTGGGACCATTTGCTCTACTTCCCTTGTTCACTCTGCTACAGAATCACAATACAAAACAAAGCAAAAATGCTTGTCATCCCAGGATGGATGAGAAAACTATATCCTAATCCCATCAAACTTCCATGTGCGAGTAGGAGAGGCACAGGGTGACACACCAGAGCCAGAGAAATGCCCCTGGGTAAGACCTGAGCCCCAATAATAGTTTGGTGCCTAAACTCTTGGTACCTCTCTGAGGTAAAAGTGAATGCCATTAAGAAATGGAGGTTCCCAAAGACTGAGAAAGAAGTGTGGGCTTTTATTAGTTATTGCTGAATATTTGTGTCCCATTTATCACTGATTGTTGGCTATGAAAAACCCAGATAAAGAAATTTGGCCACCTGAGTGCCTGGGGCTTTCAATCAATAACAAGCTAGCCTATCAGTGGGCCCCATTTCTGACTGCTTTGCCTGAGACAAAGGTCCTTTGTAGACTCAAATGCCCCAGAGCTCGGGCTTCGAGCTGTGTTGATGCAAGCAGAAGGAAGACGGAGAGAGAAAAGGAAAAGAAAATCTTGTGCTTTTCTCAGCAGAAACTTAGTATTGAGAGCGACTTTTTAAAGGAAAAGGCTGTTGGTGCATGATGAGGACCAGGATATTCTAAAACATCTTTTACAGGTTTCCTCCCTGGACTGGTAATACAGCTCTAACCTGGCTTTATTTTGGAAGTCTCCAAAATACAGGTGCAGAGCTGGATATGAATTTCCAAGTATGCCGCTTTGATGTACCTTTGCTATTGTCTTTTCACGGATCTGGAGAGGTTAACGACCTTTCTTTTTCCTTTTTTGGAGGGGAGTTGAGTAGAGGGGAAGAAAGAAACTGGAGGAGGATATGTTCAAAATAAACCCAGAACTCTAAAGGTCATTTTTTAGTCTGGAGAGAGAAGAATCATTCTTTTGTAGAACTAGCCTTCACTTAAATAAGTTGCCCTGATTTGAGGGACTACCCCAAAATGCAAACCATCTGCTGTGACACTTAATTGTGCCATTCAGGGTCTTCTTTTTTCTCTGACTGAATGGACCGTCCAGAATTAAAATGGAGTGATCAAGTTTAGGCCAGAGAATTAGGAGCAGACACAAGAATTAGGAACCATAGGCCCTACTCATGAGTGTAAGAACTCTCTAAGTTGGATTCAGCCTCATTTTCTCACACTTATCATTTTTGCTGTTTCCTGGCAGTAATTTGCAGTGCAGTGAAAGGGAGGTTTTAGAGCTTCTTTCCTCAGCGTCATCAGTGGAGCTGGAAACACTGCTTCCATATGACCCTGGACCAGGTGGAGGGAAGAATCCCAAATGAAAGGCTCAGGTAGCGTTAACCAGGAAAGGATCACAGGTAGGCTGATTGGGGGGCAGTAGGAAGGTGGAAAAGGAGCCTACCTGGCAAGGCACCCTGAGATCTCCAACAAAGGCAGCAAAATGGGTCCAAGTCTTCCTGTATTTTACTTAGTCACTCAAATTATCACCCACTGGACTGTTCCCCAGAATGAGTACCAGGCATTTCTTTTTCTCAAAAACGATAACACTGTAATTGTATAGTTTTAAATTTTGCATAGTATAATTAAAATTAGCCATCCTCTGCCCCACTTCAACCCCAGAAGGCTTCTTGCTCCCAGAGGCAACCACCCCCCACCCACTCAGCTCCTGCCTCTCCCAGACACCCTATATTTGTAAACAATATGCTTACCATGCTATTTCTTGGTTTATTAATTTTAAGGATTATTTACTGGATTCCTGGAAAGAAGATGGGAACTCTGCTACTTTACATACATGCGTCCAACTTTCCTTCTCCCATCACCCCCAAATAGCAATATTGTAACATTGTTCATTAATAGTCAGTGGTCAGTGTTCCCTTTTGACTGTGCAAATATGGCTCACCATTGATCCAAGTAGTACACTGAGCTAATGCCTCTTTTCTTGTGCACCCTTCATATCTCCCAGATGACTGCCTTTGGGAACTTTGCTAAATTCCCGGAGAAGAAACATCCAGTTTAGTCTCTTCATTCCCTCATAAACATGACTGTCCACTCCTAGCACGCTGCCTTCGTTTGCATTGCTCTTCTGCCTCTCTCCATCCTTTCAAATCCCAACCATAACGAAACCTCATGTACTGTTTTCTCCAAGACGCTTGAGCCACGCCCACCCGCCAAAGCCCCATTGCTTTCCTTTGCTTCTAAACGTCTATAGAATTCACAATCTGGACTACACAATTGAGCTGTTAATTAAATTCATTCTTATAGTGTTTGATGTTATTTTTTATGTTATTCTTGTCTCCCCAACTGTAAGTCCTCTGAAGGCAGGTCGTCTTCTGCCTTGTACCTCCTCTGTATTCATCCCCCTCAGGAAAGCCCTTTCACAGAATAGTCCTCAATACCTTCTCTAAGGCTACTTCTCAGACATTACTGAATTCTTTCTTTGGGGATCATTATTTTTCCCAGGGATGGGCTCTTGACACATTCTTCATAGCAATTTCTTTTAAGCCCTGCTCCCTAAATAGAAATGGTTTGATTATAACCCAGGGGTAATCACAACCAAGCTACAAATCCTCAAAGCCTTCTTTGACAGTGTCTTCTGCCTTACCTACCCCATGTCTAATCAGTTACCATTTTAGTGCCATGGTGTTTCCTGTATCTGCCTTCTCATTTTGCTCCTACTGCCTCTCTCTCTCCCTCTCCCACCCTTACCCCCCAATTCCGGCTTTTATTTTCTGTCGTCTGCACTGTTGTAACAGCTTCCTGAATCACCTCCTCCTTCCTGTCTTTCACCTCTAAACCCATCTGCCAGATAAATTCTTCTAAAGCGTGGTTCATCTCTGCATGGTTCCTCATTGCTGTCCTGTCCTACAGTCCAGACTCCCTGCCTGGCATTTAAAACCTTCCATTCAGCCTTAGCTCCTGTTCCTCTCATCTCATTCTCTACATTGCCTCCAGCTAGAAGACTCACTCTTTTGCAAACATATCTCCATGCTTTTTGGCCTTTGCATATGCTGTTCACCACCTGAATTACTTATCTTCACCATTCCTGCTGTCACGTCTACCATGAAGCCTTCCCTGCTCTCCTCAGCTCAGCAAGATCCTTCTCAACTCTAGATTCCTATAACTTTTTATTCCTATCTTTCTAAAGAAGTGTGTTACATTCTACTTTTTAAAATTGAAGTATAGTTGATTTACAATGTTGTGTTAATTACTGCTATACAGCAGTGATTCAGTTATATATACATATATATATATATACATATATATATATATACATATATATATATACACACATTTTAAAAAATATTCTTTTCCATTATGGTCCACCATAGGATATTGAATATAGTTCTCTGTGCTATACAGTAGGACCTTGTTGTTTATCCATTCTATATATAAAAGCTTACATCTGCTAACCCCAACTTCCCACTCCACCTCTCCTCCATCCCCCTCCTTCTTGGCAACCACCAGTCTATTCTCTATGTCCGTGATTCTGCTTCTGTTTCATAGATAGGTTCATTTGTGTCATATTTTAGATTCCACATATAAGTGATATCCTATGGTACTCGTCTTTCTCCTTCTGACTTGCAACTAGAGATTATCATACTAAGTGAAGTAACATTCCACTTTTTATTATCATTATTTGTGGGTCTGTTTTTATCTCCCTGACGAGTGTAAAAGATCGTGGAAGGCCTAAACTTGGTCATTTAATGTTCCGTTCTCCACAAACATGGCAAGTTGCACAGATTAGGAGATGCAGGGGTTGAATAAATGTTTCTTAAGTAAATGAATAAATGAAGTAAAACCACATTCTTCTATCTTGAACCTACAGATCCTTCAAAAGACCATTCTAACACTCTTTACTCTCTCTCTCTCTGGTTAGTGGCAGAGATGAGTTGCAATACCCAACTTCCGGTGAGTGGAAGAGTCTAGATAAATACAGTGCTTGCCAAAAAATAATGTCCTAGTGTTAAGTCGAGTGCCTCCTACTCTTATGCATAGCCCAGGAGGTCATGCTATTTCCCGACCCAAAGACCCTCTTGGGGATGGGGTTTAAATTCAGGGATACAATAATTCAGAGCTGTCAACACTCACCCTGCTTGCCTCAGCCTCACAACTCAGCTCTAACTACAAAGCAGCACTCTCCCCATCCGTAAGTGGAAAAGGAAGTCTCTGTCTATTTTTACAGGATTGAGGGGGAGGCAAGAGGAAGCATTTCATTTAATTTCTGTTTCTTCTCTTGGCCTCTAACTCTCTGGCCAGGGTTTTCTATTTCCAAAGCTTTGTATTATGTAAACATAGGAGGGCCCTTCTCAAAAACAGAAGCAAGCTCTGCTAATTTCCAGTCTCCCTTCTGGAATACTCAGGAGTCCTGCTAAGCATCTTGATCTCAGGCGAATATGTCTTTGGCAACAAGTCACTTGTAATGGCCAACCCCGGGTCAATAGATTCAACTGACTCTATGTACCCATGATATTTGCAGTACTCTCTGGTTGAAAACTTTCCTAGAGAAAAATGATATTGTCCATGACTTTTCTCTTACGCCATTTCACACGAAGCCAAACATGCTTCCATTTGTTACATTGAACAAAGTTCACCAGAGCCAAGAATAATTCTTAAGGAAGCTTCTTGTAACCCATTCCAAAATTACAAAAATAATTCAGGCAAAAAGTGACTTGAGAATTACATTATCCATGTCTTGATGCTGTATAGAATATGTAGCCTGGACTCATTCTATCCCTACCCGCCTCCCCTTTTAAGGAGATGTGGCAGAGGGTAGACAAACATACAGGTGCAAGCTCCTATGAGGACTACGTCATTTTTAAAATGGCCCAACACAAACATGCCTTTGAGATTGCTACCAAAGCTGGACAATCTTCATAGCTCTGTATCAAGCACAGAGCACTGGGCCCATGCCCTAAATATCTGAGATCCAAGATTAGAAATCTCACCTTGATGCAGCAATGAATCAGATGAAATTATAAGAAAACAAGAATTACTTTTATTTTCCCTACCTTTATCCCACATCACTCTACCCTCAGGAAGAGAATTTCTGGAACCAGGATACTAATAATGCTGATGAAGTGCGTTAGATGTCTTGGAAATATTCTAGACTCTTAGTCTTCCAGTCTACAAAGGGTGGTAGCAGATGGCACAGGACCCAATCTGTTTTCAAATGTTGCATTTGTGAGTGGAAACAGGCACTTTGGACAGATTCCAGTTGGTAGATTCAATGAAGAATAACATAAGCCTCAGATTCCCCAGTGGTAAAACAAAGGACGTTGGGTGAGATATTCTCTCAAGTCCTTTTCAGTGCTAATATTTTATGATTCTCAGTGGTAAAAATGCAAGGATTTGGAATGACCAGTCTCATTTCTCCCATTAAGCTCTGGGTGAACTGAGGGCCAGTATTACATTGCATCATCTCATGTACAGTAATATGTGAATAACATTACACAATGCCCGCTTTTATTAATGGGAACACTCTTCCAGCAATAATGCAATACCCTTGAGCTCATTCTGGCCTTCTTTGTTAATACCCAATCCAGTTGCATTGTCAGGAGCTATAAGAACATGACATAGACTTTGGAAGCAGGAGCAGTTGAAGAGGGCAGGCACATCAGGGAATGACACAGACTAACAGCCCATAGTCTTGTTCATGCTCACAGTGGATGCTCAGTGAATGCCTGGTGACTAAGAGTGAGTAATGTAGAAACACTAGTGGATTTGTTAAGTGCCCAGAGTCAACACCTTTGCACCTTGCTATTTTCCTGGGGCTGAGTCTCGGTGGGGGATGGAAAGGAGGGAATTCACATTTGGGAGTACTTTTAGAGTTCCCATATGTTGGGGACTCTCATTTATTGGTGTTCCAACTCCTAATTATATGGGATGGGTTCTCTCTCATTAGATAGATATCCCATTCCGAAAAGGCTTGGGACAGGCATATTTTGAGTCAAATCTACACACTTGATTCCTGATTTGGGCTACTGTCCTAAGTCTCTGTCAGCTCTCTAACACAGGGTACCCTAGAATGAAAAACAGAGATCCTCAAGTATCTCACCACGTCCCTTTCTTGGATGGGTCTAAGCAGCTCTCCTTGCTTTCTTCCCTCAGCAGCCCCCTGGTCCCATAAAGCTCTCTGTGGACAGCACCCCTGGCAAAGGGCACCAACTTTCAGCTCTGAAATCAAAGAAGGAGCAGTCAACAGGCTTACACAGTATAACCCTCTTTCTGCTCTTTACAAACGTCTCACCTGCCTGACCCTGACCTTGATACGGGGTTGAGCTCAGCACTGTCCTTCAATAGCCCCGTTATGCCATTTGTCTTTGGAAAACACGGGTAGCCAATACCTATCCTATGATTGATACTTTCCTCAAAGAAAGATGAATCCTCCATAGACCCATTATCACATGACCTTTCTTTGAGCTATTTTACTGGAATTGACTGTTATTTCCTGGAACCATCCATTCTCTCTCCTTTGGTCCCTGAGTGCCAGAGAACAGGATAAAGTTAAGAAGTAGGCCGGACGCTATGAGGCAAAATAAAACAATTGGCCATATAGAAATTATGTTTGAAGAGAGCTAAACTTTGATAATAAGTTTATTTGCTATACAGAATAAGAAGAATGTTAGTCTAGACTAAGTTTTCACTCCATTTTGCCCTACTATCTCTCCAAATCGTATCACATTCATAATGTCAGAGGAAGAGCTAGTTAACATTTATAAAGTGTGACACTCAGCACAGCTCCTTCCTCTGAGGTTCTGATTGATTTCTCTCTGTGCTTGATCCCCCTTTGTGGATGTTCTTCTCCTCTTGTCAACTTATATTTCACTGTTTTCCCTTTAAGCATGTTGAACAAGTTGATATCCCTCATACTGCAAAGGTGTGGGGTGCATTTGGCCTTGGACAAGCTTGGAAGACTTTTCCTTTTTAGGGAACTTAAAGTTGACACGTTCCATCGAGCCAGCCATTTGTTTGGGAAACCTTTCACATCACTTGCAATTGAAAAGCAGTTAACACTGAAGTCTCTGCTTAGAAGTCCTTATAGATTGCCTCATTAAGAGAGATTTGAATTTCTACATGGCTAGATATTTAAATAATTTGCAAGAAGTAGAAACCAAAACCTAGAATGGCCACTTGAGTGTTGAGGCAGAGGTGAAAACACCCAAATGAGAATTTTAATAATTTTACAATTTGCAAAAATTCTTAGAAATTCCACAGAAGTATGTGAAGAAATGGACCTCGATATATCCTGTAATTAATATCTAAGGCATATATTATGATTGTCTTTTGGACAACAGGGTCATGAGGAGAGAGCTGGGTTTGTGCTACTGGTACTCTCGAGAAGGTTTGGGTCCTTGTTAACATCTTTGGACATTTGGTCTGTTTTGCCCCCATAGTTTTTAGAATCATCTCTAGGAAATGTCAAGCATGTGTAATCATCCAGGCTCCAAGATGTGACTTTGAGGTCAGGTGACAGGACCTGACCATGTTATGGAGAAGGTGGTCCAGCCAGCTTGTGCTTTTAAAGTCATGTGACATATCTGATAGAGCTATTTTTGGTTTTTAGATGAAAGGATTCTTCATTTTAACATGACTACAAAAACAAACTATTAAACTTTCTGGTGTTTCTTCTTCCAAGGAAGATGAACTACACACCTCCGTACCGCATCCCTCAGGTTCACCCCTTCTCTGAGCCTTACCCCATCATTGTACTTCACATCCTTCCTGTATCTCTAGGTGAGTCTTGAGTGTGATGAGACTCATGAGGACAGGGAGATGCTGCTTTATCTTGCTTGGTAACAAAATATAGAGATGTCTGTTGCAAAAATAACTTGCTGATAGAAAGCAACATTTTTATATTTTTGCTGCAGCCAAATGGGCAGCATTAAGATGCTCTGCTTCTTGCTAAACAACCTGAGGTTAAATAAAAGCAGTGTTCAGAATCAGCATTTTTGAGACAAAAGCCAGTGTCCAGGCAACATTCCCTTCCCCTCACCACCTACCTGCAAGAGAGTTAGCAGGGCAATCAAAAACACCTCCCTCTTTTCTCAAATTTTGAATGGATGGAAATATAGACACTGAGATCTGTTTTGTTATGGATGAAAGCTAGTCTGGGGGTTGTGAATTAATGTGCAGCCCCAGTGGTTTTTTAATTTATGCCCGAGTGAATCAGACTTACCCACCCAGGCACTGGTGGAGCCGGACAACCTCAGGCCTATCTCCAGGCAGACACAGGTGGCTCACCTCACGGCAGAGTAGGAAACAAGCTTGACCTGAGGACAGGCTGCTCTGAGAATGTGAGAGAAAAGATATACCACCCTCACACTACTCAGAAGAAAGCTGAAGTGGCTATATTCGTATCAGACAAAGCTGGTATCAGGTTAAAGAATATTACCAGGGATAAAGAAGATCTCTCATAATTATAAAGTGGTCACTTCATGAAGAGGATATAACAATCCTAAACATTTATGCAGCTAATAGAGTTTCAAATTTACATGAAGCAAAAACTGACAGAACTGAAAGGAGAAATAGACAAATCTACGATTATAGTTGGGGATTACAACACTCATCTCTCAATAATTGATAGAACATGTAGACTGAAAATCAGTAAGGATATAAAGTAGGGGTCAACACACTATGGCCTTGGGTCCAAATCCAGCTCATGGTGCGTCAAATACAGCCATATCCATCTAAATACTTTCTTGATAGAGCTTCAAATTTGAGTAATTGTGACAGGGAATGTATGGCCCACAAAACTGGAAATATTTACTATCTGGCTCTTTACAGAAGAAGTTTATGAACCTCTAGACCCTTGATATACAAGACAACATTATCAACCAACTTGTCATAATTGACTTTTGTAGAGCACTCCGTGGTATAGAAGAACATACATTCTTTTCAAGTGTACATGGGACATCAAACAAGATACACAATATTTGGGCCATAAAACAAGTCTCAATAATTTTTAAAGGATTCAACTATGCAAAGTATATTCTCTGACCATAATGGAAGTAAATTAGAAATCAGTAACAGAAAGATCTCTGGGAAATCCCCAAATATTTGAAAACTAAAGAACTTCACATATTTCATGAGTCAAAGAAGAAATCCAAAGGCAAATTAGAGCACATTTTGAATTAAATATGCAAATTAAATGTATGCAAAAAAATCACAAAAATATTGTAGGCTACTGCTAATACTACTTAGGAGAATATATATTGCACAAAATACCTATCTTAATAGAAATTGAAATTAAAATTTAGTAGAAATTTTAAAATGACCTCAGCTTTCACGTTAAAGAGCTAGAAAAAAAAAAGAATAACAAATTGAATCTAAGTTAAGTGGAAAGAAAGATCAGGGCAGAAAGAAATAAAGTAGAAAATCAAAAGACCAATGAAAGCTTGTTCTCTGAGAAAATCAATAAAATTGATATATTTCTACCCCAACTTATAAGGAAACAAAGAAAGAAGACACAAACTACCAATTTTAAGAATGAGAGGAGTGACATCACTACAGATTTTATAGATATTAAGAAGATAAGGAGTATCATGAACAACTTTATACCTATAAATTCAGTAACTTAGATAAAATGCACAAATCCCTTGAAAGATACAAACTTCCACAACTTACTCAAGAAAAATAATCTGAATATCCCTAAATCTATTAAAAAATTAAATTTGTAATTTAAAACTTTACCGCAAAGAAAACTCCAGGCTCAGGTGGCTTCACTAGTGAATTCTATCAAACATTTAAGGAAGAAATATTACCAATTCTACACAAGCTCTTCCAGAAAACTGAAGAAGAGGGAATACTTCTTAACTCATTCTACAAGACTAGTCTTACCCTGATACCAAAACCAAACAAAAATATTACAAGGAAAAAAAAAACAAAAAAACTACAGACCAATATCCTTTATGAACATAAGTACAAAAATTCTAAACAAAAGTTTAACAACTTTAATACAATGGTACATAAAAAGAACAATACATTTGACCAAGTGAAGTTTGTCCCAGAAATGCAAGATTGATTTAACATTCAAAAATTAATCCATAGTTTGCCATATTGATGAACTAAAAACGTAAAACAATATGATCATCTCAATAGATGCAGAAAAAGCATTTGACAGAATTCAATTTAAATTTCTATTTAGAAATTCTTAGCAAACTAAGAATAGAAGGAATTTCTCCAATCTTGTAAAGGGAATTTATGACAATCTACAGCTAACATCATACTGAAAGGTGGAAGACTGAATGCTTCCCTGCTGAAATCAGGAACAAGTAAAGGATATCCACTTCACTTCTTCACAACATTGTATTGGAGGTGTTAGCCAGATCAATAAGGCAAGAGAAAGAAAAAAAAGTATCTAGATTGGAAAAGAAGTTGTATTAATTCACAGATGACAATCGTGTGTAGAAAATTAGATGGAATCTGTAAAAGAACTCCTGGAACTAATAAGTTTTGCAAGGTTGTGGGCTGCAAGATGAATATACAAAAATCAATTGTATTTCTATAAACTGTCAACAAACAATCACATATTGTATTTAACAAAATATGATTTATAACATCAAAAATATGAAATATGGTTAAGTCTGATAAAACATGTCTAAGACCTGTACATTAAAAACTATAATACATCACTGAGAGAAATTAAAGACAAATAAATGGAGGAATATACCTTGTTCATAGGTCACAAGTCCTAATATTGTTGAAATAAGTTTTTCTACAATTGATCTATAAATTTAATGCAAACACAATAAAGACCCTAGCAGGCTTTTTTTCTTTTTTTCTAGAAATTGACCAGCTGATTCTTTTTTTTTTTCCTAAATTAATTTTTTTATTGGAGTATAGTTGATTTACAATGTTGTGTTAGTTTCTCCTGTGAGCAAAGTGAGTCAGTTATACATAGACATATATCCACTCTTTTTTAGATTCTGTTCCCATATAGGTCATTACAGAGTACTGAATATAGTTCCCTGTGCTATTCAGTAGGTTCTTATTAGTTATCTATTCTATGTATGGTAGTGTGTATATGTCAATCCCAATCTCCCAATTTATCCCTGCCCTCCCTTTTCCCCCTTGGTAACCACAAGTTTGTTTGCTACATCTGTAACTCAACTTCTGTTTTGTAAACAGGTTCATTTATACCATTTTTTTAAATTCCACATATATGACATATAATATGATATTTGCCTTTCTCTGACTTACTTCACTCAATATGACAATCTCTAGGTCCATCCATGTCCCTGCAAATGGCATTATTTTGTTCTTCTTTATGGCTGAGTAATATTCCATTGTATACATGTACCACATCTTCTTTATCCATTCCTCTGTCAATGGACATTTAGGTTGCTTCCATGTCCTGGCTATTGTAAATAGTGCTGCTGTGAACATTGGGGTACGTGTATCCTTTCAAACCATGGTTTTCTCCAGATATATGCCCAGGAGTGGGATTGCTAGATTATATGGTAGCTCTATTTTTAGTTTTTAAAGGAACCTCCATACTCTTCTCCATAGTGGCTATACCAGTTTACATTCCCACCAACAGTGTAGGAGGGTTCCCTTTACTCCACACCCTTTCCAGCATTTATTGTTTGTAGACTTTTTGATGATGGCCATTCTGACTGGTGTGAGGTGATACCTCATTGTAGTTTTGATTTGCATTTCTCTAATAATTAGTGATGTTGAGCATCTTTTCACGTGCCTGTTGGCCATCTGTATTTCTTCTTTGGGGAAATATCTATTTAGATCTTCTGCCCATTTTTTGATTGGGTTGTTTGTTTTTTTTGATACTGAGCTGCATGAGCTGTTTGTATATTTTGGAGATTAATCCCTCGTCGGTTGCTTTGTTTGCAAGTATTTTCTCCCATTCTGTAGGTTTTCTTTTCATTTTGTTGATGGTTTCCTTTGCTGTGCAAAATGACCAACTGATTCTAAAATCTATATGGAATGCAAACAATCTAGAATAGCCAAAATGATTTTGAAAAAGGACAAAGTTGGACAACTAACACTGCCTGATTACAAGACTTATTATAAACATATAATAATCAAGACAGACTGGTATTGACATAAAGATAGGCATCTAGGTCAGTGGAGTAGGACTGAAAGTGTAGAAACAGATCCATACATATATGCACAACTAATTTTTGACAAAGGTGAAAAGACAATTCAATGGAGAAAGGATAGTGTTTTCAACAAATAGTATTTTTTTCCAACAAATAGTATTATCTATCACATTTAATCCTCCTAAGAAGTCTGTGAGGTAGTTGTTGTTATTTTTCCCATTTTCAGATGAGGAAACTGAGGTCAAGGTAACTTGCCCAGTATTTCAAACAAGTAAGTGGTGGAACTGGGATATGAACTCTGTTTGACTCCACAATCCATGCTCTTAATCACTCTACCATATGTCATAACGTGCTCTCCAGGAAAGCAAAACACCAGATGCCCACAATTCTGAAAAAAGCCCAGGAAACCATTTTTAAGAGATCTGATTATTTAGTAAGTAAATTAACATTTTTTAAATTATAGAGATGAAGATTTTAAAATAACTTTCCAACACTTTGGAAGCACCCACATATTTCAGTCATTCATTCATTAAATATTTATTGAGTGTAAAGTACAAGACATGCTTCTTTATACACAATAACTGCTTACCTACCAGCAATTGATATGTGTCTATCAGCTCATTGAGATTCTCTCTTAGAAATACAACTTTTAAATTTGGCATAGGCTGTTTTGTGCACTTTGGAGTAATTAAATGGCATTTCTTTGTTTTAAAAAAATCCATTTATTTTACAACCTCACATTGGGTTTCTCCCATTCTTTCAATTACTTTTGAGCTTTGTATAGGATTGCATAAGAGGTAGTCTTAATATAATAAAACATAATTCTGGCTGAGCCACAGGGAAGAACTCTTTCTGTCCAACTCATTGGCCATTATCACAGCTTTGTGCTTAGTTGAAAAAATACATAGAATTTAGTATGTCAAAGCTTGAGGCATTGAAGGGGAGCATATTTCACAAAGTAAATAGCTAAAATCCAGCATTCATTTAACCGTAACTTTCTAAAATTCTACTCCATATATCTACAGAGTAATATACAATAGAAGATTTTTTAACCAACCTCTACTTTAACCATCTCACCAGATTAACTAATGATCTCTACAAAACACACTGATTGATGACCCAAGCAGACTGCAGTCTTGGAACTATAGACAACTCTGCAGTATGCACTTCTAATTAAGGTGTCTGTACCGAGAGTCAATTGTATTTTTCCCCAAATCTATTTATGTTGGTACTGTTTGTTGCTTGTTATGTAATTTAATCAAGTATTATAGAAATCCATATGAGTGCAAAAAGAATTGTGTTTATAAAAATTTAGTTGAATGTTTGAATTGCCTTTGAGTCAAGTGGGTAAGTTAAGTGGAAAAATTTAGAAGTTTTTCATAAAATTATAGATTGTAAAATAATTCTGTACACATCAGACAGCTTTGCAAACGTCTGAATTCCTTAAAGAACCCACTTTAAGGTTAATGAAACTTGAAAAGTAGATGAAGTATTGTAAGTGTAGTTTATGCAAGAAAGATGACGGGAAACTCCATAGGCAAAGGTGTATAGGCCAAGATGAGGCCATGACTGCATAAAAGATTGACTAAAGAGTGTATGTTTATACATCTTAAGTTTAAATAAAATAGTGAAAGTTTCTGCATGTATTTTTATTATTCCTCACTCTAACTTACTTTTAAATTTCACCCACAATACACCAGTTTTAAGAGCATGGAATAAGAACACTTCTACTTAAAGGATGCATAGAATAAGAATACTTCTACTTAATGGATGCTCCCTGGGCCAATTCTAGATCAAATTGTAAATTAGGAGAATTTTTCCTTTCCCCTTAGAATCACACTTCATCTGACCTACCTGCTTCTCTCCCCAACCCTGCCCCCCATAGGCAATCAGTACCTTTTGGGTTTAATTTAGTGGTGTTAAAACTGGATTGAGAATCAGAATTATCTGGGGGAGCTTTAGAAATACAGATTTCTCCAGAAGCCAGTCTCCAAAGGTATGCTTGTAGATGGAAGGTAAGGCCCAGAGATCTGCTATTTATAAAGCTCTCTAGATGATTCTCATTACCAGCCAGGTTTGGGAGCTGCTGCCCAATTGCACTGAAGAATAAATGACAAAGAGTAGCTTTAAAAGTTACCTGGTGGGACAAAATGACAAAAGAGTTGCGGATGTATGCAATTGACATGTCATCATAAAATGTTAGTGTTTTTAAAAAAAAAATGCATGGGGGGGGAGAAAAGAGTGTAGAAGGAAAAAATAAGCCTCTCAGTCTCACATTTTAAGATGATGCTCAACAAAAGTTAAAGTGAATTTTCTTTAATGCAAATGGCAAATCCTTTTGTCATTGTTGTTGTTGTTTTTAATTCCTAATTATTAAAAAATTTTTTATTTTATATTGGACTGTAGTTGATTTACAGTGTTGTGTTCGTTTCAGGTGTACAGCAAAGTGATTCACTTATACGTATACATGTGTCTATTTTTTTTCAAATTCTTTTCCCTTTAGGTTATTACAGATTATTGAGCACAGTTCCCTGTGCTATACAGTAGGTCCTTGTTGGTTATCTATTTTAAATATAGTAGTGTGTATATGTCAGTCCCAACCTCCTAAGATATCCCTCCCCACCACCTTTCCCCTCCGGTAACCATAAATTTGTCTTCTCTGTCTGTGAATCTGTTTCTGTTTTGTAAATAAGATCATTTGTATCCTTTTTTCTTTAGATTCCGCATATAAGCAATATCATATGATATTTATCTTTGTCTGACTTACTTCACTTAGTATGATAATTTCTAGGTCCATCCATGTTGCTGCAAATGGCATTATTTCATTCTTTTTAATGGCTGAGTAATATTCCATTGTATATATGTACCACATCTTCTTTATCCATTCCTCTGTTGATGGACATTTAGGTTGCTTCTATGTCTTGGCTACTGTAAACAGCACTGTAGTGAGCATTGGGGTGCATGTATCCTTTCGAACCATGGTTTTCTCCAGATATATGCCCAGGAGTGGGATTGCTGTATCATATGGTAGCTCTGTTTTTTGTTTTTTAAGGAACCTCCATACTGTTCTCCATAGTGGCTATACCTATTTACATTCCCACCAATAGTTTAGGAGGGTTCCCTTTTCTCCACACCCTCTCCAGCATTTATTGTTTGTAGACTTTTCGATGATGGCCGTTCTGACTGGTGTGAGGTGATATCTCATTGTAGTTTTGATTTGTATTTTTCTAATAATTAGCGATGTTGAACGTATTTTCATGTGCCTGTTGGCCATCTGTATGTCTTCTTTGGAAAAATGGTGAATCCTTGAAAGGACAACTTCTAACCACAATAGAACCCTTCCTTTCCATGAAATCTCATGTGAAAAAAAATATGCAAAACAGAACAAAGAGCACTGCTGTGGCTGATGCTGGCTCAGTGAGGTCCTATCCATTTGATATCCCCCTCTTCCTTGATGGAGGCCCCTAAACAACTTCTTGGAACTCCTGGAGAATCCCAAGCAACATTTTGAAAACCACTGGCATAACCAGACCCTACAGGGAACCAGAAATTCCCTCAGGATGAAAGGGTAGATCTTGACATACAATAGAAACAGTGTTGACCCAACAGCAGCTCTCAGAGTGGTGTTGTCAGGACAGCCACACTTCCCATACTCGAGGCTTAGTGTAAAGATTTGCTTCCCCAGCTTGCTACTGACTCCCCCACTCCATAACCAGCTCATGGCTTCTGTTTATTGAGAACTTCTTCTCATGGATTCTGTGCACTGCTTTTTCTCTGTACCACCTCTCCTGTATCTCTGGGTGTCTCTCACATTCAGATGCCCAGTTAATATTCAGTATAGTGTCTTTTGGGGTGAGCTCTTGTGTCAAGCTATCTTATGGGTCACAGACCAAGTATAGATTATAGATAACTGAGTATCTTTGAGTCATTTGCTACTCCCTAGAATATTTTGTTAATGGTACCAGGGTAATGAGGTTATATGATATAAAGTATAGTGACATGTTCATAGGGAACCACTGTAAATTGCTTTTTTTCAGAACTGGATTGTGAGTGGCAGCTTCTCAGATTATCATGACAGCACACTGGGGTATCAGAATCAATCAATAAATACAAATTTAAGCCATACTATATAATAAATAATTATAATAAAGTTGCAAGTCTAAACTTATCTGAGCTTATATTAATAAAATGACCAAATTTGAATGAAAGGATAAAAATAGGAGGAAAAGCATAGACGTATAATTGTAAGTTTTTGAATGGATAGAGATTTCCCCCTTTAAGTCACCATTGCAATATGAATAGCTTTTTAAATATGTATTCACTTAAAAAGTCCCTCTCCATTTATTTCTACTCTTTCTTATATTAGTAAAATCCAGCTATTTTTGAAATGAAACAAAAAATCTGCAAACACACATTATGAAATATGAGGAATCTTGGGACTAACTGACCACTTCAGTGATTATGAAGACTGTAAACTATTTTAAAAAGCAGATTTTTCACTGTTCTTCATTAAGGTCTGATTACCTCGCCCATTAGCATTTGGCTCTGTTGTTATTATGACTGTGAAATACTGTAGATGTTGCCACTAATGGATAAAGAAAGTTGACATGGTTATCTTGATTAACTCATCAGTAATCATTTGGAATAATTTTTCTTCATTCAGTGAATGGATCATTCGCATGCACTATAATAATTGTGTACGTTGAGGTGCAGGAAATTAGCATAAAAATTATCCCTGGAGAGCTAGTTTCCACTTCTAATACCACTAAAAGTTAGCTCAGACTAACATTTGAAGGCTTTATCAAATGAGTGAGATAAAGAAATGATTCCTTGGCCATTTTTTCCTGTAATGCTATTATTAATACAGCCTTTCATTTTTAGGGTTCCACACTTATTAAGAGCAAGATTAGAAATGTAACAGCACTCCTAAATCTTCTTTCTTGCTACTTAGTTTTTGATAAGGGGAAAATATCAAGCAGCTGTTATAAAACAATATAATAGGGACTCTCTATAAATAGAAAATCACACAAGGAAATTACTCCACTCTCTTTTTCCACTGATGAAGAAGAAAGAAAATGGTGGCTTTTCACTTGCAATTCTTAGAATGGAATTGAGATTTTAAGTAAGTTTTACACAGTTTAGGCTTCATGTCTCAGCTACTGCCAGAACAACTTAGAAATGCAAAGTTGGTTCTAGAAGTTTCTTAACAATAATCTGATCTAGTCCAGAACAGAAAACTGAGAGACTATGATTTACCCAAAGTCATTTATTCAGTAAACAGTAAGATGGAATATCTCACCCAGATCTTCTGACTGAAATCCAGTAATTGCTTTTTTAAACCACAAGACATCATTACCACAAATACCTTGAATCTGGCATGAACCCAGACATGAAGATAGTATGGAAAATGTGGCTAGGGGACATAGCGAGAGGCTTCCAGATTATTTTTCCCTCCGTAGCAATCTCTCCTTAATTAGCTCAGGAATGTATTGATTCTGGCTGGTCTCCATTCTTTTTCAGGAACTTAGACAATGAATGACTTCAGCTGTTGTCTTATCTCATAAAGGCCTTGGCACTGTAAGTCCATTTGTTTTCAGGTACAGGTGAGCATATCGATTCTGACTGACATAATCTATAGGATTTGATTTCTGGTTATCCTTCCAGTCAGGGTTTACCTCAGTTGATTGAAGTAAATGATAACCAGTCTGAGGTCACTGGTGCAGTTCCTCCATCACAGGCAAAATTTTGTTTCATGACCACAGACAGGACTTTGAACTCTCACCAGGCATCTCACAAAGAGATGCCCTAGTTTACGATGGGGGGAGGATGTGAGTGGATCAATGACTTACAAACAACTTGACATTCATTACATGACAGTTGGCATTGATCCAGGTGATGCTATGTATAACTAGATACTGATACCTTTGGGGTTTTGGCAAAATCCATATTGCCAGGACTTTGGGGCAAGTGATAGGCAACAGAAATATAATGCAAGCAACACGTAATTTTAAATTGGGGGACTTCCCTGGTGGTCCAGTGGTTAGGACTCTGCGCTTCCACTGCAGGGGGCCTGGGTTCAATCCCTGGTCGGGGAACTAAGATTCCATAAGCAGCGCAGCGTGGCATGCGTAAATGAATGAATGAATGAATAAATAAATAAATAAATCTGTTATTTCCCACATTAAAAAAAAGTAAAAGAGAAACAGATGATATTAATTTGAACAATAAATTGTATTTAACCCAATATGTCCAAAATATTATAATTTAAACATGTAATCAACATAAAAATTATTAATATTTTACATTCTTATATTCATACTGTCTTCAAAATCCAGTATAGTTTTTATATTATAGAACATCTCAGTGTATACATAAAATTTACAGTTAAAAAATAGATTCCTGGGCTTCCCTGGTGGCGCAGTGGTTGAGAATCTGCCTGCCAATGCAGGGGACACGGGTTCGAGCCCTGGTCTGGGAAGATCCCACATGCTGCGGAGCAACTGGGCCCGTGAGCCACGATTACTGAGCCTGCGCGTCTGGAGCCTGTGCTCCGCAACAAGAGAGGCCGCGATAGTGAGAGGCCCGTGCACCGCGATGAAGAGTGGCACCCCGCTTGCCACAACTAGAGAAAGCCCTCGCACAGAAACGAAGACCCAACACAGCCATACATAAATAAATTAAAAAAAAAAAAAGATTCCTGTACCCAAGTTGTTCCAAATGTACTTAAAAGTTTTCCAACAATTTAATCAATTATCCAAAAATAATTTCCTTTAATATTTGCAACCACATTGACAAAACTGTTTTTTTTTTTTTTTTTTAAGAAGATTTGATTTAACTTTGAAGCAAAAGCATATCACTTTCAAAACTACATCTGTCCTGGTTAAATAAATTCACTCTCTCCTGTGTCCACTCAGGATTATTATTTTTTTAATTAATTAATTTGTTTATTTTTGGCTGCATTGGGTCTTCTTTGCTGCATGTAGGCTTTCTCTAGTTGCGGCGAGCAGGGGCTACTTCATTGTGGTGTGCGGGTTTCTCATTGTGGTGGCTTCTCTTGTTGCGGAGCACGGGCTTCAGTAGTTGTGGCATGTGGGCTCAGTTGTGGTTCGCGGGCTCTAGAGCACAGGCTCAGTAGTTGTGGCGCACGGGCTTAGTTGCTCCGTGGCATGTGGGATCCTCCCAGACCAGGGCTCGAACCCATGTCCCCTGCGTTGGCAGGTGGATTCTTAACCCCTGTGCCACCATGGAAGTCTCCCACTCAGGATTATTAACATCAAATTCAAAAAGTCTTGAAATACAACTTTAAATTTATCAGTATCAACAAAGTGTTCAAATTTTCTTTGTCCTTTTGGCAGCCAATTTTCATGAAAATACTCTGCATATTGATTCATGTTACTAAAAATCGTGTAAAATCATTATTATTAATTTGTATTATGAAAAGTTTTCATTTCAACATAAACTGTTCTGTCTAGCCAGAGTTTTCCCTTTTCTTGGCGCTTTAAATTTAGCTCATTCACATGCACTATAATACCAGGGAGAAAATGTAAATCCCACTGCATTTTTATCTTTGGTTATTGAATACTTGGCAAGCATTCTTTTTTCCAAGATAATCAGAGTTAATACAGTAAATCTGTAAAGCTCTTCCACAACTCAGCCAATGAGCATTGGCAAAGAACACAAGATCATTAAACCCATTGTCTTCTATTTCTTTCAACAGTTTCATAAATCTCTGATGATTCATAGCATTTGCACATACATATTAAAAGATTTTAACAACTATATCCATAACACTGTCATGGAGTCTGCCTCAGCAAACTGAGTACATGAATTTTCAATAGATATCATATATGTCATATAAGGAAAACATTAGTCACTTGTTTTAAAATTCCAATAAATTTGAATTTTTTACCTAATGCAGTTGGAGCACCATCCACTATGATAAAACGTAATTTTTTTCCAAATCTAGCTGAAACTCCTCTTTGACAGATGTAAAAGACTCAAATATGCACATCATAAGTTTGATTTTAGGTCACAAATTGACAACATTTCTTTGAGAAAAACATAACTGAAGAATTAATTGGGCGATATCTCTTGTGTAGCATGGTATTTAAAGCTAAAGAAAAATATTGGCAGTTTTTCAAATTTTGAATCAGATGATCTTATTGTTAGAAAGGTCATGTTTGGGCAGCTGTTTGGTGCCTTAATTAAAGATCTTTCACTTTTTGTAAAATATCTTTCTTAGTCTTTTCCTTATAATTTTCTATCTCAACTCCCGTAACTGGAATAATTTCTATTACCATTCCTCTATTGTGTGTGTGTGTGTGTGTGTGTGTGTGTGTGTGTGTGTGTGTGTGTGTGTGTGTTTGAATGTGTTCAAGAATCCAAGCAGTTTTACAGCTGGCCAAAATTAAAGCTCAGTCCCTCTTTTTTTTTTTTGGCTGTGCCCTACCACTTGCGGGATCTTTGTTTCCCGACCAAGGATCGAACCTGTGCCCCTTGCAGTGGCAGAGTTCTAACCACTGGACTACCAGGGAATTCCCAAAGCTCAGGTCCTCCGAAAACTCATTTTAAAAATTTTATTGGGCATTAAATTCTTTATTTTTAATTAATTAATTTATTTTTGGCGGCACTGGGTCTTCATTGCACACGGGCTTTCTCTAGTTGCAGCGAGCGAGGGCTACTCTTTGTTGAAGTGCGTGGGCTTCTCATTGAGGTGGCTTCTCTTGTTGCGGACCACAGGCTCTAGGTGCGCAGGCTTCAGTAGTTGTGGCATGGGCTCAGTTGTTACGGCTCACGGGCTTTAGAGCACAGGCTCAGTAGTTGTGGTGCACAGGCTTAGCAGCTCCACGGCATGTGGGAATCTTCCCGGACCAGGGCTTGAACCCGTGTCCCCTGCATTGGCAGGCAGATTCTTAACCACTGCACCACCAGGGAAGTCGTGGACATTAAATTCTGATATCAGGCAACTCCTCTCATCAAGTTTTTTGACTCTTAAGGGGAAACTTTTTATCAATTTCACTACATTTTGCTAAAAATCTCTTAATATTGTCCATTTTATTATCTTAAAAAATAATTTTTACACAAACACAGCTTTTTCACTTTGCTCTGCCACAGCAAATTGCAAATGCCTTTTCCTGTGAAGTATGCAATATACCTTCTTCCAGTCTCTTTTTTCCTTCACTGTTGTACTACTTCTGCATCTCCCCTCAATTCCCCACCAGTAGTATGTCTTCATTTTAAATTTAAAGTTCATTCACACTTATTTTTACCTAGAAAATTAACTCAGTTATTACAGTTAAAAGAGTAAGCATTTCAATTTGTATCACTGTAACTTGCGCTAATCTGAATACAGTATTCAAAGAAACATGTTATTATGTTACATCGACGCATAGAAGAAAATAATTTGAACTGAATTAATCCTTCGATTATGTGTTCATGTGTAAAATTAGAAAGGACACGTGTGCCGAAAACACCCACTATAACATAGTGTCTGACACGATACAACAGTTAAAGTGCAATATAGACCTACCAAAACAATAAAGTTATACTTTAGGAAAAGTATTTTACACTGTTTCATTTTTAAAATTAAAACTAATTAAAATTAAACAGACTTAAACATTCACTTCCTCAGTCATCCTAACCACATGTGGTTAGTGGCTACCCTGTTGGACAACATAACTGTAGAGTTTTGTGGACTGTATCCAGTTTGAGAATTTACCGGTTTGTTTGTTTTTGTTTTGTTTTTCTCAATCACTTAAAATTTCAGGTTAAGTTTTAGAGGCTCTAAACTTTTTCCCACAGACCTTGCTTGTTTCTCTGGAAGCTGCCACTTGTTGAGGATTAGGAAGTAGTTGAAGTAATAGACATAGCATTCAGGCTTTCACAACAGAAATGGAAAGGAATGAGAAAACATTTATACTCTCACCTGTGCTTTCAATTTTTAGAACATTTGGAATTGGTTATATTTTCTTTAAAACCTGTGGGGATAAAAAGCAGAAAAAAAAAGATTTTTTTAACATTAAGACACTTTTTTTGTTAAATTAGTAAAAATCTTTTTATTTTTCAATAACTGCCATTCCTAGCTATTTCTAATTCATTCATAGTCCTACCTTGTAAGTAAATAATTTAACCATTTTTATACCTGGGTCCATTTAAGGAGTCAAACCTTCACCATTTCTGGCATTTTGAAATAACCAGACAAACAAAACACAGGTCAAAAAATATTTAGGTGGATTTATCCACAGTGTCATAACACCTCTGTTCTGTGTATATAATGAGATATTGAGAATTAAAGTATTAACACGTCATTTCCCAATACTTTACCCTGCTTATGAGCCTAGCTTGGACAGTCAAAGCAAAGAAGAATCTTTTAAAATGACCAAGTCCCCAAAGTTCCATGTGGGTTCCTGACCTCCCAGAAACACAACAGGATCTCCATACTGAAGATCTCTGCTAGAGATCAAGTCTTGCCAAGCACCTCAGTTCTTGGCCTATGTGATCTGTCTCCTTCCTCTATTTCAGGATAGGTTCTCTTCCTTTCTCTCGGCTCTCTTCATACAGAAGAATAGACTGGTATCTTCCTTTCCTATATGAGCTTCATCTCATGACTGGCACAAGTTTCTTGGCCAAAGGACCGTGCTACCACTTTAGTCAAGGCCTCAGAAATTAGCTAATGAGGACATAAGTAGATAATAAAGGATAATAGAGATTTCACATCATTTGACAACAGGATGCCAACTCTGTTGGTCATGGACCAATTAAGAAAGACAAAGGACACACTTGTGACCTGTCTTAGGAAAACTTACCTATCAGTAAGCACAAAGTAGTGTGTAGAATGGACTGAATTTTCAGAATGCTGAGGGAGATAAAGGTGGTACAGGATCAATACCAAAAAACCTTAATTGGGGACATTGAAGCACGCCTTATGCACAAATGTTTCTTCCATAGAACAATTTCAGGGAAATAGGAGATGTGTACCCTACATCCCTCTCCTCTGGATTTTTTTTAATACAAATTTTAAAGGTTACACTCCATTTACGTTTATTACAAAATATTGGCTATATTCATCGTGTTGTACGATACATCCTTGAGCGTATCTTACACCCAATAGTTTGTACCTCTCATTCCTTCACCCCTCTGTTGCCCCTCCCCCCCATTGTAACCACTAGTTCATTCTCTGTATCTGTGAGTCTGCTTCCTTTTTTTGTTATATTCACTAGTTTGTTGTATTTTTTTTAGATTCCACATATAAGTGATATCATACAGTATTTGTCTTTCTCTGACTTATTTCACTTAGCATGGATGCTGACTGCCCAACTTTCCCAGATAAATAATTCCTCTGAGTTGGAGCGCTGAAGGCTGCTATTTAATTAGAAATATTAATAGACAAGATTAACATATTAAGTTGTTTTCAGCCTTTTGTTACCACCAATTTTATGATTGGATTGTTAGATTAGTTGGCCTGTCACTCAGATGGTTCTGAGGGAATGGAACCCAAAGGGAAGCATTTTGACAGGGAGGAAAGTGAGGTGAGAACATGGGACACTGGTCTTCAGGTGCTCAGGATAGAAGAGCAAAGAGGCAGAAAGACAGCTCAGGACCTAGAGGAGACGGAGAAGCCAAAAGACCTACAATGCTACAAGGCAAGGCCATCAACAAGTGGGCAAAGAAGGGAGGAACAGAAATCATGCCCCAGCCTGCTGGAGGCATCTGGAGTTCACAGGGCCGCTCATTCGCCACCCCAATTAAAGACTCTCTGCTCCCTGCCTGGCCTTGCTGTGGTTTTCCCAGACAGAAGTGGCTTTGTTATTGGGCAAGCACCGGGGCCTGGACGCAGCTGTGAATGTGTAGACTTCCTGGTTGCAGCCTTTCTCCTCTGAATGCCTCTCTGGGACCTCTTGGTCCCAAGCCTTTTATCTCCCGTGTTTCATCTGATTCTCATTGAGTATATTCTGTAATTTGCTTTGTCAACTGCCGCTCCCAAGGAATCATTCCCTCTTGATCTTTTGCTCTTCAATCCCTTTTTTTGTTCTGTCCAAAATGTAATTTTTAATTAATTTTTTAGCTTAAACATTTATCAAAGATCAAAAGTCAAAGAATCGAAAATGTTAGTCACTAAAAAGAGCAGTTCCTTGCCTTTCCCACTTCACCCACATGCTACTACATCTCTTTTAGTGATTTTTTCCCTCTAATTTATCCCAGATTTCACATAACATAAATATACTGTTACCTCTTAATTAATCAATTATAGACACTGTCTAATGACTCTTTATTATGGTAGAGGAAGACTTAGTTAGCTCTCTCTCATATCCTTCTCCTCCCTCATCCTCCCCATTAGTTACATCATAATGTTTGGGTTAATCCACTTTGAGTATTTTTAGCTATTATGATTAAGCAAATACTGCTTGCTGCTAAGCCACATAGTATACTATGATTAATTACATTCTTGGTGTAATTCTTTATCTTTCCGGGAGTTAATAATTACTTCATTTTTTTCATTTGCTTACTTTAAAAATATGACCTGTTCCATGAATTTGCATGTCCCTTTGGGAAAGGACCATGTTGAGCTGCTTTTTCTTTTTTCAGTTGTGGTACACATGCTTCCAAAGTAAGTGCTTTCTTCCTGCTTTGAGTCTTAATGGCTGTTTCCGTTTTATTCAAAACCCCATAAAGCTATAGGTCCTTCTTGATGACAAAAATTACCCCAGATCACAGGACCAACACCAAGCCCTACACATAACTGGTGCTCCATAAATATTCCCAATTTGGATTGTTGTCCGTGATTTTGTGCTATATTCAGCTCCTGCCAACACCTTTGCATATTCTGTAGTAAACCAAGTTTTATTCACCAAGGTTGCACACAATGAGGTAAGATTCACACACATCTTGTGAAGTGGAACCAGCCCTTTACGCTGACTCTCAAGATGCACTATAACTCTAGCAACTTGAGATAAGACCTGTGGAAACCCCATCCTTCTGGAAGATAATCTTAAATTTAGGAATAAACAGATGGTGTCTTAGAAGCTTCAGAGGAAAACAGCTTGTCACAAAGCCTGGGCCCTCACTCACAGCTTATTGGATCTTATTTGACATACAGTTCTAGGAAACATGATTATTTCACAGTCTTAAGCAAGTAAGAAGTAGCAGCAAACTAAAAAGGGGTGTTAATAGAAGTAGACACAAGAACAGCAGGAGAAGGAAAGTTAACTTGACCTTAAGGAAAGAATAACAAGTCAAAATCAGAACTACATTTATCTGGTATCCAAACAGATGTTTATTATTATGATTTTTCATCGTTCAAAAGGCATTTTAGACATGTTTCTTTCTCAAATTTGAAGTCCTGGTACTTGATAGAATCAACTTGTATTATCTAGAAAATATGAGTAATATTTTATCCTTGATGCCAGATAAACAAGGTAGATTAAGTTCCGTTTGGCCTTAACTCAGTGGCAATGGCAATGGCAAAATTCTCTGGCCTGGAAAAGCCCTTATTTCTTATAGAATGTAGTTCTTAGAAACTTTACCTAAAGGCTCATAAGAAATAAATTTGAGTAAAACCAAAGGGATTTGTTTTACTCTATGTCAACAAAACCTGCAATAAAAATTTTTTTCAATAGTTTTATTTTCTCCTGGGGTTTCATATAATGAATAAGAATGTCTAAAATGTTAGTTTGTGAAGTAATCAGAACAGATCTCCAGTTAGGGAAAGCTGATGATTATATTTTATATCCCTCTTCCCAACCAAAAAACCAGAATCTGGTAGCAGAGAAGGAAGTGGATCCATTGTAACCAGGTTGGAATTGGAAAGTCACAGCCTCATGGTCACGCCTGGCCACCAAAATTGGGTTGGAAATGCTCCACATGAGAAATTTTATCTAGAGTGAAGTACATAGAAAAGCTTTGCTTTCCCTAAGGAACATACATTTTTTTTTCTTGTTGTCCGAATTGAAAAATGTGCATGATTATTTAATTCATGTCTTTTTCTCCCTCTTGACTGTGAGCTCCATGGTGCAGAGAATATACCTGCTTTTCTTTACTTTTTTTTTTTTTTTTTTTGATCACACCGTGCTCCTTGCAGTGGAAGCGTGGACGCTTAACCACTGGACTGCCAGGGAAGTCATGTGTACCTGCTTTTCTGTCCATTATATTCTTAGAACCTAGTAGAGTGCCTGGCACCTAATAGACTTTTAATAAACATCTATTGAATTAATGCTATTGAATCATACTCCTTTTTCATGTAGTCACCAGGAACCTCTGGGCTGGGTTTATAACTTAGCCACTACTGTGTTACTAGGTTGAATGGTGTTCAGATCTGTACTCTATGTTTTTCACCCTCCTTAATTCCTATTTTAATATTAATTTCCCCTGACATGTTTTTTATTTTTATTTGTTTATTTTATTGCATGTTTTTCTGCTGTGGGCCACCTTAAATCAAGTGTTGAACAGAGTATAAAATAATTAAGTTATAATTAAAAATGGGTTATCTGCTACTACCAACAGTAACATTCTAATAAGTCTAATATTCACTTCACCTTATTTCTCCTAGATTGAAATACTGAGAAGGAGTTGAGATTTTCCTTGGAACTTGTACCCACTTACTCTAATGGTAGCCAACATTTACTGGATGTCAGTCTCTATTCCAGACACCTCACTTGTACTAACTCATTTAATCCTCACAACTCCTCTCAGACACTGAGAATGTGTCTTAAAGGAGGAATGATCACAGGGATAAAGTGTTACTAAAATTGGATCATTCCCTGATTTATCAATGAGGAATTTATCAGTCCATAACACAATATAACAAAAGTCCATAACAATAGCAGATTGAATAAGTAAAGGTTTATCTTTCTCATGCAAAAAAAAATTCCACTGGAAGGCATATCAGAGTTGGCATAGAAACCCTACAGTGCTCTCTGACTCCTGTCTTTCCATTCAGCATCCTTTGTATGTCTTCATGCTTGTTGCTTCATGGTCCAACATGGCAGCACTATCTCTGTCATCACATCTGCAGTCTGGGTAGGAAGAAAAGGAAAGGCAAAAAGCAAAAATGTTTGCTAGCTGAGTGTGTCTCCTTTCACAAGAAAACAATAGCTTTTCCTAGATGACTCACCAGGTGACTTTCACTTACATTTCATTGGCCAGAATGAAGTCACATGGCTACTCCTTTCACTTACAAGGGAGGCTGGGAAGTGTGGTGTTTTTAGGCAGGGCACACTGCTATCCCAAATAGAATCAGTCATAATTCAATTAAAGTCCTATCAATAGTGTCTCTAATGTTCTCAAATATGAGTAAGCAATCCTAATGTATCATGGAAATTAGAAGGACATCAGACTTTATAGAGATAATAGAATTGGGCCTATTTTTATTCCAATGTTACTTTAGCATAAGAAAAATTTTAGGCTTTCATTGTACTACAGGTCTACATCCAATTTCTTACATATAATCATATATGTTATAATGTCTTTTTGTGCACTGAGATATCACCAGATATTCTGTGCTAGGAGAATTTATGACAGTGGTCTTGCAAATATCCTCATCCAAAAAGGTTTAAAACTCATCAGTGTATTTAAACCCTCACATACACAAAAAGACAAAAAAAAAAAAGTGTTAAGCAGTCAGGAATCAGGTAAGTGAAGAACATTTAGTGATAATCAGGATTAATTTTGAGGAAGATGATTCTGTTGGGGTTTTAGAAAGAATAAACAACAGACATAATAAAATATTTGCAGTATTTTTTCCAATTTATGTGAAGGGAGTTGTTTTCCCAACAAGATGTGATATCTGTTATATGAGTATTAAATATAATTCTTATAATTACAATGGGGAAGAAATCTTCAAACAGTCTATGGTTTAAATTAAGTTTATCTCCTTTATCGAAACCCCTCTTTAGCTAGATAGGGGAGCTATAATTCCTACAACTTCTAAAAGATTGGAATCTATGAATGGGCTGAAGAAGTTGTTTTGGATGTCATTGTGATGCAATATAATTGCCCAATAGTATTCTCTACAGAAAACAACTTAATAAAAATATGCAAATACTAACAAATAGCTTTAAAATCATCAGAACTGGGCAGCTGAAATTAAGGCAGTGGGTCTCTTAGAGGATGTTAATTGCATTCTGCTGTTCATTTTAACTTCTTTAAGTTTGTTTGGTTTTTACAGGAATTGTGGTTTGAGGGAGAATTCAAGGTATCTGTTTTCTGTGAGGCAAGCAGTTCTGTGCTTTTATCATCCCCTGGTCAGGATGCCTTCCCTTTCTTCTCTGCCCTGTTGGAAACCTCTCTTCTTCAAGGCTGCACCTTCACAGTCTTCCCTGATACCCTCTGTCCACCTCTCTCTTCTTCCCTATAATCTGACTGAATTCATTGTAGTAGTATTTGTATGTATCATGACCTTATAATATATCATACAAACTAGAACGATTTTGAGAGAGAAATAAGACACTATTAAATATTATGCCAGCTTAATAGAAGTCAATCAGGAATATCCCAGGCAAACCAGGTGCATGGTCGCCCTACTTATTTGGTCCAGAGGCCTCTGACATCCATGAGGGAAACATTACCGTAACTGTCAAGAGGTCAAAATCATGAAAGTATGTTCAGGTTCCTTGCTGTCTCCTAAATCCTATATGCATTTAGACACATAACCTGTCTGGACATCACCTATACACTGTAAGAAAACTACCTTTTTGAGTTTTGTCTCTCATTTGATGGTGATTTCTTCACAAAGAAACAACACCTTTAAAGACTTCACGTGATGGGGGGGATGGGGGAGGATGCTGGGCTGTCTGCTGGGTTCACAAACCAGCTAAGTGATGGAACCCCTCTCAGCAGCCTCACCAGGCACACAGTTAAAATTCCTACCTCAGCAAAGTGCCAAATTGATAGGTCATGATCCTCCTTGTCATTTCTTACAAGTTAAGGCACGAGTGTTGGATGTACAGTAGTTATATATTGCCTGGACCTTCTTTAAGATTCAGGACTCCATGGTTTCTGTAAAGTCCTTGTTCAAGCATTTGAGCTGCTATGATGCTGTTCTTTGAGAAAAGCTGTAGACTAGTCCAAAGGAGTCCCAGTGGCCCATTTCCTCAGAGAGACAGAGTGGCTTTTTGCTATCTATGTGTTAAGATTTAAGACTTTTTATGCTCAAAACCCCAACCTTCTCCTCACCACCAAATTTCTGGAAGACTTGTCTACCCTGTTCTCTTCCTCTACATTTCTCACTCTACCACCTTCAGGCTCCAGCACCCTCTGTAGCATGGAAACTGTTTTGACAAAGGCCAGCAATAAACTCCTGCTTGGGAAAGTCACTGGAAACTTTTTCATGCTTTATTATATATGAACTCTTCCCACTGACCATTTCCTCTTCGATGGATGTTTTCTTTCTTTGACTTCTAGCATGTCACTCTCTTCTGGTTCTTGATCTTCTCTGCTGACCCCTCTACCTTCAACCACCTCTTGAATATCAGTGTTCTCTAGGTTCTGTTCTTGGCTATCTTTCTTCCCTACCCTCACATTGTTCCTTGGCAAACACATTGATTCCTATGGCTTCAACCACTACTGCAAAACCAGCAATCATGAGTTCCAGATTTTCTAATCAGTACCATATTAATTTGCTTTGTTTTTATTGTAAAAATTGCTTTCATTATTCAATTAAATGTGTTTGATTTTTAGAATTTCATAGAATTTCTCCCATAAATATTCAAATCTACCCATCTTTGTAACCTGTCACACTACCCTTTGTGTATGAATTTTTGGTTAAGTAATTTAGCTGAGTTCAAAACTCTACCACTTACTAGTGTGAGCTTGGGCAATGAATTATATAACCTCTTTGTGCCTCAACTTCCATGTCCTATAAAACGTGCTTAATAATAGGAAATCCTACCTCATGTAGTTATAAGGAAGATTACAGGAACTAAACTATATGCAAAGCACTTGGAACATGCCTAGCACTCAAAGTCCTGTTAGCTGTTATTGTTTTATGTGGTCACCTCACCTATATTGTGAAGACTCCTATATCTTTCTGCAAGATCTGTCCTCTTTCGTGAGCATTAAACTGCCTGTTCACATGGAGATCCCATAGGTACCTCATTTGCAACACTGAATTTGTCATTTTTTCCAACAGGGCCCCTCTTTTATTCCCTGTTTGCATGAATGGTATCACTTATCACTCTCTACCCAGCCATGAAATATCATCGTTACTCTTAACTACCTGCTTTCATCCATCTAATTGGTCATGTTGCTGCTACCTTCCAAGTGTCATAGATTGGACCCATTTCTCCATTACCACTGTCACTCATCTTCTCTTAACTTGACCCTCACTTCCTTTTCAGTTCAGTCTATTTCTAAGTCACCAGTCTGGTCACTTTACTCCACTGTTTAACAGTCTTTCAAGGCACTCCATTTTCTACAACAGTGCTATGCAATAGAATTTTCTGCAGCGATGGAAATTGCTATAACTGTGCTCTCCAGTACGGTTGCCACTCGCCACATGTGGCTACTGAGCACTTGAAATGTGGCTTGCACAACTGAGGAAATGAATTTTTAATTATGTTTAATTCTAATTAGTTTGAACACAAATAGCCCCATATGACTTGCGGGGATCAGATTGGACAGCACAGATCTAGAGGCCAGAGTCCACCCGACCTGTCCTGGCAAGCCCTGTATTCCCCACCCCCACACCCTATACCCTGACCCCAGTAGTCTGCTTATTCTGAACTTTTATACATCTGTGTTTTTGTGTACGTTCTGCCCTTTGCATACCAGGCCTTTATCACCTTCTTGATCTGATGAACTCTTATTCAGCTTTGCATCCTGGATCAAATGTCACTTTCTCTCAGAAGCCTTTTCTGACGTCAAATACAGAGACATGTAGATTTACTTTTTCCTTCTTTGTCCTCTTGCACTTTGCATTTATTGCTATTGTAATAGTTATACCACATTACATTTTAGCTATTTGTCTCCTCCTAAAAAATTATGATCCCCTGTAGAGTAATCCCTAGCTCAGTATCTCAGACTTATTAAACATGTGTTTTAAATATGACTAGAGAAATCGTTAGGCACTGTGGGCTGTGTGTGGTAGGAAATGCCTTCTGACAGGTACTTACTTCTGGAGTCAGCAAACTGTGACATGTTTCTTTCTAACATTCGTATCATGTAGCATCATGTCTTACACTCCCTTCAAAATATGAGTGCATGAAGGAACCAATGTTAAATCCAAGACTGTAAGAATGGTTTCAAATAGATGGTGCCATGTACAAATCAACAAGAAAATACATGCTCGAATTATTTATTTTGATGCTTTATCCCATTCACTCTCTTTAAGAAAATGGTTAACCTCTTATATTTGTATTTCATCCATGTTTATAAATTTACAATTTGGGCATAATGAAAATAAACATGTTGAATGAATAAATGAAGCACAGAGAACTAGTTTTGATCAATCTGGATACCTAAACTTTGGGTTGTTGGGCATTAACAATCTCATGTTTTTCTCATCTTTAATCACCTTCAGTCACTGGTACACTGCCTGTCAAGGTACCAATTGAAACAACTGACTTTGAAATAGATTGGCCAGCACCCCAGTGTTCATAGCAGCACTATTTGCAATAGCCAAGACATGGAAGCAACCTAAGCGTCCATCGACAGATAAATGGATAAGGACGAGATGGTATATATACACAACAGAATATTACACAGCTATAAAAAAGAATGAAATAATGCCATTTGCAGCACCATGGATGGACCTAGAGATTATCATTCTAAGTGAAGCAAGTCAGAGAAAGACAAATATCATATGATATCACTTGTATGTGGAATCTAAAAAAATAATACAAATGAACTTATTTAAAAAACAGAAATAGACACACAGACATAGAAAACAAACTTATGGTTACCAAAGGGGAAAGGAATAGGAGGGATAAATTAGGAGTTTGGGATTAAAATATACATACTACTATATATAAAATAGATAACCAACGAGGACCTACTGCATAGCACAGGAAACTATACTCAATATCTTGTAATAACCTATATGGGAGAAGAATCTGAAAAAGAATATATATATATCAACTGAATACTTTGTTGTACAATTAAAACACATTGTAAATCAACTATATTTTAATAAAAATTAAAAAAAAAATGGAGTGGCCAAAGATTTGGGGTAGTCACTCTGGCTCTAGAGTCTTGAGGCTGTACTCCTGTACTAAATCACATTATCAGAAAGGCATACATCTAACTTCCCTCAGAAATACTAAGGACTACAATGTAATACTATGGCTACATTTTTGTTGCTGTTACTGTAAGAAATGGTCATGCGGGTGCAAAAGACTGTATATAAAATAGATAAACAACAAGGTCTTACTGTTGCACAGGGAACTGTATTCAATATCCTGCAATAAACCATAATGGAAAAGGATATGAAAAAGAATATGTATAACTGTATCACTTTACTGTACATCAGAAACTAATGCAACTTTGTAAATCAACTATACTTCAGTTTAAAAAAAGAAGAAATGGTCATGCAGAGACTGGATTTTCAAGAAAATTCCATATTGAAGACTGTTCATTATGGGGTTCAGTGCTTATAGAAAGATCCATGTGAGAATTCTTCTGTTAGTATAGTACTAGAAAGATTTTATCCTTTATAACATACTTGTACACATCCTTTCATTAGTTAATGACAGCTGCATGACCCTTCACATTTCCCTCTGGCTGCCGAGAAGCTCAGAGTTAAGTTTTATGCATCGTAATTAGTAATTTCCTTTTTTTTTTTTTAAGCTCAAGGTACATTCCATTCTTTAATCTCTGTCTTAGTGGTTTTATTGGATCTATGCTATTTATTGTTAGTAGTCTCAGATCCTCCTATACTATCAAATATTCTTTTAGATATTATAAATATTAAAACATACAAAACTTCCCATTTAAAATTATATGTTTGTACATTATGTATCTGTATTTCCTCTCCAGCAGGAAGTTTCTTAGAGACAGGAACTCACCTTTTCTCATCTGCTGCATCCTCTCTGTGGCTGTCACAGAGTCCTGCAGGCAGTCAGGGCTCAATAAATAGTTCTTGATTAATGGTATCAAAGCTAATTAATTCAGCCAAAACAGAAGTTTTACGATCTAATTCCAATTAAAAAAAAAAACTGCTTGTAAAGCTGAGCTACTATATTAATAAATCTTAAGACTGAAAACAGACACATGAAATTATGTTCAACCTCATTAATATCAAAGAAATACAAGTCAAAATACTAAACTACTGTTCTTGGACAGTCTCATTAGCAAAGTTTTTTTTTTTTTTTAATGATAAGTTGCTGGCAAGCATCCTGAGAAATAAGTGGAATTCTAATCACAGAGGTGAGAATGAACAACCTTTCTAGAAGAAAATATGGCAATATGGGTGAAATCTTCAAATGTGCTTATATCTTTGAAACTGCAGTTTATCCTATAAAGACAATAGGTGTGGAAAAAATAGTCTACAATGAACAAGTAGTACTTTTTAAAAATCAAAAAATCTAGCCAAGACAAGTATGCATTTATGATTTTAAAGTCTCAGTATGGAAGCAGCTAACAATAAAATGGCAGACCCTTCTGAAGAAAGCTGTTTTCTAGGTGTGAGTCAGGCACTTTACAGTGTCTGGACTTAGGCATATAATAGAAGCTCTATTAGGGCTTTATGAAATACACTGCTTAATCATCTGAACCACGCCAGGAAGCTGGGGCTACTGAGGCAGAAGGCTTCTGACACCCCAGGGCCCACACACAGACCGGAACCTGCTTTCCTAATCACCATGGAGTCCAGCATACCATTTATGGTTTCTCCATTGGAGAAGCTCATAGCTAGCAAAGCCTCTCTCCAAAAAAGAACCCAACCTCTAGGGCTAAGGCAGGAGGATGCAAGAGAAAGTGGCCTCATTACACTTTCTCTTTGGTTGCTGCACCCCAGTAAGTGGGCCTCCACCGTACAAAAAAAAAGGTGTAAAACATAGTGTTTTGCTTTCTAGCCTATTTTGCAAATTAGTATTTTGATACACAGAGTAGTACTAAGAGGTCTGAAAAGAGTTAATATTGCCAGCAAAGCAATCTAATCCCTTATTCATTTTAATTCAATTTGGAAAATATTACTGAGTGCCTTAACAGTGCAGGGATCTATACTAAATGATATAGAGTATACAAAAGGCAAACTAACATTCAGTAAGCATCTACTAGAAGTCAGGGGCCAAGCTTGAACTTCACATTCTTGATCTCTTTCATCCTCCCAATCGTGCTGGGGGTCATTAATTTGATCCTCATTTAACAGATGACATAGAGGCGCAGAGCAGAAACAGACTGCCTAAACCCAGATACTAGCCAGTGAAGCTAACATCTGAACTCAGGTCAGCGTGATCCCTAAGTCCATGTTTTCCCCACTATTTATCAATGTATCAATATCTACTTTAGAGGTTTACAAGTCATGCATCCAAATATCTTAAAAAAGGAGAAAAAAAGGAAATGTCCTGTAAGCTCAGTTCAAACATCTAAAGGAAGGCAAAGGAAAGAGAGCACCTCTTCCAGGGACACTGGATGAACATCTTCATAAAAGGGAACAGAAGCAAGTAAACCAGGCCATGGAGTTTCCGTAAGATTCCAGCAGGATGGCAGCAAAGGTGTTTCAGCAGCTCACAACAGCAAGAGCAAAGGCACAGAGGTGGGACCCAGGGGCTCTGCCTGAGAAATGGTGTCTGCGGGGTGCAGGCTTGAGCCAAGCCTTAGAGAGGCCTGAATTTATCCTACGGGCAGATTTTGAGCAGAGGAACAGCACACTCAGAACTGTGCTTCAGAATGTTTGCTTAGAAATATGTGGTCCAGTTGCTGTTCCCCCCTGCCCGTTTAACTTCATAAGGCAGTTTTGATCTTTGAAGAGCAAGTAATGGCCATCTTGAAAGGTTGGGCGCTTTTTTTTTTTTTTTGTCCTTTTCTACCTTTTAGTATGTAGATTTCCTTAGCTAAGTTCTTAACAGCAATGTAAATCTGACCATTTGAGAACTCACTCTCTGAACCTCACATATTAGTCTTTCATTATACACCAATGTTATTTTCCCATTCACCAAATTACTTCAATACAGTGAATGTGGATTAGTTGCTAAGATTGAAATACAATCAGCTCAGCTTGATTAATGAAGAATATGAATGTTGATGAATGGGTGAGTTCATCAGTGTCCCCTTTAGGGGCTGTGTGATTGTAACCTCACCACTCATTGAAATCAGCTCAGGTAGATCCATGTTTTAGGATGGGAAGCCAAGCTAACTGGCCAAAACCAATAGAGACTTAATTTGGAAGCAGAAAAAACAATTGTACATGAACATAAAGAGCTAGAGATGAATGCGGTCTGCTTTTTTTTTTTGTTGTAACTCTTCAGTGCTACCTGACAATCAATTCAATTTAATATAACCCCCTGGGAAGCCCACTTTCTTCCTTAGCAGGAAACCATAAAATGTCAGAAATACATAAAAAGCAGCGTACATCTGGAAGAGGAAAGACAAGTACGCTTCTAAAAGGAACACCTATGAGTTGAACCCTGAGAATTAAGCAGTTGGCACTGCTCATCTATTAACTTTTCTTTATTCCCAGCACAAGGAATATGTTGAAAACTCCTCACTCAATATTCCAAAGGAGATTATGAGCACCAGTGCTAGAAATGAAAGTCAAGGAGCATAAAAGGTATAATGATCAGTTTTGATAAAAACATGGGAAGCAGGACAAGTGACTGTTTGCTTTCTGTTCCCTCTACCTCCCCCTCTCCCACTCCCAGGCTGAGATGCACCACCTGACACCTGAATTCCTTCACAGTGGCTGCTCACCTACCATTCCTGACTGTGACAGCTCCCTACTTTCCAGTGCCCTGGATTTTCAAGCAGCTTCCCAGGGAGCACCTAAGTACTGTGGACAAGCCTCAGGGGTAGGGCAGGGGGCAGGACCTTTGAGAGGTTGATCCCAGACCCATTCCTCCACTTCACCCAGAACTCACTGTTTTCATCTATTTTGTTCACTGAGCTTCCACCTAAGATTTCATAGTAAGAAAAAGCTTTCATCACCAAAAGAAGTTTCAGAACGATTGTTGTACATCTCTGCAAGCCTGTGTTCACACTTTTCACCATCTGGCCCACTGGCTTCACCAGCCTCATTTCAAAACCACTCTCCTGCCCATCGTTTCTCAGTACATTCATTCTCTTCCAAACTCCCTCCAAGTTGTAAATAACTCTTAGGACATTTCTTTGACTCCTGGCCATGTCTTGCCTTGCATCCATCTCTGATGCATTTTCATCTCTGTATGTCTTGTCTGCCCAATGGACCAGAAGCTTGGGGTGAGGTGGGGGCCCCACCTGCAGAGACATTCAGCACCCACTCACACATGGGATCCTCATTCTTGGCTCCTTCTTACCTCCCTGCCCTTGCTGACACCCTCCTCCACTCCCGTTCAGCTGCCCATTCCAGAGACAGAGCGCCCCTTTCCTGAAGCTCACCTCCTACCTCTCTCAGTCATTTCTGAGGCTCCAGTGTGTTCTGACCTCCCCTCCTCAGACCAAACGCACTTCTAGTCAACACCCCATGATTTAGCTTATAGTCATTATTTGCCTTGACTCGTTCTCTGGTTGTTTCAGGTGTTATATTTGTCTCCCCCGACTGAGCTGCAGCCTCATTGAGGCAATGGATTCGCACTTAACACATCCCTATGTAGGCAGATGTCATGGTTTGCTTTTGGCAAACTGCACTCAGAGGCCATTGGATGAGTCAACTCCTCCTTAATTCCAGTAGAAGGGGATTTTCTCTGTTTTGAAAGGCCAACCCCATCTTCATATTCAGTGCTGCAAATAACTGCTATAAAAGTCATGATTGTGTATAAAACAATATGGGGTTTTTTTTTTGTTTTTTAA
Organism: Balaenoptera borealis; assembly: GCF_965194805.1. Taxonomy (NCBI): domain Eukaryota; kingdom Metazoa; phylum Chordata; class Mammalia; order Artiodactyla; family Balaenopteridae; genus Balaenoptera; species Balaenoptera borealis. The sequence goes on along the minus strand of NC_138874.1, from coordinate 960,426 downwards.
AAAATATTTACTTATTTAGGCTGCGCTGGGTCTTAGTTGTGGCATGCGGGATCTTCGTTGCAGCATGTTTAGTTGCGGCATGCGGGATCCTTAGTTGCAGCATGCATGTGGGATCTAGTTCCCCGACCAGGTATTGAACCTGGGCCTCCTGCATTGGGAGTGTGGAGTCTTACCCACTGGACCACCAGGGAAGTCCCTAAAACAATATGTTTTAAAAGGAGAGCCACAGCACTTTTAATCCAATTTCCATCCTGATCAGGCTTTTGTAGTTGCAGATAACAGAAGCATAGTCACACCAGGCAAACGCATAGCAGCAGTGTTTGTAAGGATTCAGAGGAGCACACAGAATCCACGAATGGCAGGTGAAGTGACACATTTCCTCCCCAGAATCAGAATTGTGATGTAGAAATTGACTCCCCCCACTGCCTCCCCACATCCTCCCAGAGATTGCAAAGTTGACTTTTCAAGCCAGGGCAGTTCCAGTCCCTGGGGCCTCTCTGTGCCCACCTTTCTCTCTTTCCTCACGGCTTCTCAGCTCCTCTGTGGCTTCACAACATTATATAGACACATACCTCTTCCCACAGCCCCAAATGCTGAGAAACCTTTCAGTTCAGCCCCGGCAACTCCCCTTCCCAGGTCCCTCTGTTCAAATCTTAAGAGAGAAGATCTGATTGGCTCAGCCCAGTCCTGGGTTGGGATTCCCCTTCTGTCAGGTCTTCAGTAGGGGAGAAGGTGGCATGTTGTACAAATATGGACAACCTGCAGAATCTGGGGGAAAGAATTAATATTAAGAAGGAATGACTGAAAGGCAAGGACTGATCTCTAGGGACGTGTATTATTACTTGCAACACATTAAAATGTGCCATTGGCGCCCTCTGATTTTACCTCTTGTTTTCCAAATACGCTAGTTCCTCAAAAAATGCTCTTAATTTCAAAGTGCATGGACAGAAGGAAATCAGCAACCTGGAACCCACCTGGGTTAGCCTGAGTGTGTCTGATCAGTCAAAACAAAAACCAGCAGGGTCTGTCTCAACGAAGCCTCTTGTGTCAACCCTCTTAAAAATCCCCGAAGTTTAAATAGACTTAAACTTTGCATCCAAATTGGGACACTCTCTTGAGCTAAGAGCTTGCGTTCTATTATTTGTATTTGAGACAATTAAAAATGAAATTTCCCGGCTTCCCTGGTGGCGCAGTGGTTGAGAATCTGCCTGCCAATGCAGGGGACACGGGTTCGAGCCCTGGTTTGGGAAGATCCCACATGCCGCGGAGCAGCTGGGCCCGTGAGCCACAATTACTGAGCCTGCGCGTCTGGAGCCTGTGCTCCACAACAAGAGAGCCCGCGATAGTGAGAGGCCCGCGCACCGCGATGAAGAGTGGCCCCTGCTTGCCACAACTAGAGAAAGCCCTCGCACAGAAACGAAGACCCAACACAGCCATAAATAAATAAATAAATAAATATTTTTAAAAAATAATGCTTCTGTTTAAAAAAAAAAAAAATGAAATTTCCTCTGGTTCTCTCAAAAAAATTTCATGTGTATGTGTTCCACGATCTTTCCCCAGTGAATATCATTATATCGTGGGATTTTTGAGTGCTGGACAGCACAGTGTTTGTTGTTCAACGAAGAATACTTTAAGATATGAGCTTAGTGTGTGAAAATCAGCACTTTTTTTTTTTCAGATGAAAACTTTCAGGATGGAGATTTTTAAAAAATTCTGTCAAGTTTTGAGGTTGCCAATCTTATTTGCATTTTAAAAAATGAGATAGAAAACTTGTTGTCATATTACAGTATTATCGGTCTGTGTTTCTCCACTCTGCAATTTTTAACATAGAAAAATTTCCCATAAGACCAAAAATAAATGAGAATTCCCACCAGACCTCTAACAAAAATATAGTCAAGTTGTAAACTTCAGAAACAAGAAACTTAATTCTCCAGGAGAGAATTATGGAGACACAACTAGCATTTTATGGACTAAAGTTATATAACACCAAAACCAAACTAAACATTTTTGAGACTACTTTTACCTTCAGTGATAACAAATTATTGAATTTTCTGCCAAAGGAAAGACTTACAGCACCTCCAAGACTCAGATTTAACAGAAAACAAATCAGTATTATTGGACATTAATGATTTTTGAGTCTTTGAGATGGATTTTATAGGCAACAACAACGATTCTGTCTTACGTTGAATCATTTAGAAAGGAGGAATTTTGAAATTGGCATTTCCCAGACAATTTATTGCCTACAATTAAAGGCAAACACTGGTTTCCCCTGCTCTCAGCTTCACCTTCACTATTTCTGCATAAGAGCAGAACTCCCTTAACAAGGTTTGTGTGTGAAATCAGAACTCTGCTGTAGGGAAGAAGCTCTTCAGATCCTTCCTGCTACAACTTTCTTCCTTATCCTGTAGATATGCTTTGATATATACAGTATTGTCTTTGTTTATATTCTCCCTAATAATCTACTTGATGCAATATACACATGACAGTATTGTTATTTCTAGCAGACAGGCAGATCCTTTTTTCTAATTCTGAATATAGAGATAACACATTATCCAAGAATTAATTGCTCCCTCCTCTGTGCTCCCATGGCCAAGGGTACTTCTGTTCTAACACAAGTAATGTAAGTTGCCTTATATATGAATAGCTCATCATACCACAGATGGCTCCCTAGGTTGTATTCCTTGAGGACACAGAGTGTCTCCACCATCACTGTATCTCCCAAAGTCCTTGGTGGTGCCAAGGGACAGCTTGTGGATGTTCAGTATCCCATTCTCGGCCATCCCAAATAAACACATACTCCAAGGGAAACTGCACTGAGCAAACATAGTCTTAAGACAATTTCTCTAGCCCACTCCTCTTCACCCTCCAACCTGATTGCATAACCTAAACGTCCTTCCTAAATAGAAATTGAGCTGTCTGTCCCTTAGGAGAAAGGAGTAGGGGGGAGGGGAGGAGGATCAGGAGAGAAAGAGAGAGAGGAGAAGGGAGAAGAGAGATGGTTAACATTTTTTGAGTTCCATCTGCCTGGAATCAAGTTAAATATTAATACTTTACATGCCTTATCTCATTTAATCCTATCAACAGCCCTGGAAGGGGAATATTATTATTATGCTATTTTTCAACCTAGAAAATTGAAAAGGTTAAGCAACTACCCAGAGTCACCAGTAAGAAGCAAGGCCAGACTTCCCAGAACTTCTGCTGCCAGTGTCCTTGTCCCCTCTGTGAGCCACAGCCACCCCCTGCCTCTGCAGGAGACCCTCCAACACTAGTAGCGTTGTGGTCAGAAAAGATGCTTGAAGAGGAGAAGATGGCGGAAGAGTAAGACGTGGAGATCACCTTCCTCCCCACAGATACATCAGAAATACATCTACACGTGGAACTGCTCCTATAGAACACCCACTGAACGCTGGCAGAAGATGTCAGACCTCCCAAAAGGCAAGAAACTCCCCCACATAGCTGGCCGTGTGGATGAAAGGCTCTTGGTGCTCCAGCCAGGCATTCAGGCTGTGCCTCTGAGGTGGGAGAGCCAACTTCAGGACGCTGGTCCACAAGAGACCTCCCAGCTCCACATAGTACCACGTGGCGAAAATCTCCCAGAGATCTCCATCTCAACACCAAGACCCAGCTTCACTCAACGACCAGCAAGCTACAGTGCTGGACACCCTATGCCAAACAACTAGCAAGACAGGAACACAGCCCCATCCATTAGCAGAGAGGCTGCCTAAAATCATAATAAGGCCACAGACACCCCAAAACACACCACCAGACGTGGACCTGCCCACCAGAAACACAATATCCAGCCTCATCCACCAGAACACAGGCACTAGTCCCCTCCGCCAGGAAGCCTACACAACCCACTGAAGCAACCTTAGCCACTGGGGACAGACACCAAAAACAACAGCAACTACGAACCTGCAGCCTGCGAAAAGGAGACCCCAAACACAGTAAGATAAGCAAAATGAGAAGACAGAAAAACACACAGCAGATGAAGGAGCAGGGTCAAAACACACCAGACCTAACAAATGAATAGGAAATAGACAGTCTACCTAAAATAGATAGCTAGTGGGAAGCAACCGCATAGCACAGGGAGATCAGCTCTGTGCTTTGTGACCACCTAGAGGGGTGGGATAGGGAGGGTGGGAGGGAGGGAGATGCAAGAGGGAAGAGATATGGGAACATATGTATATGTATAACTGATTCACTTTGTTATAAAGCAGAAACTAACACACCATTGTAAAGCAATTATACTCCAATAAAGATGTTAAAAAAAAAAAAAGATGCTTGATATGATATTCAATTTTCTTGGGTTTGCTGAGGCTTGATTTGTGACCCAGGATGTGGTGTGTCCTGGAGAGTGTTCCGTGCGCACGTGGGAGGAGGGTGTGGTCTGCTGTTTTTGGATGGAATGTCCTGTAAATATCAATTAAATCTAAAAAAAAAAAAAAAAAAAAAAAAAGAAGCAAGGCCAAATACTCAGAAATTGTGAGAGGATTGAATAAATGATCTTATCACTAAACATCAACTTTCCCCTGGCACTTCAACGAGAGGAGACGAGAACTGGAGTAAGATAAAAGCAGTCCATCATTTCACTCCATAGCATTTCAGGAACACACACGTTCACCTGCCTATCAGATTGAATGAAGTGTTCAGTGTCCTTAGGCAAGACTAAGGCCACAGAGACAGGGGCAGGTCCAGCATAGCTCCGGTATACCTTCTCATGGTTCTTGGAACTGCTAACAGGGACACAGCCAGTTGTTGGAGAGAGCATCTACAGAAAGTAAGATCTAGTAGGACCTGTAAAGCCCAGTTTTTGCTACACCACAGCCTTCCATACTCAGGATTCCAGACAAATTTCCACTAACAAGCTGTGTGCCTGCATTCAGGGAATTTTTAAAAATACTGAGTTCCTCTGGTTCTTGAATCAAATTCAGCATTAGGGAGGCCACATGTTCCTCCAGAAAACGAAACCAGTTAAAGAAACCAGAGAGAAGCACCATGCTTCGGTGCCCCAAACAATCTCTTGGCCTCCAACTTCCCCAGCTGGGACAGCCAGCTCCCTGCACACTCAATAAAACTCAAAAAAAATTGTTTTTAGTCTAGTATTTCCAGAAGTGTGACCCCATGTTAAAATTTCCTGGTACATTTGTTGGAAAAGCTCATGCCTCACCCACCTTGGACCTTCTGAATCAGAATATCTAGGATTGGAAAAGAAATCAGCATTGTTAACAAGCTCCAGTGCTGCCCTTGTTCACTAACATCTCATCTTGGCTGTGTAAGGTGGGATGCTACCCACTTTCAAGGAAAGTCTCATTTATGTGAGAATAACCTTCCATTTAAAACATTCAAAACCCATTAGTGTGGCAAACTTTTCATTCCAGTGACTGGCTTTGTAGAAGAAGCTGGGGACCTAAATTTTCAAGCTTTCTTGAAATTATACTCATTAAACATATGTTAATCATGGATCAGGGATTGCACATTATACAACCCATTAAGCTTTTGCATGTTCCTGGAAGACTGTGTATTGTATAAAAATACAAATGATGCAGTGGTTAAAATAATTGGTTATAAGGAGAAGCAAAAATAACTATGAATGACCACATTGCTTACCCAGTTGACCTAAGTCATTAGCAAATGTAATGCATCGTGTAAAAAATAAGATGTATTTTGGCTTCTACAAAGTGCTCCATGAGCATCCACTGTAGTCCAGGATCTCGTTGCCAGCTCAGAGGATATTTACAGGACACAGTGTATGTGAAGCCAATGATGGTCCTCTAGAGAAAATTCACTATGAATTCATGATAAGAACATAATCTATTATGATAACCTGGATTTATCATGGAAAAGGAAGAAAACTGTTCACTTTTTTCACTTAAATTAACTCTTCTGTACCAAGACCACCAAGATGTCTTCTGATTTAGCTAAGCAATGACCTACTAAATGAGCATTTACACCAGTGTGTTCCATGGAACACCAACCCTAAGAGATGTTGGTGGGAAGATGGAAAGGGGTATGGAGACAGCTTCTGGAGCAAACAGTTTTGGAAAATGCCACATTCTTGAGCACCTTTTGGAGAATCACAATGCAAATTAGAATTTTAAGGTTCTGAGAGTCCAGCGGTAAAGAACTTCAGTTCTGTGTTAGTCAGTGACCTTGGCTGCAGGCAGCAGGATGAACTATACCTATCCTAAGTAGAAAAGGGAGTCATAGAGAAGATATGAAGTAGCCTCCAGAATAGATGGAAGGCTGGAAAACCAAGGATGCTAGGCACAGAAAAACACTGAAACAATATGGCTCGGGCACTGCCATGGCCACCATGAGTCATCTCATTTATTCCTTCAACTTTGTGTCATTCCCCAGATGAACCATCTCAGGAGGAAGCGTTTGGACAGACAAGCCCAGGTATGAAGGCAGAGAAAATTATTATCTACCCTGTCAAATTCCTTGCAGGGGGTAATGAAGACCCTCACTTCAGGACGTACACATAGACAGTTCCCTCCCCCAGACTCACATACCCAGTAATAATTTTCTAGCTCAACTTTGCTTAACCCAGCATTTCCCAAAATTATTCTACCACCATTTCTTCACATAACACCTTTTAATAGTAGAACACACTTTTGGAAATAGGGTAAATAGTAAATGGCGTAAGTGATTAGCATGTATGTGGGATACATGATTAATATGTATCATACATAATTAGTGTATATCGTTATTAGCATGGTTAATTTTGAAGGTATACTGATCTGTTATTTATGTTTGCAATAGTATTCTGAACAGGTCACCCCTGGGAAGGAGCAGGTTCTGAGACAAGTCATTCTAAATGTTCCTATACCCCCCATTTTTTTACACTTGATCTTAGCCAAAAGGCCGAGAAGCGACCCCCCCCATTTTTTTAATCTACATGAACTTGGGTTAAAATAAATCCCAAGGGCAGCCTGATGGGGGAGAAATTAACAAGAGGGCAACCTGCATCTCTGGGCATGTTGAAGGGGGTCAGTACCTCGTGATGTCAGTAACACTGGGGAAGAGGGTGGTTGTTTTTCTCTCCATTAATACAATTACAGTAATCTGTAGGGCACTTTATATTTCACTGCATGCTTCCACCCACCTTACCTCTTTGATAATAAAAGCTCTGGGCTGATAATTCTCATATGAGCCCAGGATCCTCTGAAATCCAACACACAGACCTCCTCCTTGCTCAGCAGCAGGCTGCCTCTCTGAGTCACTGCCTAGAAGTGTCTCTGACTATGAAATGTCACTGCAACAAAACTGCATTCCAGGTCTTACATGATGCTAACTGAGGGAAAGACCCTGGTCTCTGCCCCTGTACCACTGAGGCTTCAATTGTTTGTGTCTCCAGTTTTCCCACACTTTGGAGTCCAGAGTATTCACAGTCACAATCCCCAGGGAGTAAATGAGCTCAAGGCCGGGGAAATGAGCACCAGTATGGATACAGCTGGCCCACAGATGACAGAGAGAGGAGCAAAGCCGGCTCTCATAAGCCTGGATGTTAGAGAGAGTCATCCAGCTGCTTTCAACCCTGAGAGGAGAGAGAGGTCCAGCATATTCATTCTGCCTTAATCATGTCTAAAAGAGGCACGGGTTATGTCAGCCCCTGCCTGCTTCTGCCTGTGCCCAGCCTATGTCAGGCACTAAAGGCCCGACCCTTGCAGGCTCAGCTGTGCCGGCACAGTGAGTACCTGCTCTGGCAGCATGCTAGCTGCTCCTACCCACCAATGATAAGGCCCCAGACAGCCCTCATACATTGACCTTGAGCTCCAACATTGAACCTGACAAGTTAGCCAGGTGGTTGCCAGGAAGCTGCCACTTCCACTCCAGGTTCCCAGCCAGATGAGACACAAGCCCCATGTCCCAGGTCTCTGGGGTTGACCTATGTTTCCTGTACCTTCTCATTAATGAACCGCCCTATCAGATAGGATTAGATTTGGCTGCACCTAATAGAAAACCCAGAATAAAGTGACTTAAAACCAGAAGATTTGTTTCTTTGGGTAAAAGAAATCCAAGTGTAAGTGGTCCAATACTGGTAAATTGGCTTCACAAAGTCATCGAGGAACCTTGGAAAAAACAGGGAAACTCTCATCTTTCTGCTCCTCAAAGACTCATGATCTAGAAGGGCTCCTAGAGCTCCATCCACTGCATCCACATTTCAGACAGTGGGAAGGGAGAAGGAAGGAAGACACAAGGGCCTTCCTACAGCCGTCTATACTTCTTTCAATGAAACTTTACAGAATTCTTTCATCATCTTGACTTTATTTCAGTGGATAAAACTTAGACATATTGCCATATACAGCTTCAAGGGAGGCTGGAAACACAGTTTTATTATTGAATACATTGCCACCCCCAATAATATAAGGCTTTTATTAGTGTATTAGTGTATAAGGTTTACATTAATATAGGCAGTCCAAGCCTGGTTTGGTGGCTCCACAATTACCAGGATCTTAGGTTCCTTTAACCTTTTGGTTCTGCCGTCCTCATCGTGGGACTTCTATGTTGTCTTCGTCAGTTTGGGCTGCTAAAACAGAACACCATGGGCTGGGTGGCTTAAACAACAGACATTTATTTCTCAGAGTTCTGGAGGCTGGGAAGTCCAAGATCAATGTGCTAGCAGATTTGGTTCTTGGTGACTGCCCTCTTCCTGACTTGCAGATGGTCACCGTCTTGCTGTGTACTCACGTAAACTGTATGTATACTCACATGATCTTCTGTGTACAGAAAGAGAGAATGAGCTTTGGTCTCTCTTCCTCTTCTTATAAAGACACTAATCCCATGATGGGAGCTCCACCCTCATGACCTTATCTAAAACTTCCCAAGGTCATCTCCTCCTAATCCCATCACAGAGGGAGTTAGGGCTTCAACATATGAATTTTAGGGGACACAAACATTCAGTCCATAACGCAGTTCAGAGTCTGACTGCTCCTGTTCCAGCGTTCACATCTATAGTCCAACTAGCTAGAAGAAAGAAAGGCTAGAGACTTAAAAGACACTTCCTAAAAGTTCCATATGTCACTCTTCTTGCATCCCATTAGCTAGAGCCTAGTCACATGGCCATGCCTTGCTGAAAAGGAGGCTGAGAAATACATCGTGGGTGGCCGGGTACCAGCTAATTTGGGGAATTCTTATTCTTGAAGATAGGAAAATACATATTAGAGACAATTATCCATTTCTATCACCATTTGCAACTAAGAAAGACGTAATGGATGTTGGATAAGCAAATAATAATACCTATATAACTTCCCTAATTCCACTGGGACTCCTACTAGAAGCTGAGGCTTGCCTTGGTTGAGAAGCTCTGTCACAGCCCTGATCCCTGGATTGGATCCCTTAGGTCTAATTCTTGTTGGATTGGACTAGATTTTGCCTGTTTCTCTTGGGTTTGAAATGATGGTGCTACCTTAGAGCTGGCCAATCGTTCAGTCCTAACTACCCCCTACCCTCCTCCTTAACCCTGCCTAAGAGTTCCCAGCATGTTTATATTATAGGTTTAGCCAGCTTTAACCAAAAAACAAAGAATTGTGGGTTACTTTAAAAAAAATGTTTTCCACCCATTTCTGGTCATAAAGTAGGTTTAGTATCATGGGAGTGCCTCTTTTTAAATTGACCTTTTGACAGAACCAGATGGATTTGTATTTGTAAACAGAAGCAAATGGGTGAATGAAAGAATGACTGAAGTGAGGTTTTGGCTTCAACTCAACCATTGAGCATTTCATACTTGTCCTCTGCATGATAATATACGAAGAAATTCACCAATTTTGACCAATAAAATTTTGAGTTCAGCCCACCATCTTGTAATAAAAAATTAGCCATTTTCAAATAGGCATACCAAGAGTAATAGGTATTTTTGTCAAATTCAGGGAATTGTAGAAGTTTAGAGGTTATAGGCATGTCTGCTGGTCCTGCATGAGTCAACAGATCTTAGCACATTAGACTCAGGAAAGTTTATGATACTACCATAATGGTACCCAAGTTCACAGCATCCTGAATACATGTACTTAGGAGAATATTGACTTCACAATAAGGATATCTGGGTTTGTAACCCACTTTTAGCACTTTTTAAACTTTGTAACTGCAGATAAGTTTCTTCACCTAGAAGAGCTTCAGATTCTTCTCTCTAATGAAGATGCCAGCAATCAGTTGTTTGAAGATTAAGTGACTACATATGAGGAAGAATCTAGCACTATGTTTGGCCCACAGAGGACGGTCAGTAAATGTCTTCTGAATCTGAATTTATATAGAGAAAAAGTTCAGTGCTATTAATTACAGTACACATCACTTTTTTAATGGACTTAAAGAATCTCATTCTGAATTTCCCATTTTAGAAAAACAAACTAAATATTTTCAAAGCTCTGTAACTAGTGTAGTATTTAGTACAATGAGCTAGTCAGTTATTTTTCATTAAAAAATATAAAAGCTTGTATTGGAAATTATACCCATAAAGTCCATTTAGTTTTACAGCTTAATTATAGGTAGTAAAACTTTACTGCCACATTTAACAGGTATTAACCTAATTCTTTTTAAGCAAAAGCAATATTTGACTGGAAGTGAACCTTAAGGTGAGGGGGGGGTGGGGAAAGGAACTCCCTTAAATATTTCCTTAATATTTATTTTTCAGGAAAGGTCAACTCAGCTAATGCATGAGTTTGCTTAATGTCTTATTTGTGTTATCTCAATATTTTTAGTAAAACAAATTTGTTACTATGGTGTTCGATTTTAGCATCACCACAAAATAGGCCAATATCAGGAAGGCGAAACCAACCGTGAGTTTTGCAATAGCAAATTTAGTAAATTGAGTTTATACCGTGGTTAAAACAATTTTTAAAACTCAAGGAATATCTGGGAAAGATGAGTCTTTCAGATTAATCTCTCACTGTATTTTGGAGGATTTGTCTCTTTTATAACAAAAACAAAAAAGAAAATGAATCTAGCCAAGTACTGAAAACACGTTACTTTTAACCTTAATATACTTCAGAGTGAAATCTTACCAGAATTTCCACCTTATTTTTTTCACCTTATTTAATGTGTCCTGTATAAAATAAAATATTATTTAACGTACTCAATAAAAATCCATAAGACACCATTAGGTTCTTAAAATATGTTTCATATAGAATATTTATATCTCATAGCTTCAGAAGGTGCCAGCATATGTATTCATGAGCAGTAATACAGACTTCTTGGGTGATTATCTGAAATTCAATTTGACTTTACAACTATTTATTGACTAGTGTATAATCAGAGATAACAAGTTCATATAATGAGTGAGATCCACACTTCATATCAGCATCATTTGTGGAGCTTCTTACTAGATATTCAGCCATGTGCTTGGTTCTAGAGATACAAAGATATGTAAAACTCAGCCCCAAGAAGTTTGTATTATTATTCTTAATGTTGATAATGCCAGCGTATTACATTTGTATAGTACTTTTAAAATTACAAAATATAGTTATAACCATTATTTCACTTAACACCCTCAATATCCTTTTAAGGTAGCTGTAGAACAGGTAAAACCATTTCCATTTTATAGATTAAGTGAGCCTCAGCAATTAGGCAACCTGCCCAGGGTCACAAAACTAGACTGATGGCAGAAGTAAGATTAGAACCACATTTATACCTAAGGATTTTTCCACTTAATTAACTTCTTCCAAACATTTATTTAGGAAGTCCAGACATATTTATAAGATTTCTAAAACACCAAGGCAGTATGGTAGATGCCAAGGCCAAATGGCCAATATAAGAGGCATTAAGGAAGCTGTGGGGAGAGAACTTTACATTGGGACCCTCTCTGCACAGGCTTCAAGAAGAAGGTGAATCTGAACTGGTTATGAAGGTTTGGTTAAGATGCAGAAAAGCAGGAAAGAACCAGGAAGGCATTGCAGGCAGAGTAAGCTTGATCCAAAATGTGTTGCTTGAAATACTATTCTTCCTGGAGTATAATAAGCTAAGCGTAATTCATATTTTTGCCAACCTTAACCTTATGATGCCTAGCACTGACCCCCTGAACATTGTAGTTTGTTTAGCAGCGCTCCTGACCTCTTTCCATGACAGGCTCTCGATAAATGTTTGGTGAATGGAGAGATGAATGAATGGAGGAATCAGAATAAATGAATGGACAGACAAATATTGATTCAAGGATTGAAAAATTCCAAGGATTCAAGGATTTGGAAATCCCATCACATCTCTGAATGACTCTGTTAATTAATTCATGCATCCTTTATACATTAATTACATACATCAGTTGTTCTCGACTAGGGATGGTTTTGCCTCCCAGGGATATCTGGAGACATTTTTTGGCTGTCATGACCAGGAAAGTACTACTGGCATCTAGTGAGATGAGGCCCAGGATGCTGCTAAACATCCTGCACAGGAATGCACAGAAGAGCCCCCAATAATAAAGAATTATCCCTTCCAAAATTTCAGTAGTGCTGAGGTTGAGAAATCTTGCTTTATAATGAATGCTAGTAAACATTTTGGCTTAGTGATGGGGACAGATGTTTCGAATTGTAAACATTATTATAGATGATAATAAATAATAATTATAAACTGGTAGGTCCTATGGGAAAAATTGGGAAATACCCTAACAAAATTATTAGGAAATTCTAGATACCTTATTGCTTCTGAGCAGGAAAAGATAACTGGTCATTTCCAGAGGACAGCATTCTGAAAAATCTCAGGCAAACTAATTAGAAACCTAAACACACCAGAAACCCAAAGATAAATTGGGTACCTTTCTGGGAAAAAAAATTTCAGTGCCTAAGGCAATTGTTCTGCTGTTTTCCCTCTGAAATGTGGCACCACCCCCAACAACACAGTCAGCATAAAGAAATTAAAAATAAATAGGATAGTGTTTGAGACTCATCGAGACTCCCATTTTCTTTAAAATGCAAAGACAAATTTTAAAAAATGGAGAACTATTTGGGTTTAAAAAGAGGTCTGGGGACTTCTCTGGTGGTCCAGTGATTAAGACTCTGTGCTCCCAATGCAGGGGGACTGGGTTCGATCTCTGGCCAGGGAACTAGATCCCGCGTGCCGCCACTAAGAGCCCGCATGCCGCAGCTAAAAGATGCAGCAACGAAGATCCCGCGTGCCGCAAGTAAGACCTGGCGCAGCCAAATAATAAATCAATATTTTTAAGAAAAGAGGTCTGTATCTGATCAGGCTCCCTTTCTTGGGGGAATCAGCCCTTCTCCACCCCTTCTGATTCTGGGAGACTGATAATTGAGGGCCCTCTCATCTCCTCCCCTGGAGCAGCCACATGACACAAGCTGGGCCAATCAGACTCTCTTGGGCACACAGAAGGAGGTCAGTGAAGCAAATTCATTTGACGTCTCACCCTGGAGAACTTGTCTATGCGTTTCTGCCACCATGATTCCCAGGGTTACTGTGATACTTGCCTTCTGTAGACCTTGTTATTCATCTGGCCTTGGTTCCTTGGAGGAACTCCAGCATTCTCCAGATGACTCGCTTTCTCTTTCTTCAGACGTTCTGGGTTAAAACCCTGGCTTTGACACTCACATGGTGAGTAATCTTACAAAATCACTTAATATCTCTGTGCCTTAGTTTTCTCATTTGAAAAACAGCGTTAATAGAAGAACCCATCTCTCAAAGTTGGGGGGGATAAATGAAACAGTATAGGTAGAACTCTTGAAACAGTCACTGGAACAGAGTAAATTGTCATCTTTGCTTGAACCAGCGAACCCCAGCTGATATAGTTCGGTATTTTGTTTTAGGAATGATAGTGGCTCAGAGAGAGAAGGAGAAAGAACAAGAGCCTTCTTTTTTCTAATTGCTCATCCATCCAGCCACCATGCTTCCCAGGGCTACTGTGATACTTGCCTTCCATAGACCTTGTTATTCATCCGTCCTTGGCTCCTTGGAGGAACTCCAGCATGGTCACTCTTGATAGATAGTGTTGCCTGAAATGACCACCATTTATTTAACATGCATTGTCTTTGACTACTAGTGTCTTTTCCTAGACTGTGTGACCCTATAAAGGCAGAACCACACTTGGTATTTCTTCCTATCTTTCACACTGACAAGTAAATACTCAGTTAGGAATTGTTAAATAAATAAGTATGGAAGCCAATCTCCAAGATGCCCCCAATGCTCACCCCTTGGTGTTCATGCCCTTGTATAGTTCTCTCCCACAGTGAATAGGGCTGACTTCTATATCTAATAGGATATTGTGTAAATGAAAGTTTATGACTTTTTTTATTGAAGTGTAGTTGATTTACAATGTTGTGCCAGTCTCTGCTGTACAGCAAAGTGACTCAGTTGTACAGATATATACATTCTTTTTTTTATATTCTTTTCCACTACGGTTTATCCCAGGAGATTGTATATGGTTCCCTGTGCTATACAGTAGGACCTTGTTTATCCATTCTAAATGTAATAGTTTGCATCTACCAACCCCAGATTCCCAGTCCATCCCTCTCCCTCCCCACCCTCCCCCTTGGCAACCACAAGTCTGATCTCTATGTCTGTGAGTCTGTTTTGTAGATAGATCATTTGTGCCATATTTTCCACATATAAGTGATATCATATGGTATTTGTCTTAAATCTCTTTCTGACTTACTTCACTTAGTATCATAATCTCTAGTTGCATCCATGTTGCTGCAAATGGCATTATTTTGTTCTTTTTTATGGCTGAGTAGTATTCCATTGTGTATATGCACATCTTCTTTATCCATTCATCTGTCGATGGACGTTTAGGTTGTTTCCATGTCTTGGCTATTGTAAATAGTGCTGCAGTGAACATTGGGGTGCATGTATCTTTTTGAATTATGCTTTTGTCTGGGTATATGCCCAGGAGTGGGATTGCTGGATCATATGGTAGCTCTATTTTTAGTTTTCTGAGGAACTGAAGGTTTATGACTTCTGAGGCTAGATCCATAAAAGATGTTTGCGTTCCTGCCTTACTCTCTCTTAGATCACTCTCTCTGGGAGAAGCCAGCGACAGTGTCATGAGAACACTCTAGCAGCCTTATAGAGAGGTCCACATGGTAAGGAGTTAAGTCTCTTGCCTACAGCCAGCACTTGCTTGCCACTTTGAACCATCTCGGAATTGAATCCTCCATCCAAGTCAAGGCTTCAGTTGACTGGTACTCTAGGCAACATTCTGACTCTAACCTCATGAGAAACCTTGAGCCAGAGCCATCTAGATAAGCCACTTCTAAACTTCTGACCCACAGAAACGGCGAGATACTAAATATCTGCTGTTATTTTAAGCCACTAAGTTTTGGGGTAATTTAATACAGAGCAAAAGATAACTAAAACAATAATTGATTCCATCCTAGGAGAAACACAAACTCCATGTTTATTTGAACTATAAAAATAAAAGAAAGGGTGACAAATTTATTTGTTTCCTTGATGAAACAGTTCCTATAAACAAAGTTACTTTAATTATGATGACTCAGTTCCATTTAGAGCCTGAAGGCAAAAACAAAAACAACTTGCATATTGTACCAACTGTAATTCTTAGCACGTCAAATACTTAATAGTGCTACCTTTTTAGGTACTGAGCTACTAAGAGATGAACAGGGAGGATTTCTCATACAGAAAAGTCCTCTTTGAAAGAACTTGGAGAAAAAGATTAAAAGTATGGTCACCAGGTTTTCTGAACCCCAAATTAGAAAATAGAGTTGACTTATATGAAAAGAAGGAACTAGTGAAACCAAGATAGTCCTAGAAAATTCAAGAGATATGGTCTCATTACTAAGCCTGAACTGGTTGCCTTAAATTGTGCTGAAGACCGAACTTAAAACTATAGAATTAGATAGCTACTATTTGAAGATTTATTCACAATGTTTTGATTTGTCTATGAGAAGAACAGCAGCTTTAAAAAGACCTTGTACCATCCTGAGAAGGCTAATTGCGATTTTAAAAAGTAGTACTGACTAGGAAAAAGCCTGCTAGGTAATGAAAAAAATAATGTGAGTCGTAGGCACTTAGAAAATCAAGGTACAGCATTTCCTCTAGAGTGATGATTTTAATAAACAAAGAAGACCTGAATGTTAAGTTTAAATGTGTTTTCTTGTTTCTTTTTGTCTGATAGTAGCATATAAATTTGATTCTACCTAGCAAATTCCCCACAAATTAATCTTTATATAGAGATATTACAGGTTTTTAGCACATACATGCGTATATGTATATACACACACATATATATGTGTGGTGTGTGTGTTTCCATAACTGGAATGTTTCCGTATACATTGCATGTAGAATAAGATTCCAAGCTCTGGGCATGCCACGGTGCCTACCACTCACAATTGTCTTGTACAAGCCTGCCTCTCTCATTTACTTTATCTACCTCAACCCTGTAGGCATTTGAGTTTGAGACTCCTAGTCTAACCAGTCACTAAGATCCCTTTTTTCTCTAAATTAGGTGAATCTGTATTCCTTCAGTGCTAAACTCCCATGAGTTAAGTTACCAAAGAGAATATCAAGGAGTCAGAATAACAACTGTTTCTCTTAAGTTCCACTAAAACCATCGGAACAGTGAACATATATGATGTACACAGCACTTGAGAAGAGGTGGATTGGGGCTTCCAAAGCAACGTGACAGCCTTTACTCTAGATCTTTGTTCCTTATCACTGTGAGGTCCAGCGCTAGCACACGTGTCCATGGAATTTAAAACAAAATGACGGAGTGGCACATCATTAGACCACGATGTTCAAGGCTAGTTCTGTGAGCCTCTGCGCTAATGAGGTGATATTGTGTTTGGCTTTATTCTATTAATATTTATAGAGTACTCATTACCATAGCGACTAAGCACTTTCCACAGAGAACTGATCAAATTATTAAGGAGAGGTGAACGGGAGAGGGGAGGACCTCTGCAGGAGTTGAAAGGCAGCTTCTGATCTCCCTCTAAATAACCCTTTCCTTGACCTTCCTGACAAAGCTGGTTCTCATAGAACATTTGTTTCATGCATTCCCTGCCAGAATCCTGGCAATATCCAATCTTGGTTCTCTGGAACACTGCTACATGATGTGTTGGGCTCATCTTTGGCAAAAACAGCAAAATAGAAGTAGGTCGTCTTCAACCCTATCTTGCCTCTCTGTGCCCCTTTTCCTCTTACAGGGAGGCAGTAGAGCATACTCTTTCAGAGCCAGGCTTTGAAATCAAATCATCTAAGTTTGAATTCTAGCCCTTCCACTTATGAGCTAGGTCTCCTTTGGCAAGTTATTTAACCGTTCTGCACTTCGGTTTTCTTGTCTACAAAATGGGGATAGTAAGAGTAACTTCATAGGGTTATAATGAGAATCAAATAAGCTGATAAATATTAAGTGCACTAAAGAATTCCTGGTACATAGTAAATGCTCCATAAATGTTAGCTTCATTTCAGTGTATCCTCGTCTTTTATTCCCAGTCACCAGAACACCCACACTGCCCTGCTCTTCCTGGTTTTCACTGAATGGACAAAACTTTTTTCTAAGATGAGACCCCTCCTAGACACTACACAGAAGAGTGAGGGAGGATAGTGGCCCCCATCTGGCCAGATCAGTTGGCCAGATCATAAAGACTGAAACTTCTACCATTGGAAACTAATGTCTCTGGGTCAAGCAGTTCCTTTCTAGATTCAACTTTCATGAAGGCAAGGAGCATGCTTCAATCATTTGTCTCCAAATGTATAGCCAAATCTTCCCTCACATCCTATTCATACTCAGGTACAAATGAATAATTTGTTATCCTTCACTGAAAATATGTACACATGTATGCACAAAGAATCATAGCAAATCTATTAGTTCAGGCTCTACAACAGGTGGTAGGGGCCAACAAAAAATGATTGAGGCATGCTCCTTGCCTTCATGAAAGTTAAATCCAGCAGGAGAAAATACTTGTAAAGGAAATGTTTTACCCAAAGAAATGAGTTTCCATGGTGGAACTTTAGGCACTGATTCAGGAGGAATGTAGTGGGGTCTTTGTGAGTTCCTGAACCACACTGTGGAGAAGTCCACCAACTCTAGTAGAGGTAAGCCCAGTCCCAACATGGAGTCACATGGCATTCCTCTCCTTGGAGGGTTTCCTGGTGTGGCACAGCAGTGCTGGTCAGTGCTACTGACTCATCTTTACACAATCACAAGGAGACATTGTCTCAGACAAAGTCAGAAGCATCAACACCCAAACCCAAGTGTTAAGATTTCAGATAAGCACCCTTGAAACTTGGAAGAGGTCGTTTTAGGATAAATAAAGGGACACATTCCTTTACTCTGTGGGTAGTAAATTTATTACCTCATCTGGAACTTGTTACTGCAAGAGCCTATATAAACCATAAAACTAGTTTCAAGAAGGTTGAGAGAAATGTATAAATGAAGAGTTACAAACAGGCTCTTGAGATGAAGTTACGGAGGTTTCAGTTCCATAACAATCTACCAAGGATCTACTGCTATGTACTAACCACTACTTTGGACACACTTCTAACTTTCTGAAGGTCCCACTCTCTTTCATCAAATGCTCCTTGGTGCCACTCCTGAAGCAGGGGGCTGGAGTGGAAACAGTGCTTGCTAACTATGGGAAATTTCCTGTATCCTAATGCTCTTTATAGCACAATTTGCTTGCCAGATCTTAGTCAATACAAATCCCCTCTCTCCCTAACCCAGACCTTGGAGAATTGTTCACAAAGGGCAAATGGTTCAACTCCAGAAGAATAATTGGAAAGCCTAACCTGAGCACTAGAAAAAACAAAGGGAAGCCACATCTGCTCAAGTTTTTCAACAGTTTACTTGTCCGAAGTTGAAATACTCTGACTACTTAAATGCTAAAGTCTCTTTTCACTCTCTTGCATTTAGCAGTTTGCAACCCATGGGTGGGATGACTTTAGTTACAGGTAAAGTAGGTCGTCTCCTAGTAGGAATGGTAAGAGGGGCTCCTGAGGCTCTGTTCTCCTTAGTACCCTTTTGCCTCAACTCGTTGACAGATGCCCCCAAATACCACTGGGTCATAGCATGGTCACTTTAGGTTAGTGATTCTCAAACTTTTTCACATCAGAAACACCTGGAGGGCTTGTTAAACTAGATTGCTGTGTCCCACCCCTCAGAGTTTCTGCTTCAGTAGGTTTGTGTTAAGGCCCTAAAATTTGCATTTCTAATGATCTCCAAGTCATGCTAACTCTGCTGGTCCAGGGACCACTCTTTGAGAATCATCGCTCCAGGACATGATGTCCACTCAAAAGCAGTCTCCACCTGGGACAGATTACACTCAAGCTGTCATTAGCCTCATACACCCAAGGGTGGAGAAAGGCTCCAAGAGCAGAGGTAGACTGGGGAAGAGGGAGTAGAAGGTCAGGAGGGGACACTGAGGCTTGTGTTCAGTGCTTTGCTCTTTGCCCAGGAGAGAACGTGGGGCTGCTCCTTGAACCCACCCCCGCCCCTCACACATTCACCTGGCTACTCTTGACCCATTTTCTGCAAAAGCCATCCTCCACCACAGGACTCCCAGCCACCACCTCCCAGGCTGGCAGCTCAGCGTGACTGTCACTCTTGCCCATCTCCCTGTCAGGCAACAGCTGCTCCCACTCCTCAGAACCAGCCTGTCAAGAAGTGAGTGACTGAGGCTATGAATTACAAATCACCCCAGTATAAGCCCAAGTTCCCTGCCCAAGAGGCAGCTGTCCTGGGGGAGGGACCCCTTTCCCGCTTCACACGCACACACACACACACACACACACACACACACACACACACACACACACACACACACACACACACACACACACACACACACACACACACACACCAGCCATGCACGCCAGCAGGCCACAATTTCCTCCACCTACACAGGGATCCTTCAGAGATCGCTCCTGGGCTCTAAATGCCAAGTTCAGCCTCAGACCAAGAGAGCACAGATCCAAGGGAAAATTTCCATCACTAGCAAAGAGTGGCAAAGGGGAGGGAGGGTGGGAAGGAGGAGATCGTTTGCTACTCAAAGTAAGTACCAGCCACCAGTATTTGGTTCTGGAATCTTGACATGTTTAGTCTCTTTTATCCACACATGTCAGTTGAGAGAAACTCCACATGAGGAGAGGATGAAAAAAAAATAAATCCACAGAGCAGAATCTGGGATCTCTGAGTAATTTACCCACGGGAATAAGACTGAAATGAGTAATTCTCTCTGAGCCCACTCATCCTTCTTCTCACAGTGATCAGCCGAGAAGTGCAAAAAAGGTTCCTGTACACTCACACTCACACTCCTTCTCACTCTCCACAGAAGGACTTTTCCTTGTTCTGGAAACCCTGCCTGCTTACTGAGAAGTCACATGCATAATAATTGGTGGAGAGACTGTCGGGCTGGAAGCAGGCTGGATGACATTCCGTACTCCTCCCCACCCTCCCTGCTTCTCTTAACTTCCCTCCACCACCCAAACACGAATTTACTTCCTTGCTGGTTGCACTTCACCACCACAAACAAGGCACCTTTCTACAGAGCCAGAGCCTCTTTAGAAAAATCTTCCAGCCTGCCCATCCTTCTCAACACTTTTTTAAAAAATGGAAGCAGTCAGCTTTAAGCCATATAACTGAAACCTTTGTTGTCAGAGATATTTTTCCCAAATAAGTACAAAACTGTAATACTGCACCAAGTTAAATACCAACATTATCCATCTTTGTGGCTGTCAAAGGTAAAAGTATTAAATATATTACTTCAGTGAGAAGTGATTGCTGATAAACCATTAAATAGCTCATCTTCCAGAGAGTTATTTTTAGGCACTTAAGTTGGCATGAACGTGCATCTTAATGCCTTAAATTAAAAATAGTAATAATGGTAAGCGTGTAAACAAGTTGTGATTCTAAAGGAGCTTTTACTGAAAACAGTGTCCCGGGGGGACATTTTTAAAAGACCAATTCTAATGTTCTTTGTGCAATTAAGTTTATTTCCCAGGTTTATAAAATTCAATTGTACTTCCACAAAAGAAAAAGAATTCACTGTCTTCCCTCCTTATGACAAAGCCCCAGCAGCAAGTCATTATCACTTTTGACTAATCAGAGAGAAACCACCTGCAGGAATACTCCCCTTTCTGTTGGCTCCCAGCAGAACCTTCCAAACGATGATTAATCACTGAATAAATGGTGGAATTGACAACAGCAGAATGACAAAGAGAAAGCAGAGAAGGGACCTGAACAGTGGGTGCATGTGGTCCAGCCCCAGTGGGTGGAAGGGCCGAAGAAGATGGATGACCCTGTAAGCGCTTGACACTTGAGTATCTTGTCTTTTACAAGGGGATCACTTCTGCCAAATTCAACAAATAAGGCAGCACGCATCAAGTGGACACGCTTCCTATGGCTGTCAGAAGCAAGGAGGAACGTCTTAAAAATTAAACTAATGAGCTTAAATTGACATCCTAAGCTCAGATGATAACAGAAATAAGAGATACTACAAATGACAGCCTAATCCATTATTGTGGAAGGCATTCGGAAGGTTTTACTTATTACAGACTCAGATTACCCTAACCTTGTCCATACTAATTTGAAAAATGATGAATCACTAAGTTCAAACAGGGCTCAGAAGAATCAATTATACTAAGCAGTGATATCAAAAGCTCATATTTTCTACACTAAGGAATAAAACATGTTATGCCTAATAACAAACAGAAATGAAGTCTATTACCCACTCTCAGATGACCAAGTCATTAGCAGTAAGAATGTTTCTCTAATTTTTCAATATTCTTTTCAGGATATATACTCCCTGCCCCCAAGGAATCCTACTAGACAAAGTTTATTAACATGAAAAAGATTTGTAGTAAATGAAATATTGGTTTTCAGCCGCCTTAATGTCCTTCAGATACCATCAGTTTTCAGGCCTTCCGTACTCAAAAGAAAAGAACAGTTACTGGCCAGACTCCTTATTTCCCAGCCATCATCAATATCATCATCCAGTTCATCAGGATTATCTTCACCTTTATCAGTTTTTTTTTCTGTAAAACAGAGAATTTAAGGTCACAAAACAGTATCATGCACATCTTTCCATTGATTCTATCTTAAACAGATACCCCTAGTCAGTGCCCTCTTCCACCTACATGACACTCTTTGACACTTATCAATTCTGTCCTATCTCATGGACCACTTTCCATATTAATTCATAGCAACAGAAAGTATCTCATTGTATGGCTATGATATCATGTATCAAGATCTCCCTGTATTGCTAGGTATACTTTTTTTCTGCATTATGTCTTGTTCCTAACCATGTCTAGAGCAAAGCTTTGTACATTGTATTATAGATGCTCAGCAAATATCTGTCAAATGACTGTTTCCTGGTTCCTTTTTCCAGACTCAACCAACATAAGATCCTATATGTGAGATCTTTGAAATCCTTTACAAGGGAGTTCTCAAGCATTTGTAAGTCACATTCAGATCTGAGTAAACCAGTCACGTTGAAATAGCAGAGGAATCTAGGAATAGATGATTATAGATGGACTTTATTTTTTATACAGCAGGTTCTTATTAGTCATCCATTTTATACACATCAGTGTATACACATCAATCCCAATCTCCCAATTCATCCCACCACATCACCCCCCCCCCGCCACATTCCCCCCTTGGTGTCCATACGTTTGTTCTCTACATCTGTGTCTCTATTTCTGCCTTGCAAACCAGTTCATCTGTACATTTTTCTAGATTCCACATATATACATTAATATACAATATTTGTTTTTCTCTTTCTGACTTACTTCACTCTGTATGACAGTCTCTAGGTCCATCCACGTCTCTACAGATGACCCAGTTTCGTTCCTTTTTATGGCTGAGTAATATTCCATTGTATATATGTACCACATCTTCTTTAGCCATTCGTCTGCCAATGGGCATTTAGGTTGCTTCCATGACCTGGCTATTGTAAATAGTGCTGAAATGAACACTGTGGTGCATGTGTCTTTTTGAATTATGGTTTTCTCTGGGTGTATGCCCAGTAGTGGGATTGCTGGGTCATATGGTAAATCTATTTTTAGTTTTTTAAGGAACCTCCATACTGTTCTCCATAGTGGCTGTATCAATTTACATTCCCACCAACAGTGCAAGAGGGTTCCCTTTTCTCCACACCCTCTCCAGCAGTTGTTGTTTGATGCCCATTCTAACCGGTGTGAGGTTTCTCTAATAATTAGTGATGTTGAGAAACTTTTCATGTGCTTCTTGGCCATCTGTATGTCTTCTTTGGAGAGATGTCTATTTAGGTCTTCTGCCCATTTTTTGATTGGATTGTTTGTTTTTTAAATATTGAGCTGCATGAGCTGTTTATATATTTTGGAGATTAATCATTTGTCCATTGATTTGTTTGCAAATATTTTCTCCCATTCTGAGGGTTGTCTTTTCATCTTGTTTATAGTTTCCTTTGCTGTGCAAAAGCTTTTAAGTTTCATTAGGTCCAATTTGTTTATTTTTGATTTTATTTCCATTACTCTAGGAGGTGGGTCAAAAAAGATCTTGCTGTGATTTATGTCAAAGAGTGTTCTTCCTGTGTTTTTCTCTTAAGAATTTTATAGTGTCTGGTCTTACATTTAGGTCTTTAATCCATTTTGAGTGTATTTTTGTGTATGGTGCTAGGGAGTGTTCTAATTTCATTCTTTTACATGTAGCTGTCCAGTTTTCCCAGCACCACTTATTGAAGAGGCTGTCTTTTCTCCATTGTATATCCTTGCCTCCTTTGTCATAGATTAGTTGACCATAGGTGTGTGGGTTTATGTCTGGGCTTTCTATCCTGTTCCATTGATCTATATTTCTGTTTTTGTGCCAGTACCATATTGTCTTGATTATTGTAGCTTTGTAGTATAGTCTGAAGTCAGGGAGTCTGATTCCTCCAGCTCCGTTTTTTTCCCTCAAGATTGCTTTGGCTAATCGTGGTCTTTTGTGTCTTCATACAAATTTTAAGATTTTTTTGTTCTAGTTCTGTAAAAAATGCCATTGGTAATTTGATAGGGATTGCACTGAATCTGTAGATTGCTTTGGGTAATATAGTCATTTTCACAAAATTGATTCTTCCAATCCAAGAACATGGTATATCTCTCCATCTGTTTGTGTCATCTTTGATTTCTTTCATCAGTGTCTTATAGTTTTCTGAGTACAGGTCTTTTACCTCCTTAGGTAGGTTTATTCCTAAGTATTTTATTCTTTTGTTGCAATGGTGAATGGGATTGTTTCCTTAATTTCTCTTTCTGATCTTTCATTGTTAGTGTATAGGAATGCAAGAGATTTCTGTGCATTAATTTTGTATCCTGCAACTTTACCAAATACATTGATTAGCTCTAGTAGTTTTCTGGTGGCATCTTTAGGATTCTATAGATGGACTTTGAAATAGTCAGTGAACAACCCCATTTCTCACGACTTATAATATGGTTGCATTGAGAATTGATTTTTTCCCTACAAAAATTCAATCCTACCATCCTCCAACAGCTGGAGAGTTTAATCTCATATTCAAAATTTGGCTTCAGATTCAAACTCTTTGGTCTGGCTTTCAAGTCTTTACCCGAGCTCACCACACTGCCTGCTTAGCCAACTTCCCTCACCACCTCCACCCCGACCTGCCACACCACACACACACACACACACACACACACACACACACACACATGCACACGCACACACACGACTCATGACTCACCATGTTCAGTTCTGCCTTTGCCTTCCCTCTTCAGCAGGCCTGCCCTCCCTTTCTTCTCCTATTCAGACTTTCCCATCCTTCTTGCACCACACCACCCTTCTCTGGACTGCTTCTAAAATCTTACAATCTTGGGACTTCCCTGGTGGTCCAGTGGTTAGCTCTCTGCGCTTTCACTGCAGGGGGCCCGGGTTCGATCCCTGGTAGGGGAACTAAGATTCCTCATGCTGCACGGTGTGGCCAAAAAATAAAATAAAATAAAATAAAATCTTACAGTCTTGCCTTAGATGCTTCGGGAGGCTATAACCAGCACAGCCAGCATGAGAGAGCATGGACTTTGGAGTCATCAAGCCATTCCAAGTTCTCCAATTACTCACTACATGACCTTGGGCAAGTTGCTTAAACTTTCAAAGACCATTCTTACATCTCTGAAATAGGGATGAAGACACATACCTTAGAGCGTTATTGAAAAAAAATTAAACAGTGTGTGAAAAATGCCTGGCCCAGATACTGCAAAGATTGTGTTATTCATTTCTGAATCCTCAGTATAAAGCCTTGAGCCAGACATATTATAGTAAATTTTACTCAATATCAAATGAAAAGTGAGCAGACACAGAGGGATAAAATACATGCACACATGATTCAAAGTTTTTAATTCAATAAAATGTGACAGCTTTGCTTCTCATTTTATCTTTGATATTTAAATTATTTTATCTTGCATTTTTTTAAAAAAAGTCCCTTTTTCCCATATCTACCCAACAGACAAGTCAAATGTTAGACATCATTCATTAATGAGCAGCAGAAACCAAACGTTTAAATTTTCTTATCCTAGTGTGGAGTTCCAATTTCTCGTCTCCTCTCCTCCCACATGGATCCCCAGCCCCAAAGGGAAATGGTGGAGGGGGGGGGACATGGGAACCAGACAAGTGTGAATTTGCTGAAGACCCGGAAGCATAAGGCTCTCCCCACTGAGCTCCTTTCTGTTGGGGAGATGGGAGGCTTAAAATCAACAAGGATGCAGAGGTCCCCCCTGAAGGCAACTAAAGGCAATAGGTACTTAAGGTCAAATAGAAACTAACTTATTAGGGAAAAATAGCATAGAAATTACTAAGTCAATAGATAAGAAATACTTAAGTAGAAGAAAACTGAATATGAAATGAAGGAAAATAAAAGAATAACATAAGGTAGCTTTAATTCAATAGATTTAAGGAATTCTTAGGAGTTTTTTGGTTTGTTTTTTGGGTGTATGTGTGTTTGTTGGGATTTTTTTTCCTAACAATTATATTTTTTACCCACAGCAATCTTTGTTACAGTTAATGAGTAGCTACAAAAAGGAATTAAATATATTTATAAATTAAGTTCTTAGAGTAAAATAGCAAAATAAAAGATACTTATTTCTAAAGACTTTCCTGGGAGAGGCTCTTTGTCCCATATCTTTCTAGATTTTCCACTTTTGGATTTCATATCCAGAAACATACAAAACATGACCATTTTATAAACAAACCAAATTGCACAAAAGCGCCTTTTGTTCCTAAACCAAGTGAGTTCGAATTTATAAATGGTGCTTTTAGCAAGTGTAACATCAATAACTATTTTCTACAACTCTTTCTCTTCTCTCGTCTTCGAAAAAAATAAATTTTTTTTCCCCACTATGATGTACTGTTTTATATAAAGTTCATATCTTGGGAGAAGGAGAAGGTTCGGCATGTAAAGTTTCATACCACTTGTTAGATATTTGAATTCGGTCCTACACATAGTATGTGCTCAATAAAATTTACTTCATTATATTCAAGTGTCCATTGAAAGAGAAGAATGTTCCTCTTGACTCCTCACGGTGGCGTTTGACTGTCCAGCGCTCTCCAGGCAAAGCAAAGCCAAGCCCTAACTCCAGGCTGCCTGCACGCAATCTCGGAGCTGTCTAGGAGTGGACTAGGCCTTCTCCCAGAGGCCCCACACCTCCGGAATGTTCTTCCCTTCCTGACTGGACACGGGCTGAAATCTGTGAAGCTGTCTGCTCAGTCAGGCCTTTTCCCGAAGGCTGTGGGTGGACTGGGATCAGAGATTAAAGTGGTCCAAGTCTTTATTTATTATGACCACAGAGTAGTCTATCCAAGCCATCCATTTATAGGGACGGGAGATGCTCTTGTAACTGCGAAGAACATCATTAGTGTTTTATTTCCTCTCCCAACTACCTGTCCGTGGTTGTTGTGCTCACTTTGACCCAATCAGGGTCCAGAAACAGTTTCCTGGCCTAGGGGATGAAATATGAGGTGGCTCACCTCCCAGGCAAGGATGGATGCACTGAGACGGCATGGTCCAGTGACCTAAGCAATGGGCTGGAAATTCCAGACTAATTATGCCCTTTCTAGCATCAAACTTGCTGTGTGGTGCCAGGTGAAGCACCTGCCTTCTCTGGACCTCTGCCTGGGCTTGTTTGCTACATGATGGGAGTGGCTGCTATGAGATAACATGCAACTAACAGCCTTACTGAACCTCGGCTTCCTCATCTGTAAAACAGGAATGACTAGCTGGGTGCCTTCGTTACCTCATAGGGTCAGTGTAAGGCAAAAATGTGTATTAAAAATTCCAGTAATTTGTACAGTGCTGAACAAACTGGTTCTTCCTAGTGCCGTTATTTAGTAACAGGGCAAATCTCAGACTCAAATCCAGGGTTGCTCGCTCCCGTTCCAGGACCCAGCAAAATCTACACAGACTAAATCCCCTTTTCATTCCATGAACATCCAACAAATATTAGACTCAATGGGCAGTGGTTTCATGATACAAACGTTCCTGGGTTTGAGCAGATCCTAGTATTGGCTAAGTTCAGAGACATTCTGAAGCCAGCACCTCTTAGCAGCGTTACAGCAGTTCTTAGGTTGAAACCGAGAAAATGCAGTGCAACATTTTTATTTAAAGCAAATGTGAAAGTGAGCCACACTTCTAAATTCTCAAATGTATAGAAAGTTTCCACTTGAGGATTAGATACAGAATGGCAAGGCTGCTTCCCTCCAGGCTGAATCACACTTTGCCCTCCTTCATTATATCCCTAGTTAATTCTTCAGTAATTGGGGAGCTATGGTCTTTGCAAATGTCACAATTTTACCACAGTGTATTTACTTCTGGGTGGATTAGCATGAATGTGTCGATTGTCTTGGATTGCCCATTTTGTGGGAGTGATTTGAAAGCCTGCAGAATAAACTGTTATTTAACTTGGGGAAATGGGAAGGAAAAAATGGCAGCATTTTATGTTTTGCTTTCTTTGGTTCACATTTGCAAGAAATCCTCATAACCAAAGGCAGCTGGAATCCCAAGTATAAAGATAACATTGGTGGTGAGAGGTTTGGACCTGGCTGGAAGTGGGGCTTGTTTAGGAGGCAGTTTTTCTACGCAGATGTCAAGCATAAGAAATCTTTATTTGTGAAGATTACATATGGGAATCAGAAAAATTGGGCTTATTTTTGAGGAACCTTGTTCACAGTATAAGCCAAAAGTATTCCGCTAGCTTGGTCTCCTTGTAAAGACAGTCCCCATCGGATTCACCTGCAAATATTCTTCATTCTGTAGGACATTTGCTTGTCACTCATTATCCAGAAGAAACTCTCGATTGGGGTAACAGTGCAATTAGATTATTCATAAAAATCAGTTTACTCCAAGCTGACAGAAATAAGTCTCTCTTTTTTTCTGAAATTACCAGAATTAAGGGTGGGACAATTAATAAGGCCGATACAAAGAGAGTGTTGTTTTCACACACAGGCCCTGCTAACTGCAAACGGGCATCCTGTGTGCTTATGTCCCTGGAGTAACAAGCTGAGGGCGTTACTCTTCTCCTCCTTGGCTCCCATGTATACTTTCAGCCTTGCTCCTCTGCCCTGTTTAGTCTCTTAACATATCACTGATGATCGCTATTATGATCACGAGGGTATTTTATGTTAAAGATAATGACCTAATGTGCACTGCCAAGCAGAGACACACAAACACCAAAACAGTGGCCGCCGCTGCCATACCGCACAGCAGATGAATTTTGGCCACAGTCTATTGGTGAAGCCTGGGTTCCAATAGGTCACCCCCAAAGAGCAGGACATCACTGCTGGCTAAGCCATGGGGTTATTTACATTCTGCTTAATCAAAATAACAAGAAGACCAATTATTATTGTTGTTTGTCTCCTTTTTTGTTTTTCAAGAAGAAAATAGAAAACAGGATGAAAATGTGCTATAGTAAAAGAAGTACTTTTGGGCCAAGAAACTAGAACCTGGTCAGTAGTTCCAAGACCGCTTCTAAGAAGTTCAGAGTTTGAGCAAGTCACTTAGCTCTCTGGTCCTTGGTTTTCCAATCTGAAAATGAATGGGTTGAACTAGACCTATAAACTTTTTCAGCTTTTAACCTCAGTGATTCTGTTTCCCAGGGTTCATTGTTTATTAACAATTTTTCTTATTACATAAGTAATGTATGTCCATTGTGGAGTTATAACAAACAATAAAGAGCAAAATTAAAATCATCTGCTATCTTACTACTCTGAGATAACTGGATTTGCAAATATATTAAGTATATATTTATTTGCAAATATATCAAAATGAACCTCTACCAAATATAGTGAAATATATTAAACATTGAAAAAAAAAGCTGATACCAAACTTTTTTCCCAAAAGGTAACACTAGTTTCTTTCTTCTTCCTGGAGGGCACCGGACCCATTCTCTTTCACTTTTTCTGTCCAGGATATGAGCTCATGTTGGGATGATGATGTCCCTGGTCATCAGAGAGAAAGCGTAGAACTTCAAAAGAACACTCAAAGGAGCCATAAAATTATTTGGAGCTACCTTCTCATTTTACAGGTAAGATAGTTGAGGCCAAAAGAGCCTAAGTGATATGTCAAACATCATAACATCACTGGATGGCAGAAGCAGGGCTAGAACAAAGGTCTCCTACCCCCTGTTCTAAAATTGTTTACACTCCTTTTTCTTATTTCAGTTTTTTTTTTTAATTTAAACAGTAGGTTTGAAAACTTTGTGGGTTTTTTTTTTTGTCTGATTGAACTTTGGTTAATAACAAAACTTGATTTAACCAACTTTCCTGGTTAATGGAGGTCTCACCTTACCATACTCCATCCTCACAGCTGGTCACTGGCAGACTGCAGGAAGAGCTGCCTTGAAGGGCGGGAATGTGTCATGATGATAATTATTCTTAGAAGAAAAAGTACGTGAGCCCATGTCCCTACCACCCGTCCCAGTGACACAAGACAAGAAAGAGACCTTAGGGCTTCCCTGGTGGCGCAGTGGTTGAGAATCTGCCTGCCAATGCAGGGGACACGGGTTCGAGCCCTGGGCCGGGAAGATCCCACGTGCTGCACAGCAGCTAATCCCGTGCGCCACAGCTACTGAGCCTGCGCTCTAGAGCCCACGGGCCACAACTACTGAGCCCACGTGCCACAACAAGAGAAGCCACCGCAATGAGAAGCCTGTGCACTGCAACGAAGAGTAGCCCCCGCTCACCACAACTAGAGAAAGCCCGCACGCAGGAACGAAGACCCAGCGCAGCCAAAAATAAATAAATAAAATAAATGAATTTATTTAAAAAAAAAGAATTAAGTCTAGTCTAGAATACCTTTTTTCTCATTTCAACTATTATTCTCTCCTGTACATACAAATGATGTTTATTAGCATAGACCCATGTCTTAGTCCTTACCTAAAAGAAATTAGTACTAGCACAGTATTTTGACTACTTTTAATAACGTTTATCAAAAAGGATAATCAAATTTAGAAATGGAATAGACTACAAATACAAGTACCAATCCATTTAATAGATGAAGAAACTGAAGCCCATACATTTGTGAGTTTTACCAGATTTCACAGTTAAGTTGTAGCACAGCCAAGACTACACTCCAGCTCTCCTTTCCTCTATTTCTTTTTTTTTAAAACCTACCATGATGCCTCTTTGGCATTGTGTGTGAAGCTATAATTGGGTGCAAGGCTATTGAAATGCCTAATTTTTTTTTCCAAACCTACCTCTATGGAAGTCTTCCAACAGTTAATAATAATTCCTCCAGTGATTAATTATACAAAGACCTAGATTTTTTATAAATATATTTGCAAAAAATATATTCTGTATTACCAGAAATATCTCACTGTTCTCAGACACTGTGCTAAGTACTTTATATGAAATACTCCAGTTCAATCCTAGAATGAACTCTAGGGGTATGTATGATCCCAATTTTCAGATGTAAAAATTCACATTCAGATGTAAAAAGACACAAGAGCTTACTTGCCCACACCACTGGGATTAGAATTTACTACTGCCATTTTCTTTTCTGTATCCTCACTACACAATGAGCTTCATAAGGGCAAAGATTATATAGGTGTTTAATTACGATTTCCAACCCAGTGCATAGAACATAGAAAGAGCTCAATAAATTTATGTTGAGTGAATGAATAAATGAAAATCTCTTTTACTGTTTTTGGTTTTACTTACTGCTTTCTGCACTCCTTGTTCTACCATGGGGTGCCTTTAAAATAAAAGCTTACAGTTATCCTGGAATTATGGAAGAATCTGTTTCCTTGTGCAGCAGAATCTATAGTTTATTATTACTGCCTTGAAATTTGTACGCTACCCATTTTTCCAGCTATTTTAGCAAAATTTGGCCCCTGTGGAAGCCCTTGTTTGCAAAGGGCTTTTGTTTTTTTTTAATTAATTAATTTATTTATTTTATTTTATTTTTGGCTGCATTGGGTCTTTGTTGCTGCACGCAGGCTTTCTCTAGTTGCGGCGAGCTGGGGCTACTCTTCGTTGCAGTGCACGGGCTTCTCATTGTGGTGGTTTCTCCTGTTGCAGAGCACAGGCTCTAGGTGCACGGGCTTCAGTAGTTATGGCTTGTGGGCTCTAGAGCGCAGGCTCAGTAGTTGTGGCGCACGGGCTTAGTTGCTCCGCAGCATGTGGAATCTTCCCGGACCAGGGCTCGAACCCGTGTCCCCTGCATTGGCAGGCAGATTCTTAACCACTGCACCACCAGGGAAGCCCCGCAAAGGGCTTTTTAGTTATTCACAGTTAATGGTCACAATGGTAAATGTGACTCTTCATCTCATCCTTCCCATTGAACAGAGGGAAACACATAACCAAGTCACATCTAATGTCAAAGTCAAATGAGTGGAGGAGTCAGGATGAAACCGGTGACCCTGGCCCTGAATCTAGTTAGGTATGCCTCTGGCTTCTGGTTTCTTCCAATATTTCTACATAGTTCCAAACTCTCCTCACTTTGCCAAATGTTTACCACATCTTTCAAGTGGAAGCAAGTCCTTTCAATTAGGCTCACCAGGGGAAACTTCTCTGAAAGAGGAATGGCAGGACCAGTTAGTCTAAAATAAGAACTGATGTGATTCTTTGTATGAATTCTGAAGCTGTTTGGACAGCATTTTCTTGTTGGCTAAGGTCCCACCAGCAATGAACTGGAATATAAAAACAAAGGCTGTTCTCATGTCGTTTCCAGCCAAAGAGGGCTAAGCGCTGGGTGAACACTGTGATGCCGACATGTTTAGCTGAGTCTTGAGCTTGACTTTTTCCTACCTAAATACTCCATCAAATTCCCACCAGGACACACGCTAAAACTGTGTTTCCATGTCGCTAAAAGAGTCCCAGAAAACAAGCCAATTTCTACAGTCATTTAACAATTTCACCCCTGATATCTCCAGGTTTTGTTTTCTCTTGAGCGAATAAGGGAGAAGCTGAAAATAAAATTGATAAAAATTTCACTTAGAATTTAAGTGCTATGAGTTGTCTTTATTCCCAATTTCATATTCCAATTTCACGCCTATACTGGCATTTTAAGGGTGCCACATGTGTGTAGTTCCTTTGAAATTTTCATAATCTCATTAATTAAAGAATTGAGGAATGTAAAAGGTGACAGAGAGAAGGTCACACAAGAACAAGAGCATAGCTCAAGACTTGGATATTTAATTAGGTTTACCATTAAGGTATTCCTTCTGGAGTGAAAATCACTCCAGATCAGCTACTGTGGATCTAAACTAAGAAGTAACTAATAAAGTTCATTGCAACAGTCTTTCCACATTTTCCCAATGCCTTCAGAATTTGAGACAGCAAACCTCAAACCCCAAAGTATTTCTCTGGAGAGATTTCCAGGTTAAACTGGGAACCACAATAATTCGAGCAAGCTGACTTGTAGACGGTGCTCTGGCACATTCACCACGAGGGCCTTCCTTGGCATCCTTGGTGAGCTGGCTTCCAGGCAAGAGCCAGAGGAAGACTCTCCACGCCCACATCAATGTGTTGCCTGGCCCCTTCCTGTACTTTCTCCCCGAACCCTCAGCTACAAAATTCTAGCCCTGACTGCTTCAAACTGGTTAAGGATTCACAATCAAATCGAACATATAATTGAGTGGGGAGAGGATTTGGGCTAATATTTTACACTTTGTGCTTCTCTAGTTTAGCTGAATTTTTATTTATTTATTTATTTTTTACTGCTTAAGTCAGGGACATAGCTTAAGGTAGAACAAGGCTTGAAAACTCATTTATTTGCAGGAGAGAGGCATATAACATAACGTGTAAAGCAGACAGGCTACAAGAAGCACGTATCCCGCTCAGTCTAGATTTATATTCCCACTTTAATTGAAAACATGGTTATAAGAAATAGATTGTTTTTGCCTTAACTCTACTACATGAAGACAACATCCCAAGGAAAATGGTAAATGGCAACTGACACTAGGCCTCAGTGTTGTCGGTAGAGAATGGTGGAGACAGCTGAAAACAGGAACACAACAAGCCCATATGAAAGTGGTAGAGGGGCAATTCCCTGGCAGTCCAGTGGTTACGACTCCGCACTTCCACTGCAGGGGGCGAGGGTTTGATCCCTGGTCGGGGAACTAAGAGCCCACATGCTGCAGGGCAAGGCCGAAAAAAAAAAACATGAAAGTGGTAGACATTGCACACCTCCAGCACCTTGCTGATGTGCTGCAATTCAGGACCCAGGGTTACCAAACTGATGTTTCAAGAGAAACCAGATATCTGGACTTTTCCCAAGTTGGCAACTTCATCTGGGTTTTTTGTTGTTGTTTGTTTTTCTTTTCTTAAGCACTGTTCCAGATAACACTGTGTGGTCCAAAAAACCAAAACCAAAACAAAACAAAAAACCTGTGTGCACCCTGTGCTTTCAGGTCCTGAGATCACGGTGAGGTTGGTTCCATAGTTTTTACTTTCCAAGTCTCTCCACGTCACGCACTCAGCCCTCATCCTTCACACCCAGCCCTCCATACCCAGCCCTCGCTTTTGGCTAAACCTAAATTCAGTATACAACCTTAGGATCAGCAAAGATAGCATTTGTTTACCTCTGCTTCCTAAATGAGGTTAACAGTTAGTAGGACATGCATTTTGAGACTTTTTTTTTTTTCTCAATTGTAGCAATTGGTATGCCCTTTTCTATGTGTAATCTATTGCCATGAATAGCACTTTGTATTTAAAAAAATCTGTGAGGAGTCATATCCATGGACATGAAATGAAGGAGGCCAATTGGCCCACATTGAGTTGAACCCCACATACCCAGGAACAAGTCAAACAATGAGAGCAAAAACTATTTCATAGCAGTAATAATGAAACTGTTAAAATCAGAGGATCATTCAGACTTGGAAATACCCTTAACCACAAGCTCACTTCAATCCACTCATTTTCCATTTGTAGGAACTGAGGCCCAAAGAGATTCAATATTTAAGGATAGGCAGAAACCTAGCTACCTGGTCAGGAGACTGGATCTAGGACCTAAGTCTCCAGTTTCCACATTCAATGTGTTTTTTGTTACTAGCTATTAGCAATTCTAACAATAATATCGCGTGATTGGAAATTTTATTCATCAAGTTGAAAATGAGCAAAAGGAAGCCTACCCTTTGTCAGTCACACTCATAGATTTTGGGATCTACTTTTGGATGGCATGTCACATAGCTCTGTAGCTCCAGAGAAAACAATCATATTATTTTATTTTTAATTTCTATTCAGTTAGCAGTAAATCAGGGCTTCCTATTCAACCACTTTGCTCCTCTCTCTCTGATTAGCAGGGCCCACTGCCCTACCCAGAAGAGAAGTGTACCAATTAACTCAGCACATTATGACTCAACTCCAAATATATTTTTTCCCTGAAATTAATCAGAAGACAGCAGTACCTCACTCTCATAAATACACAATTAAGTATTTTCTCTAGGCAGATTATGAGCGGAAGGCTGGAGTGGGTCCCTTGAAGTCATTGTTTTTAGGCCTCAAGATTCTGAGGTGGATTTGGCCCCAAGTATCTCAGCTTATAAAAAGAGGTTCTACCCCCAAATTCCTTTAGCATGACAGCATGGTGTTGTAGAAAAAGCAGTGGGGCCCTAGCAGTAGAGAGTTGTGGCAATGGATATGTCCACTCTGAGTTTTCTCATCTGTGAAGTGACAGGATTGAACAAGATGATTCCATGAGTCTCCTTCAAGTTTCAACATCTTTTGCTGCTTCTGCCATATCTAGTAGAGACTGATTTGAGGTTTTCTGATGAAAACAGACACACACACACACACACACACACACACGCAAAATTGACATCTTTAGAGCTGACATATTGCATAGGGTTAATTGCTTAAGCGGTCAAGCATATATCCCAAACTGATAAAAAATATTTGACTTACTGTTGCTGCTATGCTGCTACTGCTGCATGTTTAAGTATTTTTGATATTGTCTTTGTATTCTAGATATTTGTTTATAAATTTTCTAGAGTATCTGCCTTTATAATTTGACAATTTGTTAAACAAACACACACACACACACTCCCCTAAGATTTTTGTTTAAACCTTAATCTTTTAAGAGACGCAGAAGCAAGAAGGAAGGAAACAACTTGTTGGCTTTCGTCTCAAGAGGGAAACCTTTTTCATTTTTTTAAAGTCTTGATTTTTTTCAAAACAAACCTCACAGGAAAAGAGAGGAAATCTTAGCAGAGACACTAAAAAGTCCATACACTGCATTTCCACCCATCCTTTCAACATTTCTACATCTTGTGGTGCTTCTTTAACAATTAGTTGAAGATTGATGCTTTTCAAGATAATGAAGCATGGAACTACCTTAAAGACATACGGTTCCTTTTCAGCTTCTTCTCTGCATGGGCCAGGATATTGGAGAAAATCAGCAGATTTCTGAGTGTTAATGTTCAACCAGGTACAGTAATGGGTATAAAGCACAGAGGGCAAGACAGATTCGTTTGACAGGTCCACCACTCCAGTCTATTGAAGTTGGCATGTACTAGCCTTGTATGTTGCCTTGTCTAATTAGCTGCTGAGCTGTGCCCTGGCTCCTCGCTCCTGATGGAAACTTAGCGGGAAAACTCCTGTCCCCAGGCATGATGAAGTGGTGCTTGATTGTGCTACAAGATGTCCTGTGACTGCAGTCCAGACTGTTTTGACTAATCATCAACTTTGCAGATTCCAACACCAGGGCTTGTCTACCAGGGCAGGAGCTTTGCAAAGTCAGCCTGAATGTTCTGTAGCTGCGGAAAGAACATAAGGAATTGCTTTGTTTATGTATTTTTAAAGGACTGACTACAATAGGCAGCACCATGAGTGTGCCTGAGAAACAGGGGACCACTTTCAAGTCAAGACTCCTCACAGCTTCATAAGAAGGGAGCAGCACCAAGCATTTGCCATCTGCATATGGCCAGATCTATCACCACCTTCAGGTTAAATTTCTAGTCATTTTATAACTATGTAACTATTCAGTTAACCCCTCACTTTCTTCCCTTGAATAGGAGTTTGCATGCCATTTGCATCACATAGTTGCAACTCTGTGCCTTTGGACAAATTACTTATCCTTTCTGAGTCTCAGTTTCCCCATCTGTAAAGTATTTTATAGAGTTTTGAGTGACTTTTAAAGTGCTTAGAACAGTGCCTGACACATAGTGAGAGGTCATTAATGTTAGCTGCTTGTATTATTATTTTTATGATGTCTGAACCCATCATTCTAAAAGTAAATGTGATAAAAGAACATCTGTTGGTAAGCATCATCTGTACAGTATTGATTCTAAAATTAACTACAGGTTTCAAATGCTAGTTAAGGGTCTAACTAGAATCATCTTTAGAGGGTTGCAATAACAAGTTGTAATAACAAGTCTTCCAATGTAGCTTTCCTAGCTGGCTACAAAAGGAGCAGGGTGTCTGCTTCTCTCCCTGTTGGTTAGCATTATCATACCTTGGTGATGACAAAGGTCATCCCAAGAGGCGTTTTCAAGGACAGAAGCATATGCCCACTATGGGTAAAAATAGACCTGAATGTTCATACTTAACATTTTGAATGTCTGTCACTAGCACACAATTATAACTAATCCCAGAAGAATTACCCCCTGTCAAAATGCAGCTTTTAGCTCAGGAAACAGAAATAGAGGATGTAAGATTTGGACAGGGACAGGACCAAATCTGACCCAATCCACCCTAGCTCCCATTTTCAAATGGGAAACCTGAAGCCCAGAGAGGTGACTTGCTTTTTTATGTCAGAGCCAGATTTCCACCTGCATCTGCACTGAATCAGGCGCTCGCATTGCCTCTAACCATGGGGTGAGTTCTCTCTTTAGATATGGTCAGAAGTGTCAACCCAAGTCAGCCATTTAACTAGCCGAGGCTCAAATTGGGGTTTTCCTCCAATTTATCTGTGTCTGAAGGAGACTTCCTAAAATAGAGGCTAGTATGAAAGAGCAAACATTTTTTCACGGAGTGATATAATAATTAAAAATAGGCATGACCAATTTTTTAAAGAGTCATATACACATATGTAAAAAAGTACTCAACATATTTTTAAGTGAAAAAAAAAGTTGCAAAACATTCTATAGATTATCCATAACACAGTCCATTGAGGGGTGTGTATGTGTGTGTACACAAACTTGTACATAAACGCATGGAAAAAAGCCTGCAAAGATATGCACCAAATTGTTAGCAACCCTCTGAGGAAGGGATGGGATTGAGGAAACCAAACTAAGTAGAAGGTAGAAGGACTCTTTTTATTCTACCTACTTCAGCATTGTTCAAATGTTATTACAGCAGTAATTTTTTACAACAAGTGTAGCTTGTGTAAATATAAACTAGTTTAATGTATTCAGTATATTAGCCATGGTCTGTCATCATCTAAAGCATCCACAGAGCTTTTGCAAAACCTATTATAAGAAAGGGGAACATTTGGCATGTGAAGTTATTTAATTTGCTTCTGTTCTCAAACCAAGGCACACAGTAGAGAAAGTGCATCTCTGCTATGGTCCAGTAATAATATACAAATCTTGATTTGGTTATTAGTGGTGCCAGTAATATAAATGCTATCTTAGAATATTGATGAAGTTTCTATAGCATTTTAGAAACTACATAAAAATAGAAATCCATCAGTATACTGTTTTTTTTAAGGTTTGCACATAAACACACATAAAACAAAACCTTCTCTCCTACTTGTGCAGATAAATTTTGTTTCTTTAAGAATTAAAGAACTCCCTGGCAGTCTAGAAGTTAGGACTCCATGCTTTCACTGCAGGTGGCATGGGTTCTATCCCTGGTCAGATCTCGCAAACTGCATGGCATGGCCAAAATAAACAAACAAACAAACTACAAGGATATATTCTTTTTTAAAAAAAAAGGATTAACCGTAGAACCATGCTTTTCACTTAGGCAATTCCATCAGAAATGAATTTTATCTCATGGCAACTTTATTCCCCAAACTCCATAGTTAATACAATCACCAGCAGCAAAATAAAAATCAAGCTACATTAACCCTTCCTAGCAAAATTATCTTCTAATTGTACTTTTACTTTTCTCTAGGGAATAGTAGTTTATTTCACATTAAGAAAATTTTATTGGATAGCCCTTATATTTGACTGTCAATTGAAATTTTAAAGTTCCTAAATTTTAGTTCAATTTTTCCCATAAAGGAGTAATAAAAGATCCAAACTGTTTTGTTGCTTATGTAGGGCAATCATCAGAGAACACAACTGAACTTATGCTTGCACTAATAATGACTAGGTAGCCGTCATTTTTAAAAACAGTGTCACAAAAGCTATTTCGATGCTGTCATGCTTAAGAATAATTAGTTTCCATCAAAGCAACAGATTATCTGTTCATGTTGTCCACTGGGTCATTACAATGAACAACCAATACAGATAAATGATATCTAATCTTTTCTGCTCTTCTACTGAGCTGATGGATGGTTATGACATCTCCAATATTATAAGGCAGAAAAATTATGCTGACATTTAGAAGCAAAAGCATGGAAGGATAAAACTAAGTACAAAGCATGCCCAACACTACTGGGGAAAAAAAGAAATATCTAAAGACAGAACTGAAAACAGAATGGCAATTAGGCCAAAGGAGAATTATGGGAGGGAATGACTATACCTTGTGGGTGGCAGGCAGCTCAATTAATTATATAACAAGAAGGGGGAACCCGGGAATTTCTGAAAGACACATTATTAAAAGGAATATTGACTTAAGCATCTTTTAAATTTTATGACCTAACAGAAGACAAAAGGGTTTCCCTAGTATTGATCTGCTCCTGAATCAGGTTGACTTTAGGGGATCATATAATGAGAAATGGTTGAACAGCAAATGAGACTAAGAAGCAACTGCAATTACTTACAACTCACATTTACCAGGTTCAATAGATTACAGCTTTTCCATGTCACTTTGTGTGCATGTTGTATTTGTCAAGTAGAACTGGAAAAGAACCATTCAGCTTGTCCTAAATATGAAACAGCAATTTGGGACTGTACCTTTGGTTCCCTCCATTAGCATTTATCATTTATAGAAAAACTGTGAAATGAGGACGGTTTAGACTAAGAGTCAAGACAGAAGTCATCTTTAGGCTATTTTTTTTTCCAGAGATTTAGAAACTAGGTACCATTATAGCTGTTTTTCCCTTGGAGAGTGTCAATTCCACTTTCTATTTTAAGCAGAAATTAGGGAACATTTTAGCTCAGTGAGTGCTAAACTCCCCATGGAGTTTGGGGATAACTCCCCCCACTTAGAAAATTATGCTCACCATCCTCATCTGAGAATCAGCAGTCTTCCAGGAATACATTGTATTCTTTCCATTAAAAACAAACAAAAAAACCAAGCTACACTCTCTCTAAATGCAATGAGTGATCCTGGATTGGACCCTGGAGCAGAAAAAAAGAGGTTTACGGGAAAACTGAGAAAATCTAAATCAAGTCTGTAATTTAGTTAATAATATTGTATCAATCAATGTTAAGATATTAGTTTTCATAAATGTACCACGATTATGTAAGATGTCAACATTAGAGGAAGTTGGGAGGATTCTATACAGGAACATTCTGTACCATCTTTGTGACTCCTCTATAAATCTAACGTTATTTCAAAAGAAAAAGAAAATGCTTCTCAGGGACCAATCCCCTACCCCCATCACACTTCAGAATTAATAGTAAATGGGCAAGTGAGCGGATGCTTGTTAGACTTACACACAATGGCATCATTGTGGTCCACTGGCAAGACTTCGTAGCAAGATAGAAGAGTTGTTTAAAAAAAAAATCCTAAAGTTTGTGAATGTTCTTCCTTAACACACACACACACACACACACACAAATAAAATAATAAAATGGCAGGTATGATCTTTTCAAGCCAGTGGTTCTCAACTCTGGGTGATTTTGCTCCCCCAGGGGACGTTTGGCAATTTTTGGTTGTCACAACTGGGAGGTGCTGCTAGCATCTGGCAGGTAGAGGCCAGGGATGATGCTAAATATCCCACAATGCCCAGCAAAGCCTCCACAACAAAGAATTATCCTGCCCAAAATGTCAGTAGTGCTCAGGCTGAGAAACTCTGCTTTAAGCAATTAAATTCCAAAGCAAAATGGATGAAGAGAAGTCAGACTAAAGAAAAGCTGTACCAGATCCTCCCTTTAAAGGAATACAGTAAAGGTGTGGGGGGTCCCAATAAGGAATGAGTAGCCAGAGTAGCCACACAGGTAACTGTACCATACCACAATTTCTCCAAGCAGGACATCACACTGGCAGCATCTCTCTTCCTGGAATCTCTATGCCTTTTCTTGGGGCTTATCCAAATTGACTCTCCTTATTTAGCAAGTTAGCTTAAGTCTGACCTTAAGAGTCCTTTATAACCTCACTGCCTTAAGATTCATTGATTTCTCCAGTGGTTTTTCCATTTTACAAATTCATAGAATTTCTAAGGATTATGTTTGATAATGCTTATAATCCATTTCACCCTTTACCTGGTCCATGGTAAATATTGTTTTAAAGGTTGCATATCACTACTTACTACCATATTTCGTTGAATCTGAGACACAATCAGTTAAGAGATACACCATTATTTTATATACCACTAAAAATGAAAAGGTGTTGCCAATTATTAAATAAGTCACTACCAATTATTAGATATATCCCAATAGACATAAAATGTGAAAACTTCTGTCTTAGGAGCAATGATACATAGTTTTATCATCCCTTTAGTATTTACTGTCTATGTATTTTCAGTATTATTGCATGGACACATATCTGCTTAAGCAGTTGGAAATCCCTTTAAAGCTCCATTTTTCTTATATTTCTTTGTTCATCCTCAGCACCAAGATCAATAGCTATAGCACCAGAATCAGTACTGGAAAAATAGTAATGATAATAGCACATTATGTCCTATACACTCATGCTACGCTACACATTCCAAAAGCATTTCATCATCCAAAGAACACTATTAAGTAGTACTATCATTATCCCCACTTAGTAGATGACGAGAGCAAGGTGATGAATGTGCCCAAGGTCACCCAGCTGGTATGTATCAGAACCTCAGAATATCCAGTTTTTTCCATTGCAAAGCCCAGGTTCCCAACTCATATGCTGGTCTGCCCTCATGAACCTTACAAATAGCTGTGAGCTACAAAGGGTAGGTTTAGGATGGGCGGGACTGACCATAATATGCTTTTTGGTCACACTCCACATGAACAGTAATTTTAAAATAAATATTATCATCTTCAAAAACAGGGACATTAGCAGCAGTAACCAAAAATTAAACCAAAATTTTCTGTTTCCAACTTTAAGCCACTAGAGGGCAAGTATTAGTAATCCTCAGTCACAAACCAAGAACATCTAAC
This sequence comes from Balaenoptera borealis, assembly GCF_965194805.1. Taxonomy (NCBI): domain Eukaryota; kingdom Metazoa; phylum Chordata; class Mammalia; order Artiodactyla; family Balaenopteridae; genus Balaenoptera; species Balaenoptera borealis. The sequence goes on along the minus strand of NC_138874.1, from coordinate 918,741 downwards.
AAACATGCTTTGAATGTGATGATGGTTTATTGGTCCCATGAGAAATATCAATAGTTTCTTTTCAAATTTGCCTTAGTATGAAACTTTGTGGCACTCTTTGGATTAAAGACCTATAAGTCTTTAATTTTAATGTCATCGAGAAGATATCACATCAGTATTAAGAAATATTTCATTAAAAGAATAGCACAATAAATTCCATCTCCTAACCTGCTCCAAATTCTAATGTTATAGCTTCATTCCCATAGGCTTGTTTATTTTATGTTTTTCTACATGGATCAATTCATATTCTGCTGTTTTACATGATATACTATAAGCAACTTTCTATACCAACCTTCCCAACTAGCATATCAATTTGGCATAATATTTCTGCATATATTTGGTTATTAAAACATTTCCTCAATGTTAGATATTTAGAAAGTTTCCACTTTCTTTGCTTGTTTTAGTTGAGTTTCCTCCAACTAACCTATTGAATACAATACCATAATAACTGAGGGGAGGAGGAGCAGGGAGATTTGCTTCTGCAGAATTATTTACTTAGGATTTATCTCTGAGTTTGGGACTATTGAGTCAAAGGATTGAATATCTTTATGACGTGATTTATTGATAGTTCAATAGTGTAAAACAGAGATCCCCACATTGAGCTGTTTCATTGTTCTGAAAAAGGGGTGGGGGTAAAAAAATAGAATAATGATAGCTAGGATTAACATAACACCATATACTTTTCAAAGTGCTTTCACAAATGAAATGCTCTCAAGCTGTGAGGACCTGACTTTGTCAAGGACACCGTTACTGATGAAGCTCACCAATACTTGAAGTGTGTTTGAGAGAGAATATTACAAGATCAACCAATGTTTGTTGCATTAAGAGATGAAATAAAGTCTTCCAGGGAGAAAAAGAGGTGCCTTTAGATTCTTCAAGTGAAATATTGATCTGATTGATCACAGACATGCTAAAGGCATAATTATATCTGTCATGTAAACCTTACTTAGTTCATAAGTATTGAACAGGAGCAATAATTGTTTTCCTGTTAACGAGGCTGTAGACTGTGCTTTCAGAGTGACTCGTTTATTATTTAGTTCATTTCTAAATAAAGGATGGCTCATCAGCATTCAGCTAAATTGGACAGATTACCACCACCATCACCAACCTCTGAAGTCGGGCTCCTGTCCAAAATACGCAATGGACACTCACCAAAAACCAAAACCACACAGTTCCTTGAGTCATAAGAAGGCCAAACTCTATGCAAACCCACAAGTTACTATTTCCCTTGACTTGATTTTCATAACATAACCCATAACTTAAAGTCATCCTAATAGACTTTTAAGTAAGATTATAAAATTAACTGAATAAACTCGTGAATCATACATACATAGGTTATTACTATATCTGTTTCCAGGCAAGATCTACGAGGTGACACATTATAATGCTGGAAGTGCCACCAGACTAACAGGATCCACACTGTGGTTTTGGAATGAGCCTCCAGATGAAGGATGAGTCTTCTCTGTCAGCATCCATGCAGCATGCTATACGCCACTTAGAGGTTTCCAAAAGGGCTTTGCTCTCATCGCCTTGTGCCTTTACAAGTTCTACTCTATCTAATTAAAATACCTATCACTGCCAAAACTCGGAAACAACAAAGATGTTCCGTAGGTGAGTGAATAAATAAACTGTGGCATATTCAGATAATGAAATATTATTGAGTGCTAAAAAGAAGTGAGTTATCAGGCCGTGAAAAGACACAGAGGAACCTTAAATGCATGTTACTAGGTGAAGGAAGCCAATCTGAAAAGGCTACTGAATGATTCCAACTCTATATGACATCCTGAAAAAGGCAAAACTATGGCGACAGTAAAAGGATCACTGGTTGCCAGGGGCTGAGGTGTGGGGGCAGAGGGAAGGGATGAATAGGTGGAGCACAGGGGATTTTAGGACAGTGAAAATACTTTGTACGATACTATAATGATGGGTACATATCTATACATTTGTCTAACCCCATAGAATGTATAACAGCAAGCGTGAACCCTAATGTAAACCGTGGACTTTGGGTGATAATGATGTGTCAGTGTAGGTTCATGGATTGTAACAAATGCACCACTCTGGTGGGGATGTTGATAACGGGGATGGTTTATGTACCTGGGGGCAAGGGGCATATGGGAAATCTCTGTACCTTATGCTCATTTTGCTGTGAACCTAAAACTACTCATAAAAATAAAGTCTATTAAAACAAACAAAAAACAAAACAAAACCTCTACCCACTCTTCTTCACCTAATACTACCTGTCCTTCAAGATGCAGCAGGCCACCTGGGAGCCCTATTGCATTTATCCACTTTCTCATGCCTCCCCTTGACTTCCAGCTGCTGGAGAACAAAGACCTTATTTGTCTTTGCACAGCACACAGTAGAAGCGCAATAAACGTGCAAGAGGAGAAGCCTTTTCCAACCAGCTCCAGTTTTATGAAGAAAATATCTCGGTTGCCTTTTATAAGTAGCCAACGTATAGAGGTGCATTAGAAAAGAACAGAAAATCTGCCTAAGCTAAAAGACCACCCAGAATTCTACCATTTTCCAGAAGTGCTGCGGGATTGTTTCAGCCATAATTTTGAGTGTTAAAATCCAAGCATCCTATAACAGTTTTGTTGTTTTTTCTTAAACAGCTCTATGAATCCTGCTTTCACTTCAAGCTCTATAATGATTAAGAGCAAGGGGAAATCAAAGCTCTTGTTTAAACCAGGTGAAAAGCGTATTCAAGAGCTCTCTCCGCCTTGTTTTCTGCCCACACAGCGCTGAAGTGTATCACGTGCAGAATTGCGGAGAATGTCTCACCGTGGTTCCAGTCACAGAGAAAAAAGAAACTCCCTTGGCTCCGACTGACATAGTCACAAACAAAGACCGACTTTACAGGCATAAAGGGCATATACATGGAGGAGAATAAGAGCCTGAGAACCCAGTTGGCAAAGCTTCATCTGCCTATTGCGGGGTTTGAAGTGAGTAATCTGTAGCGAGGAGGTGGCTCTCTCGTGGAACACCAATGATAGTTTTCCTCCTGCTCTTCCAGATAATAATTTTTAAAATGCCTCCAATTTGGGGCAGTCTAGCATACACACAAGCAAACAGTTCCTGAAAAAGAGCTTTCTAGGTGAGTCTGGATGCCACACGGGTGAGAAGGATTGCTTAGTTGTATGTAGACAAGCAGCAGGGAATTCATTTCTCGTCACTCCTTTCCTCTGTTATTTATTATCCTTTTCTGTCCAAAACGTCCATCACCCCACCCCTCAAAGGACGTTACAGCTGAGAGGAGTTTGGGGTAGAATTAGCAGTCACCCTTTCACTCTCTAACAATGGCACCTCTTTTGCAGGTTGTTGTAAGCGTTCAAAGTAACATTGTAAAGTATAAGGCAGAGTGCCTGGCACATAGAAGGTACAAGTTGCAGATGTATAAGAAGGATGAAAGGAAAGACAACCAACCACTGGGAGTGGAGTGGGGTGGTGGCAGGTAGACCATTGGGCTCAGACCTCATATTCACAAAGGACCTCCAATTTAGACTTCTGATGTCATCTCCAAATAAGATCATACGTACAATTTACAAAAGCAAATCAAGAGATGGAAAGAAGTTCCTTTACTAACTTTAAAATTGTCCTCTATAACTGGACCACATCTTTATTGCTCTCTTTTTTATAAATCTTACAATTATCTTATGGCTGGTACAGTACGTTACATTGTGATGCATTTTTTTTATATTAAAAGTGTTGCTGTGTTAAATATAAAATTTTGCAATATGAAAATATAAAACCATTTGTGTAACTCTACTTTTGGCGTTTCCCATTTTTTAACTTACTAAGAGCTTCCAAAACATGGAATTGGCCTGGGTCTCTTGTGATCGCTGAGATCCAGACTGGAGAAGTGTGTATCTGGGGTCCTTCTTGGGAAAATGCACAGTCAGCAATCTGTCTAATCAGTGCTGTCCCATAGAAATGTAATACAAGCCATAAATAGGACCTACATGTGATTTTAAATTGCCTCATAGTCACACCTTACAAGGCAGAAATTAGTTTTAATAACATACTTTGTTAACACAATAATATTAAGATATCATTTCAATTAATATAAAAATTGTTAAGGAGTTATTTTTACATTCTTTTTTTACTAAGTCTACTAAATCTGATGTGTACTTTGCACTTAAAGCACATCTTAATTTGGACTTGCTACATTTCAATTGTTCAGTGGTATCCTGGTATGGCTGATGACCGACCACCACATCGGACAGCACGGGTCTAGAAGCCACATCTTCAGGAGTCTTCCTATCAGGTTTGTTTGGATAGAGCGATATCTGAGCACTTGCCATTTTAATGGTTAACAGTGGTATTTATAAGAAGCAGGTTTAAAAAGATGTGAGAGATGGCAACTGACACCTAGTGGACCTGAACTGAACATTTTTAGCAAGAAAATCAACTAAATAAGTAAGAATCCATAATTTAATTTAAGGGCTAGAAATCTTTTAGCATTTCTGATAGTTTTCCCAGACCATGTCTTCCTCCATGGGAAATGCCCCATGAACATTTCTGCAACGAGAAACCTACTTTGAAAAAGCACAGAGGTTCTGAACTGATTGTAACTGTGAGATACACGGGATAAATAAAATTCCATGAGTAAATTACAACGTCCTTCAGAAAGAGCCTTGGACTTGGGCTCCTTACCCTGATTTCATGAAAACAATATCCACTTCTGTCTGTCTCAGATATTAAGTTTCTGCATAAAAGTTTGGGGAAAAAATGTTGCTAGTGGAGGGGGAAAGAGATTCAAGTCCACTGAACAAAATGATCTCTTTGCTAAATGAAAGAAGTCAGACTTAAAAGCTATATACTATATATTTGTACTTATAGAACATTCTGGAAAAGGGAAAATGTAGGGACAGAAATCAAATCAGTGGTTGCCAGGGGTTGGGGTTGGGGCTAGGGATGAGGGAAGGGACACACGGGAAATTTTGGGGATGAAGGAAATATTTCATATCCTTTTTTTCCCCTTTTTTTGTATTTTTTGGGGGGTCTGGAAATATTCCATATCTTGATTATAGTGCTCTACACCTAAAAAAAGGTGAGTTTACTGTATGTAAATTATACTACAATATACCTGATCCCATAAAATACCTCTTAAGTCTCCTTTGTCTAACTGTTATAATTCATGGGGATGTTGGCTCTCAAGCAGAATGTATGAAAAGCAATTTGGATATTCAAAATATCATTCCTTATTTTTTAAACTCTGGGCACTTGTGGATTTTCACTTCAAAGTGCATATCCCTTCATCTTGGCAATAGCATCCTGTTTCCTTTTGGGGAACTACTTCTCCATTGCATGCTACTTTGGTGAGACAGTCAGTCCAATCCTCTCCTATCCAAGAAATGGACAGATGACTGGATCTTTGCCAACTAGACACTCTTTTAAATCTATATCCTAAAAAGGAAGAGCAATATCCTTAGAAGAAATATGAGTTGGTTTCTGTCATTTAGGCCTCCAAAGCAGCCCTGGCTTGTCTTTTTTACTCTGTTTCCTAGCCCACTCTTTAATTTCTGTATCAGAATCTGCCTAATGGCTCATCCAATATCATCTCTAAGCCCTCTGGCATAACTTCTTGTACTATAGATGCTGGAAATTGAGACATTTCCCAGATTCCTTTGCAGCTAGAGTTCTATGTGCTGTGACCCAACATGTCCTCTTTCTATATATATGTCCCTAAGAGAAATGAGAGTATACATCTACCCAAAGACATGGATAAAAATGTCTGTGACAGCATTTTCATAATTGCAAAAACTTATAAAGAGCCAAAATATCCATTTTCAGTAGAACAGATAAATGTCATATATTTGAGATATTCATATAATGGAATATTATACAACAATAACAAGAATAAATTATTGCTATACTCAACCACATGGATGAATCAAAGATATAATGTTGAGAGAAAAAAGTCAGACACAAAAGAGTATATTTGTTTTTAAGGAAGAAAAATTAATTTTATTGTTACATTAATTATTTCCCAGGCTTTTATAGTATGCAATGCCCTTCTATGAATAACTTAAACCATCTTACATTCAAGTTACCACTGAAAAAAAGGAAAATTTTAATTAAAAAAATTAAAAAACAACTACACAGGAAACCTTTGGGATCTCTCAGGTATATGACGCTTAAACTAGTTTTGCTATTGGTTTTTCAAACTTAAGGTTTCCTTAAAGCAAACTGAAAGGCTGAGAACCAAAAGAAAATAAGGACTTTATTTACCATTACTGGAAATCTCTCAGCCTTCCTACTCAACTCTTAAGTGGGTATTATGTAATCCCCAAACTCAGCTGAATGACAGGTGGATCTGGACATTGACCTTTTAAAAGGTTACAGTAGGCAATTCCCTGGTGGTTAGGACTGACGTGCTCACTGCCTGGGCCTGGGTTCGATCCCTGGTTAGGGAACTAAGATCCCACAAGCCACATGGTACAGGCAAAAAATAAATAAATAAAACTATCAACTGTTTTAAATCTGTTTAAACAAGATGGGATATAAGTAAATAAGTAGATTTTCATGGTGCTGTCTATCCATTCACAGAAAAACCTACAGCATTTTGATGGCATGTGTTTATCCAAGTTGCCTCACATCCTGGGAGTAATGGAAGGGATGCTCACCAACCTGATTCTGCAGAAATGAAAGACTGTTGCAAAACTCAATAAGGTAGTTAACAATATTGTATTGTATACTTGAAATTTGCTAACAGAGTACATCTTAAATGTTCTCAGCACACACACACACACACACACACACACACACACACACACACACAAAAGTAACTACTATGTGAGATGACGGATGTGTTAACTAACCTTATTTTGGTAATCATTTCATAATATATATGTATATCAGACCACCACATTGTACACCTGAAGTTTACACAATGTTATTTGTCAATTATATCTCAATAAAGCTGGGGGGAAAAACCAATACAGAAGGCTTCTCTGCAACATAAACAAACAAATGTGTAGGGTGTTTATAGAAGGGATGGGGCTGGGAGGAAAAAGAAAATATAATTTTGCAACAAAGTCTTTAAAAAATTATCAAAATTGTAAACAGCCTACATTTATATCACAACTATAGGTTTCTAAATTGCATCTTATTTTGGCATTTCTTTCTACTGTAGAATTGTGACATACAGATCAAATTCCATTTCAACAAATATAATTATAATAAATAGCAAATTTTAGTTATGCTTCACAGAGACAACAATAAAACATTCTGCAAAAGGAAATAATTAAACAGCGCTTTGGAGTTTATTCAGTCATTCAACTCTTCATTCAGCGAATATCCATTATGTAATTATTATGCCAAACATTGCACTAGGAACTGAGGAAACAACAAATAGAATACAGTGCCTCCGCTTGAGGATCATAGAGACCAGGAAGGGAGAGAGACAATTGAATAATTACAGCCATGAGTAAATAGTACCTTAGAGGCACGCACAGTGTATAGAAGTGCAGTGGGGACTGAGGTTACTTGTGCTGGGGCATCATCGGAGGAAGTGATACTCAAGTTTACTCTTTAAAGATGGAGAGGAGTTTGAGGCAGGAGGGGAGGTATGGGGAAAGAGTGACAAGAGATGAAGTTGGAAAACTAAGCTGGAACCAGATCCTGAAGGGCTGCCTATGCTTTGCTGAGGACTGTGGAGTTAGTTCTGTAGGCAGTAGGGAGCCAATGCAGACTATTCAGCTAGGGAGTTAAGTCAGACGGGTATTTCCCTAAGGATAACCTGTGCACTGGCATGGATGACGAGTGGTGTGGGGTGAGACTAGAGGCAGGGAAACCGAGTAGGAAGTAGTAATGATTGTACAGACAAGAATCATGAGGACAATAGCAGAAAGAATGGAGAAATGGGGACAGTTTTGAGAACTATTTGGAATTTATGGGAGTTGAGACATTGTGATAGGTTGACTGTTTTGGAAAGAGGGAGGTCTCCAAAATGTCTTATAAATTTTCCGCTTGAGACTGAATGGATGGTGGTATAATTAATGGAAATAAAAAAGTAGGAAGAGCAGTTATTTTGGAGAAAAGAAGGTAAGTTTGGTTTTATAATCAAATGTTGAGCATGAATTGACTGTGGGATACTCACAGTTCAAGTAGGCAGTTGAAAATACAGAACTGGACTCAGATTGGCCTAATTATTTTGGTTCCCATTCTTGCAAAGAAAACAAGAGCCCCTGGAAATACAATCCTCGGTGTCTTTTGGAATAACTTCTTGGTAAACTAATGTTCCCTTCTTCTTGGGACTTTGTTATCAAAGTATGTAATTTGTTTAAAAGGGTGGAGATATTCAGTGCTTCTCAGAGCTGTCAGCTCAAGGCCAAGTCTTCATAATTCCATACAAAATTATTCATATTTTTTCTAAAGGAAAGGCGATGAGAAATGAGATAATATATTAAAGGAAATCAAATAAATTTACAATAAAAGATCATTAGGAAATGAAATCTTGTCAGCCTAGATAAATGGGCTCGATTATTACATTTAAGTCAAACTAAATTACTGTCCATGTATCTATTAAAGCATTTATAAGTGTCGAAAATCGAGATGTTAGGATCCGACCGTAGGTGTAAAATCAAAGTGATTTTGATAAGTTTAAACAATCTTTTATTGTGAAGGAAAAGAGATTTAAAAATCAGAAAATAATATAAGTATCACAGAAAGGTTTATAGAATTCCTTTTCTTAAACACTGCCAATGATTTGGGAGGTTAAAAAAAAAAGAGAGACACTATCTGCACAATGAAGCATGACCATCAAACAACTTTAGCTCCAAAAAAGTGATTATGAGATATTTTTAAGCTGGCAAAATTTGTATATTTCCTTCTTGAAGAACTAAAAGGAAGCTGCTGAGATAAATTCAACTTGTATTGATAAAAGCAATTTGCTTGCTCGCTGGCACTCTCTCTTTGTAGCAGAAAACGTAAGTCATTGTTGCTCTGACTTAAATGAAATCTCCCTTAACTAGATTGTATCTAACCAGATCCTTTAATTAAGCAATTAGTCTGATATTGTTTACTCTCTCCTTTGTAGAAGAAAGAGGAAAAAGATAAGAAAAACCCTGTGTGTGTCCGTGTGTGTGTGTGTGTGTGTGTGTGTGTGTGTGTGTGTGTGTGTTGTTCTTCAGTTGAATTGAATCCATTATGGAGCTTTCCAAGGATGACTGTCTGACACCAGAGAAAGCTTACACCTGGAAAGATGGGAAAAGCACTCCTGTCGCTTGAACCTCTCATGTTTTCAGTTTGTCTCATGTGCGAAAAAGGTGACTGAACTAGGTAAAATCCAAAGGAGTAGTTGCCAAACCTTGAGAAGTGTTTTTAAGACAGAGTCCTAGAATCTTAAATTTATAGATCTTAAATCAGATCTATAAATCAGGACCTTTGGGAGGAAGGGAGTTTGCTCAGTTTTGTATTTTTTTGGGTTCACGTGAGTGAACAGCCATGTTTGGGAACCACAGCACTAAGCTACCAGTTTTAAAGACCTATGAAATTATGAATCAGACATGTTGAGATTCTTAAAAGCAAGAATTCAACAGAACAATATGTATGACTATCCATTCCGTTAAATACAAATGTGGTGGCCATTGTAGTCAACTCGCCAGCACCACTGCACTCACGATCATCCTGTTCCTGGCCAGTGAGACATGGGGGCCTTTAAGAAAGGTTTCCTTGTTAGAGCTATTCAAACATTCTGTGCGTCTTCTTACTGCTCACCAAGCCCATGGTTTGATTACCAGCTGTGCTTAATTCAGGCTGGGAACCCAGTAAGGCAGGCTCTTCCCATGTAGTCTCTGCTGTGCCACGCAGCTCACCAGCACTGGTGTGAGGTCCTGTATCACTTAGGATGACTGTTGCTGCAAATATCAGGAAATCCCAACTCAATTTGATTTAAACAGTAAGGAAAACTGTTACCTTGTGTAGCAAGACGTCTAGGCTAAATGGATCCGGGGCTCAACAATGTCATAAAGGATCCAGGTTTTTTCCCTTTATCTACAGCTCCATCTTTGATGTATTGTCTTTGTTCTCAACACTGGATCATGGAGATTGAATGCTAGGACTCCATGCTGTAGGATGACTGAAGGCTAATGGAGAAGGGACACCTAAATAAAAGTAGTATTTAAAGATCAGCATGTCAGTAGAATTTAGGACAAATAAGGACTGTAGGAAAGTGGGGGGCGGGGAGGGAAGGCAACGAGGAAACGACAGTCACAGTTATTTAAGCCAAGCTTGCAAAAAACAGGTGCTTGAGTTAGATTAGTGGCACCAGAAATGGAAACGGGAGAAAGATAAAGAATATTCCAGAATGGTTCCCTAAGACATGGCATTTGACTGGATACAGACATAAAATAGAAAGAGGAGTCAAAGATACATGAAAACGTACTGAAGTTATGAGAAGATATTATTTAAACATAAAAGAAGCAAAATTGGGGGCTTCCCTGATGGCGCAGTGGTTGAGAATCTGCCTGCCAATGCAGGGGACACGGGTTCGAACCCTGGTCTGGGAAGATCCCACATGCCGCAGAGCAACTGGGCCCGTGAGCCACAATTACTGAGCCTGCGCGTCTGGAGCCTGTGCTCCGCAACAAGGGAGGCCGCGATAGTGAGAGGCCCGTGCACCGCGATGAAGACTGGTCCCCGCTTGCCGCAACTAGAGAAAGCCCTCGCACAGAAACGAAGACCCAACACAACCATAAATAAATAAATAAATAAAAGAACGTGAATTTCTTTAAAAAAAAAAAAAGAAGCAAAATTTACTCATTGAATACTTGCTTTTTTAAAAAATACAGTAATATTCATTATGAGGGTAATTTTCTTTTTAGAAGCTCTTTTAAAAGATAAAGGGTGTATTATACCCTATTAACAAAATTTCAATCATAAATATAGGAAAAGCCAGTATTTGTATTAAGGAATTTTTATTTGACAAATAATTTGACCATCAAAATTGAATGCATTCCAGTGATGAGCTATGTTGTGTTCCTGAATGGGTTAGGGAAGACATTATTGTAAGGATGTTCATTTTCTCCAAATTATGTTACATATTGAATGTAGTTCTGAGAAATATCCCAAAGAGCTCTTTAAACCCTAATTAAATAATTCTAAATTTTAAAAATTCACATGGAAAAAATGCAAGAAGACAAGAGGATCTTTTTTTAATATTTAAAGAAAAGTAATCAGGAGGTGTCCAGATGACAGAATTTTTATTAATCCTGATGAGGTGGAGCAGGTTACATGGCAGGAGGTGGATGTGGAAGTTGTGATAGGAATTAGAATTTTTGTTTGGGACAGATTAATTTGAGATGGCTGTTAAACATCCAAGTGGACATCCTGGGCAGCAGTTGGATATATAAATCCAGAACTTAGGGGAGGGGTCCAACCCAAGATAGGAAGTAAACCAGAGTAGAACTGTATCCTAAAAGCCAAGTGAAGAAAATGTTTCAAGGAGGAGAGACGGATCCTCTGTGCCAAATGAAAGCTATAGGTCAATAAGATAGAATTAACTATTGAATTTAGCAACATGTTGATATGGGTGACAATGAAGAGCTATTTGGATCATATGGTGGGAGCAAAAAACCAATGGGAGAGGGTTCAAGAGAAAATGGGAAAGAAGAAGGGAAAAAGACCATCTGAGGACTTTTTCTCTAAAGTAGAGCAGAGAAAGAGGGCAGTAGGTAAAAACAGATTCAGATTCAAGAGAAGATTTTAGTTGGCCAAACTGGGATCCTCTGCCTTCCCTTTGCCTGGAGTAGGGCAGGCAACAGACCCACCAAGATAGCAAGCAATCAAGGAAAATTGAAGTCTTATTGGAATAAAGAGGAATCACTTCAAGGCAAGAAAAACACCTCTATTCGACAGATAATTACAGATTCAAGACTTTTAAAGATTGAATTACTTGCACAGGTGTCAGGCTGGACAAGGGAAAAACCAGGTCTACAGTCTCAGTCTTCTGACTTCCGATCCTGGGTTCTTTTCTCCACAACATGACCTCCTCTGGTATAATCATAAACACTCTACCCTGCATTACTTGGGGACTTGCTGTTCTTGCACAGTAACTTTAAGGGCACCATGTTGGCATCATTGCTTTGAACACCACAGGTGCTCAGTACATTAGCATGCAACAGAAATAAATACCCTTATTTAATCATATATTTTTTTTAAATGATGCTAACAGACACCGATGGTTGCCTACTATGGCCATTACCAACCTACATCTTCCTTAGGCAGCGCCCACTTTCTAAAATAAATTTTAAAACACTGGATACTTTCCCAGCCTTCCTTGTAGCTAGGACATGAAAATGTGACTCCATCTTGGCCAATGGGCTCTGGTAGTAAATTTATTGGGGATGTCTATGGATGGTTGTCTTCTCTAATAAGACACAAGAAAGGAAAAATTCTTCTTCATCTCTCTTCCTGTGGATATTGCCATGTGAGAATGTGATGCCTGGATCTGCAAGAGCCATCTTGTAAACATGAGGGGCAAAGATAAGGGAAGTCAAAACACTGACATTGGTGCAATGAAAAGACAGAAAGAGCCTGGGTCTTTGATGACATTCAGAACCACTGAATTAGGCCTGGAACTACTCTGCCTCTGGACTTCTTGAAATGCAAGATAACCAATGTATTTTTTTGTTTGTTTGTTTAAACCAGTTTTAGGATACTGAAAAAAATTCCTAACTGATAAAGTGACTTTCCAGGGATCTGGAGAAAATTGAACAACTTTTAAAAACTACTCTGTACTCTGGGAATTCCCTGGTGGTCCAGTGGTTAGGACTCAGAACTTTCATGGCCATGGCTTGGGTTCAGTCCCTGGTTGGGGAACAAAGATCCCGCAAGTTGCTCAGCACGGGCAAAAACAAAAACAAAAACAAACAAACAAAAACTACTGTGTACTGTATGCAATGCCTTACCAAATGCATACACTGATAACACATAACACTGATAATGCATACATACACTGATAACTCAAATGCATCTGACACAATGAACAAAAACACATCTTTCTCAAGTAAATTGTTAGTACTGGCTGAGATTAAGGGACATTGGAATTACTTCTTGGGAAAAGTCTTCTAGATGTAATAGATCTCCCGTAGGAAAGTTATTGAGATGTGAAGGAGCTGACTCCACCACTACTCCTAGAACCTCATGATAGCCTCCCAATCTCCTATTTTGCAACTGCAACCCAGAAGAGCCTTCCCTGTTTTTGCTCCCTGTCCTTTATCCTTATGAACTCACTTTTTCCTTAGATATTTTTTTAATGGCTCAATGGTTTTTGAAACTGAGTGATGGGTAACCAAGATCTCATTGCTGTTTCTGAGTGTGTTTCAAACGTTTTTTTTTTTTTTTTTTTTTAGTTTTAGTTTTATTTTGTATCATGATGACTTCATGGATATACATATATTTTGATTTGATGAATATTATTCTACTGCAGCAGTTATGAATCTTAGGGATATTCAATCTCTTTTTTTTTAACCAGTAGGAGCCTATTCAGTCTGACTCCTGAGTCCTTTGGATAGAATCCTAGTAGTCTTTGAATTCCTCTTGGCTGTCTGTTCTGGGGTCTACTGTTCCTGCCCTAGACCTGGAACCAGCCATTTCTTCAAAGACCCTTATCTTCCCTTAATGCAAAATGTATTTAGAGATCACAATCTGGGTACTAGGGGTGCTCATTGCTATTGGCCTAGTCACGGTTTATAACTTTTCAGTGGACAGAGCTGGCAATACTTTTAAGGATAAATTTCAGATGAGTTCATACATTATCCTGTAATACCCATATCCCATTTATCCCATAGTACACAAATTCAGAATAAGAACAGATTCAGAATCACAATACCCACACTATCACAAATATTGTACAATAATTACTGAAAACAGTTTAAGATTTTTTTTGCAATTCTTTAATGAAAAATATTTACGTGCCCCAACCCTTCAGTCCAACACGATGGAAAGACTAGTGTCTTTCCCAAGACTCACCTCTCATGGTCAACTCTCATTCTAATTTCCTGCTCCCACTTGGTCTATTTGTTTCCTGTGTTTAACATCATCCCAAACATTGCACAAGACCTATTTTGCTTTAACTTCCCAAAGACACCTCTAACACAAGGTTACTATCTATAGCCTACTCTTAATAAAGGCTTGGGGCAAAACACTTCAGCAGTTAATGTTAGGCATCCTTGTTTTAAAATTTCCTTGACCATCCCTGTCATTAATCATCCTTTCTCCTTAGGCCATGACCTCCCAATAGGCTTCTGGGCCCTCTCTCTTACCAGACTACTTCACAGCTCCCCACTGAGATCCTTTTCCAGGCCCCTTTTGCCCCTCTTTCCTGGGAAACTCAAGGATCCCTCTCACCTAATGAGCACAACACATCAGCACTCTCTTCGTTTCACCTTCTTACAGAACTGCCAGAATCACCTTTTCAAATGAAAGATATCCTTTAGATTATTTTCCTAAATAAGTAAAAAAACCCCATCTTCCCTGAGATGAACTATGACATTACCCTGGTAAGATAAAAAGAAGTAGCAGATGCAGTTAGTTTTTATAAATTGCAGTCTTTTCCTTCTCACTGTGCCAGAATGCAAACACTGTGTAGTCAATGCAATAGGATGTTAATATGGCACAATTTCTGCCTCAATTTTGGATAAGGCCCAATGGCCAATAAGAGCTAAAGCTCATGGCACTTCTAGTTAACGCTAGACCATCTAGGAAGGATTTGCCAAAGCAGTAAGTAAAACCAGTTTGTGGACCCCTAACCCATCACCCCACCTAAGGATATAAAAGGACTGAAGTTGTAAAGGAAGAAACAGGATTTATTTGGAGAGTTACTGGTGTTCTGTGCATTCTGTCCCTCTCCCAATGAGGGAAAGGATGCCTCAGTTAAGCCAAGTGAGAAAGCGAGTTTCTATACCACTGAAAAAGCCCAATGTGTCTCTGGAGATGTGGACGCAAAGGACTGTGTGGTCGCACTGAAAGAAAACTGTACCCCTGTTACGGACCCTCCCGAGTTGGTCCCCAGCAAGGGTCCTTCTGGCCCGTGTCGTTACAGCCAATAGAACGAGACTGAGTTTGGTTCAGAAGCAAAGGAAAGCTTTATTCTTTGATCAAAGAACGGAGAGGTGGGAGCTCCTGCTCGAGAGAATAGGCTGTCCCCACAGGCTGTGGACACAGCTACTTCGTAGGGTTCTCGGCAGCAGCAGGGGGTGGAGTTCTTGCAGGTCGCGCACAGCTGTGCTGCTCGCGCTCCAGATCTCGGTGCTGCGCAGCGTCTCTGCACGTGGCCCTGCCGCGTCTCTGCACGTGACCCTGCCGCCGCCGCCGCCATCTTGAACTGAGTGCCGGGAGCAGCGGGTCTCCACGCGCCCGCGGAGCTGAGGTTCGGCGTAGCCATTTCGCACTAGGAACTCTGGTCTGCAGCGCCCACGGCAAGGCTGCTGCACGCCGCACTCTACGAGCAAGTGGAACTAGACAAAGCACAAAGGAAAAGAGAAAAAAGGTTAGACTTAATTTTATTACCCCGATTCTATTTTTATTCCCCGGGAATTATTAATGAACTTTGCCCGTGACTAATCCCTCCTTTGTCTCTTGTCCTGCTCCTCATCCTTGAGGGGCGCTGAGGGGCGCAGGTCCGTCTTCTGTAACTGCTTTCTGCTGATTTGGGGCATCATCATAGCCGCAGGCAGAGGATTGGAACTTCTCCCAGCTGCCCTTAGACGTGTTTGATTATCATCAGGTCTCAGCCCTGACAGTATTGCAAGCGACCACAATTTCTCTAACCTTTTGCAGACAAGGACACCAGACAATTTAAGATTCATGGACCAAATATTCGCAAGAGAAGAATGCTCACATGTCAAATTTTTCTTAAAAATTTAGGTTTCTAGGTCTTTTGTCTGTAGGTGAAAGTGTGCCCTGAGGTGGAGGCTCACGGCCCTGGCCAGCATCTCCCTGGTCACACTTATGTTGTTTTGGGGAAGAGAAGCTTCAGGGCAGAGAGAGTAGTCAAGGGGGTCCGTTGCCCCAGGTTGTCTCTCCGAAGGTTGGGATGCTCTTCACTGGAGTGTGAAACGCCCACAGAGTGACCCCCTGCAGCTTCGGGGCAGAGTGGGTGGTTAGGATCGCCAAGTGGAGTCCGCTCCACTCAAGAGTGAGCTGGTCTTGCAGGCCACTGGTTTTCCACGTTTTTAACTTCAGCCAGTCTCCTGGCTGGAAAGGATGTAAGGCCAGGTTAGGGCTGCTCTAACCCAGTTACCATATTCCATGAGGGCTTTCATGGTTTCTTCTACCTGGTGGGCATACTGAGTTGTTCCGTTTCAAGGGGGTTAAGGTGTCCCTTCTCTTGGGCTTGGGGAATGGGTCTACCATACATGAGTTTGAATGCACTTAATTTTTTTTTAATAGATCTTTATTGGAGTATAATTGCTTCACAATACCATGTTAGTTTCTGTTGCACAACAAAGTGAATCAGCCATATGCATACACATGTCCCCATATCCCCTCCCTCTTGAGCCTCCCTCCCATCCTCCCTATCCCACCCCTCTAAGTCATCGCAAAGCACCGAGCCGAGCTCCCTGTGCTATGCTGCTGCTTCCCACCAGCCAACTATTTTACATTCGCTAGTGTATATATGTTGATGCTACTTTCACTTCGCCCCAGCTTCACCCTCCCACCCCATGTCATCAAGTCCATTCTCTATGTCTACCTCTTTATTCCTACCCTGCAACTAGGTTCATCAGTACCATTTTTTTTCTTTTTTAGATTCCATATATGTGCATTAGCATACGGTATTTGTTTTTCTCTTTCTGATTTACTTTGCTCTGTATGACAGACTCTAGGTCCATCCACCTCACTGTAAATAACTCAATTTCGTTTCTTTTTATGGCTGAGTAATATTCCATTGTATATATGTGCCACATCTTCTTTATCCATTCATCTGTCAATGGACGTTTAGGTTGGTTCCATGTCCTGGCTATTGTAAATAGTGTCGCAGTGAACACTGTGGTGCATGTCTCTTTTTGAATTATGGTTTTCTCAGGGTATATGCCCCATAGTGGGATTGCTGGGTCACGTGGTAGTTCTATTTTTAGTTTTTTAAGGAACCTCCATACTGTTTTCCATAGTGGTTGTATCAATTTACATTCCCACCAACAGTGGGGGAGGGTTCCCTTTTCACCACACCCTTTCCAGCATTTGTTGTTTCTGGCTTTTTTGACCATGGCCTTTCTGACCGGTGTGAGGTGATACCTCATTGTAGTTTTGATTTGCCTTTCTCTGTTAATTAGTGATGTTGAGCATCTTTTCATGTGCCTCTTGGCCATCTGTATGTCTTTCTTGGTGAAATATCTGTTTAGGTCTTCTGCCCATTTTTTAACTGGATTGTTTGTTTTTTTGATATTGAGCTCCATGAGCTGTTTGTATATTTTGGAGATTAATCCTTTGTTTGTTGTTTCATTTGCAAATATTTTCTCCCATTCTGAGTGTTGTCTTTTTGTCTTGTTTATGGTTTCCTTTGCTGTGCAAAAGCTTTTAAGTTTAATTAAGTCCCATTTGTTTATTTTTTTTATTTCTGTTACTCTAGGAGGTGGGTCAAAAAAGATCTTGCTGTGATTTATGTCAAAGAGTGTTTTTCCTATGTTTTCCTCTAAAAGTTTTATAGTGTCTGGTCTTACATTTAAGTCTTTAATCCATCTGGAGTTTATTTTTGTGTATGGTATTAGGGAGTGTTCTAATTTCATTCTTTTACATGTAGCTGTCCAGTTTTCCCAGCACCACTTATTGACGAGGCTGTCTTTTCTCCATTGTATGTTCTTGCCTCCTTTGTCATAAATTAGGTGCCCATATGTGCGTGGGTTTATCTCTGCGCATTCTATCCTGTACCATTGATCTGTATTTCTGTTTTTGTGCCAGTACCATACTGTCTTGATTACTGTAGCTTTGTGGTATAGTTTGAAGTCAGGGAGCCTGATTCCTCCAACTCCGTTTTTCTTTCTCAAGATTGCTTTGGCTCTTTGGGGTCTTTTGTGTTTCCATACGAATTGTAAGATTTTTTGTTCTAATTCTGTGAAGAATGCCATTGGTAGTTTGATAGGGATTGCATTGAATCTGTAGATTGCTTTGAGGAGTATAGTCATTTTCACAATATTGATTCTTCCAATCCAAGAATATGGTATATCTCTCCATCTGTTTATGTCACCTTTGATTGCTTTCATTAGTGTTTTATAGTTTTCTGAGTACAGGTCTTTTGCCTCCTTAAGCAGGTTTATTCCTAGGTATTTTATTCTTTTTGTTGCAATGGTACATGGGAGTGTTTCCCTAATTTCTTTCTGATTTTTCATTGTTGGTGTATAGGAATGCCAGAGATTTCTGGAATGCACTCAATTTTAACTTACCCCTTCGAGCTAACCACATGTGGAGCAGGGTAATCAGAAGCAACTTAATCCAATATTCTTGAGTTTCTTGACATAACTTGGGTAAGGCCTATTTCAAGGTCTGACTGGATCGCTCTACTTTCTCTGATGGTTGGGGTCTCCAGGCTGAGTGCAAAGTCCATTTTTATGTCCAGGGCACTCATTATCCCCTTAGTCACTTGAGACACAAATGCTGGACCATTATCTCTTTCTAGGGATCCTGGGAACCCAAACCTGGGGATTATTTCTTTTAGTAATGCTTTAGCCACTTCAGTTGCTGTTTCAGTTCTAGTGGGGAATGCTTCTATCCACCCAGAAAATGTGACTGCTAGCACCACGAGATATCTGAAGTTGCCCGATGCTCTCGGTGTGACAGTGAAATCAATCTGCCAGTCCTCTCAGGATATGTTCCTCTGGTTTGAATAGGCCTTATCTGGGGACCTCTCATGTTGGGGTTGTTACTTTTCATGCTAGGAGTTACCATGACCTCAACTAACCAATTATATAGGGCTTCCCTCCTGTAGTGAGTTCCTTGATGAGCCTCCCTGATGGCTTGACAAGCTGCAGTTGGGGAAAAGAAGTATTGCCCATGTTCATTAACTAGCCACCCATGACCTCCTATATCTCTCTTGAAGCCCCATTTTTGGGTTTTGTCTAATTCTTCCTTTGTGTAGATTGAGGAATAATTGAGTGGATCTGGACTTCAAGATATGAGGGATAGTTGCCAAGGTACTGGTTCTAGGGCCACCCTTTTGGCAGTTGTGTCCACTTTGTTGTTTCTCTTTATTATCTCTACATCCCCCTTTCGGTGACCCCCTACAATGAATCACTGCCACCTTTTTTAGAAGCTGTGCTGCTTCTAAGAGCTTCAATATGCTTAAGCCATGTTTTACCTGTTTATTTTCCACAGTAAGCATAACATTTAAGATCTTCCCTGGCCCAAGCTCTAAGGCTCAGGTGAGGGCTATCAGCTCCACCTTTTGGGCAGAAGTCCCTGGCGGTAGGCATCTTGCTTCTATGACTTGAGTCTGGGAGGTTTCTGCATATCCCACCAGGCTTTTTCGCTCACATAAAACTGCTCCCATCTGAACCATTCCTCTTTGGTGTTTGGGAGAGGCTCACTTCCTAGGTTGGGGCGACTGGAATGGATCATGTCTATGGTTTCTATATGATCATGCTCCAGAGGCCTGTTTCTGTGGGTAGCAGGGTGGCAGGATTTAGCTTGTGACAGGTTTTTATGGTAGCCACTGGGTTGTCTAAAAGCATAGCCTGAACTTGAATCAACCTTCTGGGGGATAGCCTTTCTGTTTCCTTAGAACTTGCTAAAGCCTGAACCCAGCATGGAGTCCATAAGGGATTGGCTGACCAAATGTTAACCTTTAGCAGAGTTGCAGCAGCTGCAGTGCCCGTAGGCAAGGAGGCCATCCCTTAGCAGTTTGATCAACTTGTTTAGAGAAATAAGCAACCACCCAAGTAAGGGGTCCCCGTTTTCTGAGCTAATACCCTAAGGGCAATTCCCCTTCTCTCATGAATGTAAAGGTCAAAGGGTTTAGCTAAATCAGGGAGGGCCAGGGCAGGGGCCTGAGGTAATTGCTTTGTCAATCCTTGAAAGGCCCCTTTGCATTCTGAATTCCATTCAGAAGGATCATCATCCTTTCTTTTCAATAGTTCATATAAAGGCCTAGCTATTAGACAATAGTTAGGGATCCAGATGTGGCAAAACCTGGCCATCCCCAGGAAACCCCTAAATTGTCTTCTAGTTTTAGGAGCGATGAGGCTGCAAATGGCTTCTTTCCTTTCATGGGGTAGGCTTTTCTGCCTTTCCATGATAATGAAGTCTAGGTAGGTCACTCTAGTTTGTGACCCATTGATGGGACAACTTTCCCCATCTCCCAGCCAGTGTTGGGGCCAGGATACATTGCATAAGAAGATTAAATGCTTCTGCATGATGCACCCTAATGGGATATCCTTCAGTATGGTGGATGTTTGGTTCCCCATACTGTAGATGTTCTGTCTGGGATTTGTTTCCAACTACCAAGGGTGCCAGTTGGAGTGACGTGTTGGCATGCAAATGCCACAAGATTTGACCCAATTAAGATTGCAGGTCAGGAAATTTTGAACCAGCATCAAACTTAATGGATTCCTTAAAAGACCATAATAGGAGGCGTCCAGATGGCGTGGACTCTGATATAACTGGGGGTCCCCCTTGAATTCGTAACGGCCCGTGCTTGAGACAGCATCTCGTCAGTCAGAACATCCCACAGGTGGTGAGATGAGACCACCTCCAAGCCAGAGCAGCTTAGCCATATTAGTTCCTGACCAACTTGGTCCGTTAGGCAGTGGCACAGCTGTCTGGGGCGGGGGGTGGGGAGGGGAGAGTGTCTTTTTTTTCCTCCTTTTGCTTGAAAAGGAGGAGTTCTCAGACTTCCCACTGGGTGAGACCTAAAAGCACAAGGGATTCCCAATGGGTACTCACCAGATCGCTGGGGGCAGCTGGTATTCTATGCTGATACTGGAAGGACAGCCCATGGAATCTCAGTTGATAAAGAGTCACCCATGTTTTGCCTCATGAGCAGAGTGGGGAAGGAGCTTGGAAGATTAGAAGGATGGGCCAGAGTGATGGTATTAGAAAAGAGATCAGAAGAGAGGTAGGTCAGTGGGTGTTTCCTGTTCTTGACAGCAGCTCAGGGCTTCCCGATAATGGGGCTCCTGGTCATGTGAGGGGCTCACAGGGCTCCCCAGCCCACTTCAGAGAAACTAGTTCCGACCAGAAGAGGTCAAGTCACCAGTCACATACCTACCTTGGGATACCTTCACACTTGGGCATCTCAGATGCCTTTTCCCAAACTTGGATCAAGCATCCTTGTTTTGTTTTGTCAGAGGGTCCTCATTACCTGAGCCTTTTCCCAGTCTTGCCTCTTGGCTCATGAAGCTCACCACTTTCCTTTACCAAACTGAATGTGACCATGGAGAATGCAACTGTTGGCCCCTGGAGGTTGGCAAGGAGGGCAAAAGTCCTGGTGCGACTGCTACTGCCTTGGAAAGGGGTCAGGCAGACAGCCCTACTGGCAAGACAGTGGGCAAAACTGCTCCGGCTTCCTCTCATCCACAGGTCCCCACCATCCCTTGGGCATCTGGTACTGTGGGAAGGACAGCCAAAGGCAGGGGGCAGACATGAGTGAGCTTCAGTCTTTAGTCCCCAAAGCTTCAGTCTTTAGCCACAGTATGATCCGCTCAAGGGGGCACATTCCAGATTACTTGGGGGCTACACTGTGTGTGCACCACACCCAGGTATCAGGTTCCTGGGCAGAGATGTTATGAGTTTGGCCGAAGCCTGCTGCCCTTCTACCATCAGAGTATACTCAAAGACCAGAGTCAGTCATCCTCATGCAAACCTCCCAAAGCCTCTGCTGCCCTCTGGCTTGAGCTGGGCAGAGCCCAGAGCCTCGTAGATAGGTGCAGGCAAAAAGGCCACCTGCGTCACCAAAATTTTATTACTGACCCTCCCAAGTCAGGCCCCAACAAAGGTCCTCCTGCCAGGTGTCATTCGGGACTGAGTTTGGTTCAGAAGCAAAGGAAAGCTTTATTCTTTGTTCAAAGAATGGAGAAAGTATGAGCTCACTCTCTAGAGAACACACTCTCCCTGACAGGCCACTGGTGGGGCTGCTTTTTAGGGTTCTTGTTGGCAGGGAAGGGGGGTGGAGTTCTTGCGGGTGGTGTGCAACTGGTGCTCACAGCACTCCAGGTGGAAGTCCCAGGTGCATCATCTCTGCACATGGCACACCATTGCCATCTTGAATTGCAGTGTCATGCGCAGGGTTTCTGCACACGGTCAGCAGAGTTGAAGTGTCGGGTGCAGCCATTTCAGACTAGGAACTCTGGTCTGAAGTGCGGTGTCCAAGGCCTCTGCATGTGGCACTCTATGAGCAAGTGAAACTAAACTAAGCAGAAAAAAAAAAAAAAAAAGTTAGACGTTATTTTGTTACCCAGATTCTCTTTCTATTTCCCAGGAATTGTTAATGGACTTTGTTGATGACACCTCTACCAATGGCAGAGCAAAAATGTATGAATGTTTCTTGTGGATCAGATGGGAGAGATCCATCCCTGTGGCTGGGTTGAATCCTGCCCAAGAGAACTTCCTCAGGTAATGAAGTGACCAAGTGAGGGGGTGGACCATGGGAAGTCCAGGGGCTGGGGAAGGAATTCTGAGTGACCAGCTGGAAAAGTGGACTTTCTCATGCCATGGAAACTGTACACAGGAATTCTCAGCATGGATATCTTGAGAGGAACCCATGAAAGCATCAAGTGAGAGGGAAAAATGTTCTACCTTGGGTATATTACATACCCAGCAGGCACCATCACTGAATTATGTGTATGCCACATATTAGATATGTTTCTTGAGCCTCACCTCTCTTCCTGCTCCCTATTCAACCCTGGAGTAGCCAGAAATAATCATGTGAGAGGGAGAGCAGGAGGAGAAGAACAAGGTAGAGACAAGTGGAAGAATCCAACCACATTCCACCTCTCCAACTGCAGGCTTGCCAACCTAAAGGAGGCCCCTACTGCAGGGAAGAGAGAGCACTTAACTAGATTATCTAGCAACTAGATTGAGGCTCTAGGTGTTGATTATTACCCTGACTGGACAAATCGATTACTGAAATGAGCCTGTTCTTATGGCTTAATATTATTAGAAGACTTATTCTCTGAGATTGATGATAAAAGTTATGAGATCTAAAAGTTATGAATTCTACTTAATGGTTCATCCAAGGCTGGAAGAAAAAAGTAGTCCACAGAGAGTGTTTGACGCACCTGTGCATAGGAATCTATGCGTATCTAATATCAGGAAGGAGGTTGTAAGCTATGACAAACACACAAAGAAAAACAATGCTCAGCAAATTAGGAAGAGTGATAGGATCACTGAATTTGGCCTAAAGAAAAGTTCTATTTTGCAAATATTCTTGGGTTTATTTTGTTTCTTGGTTGTTGATGTTGGTTTTTGTTGTGGTTGTCACTCTGTTTTATTCACTGCTATAGGTCTGTTGTTCAGAGCACTGCCTGGCACACAGTAGGTGCTTATGAAGTATATTGTGGGTTTGATTTCATATTTAATATCTTTAAAGCAAAATTTAAAATTTAGCTTTTATTGTAAAATGCATACTATTTAGCTAGTGAATAGGGTGATCAGACATTTGTAAATAAAAGTCTATCTAGACCTTGTTTCTGGGCGGTGATCTTGGAAGCCAAGAGGGACAAAGTGAGCAGGTGGTGGAAGAAAGGAAGAAGCTTCCCAAAGGGGAAGACCTTCAACATGGTGGAGGAGTAAGACGTGGAGATCACCTTCCTCCCTACAAATACATCAAAAATACATCTACATGTGGAACAACTCCTACAGAACACCTACTGAATGCTGGCAGAAGACCTCAGAGTTCCCAAAAGGCAAGAAACTCCCCACAGACCTAGGGAAGGGCAAAAGAAAAAAGAAAAAACAGAGACAAAAGAATAGGGACGGGACCTGCCCCTCTGGGAGGGAGCTGTGAAGGAGGAAAAGTTTCTACACACTAGGAAGCCCCTTCACTGGCGGAGATGGGTGTTAGGTGGCGGGGGGAGCTTCAGAGCCACGGAGGAGAGCACAGCAACAGGGGTGCAGAGGGCAAAGCAGAGAGATTTCCGCACAGAGGATCGGTGCCAACCAGCACTCACCAGCCTGAGAGGCTTGTCTGCTCACCCGCCAGGGCGGGTGGGGGCTGGGAGCTGAGGTTCAGGCTTCGGAGGTCAGATCCCAGGGAGAGGACTGGGGTTGGCTGCATGAACACAGCCTGAAGGGGGCTAGTATGCCACAACTAGCCGGGAGGGAGTCTGGGAAAAATCTGGAACTGCCGAAGAGGCAAGAGACCATTGTTTTGGGGTGCATGAGGAGACGGGATTCAGAGCACTGCCTAAATGAGCTCCAGAGATGGGCACAAGCCGTGGCTATCAGCGTGGACCCCAGAGGTGGGCATGAAACGCTAAGGCTGCTGCTGCAGCCACCAAGAAGCCTGTGTGCAAGCACAGGTCACTATCCACACCTCCCCTCCCGGGAACCTGTGCAGCCTGCCACTGCCAGGGTCCCGTGATCCAGGGACAACTTCCCCAGGAGAACACACGGCATGCCTCAGGCTATTGCAACGTCATGCCAGCCTCTGCGGCTGCAGGCTCACCCCACATTCTGTACCCCTCCCTCCCCCCAGCCTGAGTGAGCCAGAGCCCCCTAATCAGCTGCTCCTTTAACCCCCTCCTCTCTGGGCAAAGAACAGACACCAGAGGGTGACCTACATGCAAATGCGGGGCTAAATCCAAAGCTGAACCCCAGGAGCTGTGTGAACAAAGAAGAGAAAAGGAAATTTTTCCTAGCAGCCTCAGGAGCAGCAGATTAAATCTCCACAATCAATTTGATGTACCCTGTATCTGTGGAATACCTGAATAGACAACAAATCATCCCAAAATTGAGGTAGTGGACTTTGGGAGTAACTGTAGACTTGGGGTTTGCTGTATGTGACTGACTAGTTTCTGATTTATATGGTTATCTTAGTTTAGTTTTTAACGTTTGTTATCATTGGTGGATTTTTTTATTGGTTTGGTTGCTCTCTTCTTTTTTCTTTTTTTTTAAATAGAAAGAGGAGAGGAAGGGAAGGCTGGTTTTTTTTGTTTTTTTTTTTATAAGCAGATATTCATTTTTAATTAATTAATTATTTATTTATTTATTTTTGGCTGTGTTGGGTCTTTGTTTCTGTGCGAGGGCTTTCACCAGTTGCCGAAAGCGGGGGCCACTCTTCATCGTGGTGTGCGGGCCTCTCACTATCGTGGCCTCTCTTGTTGCGGAGCACAAGCTCCAGACACGCAGGCTCAGTAGTTGTGGCTCATGGGCCTAGTTGCTCCGCGGCATGTGAGATCTTCCCAGAACAGGGCTCGAACCCGCGTCCCCTGCGTCAGCAGGCAGATTCTCAACCACTGCGCCACCAGGGAAGACCCTCTTCATTTTTTTTTTTATTACTTTAAAAAATTTTTTATTTTAATAATATTTTTTAAATTTCTTATTTTAATAACTTTATTTTATTATATTTTTCTGTCTTTCTTTTTTGTTTTCCCATTTCTTCTGAGCCATGTGGCTGACAGGGTCTTGGTGCTCCAGCCAGGTGTCAGGCCTAAGCCTCTGAGGTGGGAGAGCTGAGTTCAGGACACTGGACAACCAGAGTCCTCCTGGCCCCACGTAATATCGTTCGGCGAGAGCTCTCCCAGAGGTCCAGTGCTGGACACCCCATGCCAAATAACTAGCAAGAGAGGAACACAACCCCACCCATTAGCAGAGAAGCTGCCTAAAATCATACTAAGTTCACAGACACCCCAAAACACACACCGGCCGTGGTCCTGTCCCCAGAAAGACAAGATCCAGCCTCACCCACCAGAACACAGGCACCAGTCCCCTCCACCAGGAAGCCTACACAACCCACTGAACCAACCTTACCCACTGGGGGCAGACACCAAAAACAGCGGGAACTACGAACCTGCAGCCTGCGAAAAGGAGACCCCAAACAGTAAGTTAAGCAAAATGAGAAGACAGAGAAACACACAGCACATGAAGGAGCAAGGTAAAAATCCACCAGACCAAACAAATGAAGAGGAAATAGGCAGTCTACCTGAAAAAGAATTCAGAGTAATGATAGTAAAGGTGATCCAAAATCTTGGAAATAGAATGGAGAAAATACAAGAAACGTTTAACAAGGACCTAGAAGAACTAAAGAGCAAACACGCAATGATGGAAAACACAATAAATGAAATTAAAAATTCTCTAGAAGGTATCAATGGCAGAGTAACTGAGGCAGAAGAACGGATAAGTGACCTGGAAGATAAAATAGTGGAAATAAATACTGCAGAGCGGAATAAAGAAAAAAGAATGAAAATATTTGAGGACACTCTCAGAGACCTCTGGGACAACATTAAACACACCAACATTCGAATTATAGGGGTCCCAGAAGAAGAAGAGAAAAAGAATGGGACTTAAAAAATATTTGAAGAGACTATAGCTGAAAACTTCCCTAACATGGGAAAGGAAATAGTCAATCAAGTCCAGGAACTGCAGAGAGTCCCATACAGGATAAATCCAAGGAGAAACATGCCAAGATACATATTAATCAAACTATCAAAAATTAAATACAAAGGAAAAATATTAAAAGCAGCAAGGGAAAAGCAACAAAAAACATACAAGGGAATTCCCATAAGGTTAACAGCTGATCTTTCAGCAGAAACTCTGCAAGCCAGAAAGGAGTGGCAGGACATATTTAAAGTGATGAAAGGGAAAAACCTACAACCAAGATTACTCTACCCGGCAAGGATCTCATTCAGATTCGACGGAGAAATTGAAACCTTTACAGACAAGCAAAAGCTAAGAGAATTCAGCACCACCAAACCAGCTTTACAACAAATGCTAAAGGAACTTCTCTAGGCAGGAAACACAAGAGAAGGAAAAGACCTACAATAACAAACCCCAAACAATTAAGAACTGGTAATAGGAACATACATATCAATAACTACCTTAAATGTAAATGGATTAAATGCTCCAACAACAAGACATAGGCTGGCTGAATGGATACAAAAACAAGACTCGTATATAAGCTGTCTACAAGAGACCCACTTCAGACCTAGGGACACATACAGACTGAAAGTGAGGGGATGGAAAAAGGTATTCCATGCAAATGGAAATCAAAAGAAAGCTGGAGTAGCAATTCTCATAGCAGACAAAATAGACTTTAAAATAAAGACTATTACAGGAGACAAAGAAGGACACTACATAATGATCAAGGGATCAGTCCAAGAAGAAGACATAACAATTGTAAATATTTATGCACCCAACATAGGAGCACCTCAATACATAAGGCAAATGGTAACAGCCATAAAAGGGGAAATCGACAGTAACACAATAGTGGGGGACTTTTACACCCCACTTTCACCAATGGACAGATCAACCAAAATGAAAATAAATAGGGAAACAGAAGTTTTAAATGATATA
Source organism: Balaenoptera borealis (assembly GCF_965194805.1). Taxonomy (NCBI): domain Eukaryota; kingdom Metazoa; phylum Chordata; class Mammalia; order Artiodactyla; family Balaenopteridae; genus Balaenoptera; species Balaenoptera borealis. The sequence continues at coordinate 891,255 of NC_138874.1, read as the reverse complement.
TTAAACAAGATGAACTTAATTGATATTTATAGGACATTCCATCCAAAAACAACAGAATACACTTTCTTCTCAAGCGCTCATGGAACATTCTCCAGGACAGATCACATCTTGGGTCACAAATCAAGCCTTGGTAAATTTAAGAAAATTGAAATCGTATCAAGTATCTTTTCCGACCACAAGGCTATGAGACTAGATATCAATTACAGGAAAAAAACTGTAAAAATACAAACACATGGAGGCTAAACAATATGCAACTAAATAACCAAGAGATCACGAAGAAATCAAAGAGGAAATCAAAAAATATCTAGAAACAAATGACAATGAAAACACGATGGCCAAAAACCTAAGGGATGCAGCAAAAGCAGTTCTAAGAGGGAAGTTTATAGCAATACAATCCTACCTCAAGAAAAAAGAAGAATCTCTAATATAAACAACCTAACCTTACACCTAAAACAATTAGAGAAAGAAGAACAAAAAACCCCCAAAATTAGCAGAAGGAAAGAAATCGTAAAGATCAGATCAGAAATAAATGAAAAAGAAATGAAGGAAACGATAGCAAAGATCAGTAAAACTAAAAGCTGGTTCTTTGAGAAGACAAACAAAATTGATAAACCATTAACCAGACTCATAAAGAAAAAAAGGGAGAAGATTCAAATCAACAGAATTAGAAATGAAAGAAGAGAAGTAACAACTGACACTGCAGAAATACAAAGGATCATGAGAGATTACTACCAGCAACTATACGCCAATAAAATGAACAACCTGGAAGAAATGGACAAATTCTTAGAAAAGTACAACCTTCCGAGACTGAACCAGGAAGAAACAGAAAACATAAAAAACCAGTCACAAGCACTGAAATTGAAACTGTGATTAAAAATCTTCCAACAAACAAAAGCCCAGGACCAGATGGCTTCACAGGCGTATTCTATCAAACATTTAGAGAAGAGCTAACACCTATCCTTCTCAAACAATTCCAAAATATAGCAGAGGGAGGAACACTCCCAAACTCATTCTTCGAGGCCACCATCATCCTGATACCAAAACCAGACAAAGATGTTACAGAAAAGAAAACTACAGGCCAATATCACTGATGAACATAGATGCAAAAATCCTCAACAAAATACTAGCGAAGAGAATCCAGCAGCACATTAAAAGGTTCATACACCATGATCAAGTGGGGTTTATCCCAGGAATGCAAGGATTCTTCAATATATGCAAATCAATCAATGAGATACACATATTAACAAATTGAAGGATAAAAACCATATGATAATCTCAATAGATGCAGAAAAGGCTTTTGACAAAATTCAACACCCAGGGCTTCCCTGGTGGCGCAGTGGTTAAGAATCCACCTGCCAATGCAGGGAACACAGGTTCGCGCCCTGGTCCAGGAAGATCCCACATGCCACGGAGCAACTAAGCCCGTGGGCCACAATTACTGAGCCTGCGCTCTAGAGCCCGCGAGCCACAACTACTGAAGCCCGCGCGCCTAGAGCCCGTGCTCCGCAACAAGAGAAGCCACAGCAGTGAGAAGCCCGTGCACCGCAATAAAGAGTAGCCCCCGCTCGTCGCAACTCAAGAAAGCCCGTGCGCAGCAATGAAGACCCAACGCGGCCAGAAATAAAATATATAAAATAAATTTATTAAAAAAAAAAATTCAACACCCATTTATGATAAAAACTCTCCAGAAAGTAGACATAGAGGGAACTTACCTCAACATGATAAAGGCCATATATGACAAACCCACAGCCAACATTGTTCTCAATGGTGAAAAACTGAAACCACTTCCACTAAGATCATGAAAAAGACAAGGTTGCCCATTCTCACCACTATTATTCAGCATAGTTTTGGAAGTTTTAGCCACAGTAATCAGAGAAGAACAAGAAATAAAAGGAATCCAAATCGGAAAAGAAGTAAAACTGTCACTGTTTGCAGATGACATGATACTATACATAGAGAATCCTAAAGATGCCACCAGAAAACTGCTAGAGCTAATCAATGAATTTGGTAAAGTAACAGGATACAAAATTAATGCACAGAAATCTCTTGCATTCCTATACACTAATGATAAAAAATCTGAAAGAGAAATTAAGGAAACACTCCCATTTACCACTGCAACAAAAAGAATAAAATACCTAGGAATAAACCTACCTAAGGAGACAAAAAACGTGTATGCAGAAAACTATAAGACACTGACGAAAGTAATTAAAGATGATACCAACTGATGGAGAGATATACCATGCTCTTGGATTGGAAGAATCAACATTGTGAAAATGACTATACTACACAAAGCAATCTACAGATTCAGTGCAATCCCTATCATACTACCAATGGCATTTTTCACAGAACTAGAACAAAATATTTCGCAATTTTGTATGGAAACACAAAAGACCCCAAATAGCCAAAGCAACCTTGAGAAAGAAAATGAAGCTGGAGGAATCAGGCTCCCTGACTTCTGACTACACTACAAAGCTACAGTAATCAAGACAGTATGGTACTGGCACAAAAACAGAAATATAGATCAATGAAACAGGATAGAAAGCCCAGAGATAAACCCACTCACATATGGTCACCTTATCTTTGATAAAGGAGACAAGAATATACAATGGAGAAAAGACAGCCTCTTCAACAAGTGGTGCTGGGAAAACTGGACAACTACATGTAAAAGAATGAAATTAGAACACTCCCTAACACCATACACAAAAATAAACTCAAAATGGATTAAAGACCTAAATGTAAGGCCAGACACTATCAAACTCTTAAAGGAAAACATAGGCAGAACACTCTGTGACATAAATCACAGCAAGATCCTTTTTGACCCACCTCCTAGAGAAATGGAAATAAAAACAAAAATAAACAAATCGGACCTAATGAAACTTAAAAGCTTTTACACAGCAAAGGAAACCATAAACAAGACGAAAAGACAACCCTCAGAATGGGAGAAAATATTTGCAAACGAAGCAACTGACAAAGGATTAATCCCCAAAATTTACAAGCAGCTCATGCAGCTCAGTATTAAAAAAACAAACAACCCAATCCAAAAATGGGCAGAAGACCTAAACAGACATTTCTCCAAAGAAGATATACAGATTGCCAACAAACACATGAAAGGATGCTCAACATCACTAATCATTAGAGAAATGCAAATCAAAACTACAATGAGGTATCACCTCACCCCAGTCAGAATGGCCATCATCAAAAATTCTACAAACAATAAATGCTGGAGAGGTTGTGGAGAAAAGGGAACCCTCTTGCATTGTTGGTGGGAATGTAAATTGATACAGCCACTATGGAGAACAGTATGGAGTTTCCTTAAAAAACTAAAAATAGAACTGCCTTATGACCCAGCAATCTCACTACTGGGCATATACCCTGAGAAAACCATAATTCAAAAAGAGTCATGTACCACAGTGTTCATTGCAGCACTATTTCCAGTAGCCAGGACATGGAAGCAACCTAAGTGTCCATCAACAGATGAATGGATAAAGAAGATGTGGCACATATATACAATGGACTATTACTCAGCCATAAAAAGAAACGAAATTGAGTTATTTGTAGTGAGGTGGCTGGACATAGAGACTGTCATACAGAGTGAAGTAAGTCAGAAAGAAAAAAACAATTACCATATGCTAACACATATATATGGAATCTAAAAAAAAAAAAGAAGAAAATGCTTCTGATGAACCTAGGGGCAGGACAGGAATAAAGATGCAGCTGTAGAGAATGGACTTGAGGGCACGGGGAGTGGGAAGGGTAAGCTGGGACAAAGTGAGAGAGTAGCATTGACATATATACACTACCAAATGTAAAATAGCTAATGGGAAGCAGCCGCATAGCACAGGGAGATCAGCTCTGTGCTTTGTGTCTACCTAGATGGGTGGGATAGGGAGGGTCGGAGGGAAACACAAAAGGGAGGGGAAATGGGGATATATGTATAGGTATAACTGATTCACTTTGTTATACAGCAGAAACGAACACACCATTGTAAAGCAGTTATACTCCAGTAAAGATGTTAAAAAAAAAAAAAAAGACAAGAAATAACAAGTATTGGCAAGGATGCGGAGAAAAGGGAACTGTTGCGTGCTTTTAATGGGAATGTAAATTGGTTGCAGCCACTATGGAAAACAGTGTGGAGGGTCCTCAAAATATTAACAGTAGGACTACTGTATGAACCAGCAATTTCACTTCTGGGTATTTATCCGAAGAAAACAAAAACAGTAATTTGAAAAGATATATACATCCCTATATTCATTGCTGCCTTATTTACAATAGCCAAGACATGGAATCAACCTAAGTGTCCACTGATGGATGAATGAATAAACAAATTGTGTGTGTGTGTGTATATATACACACAATGAAATATTATTCAACCATAAAAAAAGAAGGAAATCTTCCTATTTGTGACAACATGGGTAGACCTTGAGGGCTATCCCTCAAGGAAATATGCAAAGTGAAAGAAGCCAGATGAAGACAAATTCCATATGGTATCACTTATATGTGGAATCTTAAAAAAGGAAAGAAAAGAGAGAGAAAAGGAAAGTTCATAGATACAGAGAGCAGATTGATGGTTGCCAGAGGCAGGGGTAGGGGAGGGTCAAAAAGTCCAAACTTCCACTTATAAAGTAAATGTCATGGAGATGTAATGTACAGCATCTTGCATCATACCATATAGTTAATAACATTGTGTTATATATTTGAAAGCTGCTAAGAGAGTAGATCTTAGAAATTCTCATCACAAGAAAAAAAATTATAACTGTGTGGTGATGGATATTAACTAGACATGTGGTGATCATTTAGCAAAATATACAAATACTGAGTCATTATCATTGTTCACCTGAAACTAATATGTTATATGTCAATTATATCTCAATTTTAAAATGTCAAAAGTGATAATCCATACCATGGAATACTACTCAGTAATTTGAAAGAATAAACTATTGATATACACAACATTCTGAATGAATCTCCAGAGAATTATACTTTGTGAAAAAAGAGCCAACGCTGAAAGCTTACATCCTGTACGATTCCAGTTATACAACATTCTTGAAATGAGAAAATTATAGTGATGGAGAAAAAAATTAGTGGTTTCCAGAGGTTAAGGATGGGGGAGGGGCAGAAGGGAGGTGGATGTGTCTATAAAAAGACAACATGAGAGATTCCTGTGGTGATAGAAATGTTTTGCATCTTGGTTAGATCAATGCCAATATCCTTGTTGTGATATTATACTATAGTTTTGCAAGATCTTACCATTGAGGGAAACAGGGTGAAGTTTATACAAGATCACTTTGTATTATTTCTTAGAACTGCCTGTGAATCTAAAGTTATCCTAAAATAAAAAGCTTAATTTTTAAAATGTACATAATTATGATTCCACTTATGTGAATTTTTAGAATAGATCAAATTAACCTCTGGTGATATAAATCAGAGCAGTGATTGCCTCTGGGTGGAAGGAGGAGAGGAATTGTCTGGGAAGAGGCATGGGGGAACTTTCTGATTTTCAAGAAAAACAACTGACTCTTGGCAATCACAGTGAGCTTTATGGTATTTTAACTTACCCTAAATTCATACCCCACTCCCTAACTAAGCAGTAGCCTTGAAAATAATAGCATACATTCCCATTAACTTAAGGAGCAAACAGTCCTCACATACAAAGAATTGTCCTTATTTGATATGTCTGGTGACTCCTTGGGAGACCCACTCACAAGGCTTATCTTCATTTTGCCTGATTGGGAACCCAATTCTAAAGCAACTACTCGAGGGGCATTTGTCCAAAACATTTATAGATAAATGTTTTAGTTACTGCTGCCTGAGGCAATGGATAACAGTTAGGGCAAACAATAGGTTATCCAAAAATCTTAGGAGGAAAGGCTGAGGAATGAGATTTTTCCTATGAGTTTTGAAAAGCTCCAACATACTCCTGGAAATCTAGAAGGTTATGTGTCCAACCAGGGCTATGCACATGCTCAGCAAAGACCAGAGAAGGCCCCAAGCTCCTACCGCTGGCTGAGCTTAAGTCTCTGGGCAAACAGGAAGTAAAGGTAAGGCAGAGTTCTAAATTACCTGGCTGAGTGTTGAAGGCATGCCATAACACACTGAGCGCTTCTCCAAAGTCTAGGAGATTTTTCAATTCTAGACATTTAAGAAAAACTGTCTAATTCTTAACTGACCACTAAGCTACTGGAATAGAGATTACTGTGGCTACACATGACAAAGAATACAGACTTTACAGAATTAGTTTGGTAAAGTCACTAAACAAACAACTATAAGCAGCAGCAGCAACAACAAATCTTGGGAGGGAGGTGGAAGATGATTTCCAGAGTTGCCACATTGTATTATTTAAAATTTCTAGTTTTCAATTAAAAAATAAAATATGAAGGCATTCAAAGAAACAAAGAAATATGGCCCTAGACTGAAAAAAAAAAAAAAGCAATCAAATTATCTGTGAGGAAACCCAAACACTGGACGTACTAAACAAAGACTTTAAATCAGCTATTTTAAATATATTTGAAGCACTAAGGAACCCATGTCTAAAGAACTAAAGGAAAGTAGTTCTTTGGAATGAGAATGATATCTAATATAATAGAGAATATTAATAAAAAGATAGAAATTATTTAAAAGGAACCAAATAGAAATTCTGGAGTTGAAAATTACACTAACAAATGAAAATTATACTAACTGAGTTGAAAATTACACTAATTCATTAGAAGGAATTCTCAAACGCTGCAATGAGAATATAAAATGGTTCAGCTACTGTGAAAAACAGTTTGACAGTTTCTCAAAAAGTTAAACATAGAATTACCAAATAACCCAGCAATTCCACCCCCAGGTATATACCTGAGAGAATTGAAACATGTTCACAGAAAAGTATATATAACAATGTTCATAGCAGAATTATTTATAATAGCCAAAAAGGGTCTGAATCCAAATCTCGATCTGCTACTGGATATACCACATTTATCTATACAATGGAATACTATTCAGCCATAAAAGGAATGAAGTACTGATACATGCTACAACATGGATGAACCTTGAAAACATTATGCTACACGAAAGAATCCAGGCACAAAAGGACAAATACTGTATGATTCCATTGATATGAAATATGCAGAATAAGCCAATCCATAGAGACAGAAAGGAAATTAGTGTTTACCAGGGATTGGAGGTGAGAAGGATTGGGAAGGACTGCTAACAGGCAAGGGGTTTCTTTTGGGGATGATGGAAATGATCTGAAATTAGATAGTGAAGAGACTACAAAACCTCGTGAATATACTAAAAACCACTGAATTTAACTTTCAAATGTTGAATTTTATGTGAATTCTGTCAGTAAAAAATTGCAAAGAAAAAAAGACTTAAACTAGATAGGCATTTATTTTTCTCACGCTGAAAAATCTTGAAGTATGAAGAGCTGGTCTATAATTGTCCTCAATGGTCCTCTGCTCTTGGCATCCCTAGGCAGGGGCTCATCCTCCTAGTTCAAATTGGCATTCTTATTTTAGGTAACAGAATGGACAAAGTTTCAAAAAAGGGCTATAGAACAAATACAAATTGTTTCTTAAGTAAAGTTCCCGGAATCTATTACATAGGACTTCCATTTACATCCCATTGGACAGAATGTAGCCATATGACCCCACCTAGAATAAGGGAGGCTAGAAAATCCAGGGTTCATTGCTAATATCAGCAGTCATGTCACCAGCTAAAAACTCTACTAATTTTGCTATTGTGAAAGAGGGGAAGAATGGATAATTAAAAGCAGCTAGTGCTAGATTCTTAGAAAGTTAAATATATATTTTAAAGGCCATTATTCATTTCAGGGATAATAAAATAAAATTGTATTTAAAAGGAAATGCATCACTACTACACTACACGTATTATTTACACTGTTATAAAAATCAAACACCAAATATGGATTTAACAAAAACTCTTTCATATATTAGGAGAAGGAGTGTAGAAAGGGGGATGAGAAAGAGTACAAATTCCTCATCTTGCATAATTCAAAGTCAACAGGCAATTAATTTCTAACTCTGAAAATCAAGAAGTAACACTGTAAGATTAATATTTAGAAATATGGAGGAAAATGATAAAAGAAATAGCTAACCAATTGAAAGTCATTATTTTAAATGGGGAGGGATAGGCAACAGGTGTTTTATAAGCTTTTGACTTTTAAATATATATAAATGTATATTTAAGTGTATAAATGTATGTAAACATGCAACGTATATAAACATTATTTGATAATTTCAAAAAATTTTTTAAAGGATTAGTAGCAGTTTTCATTCATAAATCTTTCAATTCCCCAGTCAACACTTTATAAACTTTAATGCAAATAATAATAATAATAGTAATGATGCTACATGGCTTATATACCAAACTGGATTTCCTTTCAAAATTTTTCCTCTTCCAACTCTTAAAATCTTTCAACATCTCAAGTAATAACCTTAGGTACAGAAGAAACTTTATTTAAGGCTTGCATTTCTTTGACTGCCTTAAAGTTACTACTCTTTTTTCAGAATGTCTTTCTTAACTATTGTTTCAACTTCAAATTTTCCATTGAATCAAACTCTATGAATAATTCATAGTGGCTAAATAAATGGGATTAGTGCTTTAGCTTTCAGAGTCTACAAATTTTATGGTCAGGGAAGATGTAGTTTTCCAATGCTGATCCCCCAGGAATAACAATCCAACTTGCAGCCAGCAGGTTTTCAGGTTCCTTGATCCAGTAGTTTTAATACATGAAGGTCACATCATCAAACAGGATGTCACCTCTCTCATCATGTCGCTAGCTTCTTTTTCCACATCCCAGTGCTCGCCCTGTCATCTCCTAACCTGCAACCCTATTTTCAGCTGCCACAGCCCTAGAGTCTCAGATGCTTTGTTGAAACACCTCATTATCAGTAGTGTTGTAACAGCAGTTAGAAACTGAATGACATTCAATTAAAATGATATTAGCAGCTCAGGAGTGATTTTGTTTAATTTACTCCTACTCAGATGTAAAAACATTAGCGACTTTTTTAATTGGACCTCATAATGTCTAACTCCTACTCGAATGCAATGAAATTAAAGACTTTGGTGCCTAAATACCGCTTAATTTACTCCTACCCATCTATAATGACATTAAAGATGCTTTAGGGTAGATATTGTTTCCAATCAGTTTTATTCAAAAGAAATCTGAGCTCACAGGTACTATTATTAAGCATATAATAAAATCACACAAGAAATATATCTTTACAATTGGGGATAGGGTGTTTTCCAATAATATTAAAAAGTAATCATGTTCATTTTAATGCAAGGATATTAAAAAGTAATATCTTAAATACAAGATTTTGTAAAGTTTTCAGTTGTTTAAACAAATACATGATTCACAGCCTGTTAAAGAAATGTACATTGTTACATATAAATTTGAAGTGAATTTTGTTCAATTATGGCATGCAATTGGCTTTTGCCTGAAATTTTGATTTCTTATGAAAGAAATTTAATTTCTTATGAAAGAAATTTTACCTTAGACATGGCTTAGGGAAGAGCATTTTTTCAGTCTAATGCTAATAATTTAAAAAATTCTGTCCCTACCATAAGTTTTTAAAATGATTATTTTGAACCTTTATTTTCCTGTAAAGGCTGTTTTTAAGCACAGCAGGATTTTGAGTCCAAAATCCTGTGGTTGGGACAGAGTAGATATTTAATAAATAGTTGTGGAGAGTTGGAATAAAAACTATTATCAGTAATGATAGCTAATATTTATAAAGTTCCTACTATGTGCCAGACATTGTTCTAAGCATATTAAATATATTAACTCATTAAGAATTAAGTAATATTAAGTAATATTCTTAGTTTACAGATAAAAACAATAAAATGATGGGTGTCCCTGATAAAATTCTTTGGGTTGCCTTTAGTTTGGGAAGCTTTGTAAGCACTTATACATTCTTAGCCTATAATGTGAAATTCTCCCCCATACAATTAATTAAGAAAATTTGATGGTATAAATTAGAATTGAGCAACAAGCACATAAACACCCATACATATATACACACGTATGTGGAATATTTCAGCCTGGAAATATGGCTTTCTTTACTTAGATATTTAGGAATAATTTCTCAGTATGTTTTCTTTGAAAAAAAAAAGTTGATGATGTTTTAAAAGATCTACCACTAATAATATTGGCATGCCTAGATGTCCTGGACATAGCTTCTAATTGTGCTCACAGATGCTCACAGTGTTAGAGGGTAGACATTTTAGTCTCTCCAGTAGTAATGCATTGGCTGAAATGCATGGCAGGAAGGCAAGGCCTAAGATTAAGAAATGTTTTAATAACAGATGTCAGGACAGTTGTGCAGCTGCCTGGGTTTGAATCCTAGCTCTGCCACTTTTTGGTTGTTTGATCTTAGGCATGATATTTAATTCTGTAAGCCTCACTTTTCTTATCTGTCAGTGGGAACAATAAGCTCCATTGTTTTTCCCCAAAATACTACTCACCTCATGTTTTTTATTTAGGTGATAGGCAATGCATTTATAATTGTTTAATCCACACACTTGGAGTCATCCTAGATCAATTGATCTCTCTCTCTCTCTCTTTCTTCCCACATCAGTGAATCACCAAATCTACTTTTTAAAAATTTTTATTGGGGTATAGTTGATTTACAATGTTGTGTTAGTTTCAGTTGTACAGCAAAGTGAATCTGTTATACATATACACATATCCACTCTTTTTTTAGATTCTTTTCCCATACAGGCCATTACAGAGTACTGAGTAGATTTTCCTGGGCTATACAGTAGGTCCTTGTTAGTTATCTATTTTATATATAGTAGTGTGTATATGTCAATCCCAGTCTTTCAGTTTATCCCTCCCCGCCCTTACCCCCTGGTAACCATAAGTTTATTTTCTCTATTTGTTTCTGTTTTGTAGATAAGTTCATTTGTAGCCTTTTTTTAGATTCCACATATAAGCGATATCATATGATATTTATCTTTCTCTGTCTGACTTCACTCAGTATGACAATCTCTAGGTCTATCCATGTTGCTGCAAATGGCAATTTTGTCATTTTTTATGGCTGAGTAATATTCCATTGTATCTATATATATGTACCATGACTTCTTTATCCATTCCTCTGTTGATGGACATTTAGATTGCTTCCATGTCCTGGCTATTGTAAATAGTGCTGCAATGAACATTGGAATGCATGCATCTTTTTTCTTTAATATTTATTTATTTATTTATTTGATTGCACCAGGTCTTCGTTGTGGCATGCAAACTCTTAGTTGTGGCACGCATGTGGGATCTAGTTCCCTGACCAGGGATCGAACCCAGGCCCCCTGCATTGGGAACATGGAGTTTTAACCACTGCACCACCAGGGAAGTCCCTGGTGTGTGTATCTTTTTGAATTGTGGTTTTCTCTGGATATATGCCCAGGACTGGGACTGCTGGATCATATAATAGCTCTATTTTTAGATTTTTATGGAACCTCCATACTGTTCTCCATAGTGGCTACACCAGTTTACATCCCCACTAACAGTGAGGAGTGTTCTCTTTTCTCCACACCCTCTCCAGCATTTACTGTTTGTAGATTTTTTGATGATGGCCATTCTGACTGGTGTGAGGTGACACCACGTTGTAGTTTTGATTTGCACTTCTCTGATAATTAGTGATGTTGAGCATCTTTTCATGTGCTTTTTGGTCATCTGTATGTCTTCTTTGGAGAAATGTCTATTTAAACTTCTGCCCATTTTTTTGATTGAGTTGTTTGTTATTTTGATATTGAGCTGCACGAGCTGTTTGTATATCTTGGAGATTAATCCCTTGTTGGTTGCTTCATTTGCAAATATTTTCTCCCATTCTGATGGTTGTCTTTTCTTTTTTTTCTGGCTGCGTTGGGTCTTCGTTGCTGCACGTGGGCTTTCTCTAGTTGCAGTGAGTAGAAGCTACTCTTCGTTGTGGTGGATGGGCTTTCTCATTGTGGTGGCTTCTCGTTGCGGAACATGGGCTCTAGGCGCGCAGGCTTCAGTAGTTGCAGCATGCAGGCCCTAGAGCACAGGCTTCAGTAGTTGTGGCACGTGGGCTCAGTAGCTGCGGCATGCAGGCTGTAGAGCGCAGGCTCAGTAGTTGTGGTGCACGGGCTTTGTTGCTCCGCAGCATGTGGGATCTTCCCAGACCAGGGATCAAACCTGTGTCCCCTTCATTGGCAGGCAGATTCTCAGCCACTGCGCCACCAGGGAAGTCCTGTCTTCATTTTGTTTATGGGTTCCTTTGCTGTGCAAAAGCTTTTAAGTTTAATTAGTTCCCATTTATTTTTTATTTTTATTTATTTATTTTTTTTTAAGAGTTACCAAACTCTTTTTTTTTTTTTAATTAATTAATTAATTTATTTATTTATGGCTGTGTTGGGTCTTCGTTTCTGTGCGAGGGCTCTCTCTAGTTGTGGCAAGTGGGGGCCAGTCTTCATCGCGGTGCACGGGCCTCCCATTATCGCAGCCTCTCTTGTTGCGGAGCACAGGCTCCAGACACGCAGGCTCAGTAATTGTGGCTCACAGGCCTAGTTGCTCCACGGCATGTGGGATCCTCCCAGACCAGGGCTCGAACCCGTGTCCCCTGCACTGGCAGGCAGACTCTCAACCACTGCGCCACCAGGGAAGCCCCCCCCCATTTATTTTTGTTTTTATTTTCATTACTCTAGGAGGTGATGGAAAAAGATCTTGCTGCTATTTATGTCAGAGAGTGTTCTATGTTTTCCTCTAAGAGGTTTATAATATCTGGTCTTACATTTAGATCTTTAATCCATTTGGAATTTATTTTTGTGTATGGTGTTAGGGTGTGTTCTAATTTCATTCTTTTACATGTAGCTGTCCAGTTTTCCCAGCACCACTTATTGAAGAGGCTTTCTTTTCTTCACTGTATATTCTTGCCTCCTTTGGCATAGATTAGGTGACCATAGGTGCATGGGTTTATCTCTATCCTGTTCCATTGATCTATATTTCTGTTTTTTGTGCCAGTACCGTACTGTTTTGATGACTGTAGCTTTGTCTGAAGTCTGGGAACCTGATTCCTCCAGCTCCATTTTTCTTTCTCAAGATTGCTTTATCTATTCAAGGTCTTTTGTGTTTCCATACAGATTGTAAAATTTTTTGTTCTAATTCCATGAAAAATGCCATTGGTAATTTGATAGGGATTGCATTGAACCTGTAGATTGCTTTGGGTAGTATAGTTGTTTTGATAATGTTGATTCTTCTGATCCAAGAATATGGTATATCTCTCCATCCGTTTGTGTCATCTTTCATTTCTTTCATCAGTATCTTATAGTTTTCTAAGTACAGGTCTTTTGCCTCCTTAAGTGGGTTTATTCCTAGGTATTTTATTCTTTTTGATGCAGTGATAAATGGATTGTTTCCTTAATTTCTATTTCTGATCTTTCGTTGTTAGTGTATAGGAATGCAAGAGATTTCTGTGTATTAATTTTGTATCCTGTAACTTTACCAAATTCATCGATGAACTCTAGTAGTTTTCTGGTTGCATCTTTAGGATTTTCTATGTAGTGTCACGTCATCTGGAAACAGTGAACGTTTTTACCTCTTTTCCAATTTGGATTCCTTTTCTTTTTCTTCTCTGATTGCTGTGGCTAGAACTTCCAAAACTGTGTTGAATAATAGTGGTGAGAGTGGACATCCTTGTCTTGTTCCTGATCTTAGAGGAAATGCTTTCAGTTTTTCACCATTGAGAATGATTGCTGTTGGTTTATCACATATGGCGTTTATTACGTTGAGGTAGCTTCCCTCTATGCCCACTTTCTGGAGTTTTTATCATAAATTGGTGTTGAATTTTGTCAAAAACTTTTTCTGCATCTACTGAGATGATCATATGGTTTTTATTCTTCAATTTGTTGATTTCTATCACACTGATTGATTTGCGGATATTGAAAAATCCTTGCAACCCTGGGATAAATCCCACTTGATCATGGTGTGTGATCCTTTTAATGTGGTGTTGGATTCAGTTTGCTAGTATTTTTTTGTGTGTGTCTGTGTTCATCAGCGATATTGGCCTGTAATTTTCTTTTTTTGTGATATTTTTGTCTGGTTTTGGTTTCAGGGTGATGGTGGCCTCATAGAATGAGCTTGGGAATGTTCCTTCCTCTGCAGTTTTTTGGAAGAGTTTCAGAAGGGTAGGTGTTAACTCTTCTCTGAATGTTTGATAGAATTTTCTTGTGAAGCCATCTGGTCCTGGACTTCTATTTATTGGAAGACTTTTAATCAGAGTTTCAATTTCAGTATTTGTGATTGGTCTGTTCATATTTTCTGTTTCCTCTTGGTTCAGTCTTGGAAAGTTGTATCTTTCTAAGAATTTGTCCATTTCTTTTAAGTTGTCCATTTTATTGGCATAGAGTTGCTTGTAGTAATCTCTTATGATCCTTTGGATTTCTGTGGTGTCCGTTGTAACTTCTCCTTTTTCATTTCTAATTTTATTGATGTGAGTCCTCTCCCTTTTTTTCTTAATGGGTCTGGCTAAAGATTTATCAGTTTTGTTTATCTTCTCAAAGAACAAGCTTTTAGTTTCATTGATCTTTGCTGTTGTTTTCTTCATCTTTATTTCATTTACTTCTGCCCTGATCTTTATGATTTCTTTCCTTCTACTATTTTTGGGTTTTATTTGTTCTTCTTCGTCTAGTTGCTTTAGGTGTAAGGATAGGTTGTTTATTTGAGATTTTTCTTGTTTCTTGAGGTAAGATCATATTGCTATAAACTTTCTTCTTAGAACTGCTGCATCCCATAGGTTTTGGATCGTCATTTTTTCATTGTCATTTGTCTCTAGGTATTTTTTAATTTCCTCTTTGATTTCTTCAGTGGTCCATTTATATTTAGTAACATATTGTTTAGCCTCAATGTGTTTGTGTTTTTTAGTTTTTTTCCTGTAATTTATTTCTAATCTCATAGTGTTGTGGTTGGAAAAGATACTTGATATGATTTCAGTTTTCTTAAATTTACCAAGACGTGACACCAAATATATTTTATCTCCTAAATATTTCTCATTCAGAGCACCTTAACTGCAATGAGACAGAATAGAATATATGTCATAATGGAATATATAAGTGAAATTCGTTCACCCAACATTTATTTAACTCCAGCTTTTTGCCAGGAGGTGCTAGGATGCCAGGGGTGCAGTGGTGATAATCTTTGGATTCACTGAGCTTCGTGTCCAACAGGAGAGATAAGCAGTAAAATCCCTGGTTCCAATGTGGTATGATAAAGGCCTAACAACACTACAGGAATATGGTCATGCCTTAGTGCAGAATTAGAAGTACATCTGGTGGGCTTCCCTGGTGGCACAGTGGTTAAGAATCCACCTGCCACTACAGGGGACATGGGTTCAAGCCCTGGTCCAGGAAGATCCCACATGCCACGGAGCAACTAAGGCAGTGTGGCACAACTACTGAGCCTGTGCTCTAGAGCCCCCGAGCCACAACTACTGAGCCCTCATGCTACAACTACTGAAGCCCACGTGCCTAGAGCCCATGCTCCACAGCAAGAGAAGCCACGACAATGAGAAGCCCGTGCACCGCAATGAAGAGTAGCCCCCACCCGCCGCAACCAGAGAAAAGCCCATGTGCAGCAACGAAGATCCAATGCAGCCAAAAATAAATAAATAAAATAATAAAATAAATACATTTTTTTAAAAAAGTACATCTGGCTGCATGTAACCTAATTACAGTGATTTCACCAATTATGGGTTTGTGGAAACTGCAATCACTTAAAATTGAAGAGGCAGTTTTGAGGGAATCACTGTGATTTTGGAATCTGGATAATAAATACTGATTTTCCTTTTGTAAAAATGTCTGAATTCCAAGCATCAGTGTGTTAATAAAAATTTCCACACTTCTGGATGGTTATCTTTGTCTCTCATAGGACTTTAACTCTGAACAGCATATCTCTTCCTCCGTTTGCAGAGGCATGAGTTCTAATTACTCCTTAAACCACACCCACCGAGAGAATTTCAAAGCCAAATCATATCAGTGATATTCTCCAAATTTTATGGAAGTCCAACCAGCCATTTACACACAAACCAAAAAATAGGCTGAAACAATGTTCTTTACATAGATGAAAATGTGTGTTGTGGTAAAGATACAACACACACACACAAAAGGATAATTAGGAAAAGTCAAAGGTTAGTTTTAGCTCTTTTAAGAGTAATGGTTTATTATTTTTGAAAAGATCATGATTAAGAGTATCAACCACGAAAGTACTGACTGAGCTTGATATATCATTTCCAGCCATATATCTGATAGAATTCTGGAAGTCAATTTCTTACACATTAGTTTGATTTTTGTGTCTCTTATTTTTCACAGCTGTGGTTCTCTGCTACAGAGGATGAATTTCCCTGTGCCAATTGAGAAAAAAAAAATAACAATAATAATTGTAGTAGCAGTACTAATGGCAGTAGTAATAGTAGTAGCAGCAGTAACAGTAACAGTTGTAACAGTAGCAGTAGCAGAGGTACTAATATTAGTAGTAGTAGTTAGCCACTATAACAGCAGGAACGGTATTTCTCCAGCTTTTAGCTCATTCATTATTTTGGTACCACCAGCACTCCCTGGAAAGTTCACGCACAATGATTTCTGGGAGTTCCCAAGAGTATCTCACAAGCTCTTACCTCTGAGGATCACCTACCATTTCCTTCCTATTATAGACTAAATGTTTATGTCCTCCCAAAGTTCATACGTTGAAGCTCTTATCCCCATTGTGATGGTGTTTGGAGATGGGGCCTTTGGGAGGTAGTTAGGTTTAGGTGAAGTCATGAGGGTGGGGCCCCCACAATGGGAGTGGTACCCTTATAAGAAGAGAAAGAGAGACCAGAGCTCTCCCTGTCTCACCCCCGCAAGTGAGAACACAGTGAGAAGTGATCTGAGAGCCAGGAAGAGGGTCTGTGTAAGGAACCAAATCTGCCACACCTTGATCTTGGACTTCCAGATTCCAGAACTGTGAGAGATAAATGTCTGTTGTTTTAAGCCCGCCAGTCTACAGTATTTGTTGTAGCAGCCCAAACTAAGACACCTCTCTCTTGCTTCAGTTCCTGTGGCCATGGGTGAAGCTCCTGAAAGTCCCAGAGGCCCAGCTTAGAGCTGCTATCTCTGCTATTGGTGGGGCACTAATGCCCTGAAGTTGGGGTCATACTGTGTCACATGAATCCTATAGCAAGGCTCCCATTGACCATGGGGATACTTTTCTGACAATCACAGTTACTTTTTTTTTTTTTAGTAGACTATTTCTAGGGTATGGTTGATTGATTGATTGATTTTTGGCTGCTTTGGGTCTTTGTTGCTGCTTGCGGGCTTTCTCTAGTTGCGGCGAGTAGGGGCTACTCTTTGTTGCAGTGCGTGGGCTTCTCATTGCGGTGGCTTCTCATTGCGGAGTATGGACTCTAGGGCCGCGGGATTCAATAGTTGTGGCACACGGGCTCAGTAGTTGTGGCTCGCAGGCTCTAGAGCACAGGCTCAGTAGTTGTGGCACACGGGCTTAGTTGCTCCGAGGCATGTGGGATCTTCCCCGACCAGGGCTTAAACCCATGTGCCACGCATTGGCAGGTGGATTCTTAACCACTGCGCCACCAGGGAAGCCCCATAGTTACTTTTAAATCACAGCTCCTTTCTCTAGGATTCAGGCACAGGTCCATACAGGCCAAAGGACATTCTGCCTTGTCTCTGCTTTGCTCAGAGAGAGTCTAGTGTATCTTCTCACTGTTATGTCCCCAGAACTGTCCAAGCACCTCCCGTATAGAAGGTCCTCAATACAGTAGTTGTTTGTGGAATGTATGAACACACAAGCATTCATTTTGGAAGGGCCCTCCTTTCTTTCCTAGGAGATCCCTTGGTCCCTAGCAGGGAATTATTTGTGAGGTAGAAGGACATGTGTTATTATTATTTTTTATTTATTTATTTGTCTGCACTGGGTCTTAGTTGTGGCATGCGGGATCTAGTTCCCTGACCAGAGATTGAACCCGGGCCCCCTGCATTGGGAGCACAGAGTTTTAACCACTGGACCACCAGGGAAGTCCCAGGACATGTATTATTATCCCCATTTCATGGATGGAGAAACGGAGATGCAGAAAAAGTGTTAGTAACTCGCCTAGGAGCCCCAAAACCTCACTATGTTTACTAGTACCTCAGTAATTTTTTTTTTCCCTTTTATGAGTGGAGCACCTTCCTTTAAACAGCTTTTTAGCTCAGCATTTATTCAGGGAAACAGGGGGAGGCATGTATTTACAGACTGGAAGAAGATTAACAAATGAGTTCATGGTGAAAAAGCCCAATTTTTGAAAGTCCATGACCACACTCCTCCCAAAGAATGCCCAAGGGCACTCAAGCCATTTACTTCTCCTTAGAATAAGAAGAGAGTGTGAGTCTTGTAAAATTTCCCACACTGCCTGACCCGGCAAGCTTTTGCAAGGAGAAAGGAACTCTCTATTAGCTCTAGTCTGGTTTCTATGCTTCTGCTCTGAATGTTCAATTGTCAAGCAAGATTCTGAAGTGTATAAATATGTAATTATACTGCATAGCCAAAAACAAATAGGTTGAGTTTTTGGTGAGAATCTGTTTTATTTTGATCCCCAATTTCTAGTTAAATGGTTTAGACTTTGGATTTCTCATACTTTGTGGAAATACAGATTTTACATTCCCAAATCTGTTTTCATTTAACGTGTTTAAAAATGGAATAATTTAGGTATTTTATTTTACAGTTTTGTAAATGTTGTATTTTCCGGTGTCATGTAAACGACTACATTTTAGGATTAGCCTCAACAAGTATTTTAATGGGTCTATTTCTCTATGAATAATAAAAACAAGACGCTTGTATAAATACCAGTCATTCAAGAATTCCATGATAAACTGGAAGCAGCCTCACTGGTGAGGAGTTCTGCTTCCCTTCTATTATCAGATTTTCATATTTCACTGTCAAACATAGTCCTATATTGCATTGGGTTTAAGGAGAATGCTTTGGCCAGAGGGTTAAAAAACCTTCTAGATATATTATCCTCAGGAGTCATCACTTGCATGTAAAAGATATAAACAAGAGGAGCGGACAGGGAAGTTAATGTCGGCCAGGCAATGGCACATATGAAGCCCGAGGTCAGGTTTCCTGATTCCTTGATACGTGCTAGAGGGACCAAACTTCTGGCGAGCAAAGATATTATGTTGCTTTATATAATAAATGTAGTGTATATCATATGTCTTCAGTAACTGTGAAAGACAATGAAAAGTCTTATTTTCAAAGTTGGCCCATTTGAAGTTGTTGTAGGTCGATGGCCTTTGGCCTCCTCCTGTGGGTCTTCAGAGTTCTCCCACGCCCGCACTTCCTTTCTTTTCATCTCCTTCCTTCTTGAAGGTCAAACCCCCATCTTTGAAGACCAACACTGGCACCACGCTACAGGGAACCTCCAGCTTCCAAATGCAGCAGAGGGGCCAGGAGGGAGTCCCCAGATGGCAGAAGACTTTGTCTTCATGGTGTCCCAACTGCTCGAGCTAGTCAGGAAAGTGATGGGGCAGATCGGCTGTTGGGATCTTTGGTGTCATAGAAATAAAGCAACCAGCGAACAGTTCTTTTCTCTCTCTCTCTTCTTTTCCAGTGGTCATCTTGGAAGGGATAAGCGCAAGGTAGAAGACAAAACAAGAAAAAATAGCAACTATATAGGCAGGTTGTTGGATTTTATTATTTTTTTCATTATAAAAAATAAGTGGAGAATCATTTAAAAAAATAAGTGCAGGAAGAGAGAAAAGGAGAAATATTGAAGGGGAAAAAAAATCATTGGAAAGTGAAGAAATGAGCAGGTCAGGTGAGGAATGCTAAATTCCTAGTCATACTCAGCTTGGGCACACAAAGACACATGGGTGCAGCAAAGATGAGCACTGTCTAAAGTAGTTGAAGAGAAGGTTGTGCATGGGGAAATGGAGGTGGGGAGAACATTCTAGCATGTCATAACCAGGCAGAAAACTGGGTTCCTAATCATTCTTTTTTTTTCTTTTTTTAATATATATATTTATTTATTTTTGGCCGCGTTGGGTCTTTGTTTCTGTGCGCGGACTTTCTCTAGTTGTCGCAAGAGGGGGCTACTCTTTGTTGCGGTGTGCGGGCTTCTCATTGCAGTGGCTTCTTTTGTTGCAGAGCAGGGGCTCTAGGGGCGTGGGCTACAGTAGTTGTGGTACGCGGGCTCAGTAGTTGTGGCTCGCGGGCTCTAGAGCGCAGGCTCAGTAGTTGTGGCACACGGGCTTAGTTGCTCCACGACATGTGGGATCTTCCCGGACTGGGGCTCGAACCCAGGTCCCCTGCATTGACAGGCGGATTCTTAACCCCTGCACCACCAGGGAAGTCCCCCTAATCATTCTTTGTCAGTCACATTTCTTTACTCTTGTTTTTGTAGTTATTTCAGGCAGTGAAGCTACTATAAAATTTATACTTCTGTTCAGCATCTATTCGCAATTTTTTTTTTTAAAAAGCAAAAGTTTGTGTGGTAAAAGTTCATATTTAGTAAAGGCTTTCTAGATGTGCCCCACCCCCACAAACCCAAACCTTCTCCAAAGTTACCTGGTGGCCTGCTTATGCTTTTATAGCAATTATTATATTCTCTTCATAACACAGTCATTTCAGTACTGTCAGTTCCATGAGGGAAGGCACTGGAGCTTTTGTACCTTTGTGCTTCCACCAAGCCCAAGACCTTATCCATAAATTAGAATGAACAGTTGATGAATTGGGGTTTGGTGGTTTGCTTACAAAATATGCCATCTGAGCAGCAACCTGTGACTTAGCAAAAGGGTCTGTAGTAAGTGGTGTGGAAAAGAAATATTAATTTAGAGATTTAAAAACTAACAGTTTTGAGAAAATATATTTATTATTTTTAAGGTGAGAGGTTTTTTTTATTAATGTGCTTTGTAAATGAAGGAAAGTGTCAATTTTCTACAGTAAATTATTATTTTAAAATACTCCTTATGATTACCTCTAGGCAAACTGTAATTAAAAAGCAGGGGAAAGGGAGGGACTTATGCCTCCTTAAATCTTTTTTAAGAATAGATAGGATGTTTTATATACATGAAAGTTTTGGAGTCTTGAGTATTAAAAGGTAAACTAATCATTGATCCTCATCAAGTTCTACAAGTGTGTGTAACCTCACGAGAAGTAGATTCTGTTCAAAAATGAGCAAAAGAGTAGTTTATATTGAAAACAGGACTCTTAGAAGAAGAGACAAATTTTCTTAAAAGTATTATTTGCCTGATGATCCTGAGAGAAAGGCAACGAGACAGAATTTCTCATAAAAATTAATGCAGCAATTTATTTTAATTTAAGCTGCCAGTTTTAAATTTTATAACCTTCTCAGTAGAAATTAACTTCCACAGGGAGCAGCCTGCAATCATGCTAGCCATGGTGCGAACACTGGTCTAGGGCAGAGCTTCACAGACTTTACTGTGAGTGAACACAGCCTGGGATCTCATTGAAATGCAGACTCAGAAGGTCTGGGGCGGGGCCTGAGATTCTGCATCTCTCACAAACTCCTAGGTGACGCCTACTCTGGCTCAGGGATCATACTTTGAGAAGCAAAGCCTTAGACCACCAAGTACTTACTTCAGTGACCTTACATGCTGATCAGTGGTGTTCGAGGACTAACTGCAGGGCCAGGCAGCTCCCAGTGAGGGTCACTTCGTATTTCACTGCATCAGGATTAGAGGCCCATGATCCCTCCACTGACATTGTCATTATGAAGTTGTCAATCCAGGCAGACACAGTGACAGAGATAAACAGAATCCAGAGATAGACCAAAGTTTAGAAAGAAATACTGTGAATTGGAACACACAGGCAGAAGAGAATCTAGAAAGCTGAGGGTGTCTAATGAAAAGGCCAGGAGAACAAATAGGTGCAAGCAGTTAATGTGGGGCAGTTCTGAAGCTAATCCTATGTTCTTTAGATCTCCATTTGGGGCATTAATTTATGTGCAGTTTGGCTTATTTCTCTTGCTAATAGGCAAGCTTGTAAAAGGACTCAGCTGGGTTAGACAATAATGTGGATGTAAACTGGGCAGTGCAAAATACTTGTAGAGGTTCACTGAAATCATCAGGAACAGATATTTTTCAGAATTTAAACTTTTTTGGATTTTGTGCATATACTGTATGCCACATAACATCCCCAGCAGGGCCTGGGAAAAAACACCCCAAAATCAAACCCATTAATATTCTTAAGCAAAGCATGTGAACACTCAGTTACACTGAGTGGGAAAAATAAGGGATCTAAACAGCCTCACGTTTATTCAGGGCAGGTTTTTTTGCCAAATGAATTATTTTTTTAAAATCTTATGGCTTGAAGACTTCAGAGTTACAGTTTAAGAGAATGTGGACATGTTTTCTAACACAGCCTCCTATTAGCGGTGTTCAGCCTTCTTCAGACAGTCAGTGCTCACATACTTCATCTTTCCTTCTTAAAATGAACTTCTTAACCTCTTCTCAATTATACTAAGGTGTAACTGACTAATAGTCAGCTCGGGTGTACTTGCATTTTGACAGGGATAACCACTACATTTTGAGGTATATTTTCAGGCACTAACCAGTAATTAATTTCATCTAGGAATTTAGCATCCAGAAGATTCTATTTAAGAGGGATAGGATTAAGTTCAGTTAAACAAAGTAAATTTTACCTAACCAAGTTGTTCTCTGCCTTTGGCTTAGTTGGCTTTGAGCTACCCTTTTTTTTTTTTTTTTAACTTACTGTACTGTACATTTTCATAGTGCTCTACAGTTTTAAAAGTAATTTATAATCATTATCTCATTCCATGTGTATTAATCTCTTTTTTTTTTTTTTTTTTTGAGGAAACTTAGGTTCAAACAAGTGACTTGTCCAAGGTCACAGAATTGAGAAGTAGCTGGGACTCCAACCCAGAACTTTGACCAAACTAGACCATTTCTATAAAACACTGGTTAGAAAATGAGGTGGCAGTGTTTGTTTCCTCCCTGTTGGTGAAATGCAAATGTGAACTTAGATGATGATGATTCACTGTGAAAACAGTAAAAGACATAAGAGAGAAAATATGTGTTCTTTATTAGAATGATCCCACTTTGTCTGATGATAGCTAATAGGCCAACTCTGAGCAAATGTTCAGCCTGATAAAAATATTATATTCCTTGAGGTGTTGTTACCATCGTCACGATTTCTAGTAGTCACAAGATCCTGCACTCTGAATCTTTAGACCAAATTTGCTGGAGTCATATTTATTTTAACCATCTGACACAGGAAGTTTGAAGTGCTGTGGAAGTGGCAAGAGATCAATTCCACAAACATTTATTGCACACACTGCCTAGCTAACAATAGGCGCTTAATATATGTTAAATGAATGAATACATCCCCTGTAATTACAAGATTCCCTCCTGTCATTTTGACTGAGTCAGTAACTCCCCTTCTTCTACTGCCTCAGTAGATGCAACATTCCCTAAAGCAAACGTCTGAATCAAAGCGTAGGAGGAAGGTTAATTTGCTTCCAAGAATGAACCGGGGAGTTGCTTTAAAAATAATGCACCTATCTCTATGGGAAAAGCTTCAAGAGAAACACAGAGTGTGTGCACAGGAAAATGGAAGCTACAGCATATTGTCTATTAATCTTCTCTAGGACATTTCTTATCCTTCATATTTTACTTTTCCTGAGTAAAAGGCTCCCTTGATTCCACTGGCTGTATTCCTCTTTTATGCCTGGTCTGGCATACTGTAGTAGAATTTCGCCTGGCTGCGTACCTCACTCTCAGCAATGATACTCCTTTTTATGTTTCACTTGACAAAAGGTGTTCATGAATCAGCTCGAAATCTCAGTTTATATTTAGATGACGCATTTTCTTCAACTGAACAACAGTCCACAGTTAACAAATGCCAAACAGGAGGGGCACATCTGCGAAAAACAAGCCTCTTAAGCTGGAAGAATGAATAATGATGATGTGTGGGTTGTGCTTTCTCTACAGCAAACTCGGGGAAGACCTTTCTGTGAACAGCTCTCTGATCACAGTTGAAGAGGCTTTGTCCTACTCACCTCCCACACTCCGTATCAGCAGCTCCACAGGGGCAAGGGCGATTGGTAGTAAAGATTACTTGGTCATTAGAAACTCAGGTATCTATTCAGAATCTTAAAATCTTAGGGTAGTGAGTCTTTTTCTCATCACTTGTAGTTCTTAGTACCAAGCAAATCCTAGAGATGAATGTTTTCTTCAGGGATATAAAAGTTGTTTCCACTTTGAGTTTCAAATCCCCAATAGAAGCTTCTAGATAATGAACTAGATAGTTAGACAGAATACTGGTTCAATTTGGATTTAATTAAATTTTTCTGCTTATGAAACGATTCCATTTTCACTGCAGAAATCTTATAATAAATATGGCATTTTTATCTGGCATAAACTTCAGTCATTTTGGAAAATGTATAAGTTGGCTTCTAATTTGGAATGTCTGTGGGGGGGGTGTATCTGTGTGTGTCTATGTGTCTGTGTGTGTCTGTGTTTAACTAAATAAGCTCACTCTTCAGTAAAATAATAAAATTTGAGTTTGGTTAAGGAGTCAGCAAATTTGCATATGCTTTGTTGCAGTTTTTGATTCATGGTAACACTTATAACTAACTTTCTTTAGTTTATAGGCCCTTCTCTGTTACTGTCATAAAATTATTATAATAATAGAACCCCTCCTTTCCACGTGGAATTCCATTAAGAGTTTGGCTCTTTCATCCATCATGAGAAGAGTTTGCTACTGAGGAAGAAGCTAACAGTATTAACCCTGGAACCTCCCACCTCCTCCCCTCCATCCCCAAACTCAATTAAACCAGCATCGCACCAAGACACACACACAAAGACTGCTGCCTATTTACATAACACAATGATCGAGTGATAAATCAACATTAATCATGAACGATGCAACAAGTCACTGAAAATGATGTTTGACCTCACCATGGACCGGACTCATCCATCCACGAACAGCATTCATTTCCAACTGGGAGCAACTTCCCACTCCCAAGGACAGGGTCAAGCATTTCGGATACAGATGACAGGCAGGTTTGAGCTTTCCTTCCGGGTATCACTTTCCTTTCTTTGTATCTCTATTACTCTTCACTCTGAACCAATTTATCCTAGAAATGATTCCATTTCCAACACTCAACTAATCCAAATGTCCATTTTCTTGAAAGCCCTTCTTAACATCCACTTTCTTATGGTTCATTCCCTACTAAGGTTAAATTCAGCTACAGCGTGTATCATAGTCCTAGGCTCCCTGATTCTGTCTATAATTACTCTGAATATTTAAGGGAAAAATTTAAGTAAAACTTTTCTGTTAGTTCCTGGGTAGTGTTTTCGGAGTTACAGTTCTTTAGGGCAAGGTCCTTACATCTATTACAGTATAAGTTGCAAGCATGTGGCCTCTGCCTGTTGTCACATATTCCTGTCTTCCTCTGTAGGTGCCCAGTTATAAAACTAGGCCTGTCGGAGGTAGGTCAAATAGCAGCAGCCTCACCTTACGGCTTGGGATGAAGTCGTAGCTCAGCATGCAGTGCCCTGAAGCAATCTTGGCATCTCTGTCTTTTTAGTATATGTAAAGATAAAACAACACATGTAAACAAGATAAAGGTTTGTGAATTTCTTTTCTTCCTGAAAACGCTTTCACATGTCTCTCAGCCTTTGCACATTCTGTTCATGCTTTCTAGAATCCGCCCATCCTCACCCCTCACCCACATTCCCATCCTCATATGTGTGATTGGGGAACTGTTATTCACACCTTTGGTCTCCACTCGAGGCAGCTGCCGCTCTGAGAGTCCTTTCCACACACCCCAGGCTGTGACTCTTAACAGTTTTCTCTGTGTCCCACTGCACTTTGTTGAGACTCCACTTTGGAGCTCACCCCTGCTTGCATTTGTGTAAGCTTCCCCTCATCACTAGATGGTTAGCAACTAGGAACCGGAGACCATACCATTTTATTTTTGTATCCCAGAAGCTAGCCCAATGCTTGTCATGAGTTTTCAATAAAAAATGTGATGGATGAATGAGTGAATGGAGTGCAATTCGACAGGATTTTAAAAAGGGAACAACTAGGAGGATAATTGTGTTTTATAATCAACATTCCTCTGTTGAGTCAAAATTAAACTATCTTGCAGATAGGTGTTTATACACCAGTTGGTCCTTTACTAGTTGATTGATTTAAATGACAGTATTAAAAGAAACGAGTTATGACTAATTCAGTGTTTAATAGGAAAAGGAGAATTTTTGCACATGAAAAACAGCCTGTGTTAGACATAAATTATGTATCATCATACTGATTACTGGCTATGGTCAGTGACATGGAAGTTGAAAATGACAAAAACATGATATTTAAATTAGTATTTTGCACAGCCACATGTTAAATATGTGCCATTTCCCCATGACAAACTGATTAAATAACTTAGATAATGTTTTAACACACATCGTTATACAAAAAAAATTAGAATAAAATATAAATCATTCTGTCAACTTGTGATTCAATGGAACAATGTCTATCTTTCATGGTTATTAATATTTAGTGTCTTTAAGTAAATTAAAAAATCAAGCTTAACAAAGGTTAAAAATATCTGGTGATACATAGATGATTGTAAAAGTAATATATATTAATGAAGCTTTGTACAGCGACTTTTTTCCTTTTTTGGTTAATCACTCACAGAGTTATGTCAAACATATATCAAGACTTTGGCTCTTTTTTCATCCAACCTTCCGGCATTTCATTACTATAGTTACCTGATTAATGGATGCAATAATATATATGGCATGATATGATATGTTCACATTAAATTTTAATCAAATATTACTAAATTCAGAAAACATTAAGTAAATCATGACTGATGAGGCAATATTGCTGTACTGTCATATTGATGACTCTCAAACTTCACTACTGAGAGTAACAGATTAAGCACAAGAAGTAAATTTGATGAGGAAATATAAGGATCTCAACTTCCACAGTTGTGTTTTGTTAATTGCTTTCTGGCCACCAAGGGAGACGTTAGATCCATCAAGTCTATCAGTGTCACAGATCCTGTAATTCCCTTTCTCAGTTTCAAAAACTGTGTTTGCAGTGAAAGAGGGGCCCATTCGTTATCCATGGTGGTTTGTTGTTTTTTCTAATCATTGTTTTTAACTAAAATTTGCTGTTGTTCCAGTTATACAAGGTATCTAATGTAGTCAAGTAATGGAAACTGAAAGTAGAATGTGGTTTCCAGGGGCAGGGGCAACGGGGAATGGGGAGTAGTTGTTCAATGGGTGTACAGTGTCAGTTTTGCAAGATGAAAAAATTCTGGAGATCGGTTGCACAACAATGTGAATATGTTTAACCCTGCTGAGGTGTACACCTGAAAATAGTTAAGATGGTAAATTTAATGTTATGTATTTTTCCACAATTTTTAAAAAAGTTATAAGCATTGTTGTTGCATTTTAAATAGAACTTAGAACCTAATACTGGCTCCTTCAGTCTTGCCAAGGAGGGAAGAAAATGAGAACTTTCATTCGTTGAGACAGGCATAAAATTTGAGGGTGGTCATCAGTTGGAGCCATTAAACTATAGCTCCCTTAGTAAATAATGAACTGTAACCTGCTTTCATTGATCAAGCCTGTTTTAATTGTTTTTGCAAAACATGCATGTCCTCCAAGCATCTCATAGCCTAGACAATAAGATGTTTGCCCAAGTTGTTTTTCAGGAACTTGGGGTCAGCTCTGTCAAGTTTGAGTTCAAGCGGGTTGGGACCACCGACTCTCCAACTGGGCATATGCGAAATGTCCGAGATCCATGACCTTTTGACGTCAGAGGGCAAAAAACTCCATCCTAATGACGTTTACCTTGTCCTTTTGGTATCTCCAGTCACCTTTCCCCATGTTCCCCATGCCTCAGCTTTATCCCATAAATATCCTGAGCTCTTCGCCTTCAGGGAGGTGGATTTGAGACTTTCTTCTCCCATCTCCTTACTTGAATGCCTTGAGAGTAAGACATTCTCTGCTCCAGATTGCAGAGCCGGTGCAGCATCTCTGCAAACGGTCCGCCAAGCTGAAGTGTCGGGCACAGCGGTTCTGTGCCGGGAACTCTAATCCAACATGGAAGGTGCAAGGCCTCTGCACACGTGCCCCTAAAGGCAAGTGAAACTAGACTAAGCACAAAAGAAGAGGCTAGCCTTTATCTTAACACCTAGATTCCATCTTATTTTTCCCAAGGACCCCAGTGGCCTTTACTGATGACAAAATTCTGGGCACTTTATATGTGATATCTCACCTAACTTCACAGCAAAGCCACAAAGTGGGCCTCCTTATATAGGTGTTATATATGAAGAGACACATAACTGTTGAGTGCCAAGAAAGACTGTCGGTCCAAAGTTGTATTGTTCTTACTTACAGTAGAGATTTCTAGCACTCATGCCATTCTCCTCATTTTCCTGTACTCCCAGAGGAAACACATCACAGCCCCTCTTGCTGCCAAGCAGGGCCGTGTGACCCACGCAGGTCACTTTGGGGCTCGGGCAGTGAGATGCCCCTGTGAGACTCTCCATGTGCTCTTCCTCCACTGTAGCCACTCTGGCAACCATGTGCTGAGGTCATGAATTCACAAGATAAGATCTCTGAGTCACCCTTGGAAGGAAGATGCCTCAGAGGGCCCACTTCACCTACAGCAGGTGTTTTGTGAGGGAGAAGTAAACTAGTGGGTATTAAGCTACTGGGACTTTGGAGATTCATGTTACTTCAAGATTGTCTAGCCTGGTCTGCCTACTACATTGCTGAACACTTGAAATATGGTTGGTCAGGGTTAGTGCTACAAGCCCAAAGTATTAGTCTCTCTGATAATCAAAATTTCTTCTTACCTTAGCCTCATCAACTGAAAACCATGTTCTACAATACCTAGCCTCCTAATTACCAAACTTCTACTTCTCCTTTCCTTTCTCCTCCCCCTACTTTCTTCCCCCCTCCCCCTCCTCCATCTTCTTCTTCTTCTCCTTCGTCTTCTTCTCCTTCCTCTTCTCCTTCCCCTCCTCCTTCTCCTTCTCCTCCTCCTCCTTTTCCTTTTTCTTCTTCTTCTCCCCCTCCCCGCCCCCTCCTCCCCTCCCCCTCCCCCTCCTCCTCCTCCGCCTCCGCCTTCTCCTTCTCATGAAGAATGGAATCTTGAGTCTCATGTTAGAACAATCTGGAATCAACTCAATGTCAACCTGCTCACACTGACACAAGATAATCTATCCTATCCTCCAAGGCCAACATACCCAACTCCAGTTTTCCTAAAATGTGGTACTCCAAATAATTTTAGGTGCTTAATTAATTAGCACTTTTAATTTCATTTTTATACTGTATTTTATTTTTTGCTTTAGCTGTTACATATTTAAAAGTATGTTAGAAAACATCAAACCTGTGAGTTCATGTATATCATTGCTTAGGATAAGGCAAGTATACAGCAGCACAGCCTGTGTACTCATACGGCAAAAATCATGAATGAAGCTGAGAACATGATGCCAGATTGCACCCTGAGCCATGGAGGGCACACTCCAAGCAGGGTTAGTGCCTGTAGTGCCAGGTGGCCAGCTGTGCCTCCTTCCTGCCAGCCTTTGGACAGTATGATGAAAGGAACACACCTCATCTGTGTTTCCCCACACCACTGGCCCAGGCAGGCATGTCGTCCCTGCTCAAAGTTTTCCTTCCAGCATCAGTCAGCAATCAATGAAAATGCAGAGGCCACCAGACAGGGCTATGAATAGTGTTTAAGAGCTAATCTCAGTCTCCTTTTCTTTCTTTCTTTTTTTTTTTAAAATTTATTTATTTATTTATGTATGGCTGTGTTGGGTCTTCGTTTCTCTGCGAGGGCTTTCTCCAGTTGCGGCAAGCGGGGGCCACTCTTCATCGCGGTGCGCGGGCCTCTCACTATCGCGGCCTCTCTTGTTGCGGAGCACAGGCTCCAGACGCGCAGGCTTAGTAATTGTGGCTCACGGGCCTAGTTGCTCCGCGGCATGTGGGATCTTCCCGGACCAGGGCTCGAACCCGTGTCCCCTGCATTGGCAGGCAGATTCTCAACCACTGCACCACCAGGGAAGCCCATCAGTCTCCTTTTCTTATTGGAGCCCATGATCTCATTATCAGGAGCTGACCCAGTTGTTTAATTGATCCCATAAGGGGCCCAGATGCTTTTAGCTGATGAGGGGAGGAGAAGAGGAGCAGAACCTGGGCAGGGGTGGAGCCTCTCTTGCTCAAACATTGCTGGCATGTTTAGCCTGGGCCCCTGCCAGGTTTTTGGGAGGGGGCAAGCCATCCAACTGGGTGTAGTCAGAGCAGCTGGGTTCTCTGGTGAAAGGTGGTGTAAAAAATGCAGAGACAGGAAGATTGATCCAACCTCCCACGTACTGAGGTGTTCAGCACAAACTGAAATACAGAAATGGCTTGCCCTGATCAGAACTCCAAAAACTGCCTCATGTTAGTATCACTCACTGCCTCTATGCTGTACTATATTTAGGTAAAGGTGCCATCTTGCTTTTCTCACAGTTCCCCCCATCCTTCTGCCTTTGGTTTGACCCAGGGGAATTCACCGTACATTCTGGTTCTTAACTCCTGCAGAAGGAGTTGCAGTTTGCTCCCTACCCTTGGGCATAATGCCTCCTTCCTGAGCTAGTGGATTGTCACATAACACCAGGGTGTCTTGGCCCCATCTCCCTTCCTCTGGTCCACCAATAACAATTCCACAAATGATCCTTTTCGTGGACCTAAATCAGCAATCCGGCCCAAAATGGAGGAGGAGGAACAGAACTGTGAGAATAGAACATTGATTTCCTTTCATCTGATACCAGGCTGGTCCAGGGTGTGGAAGACACCTCCAATTACCTGGGCCCTCAGGGTGGGATGTGGGAAGGGAGGTGAAGGTGTCCTACAGAACCTTCATGAATTAGCACTTTTTATTTCATTTTTATAATTTTATTTATTTTTTATTTTGGCACTTACATACTAAAAATTATGTTAGAAAACATAAAACCTGTGATTTCATGGATAGCATTGCTTAGGATAAGGCTAAAGGAGGTCCTTATGTTTCAAAAGTAGGTAGATGTTTTTAAAAACTAATAAGTGAACAACAGGGCCACCAGTGCACTGGCCCATTGGATATCTACAATCACTTGTAAAAAAAGCACCTAGGGGCCAGAAGAGTCCATCAGGAGAAAAAAAAAAAAGCAAGGGACTCAGCAGGAAATAGAATTTTCTGAGAATGGAAAAAAACACACCACCAATTTGTTAGACTGCTTGGGAGCCTGAAGCTATTGTGATGGGAGCTATGTCAGCAAGGAAATTTTGAATTTGCAGGTGAGTTGGATGTCAAGGTGAAGAAGGTGTGGCCCAAAGGAGGGGGTGGCGGGAACAAGTAGAGAAGTAAGATAAGGAGTTGCAGAGCTGAACCAGTTTAGACAATGGATGGAGAGACCCCTGGGGTTGGTATACCTTCTCCCGAGCTCACGTTTGGACCTGCCGGGGCAGCCAGAACTTCCGCCCAGGCCCTTGGGGACTCTCACCCAGCACCTTGTGCAGCGGGTGGGAGCTGCTGTGGGACGTGGGTTGGGCCTCTTATTGTTTCAGTCTGCCCAGCGGAGGCTCTGTGTGGAGAGGGGAGCCAGCAGAACGTGGGCCAACACGCCGAGCAGTGCCGCGAGAACCACAGCTTTTCCCGGGCATCACACCCCTGTGACAGCTGATTTAGTTCCCACCTGGACTTGGGGTTACAGGTCGGGCTGCAGGATTGTTGTGAGGGCAGAGTAGTCTCATCCAGATCACGGAGGCCCCAGAGGTCTGGCCTGGCCGGGGGCTATCCCCTTCCCGGGAAGCCGCCATGAGAATGAATTTATTTTGATACTGATCTGGTGGTTCAGGTCCATTCTTAGTAGGAAGACATCAGCAGTGTGGTTCGTCAGAGGTACAGTTCTACTGAGGGTTACAGAAGATACTCAGTATGTAGAAAGCAGGTGCCATGCATCCTACCTGCTATTTCTTGCTTCGATTATGCAGTTCTGTCATGTTTCAGAGAATAAAATTTGACCTGTGGTATATCTGAATTAATTAATAATAATCCATACCCTAGCCAGAGCTATCATATTGGGTGCTGGTCTATTTTATTTCTAAAACACATTTAGTCTGTTGATAAATCTGCAATTGGCGTCTTTGCAACTTGAACTTTTAAATGAGTTGAAGCCAGACCCTGAACATCCAAGACTGACTGGCTTGCTAGCTTGCTGGCTGGCTTATTTATTTATTTAGCAACATATGGCCTAATAAGTACAAATAAACAGCCATCCTTCGGTGAGTTTTGCCTGATATGGTGGGAAAGAAAGAATTGTCAGGCACACCAGCACATAGGGGAATCCCTTTTGTTTAAGAAATGCTTCTTCAAAGGAATCGGCATCCCTGCATCCCTTTGAGCACTTTGCTGTGTGGGAGGCTCTGCCAGTCTCCCTACAATGACCAAACTGAGGCGCCTGTCTTGGGTTGGTGCTTCCCTCAAAATGCACAGTCTGAGCAAAAAACGCACACAAAGCATGCACAGAGAAGAAGTCAGCGCTGAGCAGAGTGTGGGCTGAAGAATCCTGCCTCCTGAGGAGGTGCCAGTCAAATGACGCTGGCTCATCATGTGTGTCAAAGGCAGCATTCGGCAGGTAAATAGCAATTAAGCATTTCCTGCCCACTCACAAATTCCATGCTGGAAACACTGGTTTTGCAGGAGCCTCTTCCACTTTTGGGTCCATTCATAACCAGGCTCTTTTTTAAGAAGGAAGCAAACAAACCTCTAATACAGCAGGCACTATTTCAGAATGTTTTCAATAGTAACTACAGGAAATCTGTAACTTTTCCCTCTTACTACCCTGGCAGTTAATCACTTACCTTTGCCTTGTTTTGTTTTCTATAAAATGAGATGAAACATCAATTGTCCAACAACAAGTACAGAATCAATGTGCAGTGACTAAATATTGATTATAAGGAAATTTAACTGAGCAGGGCCTCAGTTGAGCAGGACATGTGTTCCCCTAAGCTTTGCATTATTGTCTAACACAGCTGTGTTCAGAAACACAGAACCAAAGTATTCTCATTTGGACAAAGAATGAAACTATATAAAATCCCACAAATAAATGGATTCTATGAGGCAATATCAAATAAATTAAGACTATATCAAATTTAAGACAATTTATATCAAACAAAATATGACAATATATAAATTAAAACAGTGATAAATTTCAAATGCTAGAGAATTAAGGGAAGGAATAAGGAATTGGAGCAATCATGGAAGGCTATGTCAGTGAATGAGTGAACAATTAGGAAAAGCTGATACAATACAATTTTTATATAGGTATTGCTTTCCAACTTACCCTTAAAATATAATGCAAATAATACTTCCACTGAATAAAGAATGTACTCAGGTTTGACAAATGGTTCATCAGCCCATGCCACTTAAAATTCTGTCTTTCAAATAGTTGATGTCTGATTTAGTCAACGATATCTATATCTATGTTACCCGAGTGTTATGATCTATGGGAAAGTATAGCTTTGCTTGTATAGGCTCCTATTTCAGATAATGTCACTTCTTTTCACAGTAAAACAAAGTAGTAAGCAATTCTCTCCTCCTCTCCCAACTTCATGAGAAGTAATAGCTGCATTTTTATGTATGCCAGCTATGCTCTAGAGATCTGAATTATCTCATAGAGGGAGGAGGAAAGAAGGAACAGTGAAGACTGGCGATACAATTAAATAAAACAAATTGTGGTTTGTCTGGAGTTTTGGTCTACAACCTGTCAGGAAGTGAATGAAGAAGTCACTGGCAGGTGCTGCATTTTGGAAGAAGGCTTTTTCTTCCAAAAAAAGGGTAGGCTGGGTAAGTCAGCATAGTGCCAGCCTTACGTGTAGGAAGAAGGGCACCCACCTACATGGCATACTTTGAAGCGTACAACAAAGCCCTGCTGGCTGTAAAATAGCTCTTCCACAAGCCTGCAACAGCCCACTAGCCTCCTCAACCAATCAGTATTAACCGATAAGCATAACACTTATATATAAGTATTAACACTCATTCTATGCCCAACGATTGCTGAGCATAAAAGCAAATATGAGATACTGTTCCTGACTTTAAGACCTAACAATAGGTCAGAGGGACAAAAATAAAGTAGATGAGATATTAAATACATGAAGACAATATATAATTTAAATTGTGTGATAAACTTTTAAGTGCTATAGAATTAAGTGAAGGAAGAAAGAACTGGACCAGTCATGGAGGACTTTGCTAATGAATGAGCAAACAAGTGGAGGAATAGGATCTAGAATGACAACATGGGTAAGAAGCAAGGACAAGAGATCAAGAAGTGCAGTGGCACAGGGAGAGAGGTAAAAGGGGCTTTCTTAGGAAAATGAGACATGTCTGATTAGAAGAATGCGTTGAAAGAATGGTACAAAATAACTGATACAGCAGGGTCAGATGATGGAGGCCCTCCTTTCTGGTCTATGATCCCCACCTTCACCTTTTTTATTTTTTCCTTCTGTAAAGACTAAGAAATGAAATCTTTACCCCAGTTTTACTTTATATTATCACCCTATTTATTTCCTTCATAAGATTTATCATAGACTTCCATTACCTTATTTTTAATTCATTTACTTGTTTACTGCTTATTGTCCATCTTCTGCCTTGCATATAGTATGTGCTCAATAAATAATGGATGGATGGATGGATGAAAGAATGAGTGAATGAATGAATGAATGAAAACTGTTTCTACAAGGCACTTGGTAGAGCTTGGTGGGGTGATCTTTAGTTCTCATGCATTGTTGCAAACTCACCAAGTACTTTATGTGTCTCTTGAAGGCAAAAGGAGCCCAGTCCTGAAGAAGCTGAAAGAAAGTATTCTTTCTGTGGAATCTGGGATGCAGATCTTCAGTATCAAGGCAAGTCCTGTGAAATTTAAGAAGGAATGAATACCACACTGGGGAACCCTGTTCATTAGTCATGGTAGAAGCAAGTTGGTACCTGGGGAGTGAGAGGAAGAAAAGGCATTAGAAAAACAGGAAAGACTTGAATTCAGAAGAAAAGGAGGTGGGTGCACAGAAAGGGAGTGAGCATCAAAAGAAGAGTACTTCTAGGACCTACCTTGTACTGAGTCTAGAACTGGTAGAATCAGAGTTGCAGCGACCCCTCCCTGATGTCTCACTGCAGCACAGAGAGTAGCTAGGGAATCAGAAGGCATGTAAAAACAGAAAGGTCAAAAGACTTGAGTAGTTATAGATGGAAGTCTGGCAGTAATTCTTTGTGAAGGGAATGTCTGCACTTTAATAAGAAAATTGCAAAACTAACTCAGTAATTGATACCGTTATCTCTTCATTCATAGGATGACAGAATCTTAAGGGCTGAAAGGACATGGAGGATACTTCTATCAGCTATCAACCTTCAGAGAGGTTTTCCCCAAACTATTCTAAACTAAAAGCAATCTATTTTCATTTTAAAAGTTCAGGGAGGTAAAACTACTATTATTATTCACCTTCAATAATGAAATAGCCTTTTCTTTTCAAGAAATTCTTCTATGACCTGATACCAAAAAATCCAACTTCAACTGAGGTGCATGCTTATCTAAGAACAGTTCTAAAACTGATTTGCAGAGACCACACCCAGTTGGGTCCATTCTTGGAACCACCTTCAAGTACCAGTTCTCTCTCACCACAGGTTCCTGGCTTCCTTGTTTCAGTCTCCTCTTGTCTTCTTCCTGTCCCACATCATAACAGAAAACACATTGAAGGACCCTGAGTCACACAGGGCATGGTGTTTAAAATCCTACAGTGCAAGGCAGCTGGCTGCTTGTCTTTTTTTTTTAATTTTTTTTTTATTTTTTGGCTGCGTTGGGTCTTCGTTGCTGCACGCGGGCTTTCTCTAGTTGCGGCGAGCGGGGGCTACTCTTCGCTGCAGTGCACGGGCTTCTTACTGCGGTGACTTCTCTTGTTGCAGAGCACAGACTCTAGGCACGCAGGCTTCAGTAGTTGTGGCACACGGGCTCAGAAGTTGTGGCTCACGGGCTCTAGAGCGCAGGCTCAGTAGTTGCGGCACACGGGCTTAGTTGCTCTGTGGCATGTGGGATCTTCCTGGACCAGGGCTCGAACCCATGTCCCCTGCATTGGCAGGCAGATTCTTAACAACTGAGCCACCAGGGAAGTCCCTGCTTGTCCTTATATCTAACTCAAAGTGCTTGTCCCACTCAACCCACTTCCAATTTTTATGAGATCATATAAGAACTAGTGCTACAGATTTACAAAGTCCTTAATGTTGAAAGAAAAAATTTTTCAGAGCTTTCCATTTTTCACAGTTGTATTCAAACTGTTTTCTGTATTTGGAGCCATATATGAAAGGTTGAAAAAAAAAGTGCTTTGAAAATGAGTAAATGGGTTGATATTGTTGAGAGCCACGGTTCTCATTGTGGAAGAAGGGACATACAAATATAAAATGGGAGAAGGCCAGAAAAAATCCTCTGGAACTATAATCGAATTGGAGGTATTGGTATGAACTCTGTTTTCTAAAATATGTATGTATATATGCATATCTGTGTGTATATGTATATTATAAATATATACATGTAGCTGTGTGTGTACATGCATATGTACATGTCTGTATTTCTTAGCTCTATACACTAAAGAGCCAAGAGGCAAAGATCCCCCAGGTAGCAACAAGCATACCTAAATCTTGTTCTCTAATACCATTCCCCACCAAGAAGAACCGGGGGTTCTCAGAGTAATGTCTGATTCCAGGGACAGGACAGGATAGGTGCAAGAAAACCTGGGATATATTGCTGTGCAAGACAGTAAGAAGATGCTCAAAACAATGATGAGCGCATGTTACAAGGGCACAAGGACCAGCTTGAATGGGCTGCTCCTGGCCAAATCTGGGACAATTTGAGCATCAGTGTCCCAGCATCAATCATGAATTCAATTTTTATTTTTATTTATTTATTTTATTTATTTATTTTTTGTCTGCGTTGGGTCTTCTTTGTTGCACGCGGACTTTCTCTAGTTGCGGAAAGCGGGGGCTACTCTTCCTTGTGGTACACAGGCTTCTCATTGTGGTGGCTTCTCTTGTTGCAGAGCATGGGCTCTAGGCGTGCAGGCTTCAGTAGTTGCAGCACACGGGCTCAGTAGCTGTGGTACATGGGCCCTAGAGCGCACAGGCCTCAGTAGTTGTGGCACGTGGGCTCAGTATTTGCGTCACATGGGCTCTGGGGCACACTGGCTTCAGTAGTTGTGGCATGCAGGCTCAGTAGTTGTGGCTCACGGGCTCTAGAGCGCAGGCTCAGTAGTTGTGGTGCATGGGCTTAGTTGCTCTGCGGCAGGTGGGATCTTCCCGGGCCAGGGATCACACCTGTGTCCCCTGCATTGGCAGGCAGATTCTTAACCACTGTGCCACCAGGGAAGTCCCTCAATCAAGAATTTTAAACCAGTGAATAAATAGGAATTAATGTACCCATTTCAAAAACACATAGAGATGATAGTGGTGATTATAATGATAGATAGATAGCTGATGATAGATAGATAGATAGATAGATGATAGATAGATAGATAGATAAATATGAAAAGTGAAGTCTCTTGCTTACAGTAGAATGCAGAAGACCAAATAGATTTAGATGTGGTGCTGGAGTTAGACAATTATCATTGTGCAACTATCATGGTTAAAATCAAGCTAAGAAAGAATTGTCAATGAATGTTAAGTCTTGGAGGAAATTTTGATGAGATAGGGACATTTGCATAGTCCTATCAGTTGCAAGAGAGAGAAGAAAAGTTATCGTAGGGAATTCCCTGGCGGTCCAGTGGTTAGGACTCCACGCTTTCACTGCTGAGGGCCTATGTTTGATCCCTGGTCAGGGACCTAAGATGCCACAAGCTGTGCGACGCAGCCAAAAAAAACCCCAAAAAAGTAATTATATAATGGGAAAACCAGGCAACGCCTTGACCAAGGTACCAAAATTAGTATCACCAACAAGAGACAGATGGACATCGTGTGCTTTCAGAAGTGATGTCCAGAGAGGACACACCACCTGTGCAGTAATCCAGCTGAGAATGTACAACCTCATTCTAATCAAAAGGAAACATCAGATGAACACAAAATGAGGAATGTTGTATTCATTTTTTAAAGGGGGTCAAGTATATTATAAAAAAATTATCGGTATCATAAGGGACAAAGAAATGTTGTGGGATTTGTTCCTGATTAATTGAGGTTACAGAGACTTGACAACTAAGTGTAAAACCTAACCCTAGACTAGATCCACAGGAAAGGAAAAAATACTATAAAATGACATTACTAGATTACAGATAAAATTTGAATATGGATATGTGAATTTAAAACATAAATGGCCATATTTTAGTCATTCTTATGAAATACACACTGAAGAATTTAGGTGTAAAGGGCCATGATATTTGTAAGTTACCTTTAAACATTTCAAGAAAAAGTCAAGGAGACAGAGACTGAGAGATAGAAACAGAGACAGAGGCAGATATTGAGCACATGTGACGAAGCAAATGGCATAAACGTTATGTAGGTGAATCTGGATGAAAGGTCTAGGAGTGTTCCTTGTAACTCTCTTAACTTTTGCAACTTTTTGTAAGTTTGAAACTATTTCCAAATAAAAAGCTTAGAAAGGGAAAGGTTTTGATAATCTGTAGCTCTAAGGACAAAGGAATAAGAGGAAGCATTTCCATGGAATACTGTGTAGTTGTCTTCTCATTATCATTGCAAATTAATTTTCCAGCTTACTTATTTGAATGTAAAAATTTTTGGAAAAATATTTGAAGAACACTTACTTGAAAGTGACATTTTTAGATGTTGCAAACCTCTGCTTGGCCCTCAGTATCTTATACTAGGTGGCATGGAGCCTTGGAAACAGAGTCAACAGATCTTCTGGCTTACAACAAAAACTCCCCAGCCCAAGGTACATTGACCCCACCCACATTTATCAGTGTCAAATCCCAGATCACAGCCCCCTCTTCAAACTCTTTCCTTGGGTTTCAAGAACACCATCTTCCCACTCAATATATTTTTAGAATTTTCCCTAAGTGCAAACCTGTATTAGCAAAGGAAAACAGACAATAATTATACATTTTATCTCCTAACCCCCTTCCCCAAGAAATGTGCTTGCTTTAGCCACTGAGGGGTTTTTTGTTTTGGCCACACAGCGTGGCTTGTGAGATCTTAGTTCCCCAACCAGGGATCGAACCTGGGCCCCCTGCAGTGGAAGCACAGAGTCCTAACCACTGAACCACCGGGGAATTCCCTGAAGGTTGGTTTTTTTTTTTTTTTTTAAACAACTTAATTTAAACCACTTACATTGGGAGAATATTTCCTGAGTAGTCACATTGTAGAATTAGGAGGCCAGTATTTACCTAAGATGAATGCAAAACAGGTTTTTTTATTAGTTAGAAAAGATGAACTTGAAACGTTTTTTAAATGTCTAGAAGTATTTATTGCACAAGAGACAGATGTGGAATCCAGAATACAGTACTTCATTGAGAACTTATTCTTGCAAGCTGAGCTCTTCCGTTGCCAGCTGGCCCATGTGCATGAAAATCTCCTCGAAAGCTGGTCACTGAAGACACCTAGAGGACACATGCATAAACTACATGGGAGCAAATACTGTGTTTATGGAGTGTTTATTCAGGAGGCCTGGAGGGAGGAGGGGAGCGATTGGGAATTGGGACTCTGGTACTGAACACTGGGAAAACAGATCATCAGCACATGCCAGCATAATTTTTCATGATGCTTAATGTGCTATATTAGCTCCATAAAAGCATGTTAAGTGATATTCCTGATATAATAGATAAGAATGAGTGTCCTTGGCTAAAAAAGAAAATCATTGAAAACCTCCATTGTGGTTGATAGTGGTCAAAGAATGCAAAAAAATCTTTGCTGCATTTATTCTGATGCCTCACTGTGATTTCCTACTGCTTAATGCTACAATACCTGTACCTATGGATTAGTAAACTTTAAAAAGTTATTTTATGGAATTCCTTGGAAGTCCAGTGGTTAGAACTCTGTACTTCCACTGCAGGGAGCACAGCTTCAATCCCTGGTCTGGGAACTAAGATCCTGCAAGCCGCATGGCCAAAAAAAAAAAAAAGTTATTTTAAGACCACTGAAAACTCCCCTTTGGCTTAACCAAAAGCCCCAGATTTGGGGCTTAGGATTTAGAAAGAAGAGATGACCCATCATATTTCTTTGGCCCATTGACCTCCCAGTATTCTTTCCAATAAGTAGCAGGCTGGTGGAGACACTGCTTTACTGCTTTAGGATCCTGGACTTGCACAGTCTGGGTGGGCGACAACATGCACTTATAGCAAAAGTACTGATCTGTTAACACATAGCTACAACTATAACAAGAACAACTATTTTTAACACAGAATTCCATGGCCCAGAGAGAAGTTTAAATATTTCAAGCAATATTTATTACAACAAGAATTCAGGCTGTGTCTAGCACTCCTTTTTAATGGAATGTAAAGGCCTTTCTGTGGAGGTATCACACTATTTTAAGAGAAATTTCCCTTTCCCTTTGTTGCAAAGGGATTAGAGTATTTATTGATCAAGGGTATTACTTCAGGAACATCTGCTTTATTGTCCCAATTATTGATTAAAAATACTTGAGCTTTCTGCCTAAATTTCTTCTTCTCTTTTTTGGGGATAGAGATCAGGGGACAGGAGGAAGTTGCTTACCAGTGTCTGGAAGTACTTAACAATAACAAACTTGAGTATGAGGCTGCATTTTTATGTCCAGACAGGGTGTGGTTGGACGTAGACTTGGAACTGGGGAAAATGTGCATTTGGCAGTTTTCAATTTCTTTTTCAAGGAGGAAAGAAATGAATAGACTTGTTCGTTCCACCAAAGTCAGGAGGAACATTTATTAATACACGTGGGGATGGCATTATTGCTCAATCCTTATTGAGCACCTACATAAAATAGACAGAATTAAATGATGTGAATAATTTTGAAGTCCTTACATAATGTGTTTCAGTCTGGGGCTTGAATGATACAATTCATTAAAATCCATTTGAAAAATAAGCACAATCAAATGTTTTTGGATGGTTGATTAAGTGCAGATGCTGTTAAGAGATTTTGAATTAAAGTGGAACTAAGTGACCATTGCTGGAATAGTTAATATGAAAACAGGAATCCAGAAGACTCATAAAGGCAGAAGAAACAAAGGCCTAATTTTTAAGGAAATAAACTAATCAAAACTTTTTTCTCTTAAGAAGTATCTTACATGCTTAGAGCATCTAGGATCATGGATGCTATTTTTTTCTTTTAAGTAGTGTAAAGGATTTTCTCAATTTAAATTTTCTTCTTAAATACATAATACACATGAGTTCAAATCTGGGGTAGAAGAATAAGACACACTATAAAAAGTTTTCCTTCCACTGCTGTCTCTTAGCAACCAGTTTCCTGACTCAGAAGCAACCATTATGTTTTTTTATGTATCCTTTATTTTATACGTATAAATACACACACACACTTCTTTCCCTTGATTTCTACACCTGCATCATCATTCTAAACAACGTATTCTGTACCTTGCTTTTTCCATTTAATATATCTTTGAAAACATGAAGTTCATATAGCTCTCATTCTTTTTTATAGCTGTATAGTTTTCCATTGTATGGATGTACCATCATTTATTCAGTGAACCATTATTAGTGAATATTCAAATTGTTTCCAAATCTTGTTTCCAGCCTTTGCTATTACAAAAATGGTACAGGGCTTCTCTGGTGGCTCAGTGGTTAAGAATCTGCCTGCCAATGCAGGAGACACAGGTTCGAGCCCTGGTCCGGGAAGATCCCACATGCCACGGAGCAACTAAGCCCGTGCGCCGCAACTACTGTGCCTGCACTCTAGAGCCTGTGAGCCACAACTACAGAGCCCACATGCCACAACTAATGAAGCCCGTGTGCCTAGAGTCTGTGCTCTGCAACAAGAGAAGCCACTGCAATGAGAAGCCCGTGCACTGCAACAAAGAGTAGCACCCGCTCACCACAACTAGAGAAAGCCCACACACAGCAATGAAGACCCAATGCAGCCAAAAATAAATAAATGAAAATAAATTTATTTTTTAAAAAATGGTACAGTGAATAACCTTGTGTATACCTGTGTACAAAATATAGACCTACATTTACAGAATAAATTCCTTGAAATAAGATTCTGGGTCAGAAGCAAGAAGAACTACAGTCCTGCAGCCTGTGGAACAAAAACCACAATCACAGAAAGACAAGATGAAAAGGCATAGGGCTACGTACCAGATGAAGGAACAAGATAAAGCCACAGAAAAGCAAGTAAATGAAGTGGAGATAGGCAGTCTTCCAGAAAAAGAATTCAGAATAATGATAGTGAAGATGATCCAGGACCTTGGAAAAAGAACGGAGGTAAAGATAGAAAAGATGCAAGAAATGTTTAACAAAGTCCTAGAAGAATTAAAGAACAAACAAACAGAGATGAACAATACAATAACTGAAATGAAAACTACACTAGAAGGAGTCTATAGCAGAATAACTGAGGCAGAAGAACTGATAAGTGACCTGCAAGACAGAATGGTGGAATTCACTGCTGCAGAACAGAATAAAGAAAAAAGAATGAAAAAAAATGAAGACAGCCTAAGAGACCTCTGGGACAACATTAAACACAACAACATTCGCATTATAGGGGCCCCAGAAGAAGAAGAGATAGAGAAAGGACCTGAGAAAATATGTGAAGAGATTATAGTTGAAAACTTCCCTAACATGGGAAAGGAAATAGCCACCCAAGTCCAGGAAGCGCAAAGAGTCCCATACAGGATAAACCCAAAGAGACACATGCCGAGACACATAGTAATCAAATTGGCAAAAATTAAAGACAAAGAAAAATTATTGAAAGCAGCAAGGGAAAAATGACAAGTAACATACAAGGGAACTCCCATAAGGTTAACAGCTGATTTCTCAGTAGAAACTCTACAAGCCAGAAGGGAGTGGCATGATATACTTAAAGTGATGAAAGGGAAGAACCTACAACCAAGATTACTCTACCCGGAAAGGATCTCATTCAGATACGATGGAGAAATCAAAAGTTTTACAGAAAGGCAAAAGCTAAGAGACTTCAGCACCACCAAACCAGCTCTACAACAAATGCTAAAGGAATTTCTCTAAGTGGGAAACACAAGAGAAGAAGAGGACCTACAAAAACAAACCCAAAACAATTAAGAAAATGGTCATAGGAACATGCATATCGATAATTACCTTTAATGTGAATGGATTAAATGCTCCAACCAAAAGACACAGGCTCGCTGAATGGATACAAAAGACCATATATATGCTGTCTACAAGAGACCCACTTCAGACCTAGAGACACATACAGACTGAAAGTAAAGGGATGGAAAAAGATATTCCATGAAAATGGAAATCAAAAGAAAGCTGGAGTAGCAATACTCATATCAGAAAAAGTAGACTTTAAAATAAAGAATGTTACAAGAGACAAGGAAGGACACTACATAATGATCAAGGGATCAATCCAAGAAGAAGATATAGCAATTATAAATATATATGCACCCAACATAGGAGCACGTCAATACATAAGGCAACGGCTAACAGCTATAAAAGAGGAAATCAATAGTAACACAATAATAGTGGGGGACTTTAACACCTCACTTACACCAATGGACAGATCATCCAGATAGAAAATTAATGAGGAAACACAAGCTTTAAATGACACAATAGACCAGATAGATTTAATTGATATTTATAGGACATTCCATCCAAAAACAGCAGCTTATACTTTCTTCTCAAGTGCACACGGAACATTCTCCAGGATAGATCACATCTTGGGTCACAAATCAAGCCTCAGTAAATTTAAGAAAATTAAAATCACATCAAGCATCTTTTCTGACCACAACACTATGAGATTAGAAATCAATTACAGGGAAAAAAATGTAAAAAACACAAACACATGGAGGCCAAACAATATCTTACTAAATAACCAAGAGATCACCGAGGAAATCAAAGAGGAAATCAAAAAATACCTAGAGACAAATGACAATGAAAACACAATGATCCAACACCTATGGGATTCAGCAAAAGCAGTTCAAAGAGGGAAGTTTATAGCAATACAAGCCTACCTCAAGAAACAAGAAAAATCTGAAATAAACAATCTAACGTTACACCTAAAGAAACTAGAGAAAGAAGAACAAGCAAAACCCAAAGTTAGCAGAAGGAAAGAAATCATAAAGATCAGAGCAGAAATAAATGAAATAGAAACAAAGAAAATAATAACAAAGATCAATAAAACTAAAAGCTGGTTCTTTGAGAAGATAAACAAAATTGATAAACCATTAGCCAGACTCATCAAGAAAAAGAGGGAGAGGACTCAAATCAATAAAATTAGAAATGAAAAAGGAGAAATTACAACAGGCACCGCAGAAATACAAAGTGTCCTAAGAGACTACTACAAGCAACTCTATGCCAATAAAATGGACAACCTGGAAGAAATGGACAAATTCTTAGAAAGGTATAACCTTCCAAGACTGAACGAGGAAAAAATAGAAAATAGAAACAGACCAATCACAAGGAATGAAATGGAAACTGTGATTAAAAGTCTTCCAACAAACAAAAGTCCAGTACCAGATGGCTTCACAGGTGAATTCTATCAAACA
Organism: Balaenoptera borealis; assembly: GCF_965194805.1. Taxonomy (NCBI): domain Eukaryota; kingdom Metazoa; phylum Chordata; class Mammalia; order Artiodactyla; family Balaenopteridae; genus Balaenoptera; species Balaenoptera borealis. The sequence continues at coordinate 846,606 of NC_138874.1, read as the reverse complement.
TTTAGAGAAGAGCTAACACCCATCCTTCTCAAACTCTTCCAAAGAATTGCAGAGTAAGGAACACTCCCAAACATTCTATGAGGCCACCATCACTCTGATACCAAAAGCAGACAAAGATACTACAAAAAAAGAAAATTACAGACCAATATCACTGATGAATATAGATGCAAAAATCCTCAACAAAATACTAGCAAACGGAATCCAACAACACATTAAAAGGATCATACACCATGATCAAGTGGGATTTATCCCAGGGATGCAAGGATTCTTCAATATATGCAAATCAATCAATGTGATACACCCTATTAACAAATTGAAGAAGAAAAACCGTATGATCATCTCAATAGATGCAGAAAAAGCTTTTGACAAAATTCAACAACCATTTAAGATAAAAACTCTCCAGAAGGTTGGCATAGAGGGAACCTACCTCAACATAATAAAGGCCATATACGACAAACCCACAGCAAACATCACTCTCAATGGTGAAAAACTGAAAGCATTTCCTCTAAGATCAGGCACAAGACAAGGATGTCCACTCTCACCACTATTATTCAACATAGTTTTGGAAGTCCTAGCCATGGCAATCAGAGAAGAAAAAGAATAAAAGGAATACAAATTGGAAAAGAAGAAGTAAAACTGTGGCTTTTTGCAGACGACATGATACTATACATAGAGAATCCTAAAGATGCCACCAGAAAACTACTAGAGCTAATCCATGAATTTGGTAAAGTTGCAGGATACAAAATTAATGCACAGAAATCTCTTGCATTTTTACACACTGTTGATGAAAAATCTGAAAGAGAAATTAAGGAAACACTCCCATTTACCACTGCAACAAAAAGAATAAAATACCTAGGAATAAACCTACCTAGGGAGACAAAAGACCTGTATGCAGAAAACTATAAGACACTGATGAAAGAAATTAAAGATGATACCAACAGATGGAGAGATATACCATGTTTTTGGATTGAAGAATCAATAAGAAGAATCAATATTGTGAAAATGGCTATACTACCCAAAGCAATCTACAGATTCAGTGCAATCCCTATCAAATTACTAATGGCATTTTTTACAGAACTAGAACAAAAAATCTTAAAATTTGTATGGAGACACAGAAGACCCTGAATAGCCAAAGGAGTCTTTTTTTTTTTTTTAACATCTTTATTGGAGTATAATTGCTTTACACTGGTGTGTTAGTTTCTGCTTTATAACAAAGTGAATCAGTTATACATACACATATGTTCCCATATCTCTTCCCTCTTGCGTCTCCCTCCTTCCCACCCTCCCTATCCCATCCCTCTAGGTGGTCACAAAGCACCCATCTGATCTCCCTGTGTTATGCGGCTGCTTCCCACTAGTTATCTATTTTATATTTGGTAGTGTATATATGTCCATGCCACTCTCTCACCCTGTCACATCTTACCCTTCCCCCTCCCCATATCCTCAAGTCCATTCTCTAGTAGGTCTGTGTCTTTATTCCCATCTTGCCACTAGGTTCTTCATGACCTTTTTTTTTTCCCCTTAGATTCCATATATATGTGTTAGCATACTGTATTTGTTTTTCTCTTTCTGACTTACTTCACTCTGTATGACAGACTCTAACTCCATCCACCTCATTACAAATACCTCCATTTCATTTCTTTTTATGGCTGAGTAATATTCCATTGTATATATGTGCCACATCTTCTTTATCCATTCATCCGATGATGGACACTTAGGTTGCTTCCATGTCCTGGCTATTGTAAATAGAGCTGCAATGAACATTTTGGTACATGACTCTTTTTGAATTATGGTTTTCTCAGGGTATATGCCCAGTAGTGGGATTGCTGGGTCGTACGGTAGTTCTATTTTTAGTTTTTTAAGGAACCTCCATACTGTTCTCCATAGTGGCTGTATCAATTTACATTCCCACCAACAGTGCAGGAGGGTTCCCTTTTCTCCACACCCTCTCCAGCATTTATTGTTTCTAGATTTTTTGATGATGGCCATTCTGACTGGTGTGAGATGATATCTCATTGTAGTTTTGATATGCATTTCTCTGGTGATTAATGATGTTGAGCATTCTTTCATGTGTCTGTTGGCCATCTGTATATCTTCTTTGGAGAAATGTCTATTTAGGTCTTCTGCCCATTTTTGGATTGGGTTGTTTGTTTTTTTGTTATTGAGCTGCATGAGCTGCTTGTAAATCTTGGAGATTAATCCTTTGTCAGTTGCTTCGTTTGCAAATATTTTCTCCCATTCTGCGGGTTGTCTTTTGGTCTTGTTTATGGTTTCCTTTGCTGTGTGAAAGCTTTTAAGTTTCATTAGGTCCGATTGGTTTATTTGTGTTTTTATTTCCATTTGTCTAGGAGGTGGGTCAAAAAGGATCTTGCTGTGATTTATGTCATAGAGTGTTCTGCCTATGTTTTCCTCTAAGAGTTTGATAGTGTCTGGCCTTACCTTTAGGTCTCTAGTCCATTTTGAGTTTATTTTTGTGTATGGTGTTAGGAAGTGTTCTAATTTCATACTTTTACATGTACCTGTACAGTTTTCCCAGCACCACTTATTGAAGAGGCTGTCTTTTCTCCACTGTATATTCTTGCCTCCTTTATCAAAGATAAGGTGACCATATGTGCGTGGGTTTATCTCTGGGCTTTCTATCCTGTTCCATTGATCTATGTTTCTGTTTTTGTGCCAGTACCAAACTGTCTTGATTACTGTAGCTTTGTAATATAGTCTGAAGTCAGGGAGCCTGATTCCTCCAGCTCCATTTTTCGTTCTCAAGATTGCTTTGGCTACTCGGGGTCTTTTGTGTTTCCATACAAATTGTGAAATTTTTTGTTCTAGTTCTGTGAAAAATACCAGTGGTAGTTTGATAGGGATTGCATTGAATCTGTAGATGGCTTTGGGTAGAGTCATTTTCACAATGTTGATTCTTCCAATCCAAGAACATGGTATATCTCTCCATCTATTTGTATCATCTTTAATTTCTTTCATCAGTGTCCTATAATTTTCTGCATACAGGTCTTTTGTCTCCTTAGGTAGGTTTATTCCTAGATATTTTATTCTTTTTGTTGCAATGGTAAATGGGAGTGTTTTCTTAATTTCACTTTCAGATTTTTCATCATTAGTGTATAGGAATGCAAGAGATTTCTGTGCATTAATTTTGTATCCTGCTACTTTACCAAATTCATTGATTAGCTCTAGTAGTTTTCTGGTAGCATCTTTAGGATTCTCTATGTATAGTATCATGTCATCTGCAAACAGTGACAGCTTTACTTCTTCTTTTCCAATTTGGATTCCTTTTATTTCTTTTTCTTCTCTGATTGCTGTGGCTAACACTTCCAAAACTATGTTGAATAATAGTGGTGAGAGTGGACCACCTTGCCTTGTTCCTGATCTTAGTGGAAATGGTTTCAGTTTTTCACCATTGAGGACAATGTTGGCTTTGGGTTTGTCACATATGGCCTTTATTATGTTGAGGAAAGTTCCCTCTATGCCTACTTTCTGCAGGGCTTTTATCATACATGGGTGTTGAATTTTGTCGAAAGCTTTCTCTGCATCTATTGATATGATCATATGGTTTTTCTCCTTCAATTTGTTAATATGGTGTATCACATTGATTGATTTGCATATATTGAAGAATCCTTGCATTCCTGGAATAAACCCCACTTGATCATGGTGTATGATCCTTTTAATGTGCTGTTGGATTCTGTTTGCTAGTATTTTGTTGAGGATTTTTGCATCTATGTTCATCAGTGATATTGGCCTGTAGTTTCCTTTCTTTGTGACATCTTTGTCTGGTTTTGATATCAGGGTGATGGTGGCCTCGTAGAATGCATTGGGGAGTGTTCCTCCCTCTGCAATATTTTGGAAGAGTTTGAGAAGGATAGGTGTTAGATCTTCTCTAAATGTTTGATAGAATTCGCCCGTGAAGCCATCTGGTCCTGGGCTTTTGTTTGTTGCAAGATTTTTAATCACAGTTTCAATTTCAGTGCTTGTGATTGGTCTGTTCATATTTTCTATTACTTCCTGGTTCAGTCTCGGCAGGTTGTGCATTTCTAAGAATTTGTCCATTTCTTCTAGGTTGTCCATTTTATTGGCATAGAGTTGCTTGTAGTAATCTCTCATGATCGTTTGTACTTCTGCAGTGTCAGTTGTTACTTCTCCTTTTTCATTTCTAATTCTATTGATTTGAGTCTTCTCCCTTTTTCTCTTGATGAGTTTGGCTAATGGTTTATCAATTTTGTTTATCTTCTCAAAGAACCAGCTTTTAGTTTTATTGATCTTTGCTATTGTTTCCTTCATTTCTTTTTCATTTATTTCTGATCTGATCTTTTTGATTTCTTTCCTTCTGCTATCTTTGGGGGTTTTTTGTTCTTCTTTCTCTAATTGCTTTAGGTGCAAGGTTAGGTTGTTTATTCGAGATGTTTCCTGTTTCTTGAGGTAGGCTTGTATTGCTATAAACTTCCCTCTTAGAACTGCTTTTGCTGCATCCCATAGGTTTTGGGTTGTCGTGTCTCCATTGTCATTTGTTTCTAGGTATTTTTTGATTTCCCCTTTGATTTCTTCAGTGATCACTTCGTTATTAAGTAGTGTATTGTGTAGCCTCCATGTGTTTGTATTTTTTACAGATCTTTTCCTGTAATTGATGTCTAGTCTCATAGTGTTGTGGTCGGAAAAGATACTTGATACGATTTCAATTTTCTTAACTTTACCAAGGCTTGATTTGTGACCCAAGATATGATCTATCCTGGAGAATGTTCCATGAGCACTTGAGAAAAATGTGTATTCTGTTGTTTTTGGGTGTAATGTCCTATAAATATCAATTAAGTCCATCTTGTTTAATGTATCATTTAAAGCTTGTGTTTCCTTATTTATTTTCATTTTGGATGATCTGTCCATTGGTGAAAGTGGGGTGTTAAAGTCCCCTACTATGATTGTGTTACTGTCAATTTCCCATTTTATGGCTGTTAGTATTTGCCTTATATATTGAGGTGCTCCTATGTTGGGTGCATAAATATTTACAATTGTTATACCGCCAAAGCGGTCTTGAGGGACAAAAACGGAGCTGGAGGAATCAGGTTCCCTGGCTTCAGACTATACTACAAAGCTACAATAATCAAGACAATATGGTACTGGCACAAAAGCAGAAATATAGATCAATGGAACAGGATATAAAGCCCAGAGATAAACCCATGTACCTATGGTCAACTAATCGATGACAAAGGAGGCCAGGATATACAATGGAGAAAAGACAGTCTCTTCAATAACCAGTGCTGGGAAAACTGGACAGCTATATGTAAAAGAATGAAATTAGAACACTCCATAACACCATACAGAAAAATAAACTCAAAATGGTTTAGAGACCTAAATGTAAGACCGGGCACTATAAAACTCTTAAAGGAAAACATAGGAAGAACACTCTTTGACATAAATCACAGCAAGATCTTTTTTGATCCACCTCCTAGAGTAGTGGAAATAAAAACAAAAATAAACAAATGGGACCTAATGAAACTTAAAGGCTTTTGCAAAGCAAAGGAAACTACAAACAAGACGAAAAGACAACCCTCAGAATGGGACAAAATATTTGCAAACGAATCAACGGACAAAGGATTAATCTCCAAAATATATAAACAGCTCATGCAGCTCAATATTAAAACAACAATCAACCCAATCTAAAATTGGGCAGAAGACCTAAATAGACATTTCTCCAGAGAAGACATACAGATGGCCAAGAAACCCATGAAAAGCTGTTCAACATCACTAATTATTAGAGAAATGCAAATCAAAAGTACAATGAGGTATCACCTCACTCCTGTTAGAATGGGCATCATCAGAAAATGTACAAACAACAAATGCTGGAGAGGGTGTGGAGAAAAGGGAACCCTCTTGCACTTTTGGTGGGAGTGTAAATTGATACAGCCACTATGAAGAACAGTATGGAGGTCCCTTAAGAAACTAAAAATAGAATTACCATATGACCCAGCAATCCCACTACTGGGCATATACCCAGAGAAAAACATAATTCAAAAGGACACATGCACCCCTTTGTTCATTGCAGCACTATTTACAATAGCCAGGTCATGGAAGCAACCTAAGTGTCCATCGACAAACGAATGGATAAAGAAGAAGTGGTACATGTATACAATGGAATATTACTCAGCTATGATAAGGAATGAAACTGCATCATTTGTAGAGACGTGGATGGATCTAGAGACTGTCGTACAGAGTGAAGTAAGTCAGAAAGAGAAAAACAAACACCGTATATTAATGCATATATGTGGAACCTAGAAAAATGGTACAGATGAACCGCTTTGCAGGGCAGAAATTGAGACACAGATGTAAGGAACAAACATATGGACACCAAGGGGGGAAAGTGGCAGGGGGGTGGGGGAGGTGGTGTGATGAATTGGGAGATTGGGATTGACATGTATACACTGATATGTATAAAATGGATAACTAATAAGAAAAAAAGAAAAAGATTCTGGGTCAAAGGGCATGTGCACTTGTAATTTTGGTAGAAACTGCCAAAGTTCCCCCAAAGAGGTTATACCATTTATATTGAACCAGCATTATAGGGAAGTGTCTGTTTCCTCACCCTCCCCAACATGGACTTTTAAAAAATATTTACCTCCTTCCTCGCTGAGCCTTAACGAAGTAGTTTCTATAATTTCCCTCTTCTGGGACTAGTCTGCTGCAAAACTCCCACTACGTTTCAACACAGACCCTCTGCAGCTGTCTTTCACTGTCTCCACCCCTCCCCACAGCTCACAGACCTTGCATTTACCCCCACTTCTCTGCCCTGGTTCATGTCATTTCCTCTGCAGGGATTCCACTGGTTCATATACACATATTTCTTGCAAATAAAAAATGCCCTTTTTCATATACACATATTTCATGCAAATAAATAATGTCCTTTTAGGTGGACCACAGTCCCAAGTCTCAGTGAGCAGATAGTATTTGTGTGTTGATTAAGAAAAAGCACTTCTCCTCCAGGCAGAAGAAGCCTATGCTAGGGCATAAGGTTTGGCAAGTGAAGCAAGGAGTGGATTTCAACTCCCCAGAATCCCTCAGCTGGGGGCCCTTAACATTTACAACTATGTATGGTGGCTCCAAATTAAGGACAAGAGAAAGAGACAGCACAATTATCATGTAGCTCAATACTGATTCTTACAGAGCTATATTTATAGATTATGTCAAAGATCTAGATGACGTAAAATGAGGTAATACGTATGTAATCTGTACCTTGCTTGCCCCATCAGCCTGTAAACTCAAGAAGATGTCAAAATTAATTTTGGTGCGCAAATGGCCATGACTCTAAATATCTGCTATCTGCTCAAGCAGAACTTACCATCCAGTCCCTATCTGCTCAGGCAGAACTTACCTGCCCACAGCGCGAGTAATTTCTGGAAATCCCCAAAGGGGAGCCTCCCAAGTGCCTACAACCCAGATGGTAGTTCTAGGTACCATATGGTGTTCCATCACTTCCTTCTCCAGCTCCAACTTGCCAACATCACTGGCTTCTCCTAAAACTACAGAAGCCTTGCCAAGGCTTTTTGGAAGCCACCAAAGCCACGAGTCCTCAGAGTTACATAGGAACACTGGGAGTGATGCGGAGTGAAGGAGAATGTCTCCCCCCAATTCTGTGCCGCATCTTCTCACCTGAGCCCCACACAGCTCTGTCTGCATCCAGAATCTGCCAAAATCTCCCATAGAAGGCTTTCAGCCCATGCTCAGAATTTCACTTAGCCTTTCTGTCAGTTTCGGATCATCACTTCTTAACCAAGAGAGATTCAAATTCAATATGAGGCGTGAATAGGAAACAGACAATATCACCATTCTCTTCATTCATTCATTTATTCATTCATCCGTGCATGCATCCATCCATCCATCCACCCACCCATCCATTTGATTACCACCGATTGAGGCCAACTCTGTGCCTGACACTGTTCTAGACACTGAGGATAAAACATTAAATAAGACAGATAAGGTCACTACTCTCACAAGAATTGCATTTTAGAGCAGGTAAGCAGAGAACAATCAAACCAATTAACACAAAGCTGTTAGCTAGTGATAACTGCTATGATGAAAATAAAACAATGTGATGCGATAGGAAGAGACTGGGAAGCTACCCTGGGTTAACTCAGTATTTAATCTTATCAAACCCAATAGCCTCTATTCATAACAAATATAATAGCATTTATGACTCTAAAATGAAATTAATAGATGAGACAATCTACCTCAAACATAATTTGTATAGTATTTTTTATTGGGTTCATTTTGTTATTACTGTTATTATTACTAATTTTTAAAAGTTTCACCTTCACAAGTCATAATTCATAATGTCATGTACATTTTTAGGACTGATGTCAACTCTGGAAAACATCTATCAAGTTTGTTTCACAAGCTGTAAGATATTAGGGCATTTTAAGTTTTCTTCTGCAATAGCTACCTTAAATGTTTTTTGAATTGACAGTACTCATTAACCAGTTGTCATCACCGTCCTTGTTGTAGTGTCATATAAGAAGTTTTGTGTTAGTTTCATCAGTATCAGTTTTCCAGTGAAAATTAGTAAGAAATTTAAATCTTTTCCCATTGAGCTTATATGATTCACTTCTCTTTATTAGTGGAATTTCCAAACAATCCACAAGTTTATTCATTCCTTCTAGTCAAAGTGTAGCTCTTCCTCCTTATGTGTTACTGCTTTTAGTATGATCTGCAGGCTTTTTGTTACACTTTGCTTCTCAGTATCAGAATAATTAATCCATCACTTTTGTTTCACATTCCATTATCTTTTCTTCTGAATTTTGACTCCATTATTTAATGTATAAATAAATTTTAAATGACATAAGAAATATCCTTTATATAAATCCAAATCAAAAGTCTGTAATTTCTCACTTGTTTTTTGAAATATTCCAAAACACTTTTCCAAATTGCAATTAAAACAACATAGTCTAATCTCACCAAATTTTTGAATAAACTCTTTGCATCTGGTTGTGCTAGGCTTTCTGAGTCTTTGAAAAATATGTTTTGGAATCCTTGAAACATTGTTGTATCCATATTGCAAGGCTTAGAACATCCTTAAAACAGGCAGATCATCTCATTACACTTAGATTTCTTAAAGAAAAATCCAAACATGTTTGTTTCAAATGCTGCATATGTGAGAGGAACCCAAAAGGTTTTCTACCGTCTTCCTAACTGTTACAAAATACTGAAGTAGTCAATAACTTCAGGTACTATCAAGGCAGATTTTTCTCCACCAAAATTACGAAAATTCCACATACTTGATCTTTTAAAAGAATGCTGGTAGCCCTTTGCTCTCACCTTTCCTAACAGTTACATGATAACATAACTGACCATGAATACTGTTCAGTGGAAAATTGCATTTGTTGAATAAAGGCACAAATCGATGGTTTTCAGTTAAAGAAAAGTTAAAAATTGTTCAAGGGTGTTTCTATTGTTAATGTAGAATACAATAATCAGGGACTTCGCCAGATGTCCAGTGGTTAAGACTCCTCACTTCCACTGCAGGGGGCACAGGTTCGATCCCTGGTTGGGGAACTAAGACCCCACGTGCTGCCCCATGCAGCCAAAAAAGAAAAAAGAAAAAACAATAATCACCATCTCATCAGCATTCATCACTCCAATATAGACTCTAAGTAATGGAATGGTATTGGATATCTGGCTTGTTTGATTCACTACTTAATTTTGAATACCTTTTCATTATTTTGATTAATTTCTAATATGATTTCAGATAAGTCACATTGTTCTTTTATTCTGACATTTTTCCAAGTCCTTATGCAAAAATAGAATAGAATTTAGCAATTAGTTCAATGATTTCCATGAAATTGCCTTTGTTTAAAGAACACAATTTTTTCACTGTGACCTCTGAAACCATTTTTATTTAAAAATTTAATAGCTGCTGCTACACTTAATGGCATTTCAAAATAATTCAGCATGTTTTTCCTGTTTACTTTTCAAGAAATTGGTCTAGTGCATTTTTATTGGACTTCCATGTATTTCAAGTAAACATGGCCTTCTAGTGCTATGTGGAATGTACTTGACTTTTGAAACTTCTTAATATATTTATCCAGTCCAAAAACCCATCTGATGTAATGTCTGTCTTGTTGAAAACAGTTTACAAACAAAATGATAAATGCAAACCTTTAGTTTTAGAATAGGCTACCCAGGTTCTCATAGCAGTTTGGCCATTTAAAAAATATTTTTTAAATGTATATATCTGTTTGAGAAGTATATGTTTTCCCATGATCTGTTCTGTTTAATTCTCTGTTAATATTATTGATCAAAATTTGGTGGAAAAAAATGAACTCTTTCATTATTCAGTATTGAATGAAATTATTGCTCCTTAAACAGACCACAATGAAAGGTTATGGCAATTATCAAAATCAATGAATTCATCACAGTGAGGTACCTTCTGACCTTCTTTGTGTTCTATTGAATCTACAAAGTTTTTCTACCATCTTCCTTCTTCCGTTTTCTGTTTGTTGTTTAGAAGTGTTTTGATTGCCATAATCACTTTAGTCTCTTCTGTTGGCTATCATGAATCTTTCCCTAATCTTCATGATTTTGATTACAAGAGGCTTTAGTTTCTGTTGTGGTGTAATAAATATTTTTGGCATTTTAAAGTTTCTACCTGTCTTCTTTCTTTCAGTTTATGTTTTTGGCTTCCATAAGGATACCTCCTCATCATCATAGTTAAATAGTGAAATGATCATTAGTACCCGCCCCCAAAAATTCTAAAATTAGGAAATTAGGCATACACAAGAGCAATTCCAATGTGGTTTTTTTGTTTGTTTGGGGGGTTTTTTTTGGCTGTGCCTCACAGCATACGGAATCTTAGTCCCCCCAGCAGGGATTGAACCCACATCCCCTGCGGTGGAAGCACAGAGTCTTAACCACTGGACTGCCAGGGAAGTCCCCCAATATGATTTAAATTGCTGCTACATTGTATAGAGCAATGTAGTTGTGAAATCAAATTCCTTTTATTCTGATACATTGATTTCTTGATGAAAAAGTGTAGGAGTTTTGTGTCTGGAACACTGGTTTCTTCAGATCACTTGACTTTCTTGGTGTCAATTTTGGTGCCATTTCATCTGGAACCACCAGATTTTGAAGGACAAGATGTGGCAAGTATAGTAAAATGCAATCCAGTATTGTCAGGATGCATAAAACACACAACTTCACACGTGTGTATTCACAGTAGGACTGTTCAAGTTCCTGCCCTACAAACACAGGAATTCTGATAAATTCTGTTTTGCATGTTTCCCATTTTTAAAAGCACAGTGCTTTTTAAAAATGTATATGGAACAGAGGAGAACCCTACAGGGCCCCCGAAGTACAAAACCAAGCAGTTCATGGCTATGACAATACAGTCACAGACTCAGTGTCTGATGCATATTCCTGAGTTGTTTTACAGATACTGTAACTATCACCAGAGAAAAAAGCTTACTGCATGATGACCAGCCTGCAGCCTTGACATAAACTGCTCCATCTTGAGCAGCACTGAATCTGTGGCTAACACAGTTCCAAGAACTGGCCTCAAGAGAATGGGATTAACATTATTGCTCATAATAATAAGTATCTTTGTGGGCATCAAAATAACTGTAGCTTGTTCTGCACATATCTGTAAGTGGGCAACTAAAATTGTCAGCAAAGAGATGCTACAGACCCATGTTGACATCTTCTACTCTAAGAATATGGCACCTTATGTCAGCATGAAGTTATAGAAGATGGACCTTCACCTCTAATCCCATACAAGTGGAATGATGTTGACAGTAGGGAACTGAAAGCAGCTCTTTTGCCCCTTTCCTGTTTGTCCATTTCTGTTCCCCTCTAACTTTGAAAGAACCTAATTATAGGAATGAGATCACTAGGCAATTTAAACTAACTCCTGACTTATGCTCTCCTGAATGCACACCAAGCCTTGCCTATGCTGTTGATTCTTTTCCTAGATAAAAAGAAGTAAGAATGAAGAATTAAGTAGTTAAATAATGACTAGCTCTCTACCAATTACTAAGGGTTGCTCCCTAAACAACCCTGCAGGCAGGTTTCACAGGCAAGATGACATCTGAAGAGAGAGTTAGCCAGCCTGCATGCCTGGCTAATGGAGAATGATGCAGAAGTCAACCTCCTGCCTTGATGATTCCCCGAGATTCCCCTGCACCCCCCACCTCAGCCACCTTTTTCCATTTAAAAACTGTCATGGCTGAGCAGAATTTTTGAGTTTGTCTTAGGACATGAGTCCACCTTCTCCCCAGGTTGCTGGCTTTTCTGACTAAAGCATCTTTCTTTTCTATTGATACTTACCTCTCGATTATCGGCCTTAGAGCTGCAAGCAGCCGAACCTGAGTTCGGTAACATATGCTGCATGGTCAAGTATATTCCTGATAGAAGAGGACTTCTAATTTGATAAGTCATCAATGACAATCTGATTCCTGCTTACAGATATACATGTCTGAAAATTGAAAGACTTTTTCACAGATTAGCTTCTGGCTCTATATGTTTCAGACATTGATCCTACGTACCTATAGAGCTGGGTGTCATGATATGACCTCAGGTCCTGCATCTTCATGTCACAACTCTGGGTGAGGTGGCATAGTGAGCTGATGGAGTATTTATTCCTGGAACTCCTTCCATACTGGTACCACTACACTGGTATTGTTACCCAAAAACTGGGTTCGCTTCTTGGTCAGTGTCGAACCAAAAGACCAAGCCAAGAAAGGAGGAAGGAAGGATTTACTACTTGCAGCAAGTAAGGAGAACACTGGGGGTCTTTCCCAAAGCAGTGTCTCCCTGAACAGCTAAATTGGGGAAGTTTTAAGCTAAGGGCACGTGCATATTCATGAAGGGCTTGAGTATAATAGAGTTCAGCATAGAATTGGGGCGAAGATTGACAGAGTCCAAGCTTTAGTTGATTGAAGTCACGAGGGTCAGAAAAGGTCAACATCATCATTCCATCGTCCACCTGGGTGGGGGCCATAGTTCCTGCAGAACTCGAAGTTCCGAAGTTCCGTATCAGGTTGTCATGTATATCCCTTGAGGAGGAACTAGGACTCTGTTTTATCACTGAACTGTTGTTTCTTGACTGCTTTGTTACTGCATTCTTTTGTTCCCTTAAGATCATTAATTCCTGAGACCTGTTCCAGAGCAAGCATTGGAGCCAGGCTTAGATGACAAATGGCTTAGGCCTAAAATGATTTTTCTTATGTCAAGAAAGCCACGCCTAGTTCTCTTTCTCCGGGGAGCCCCTACTGTATCTGCATACAGTATGACTAAATCCAAACTAAATGTATTTGCTACTCGACTTCTCTGAGCTGGATGCCAAGACGCAGGGAAAAGTGTGACGAAGTGGAGATCAGAGTGAAAAGACACAGTGGTCTTGACTGATTTTGGTGAAAATATTTTGCAAGTTTCACAAAATGACATGACCCTGTGGACACATGGCTAGAACTCCTTGTAGGTCCTTGGAAGGGGGAGGTAACAGTGAGGAGCCCTGTGGCCTATACTTCATTCGCTTCCCAGCAAATTCTCCTCTGCAAAGCAATGAAGTGTTTCAAGAGGGAGGGAGTGTTTGCTGTGTCAAATGCTGCCAAGAAGTGTAATAAGATGAGGACTGACATGCAGCCTTTGGATTTAGCAAGTGGAGATCTTGGGTGACCTTGAGGATAGTCATTTCATCGGAAGTAACAGAAGCCACCTTATTAGAATGGATTAAAGAGAGGAGAGTGAGGGGAAGAACTACCAAAAATTTGGCTATGATCTTTCTATACAGATACAGAAAGATTTCCAGGATGTGTTGTTCAGTGAAAGGTAGAGAATAGTGTGTATAATATGGCGCTATTGCTGTATGGTTCCATGTGTATATCTCTCCAAGTACATAAAAGATGCCTCCAGCAATGGGAATCGGCCTTTGGAATTTTTGAAGCATGTGAATGTATTACCTATTTTAAACATTTTTTTTTTTAATGTTGCTGTGATGGGAGGCAATAAAGTGGCTGAAAGCTAAAGGGTGAAGGGAGTGTTGTTTAAGGATGGGCTCTGTTAGGGTAAATTTGTATTCTGACCCAGTAGAGAGAAAGAGAATAATAATGCAGAAGAGGGACTTCCCTGCTGGTCCAGTGGGTAAGACTCCGAGCTCCCAGTGCAAGGGGCCCGGGTTCATTCCCTGGTTGGGGAACTGGATCCCGCATTCCGCAACTAAGAGTTCACATGCCGCAGCTAAGAAGTCCACATGCAGCAACTGAAGATCCTGCGTGCCACAACTAAGACCCGGCACAGCCTAAATAAATAAATAAATATTTAAAAAATAATAATGCAGAAGAGAAAGGAGCTAAATGCCTGAGGGGAGAGGGAAGCCAGAGCTGGTTGATAAGATAAATTTATTCTTACTGTGTTAAGAGAGAGCACCACCTTCACAGTCTTTAAGTGTCTCAGAGTGGGGAGGGCGAAGTCAGAACTTATAAGGTTTTGGACTCTGGTTTAAGGCAGGTCTTTCAACATGGGGTGGGATGGGGGCTTGATTAGGATTAAATGAAGATCGTGATGTGATAGTTTAGGATCTGTGGACACAGAGAAGGGAAGCAGAGGAGGAACAGCTACAGGCAAATTGCAAAGGGTTAAAGAGATTTAAAGGAATCATTCCCAAATGACTCACTATTTTATTTTTCTGGTAAAGTTTGAAGCAAGGTCAATTACGAGAAAGGGTGAGGTAAAGAAAACCAATAAAATGCACCTAAGCCATCAAAAGAAAAAAAATAGAGTAACAGTAAGGTGTGGTGTGCAGGAGTTCTGAAGAGGGGAGAAAGAGAGAAACTATTACTTTGAAAAGTAAACAAGAGAAGGTACTTGGGAAGGATAGTAGGAAAATAGTTGGCTGACCTGCTGGAAGTCCCAGTCTCCCAGATGCAACTCACCCTTCCCCACAGAAAATATTTTAAAACCATTGTCACCCCCAAAGCAATTTTGCAGCCATAGAAATGAAGTCCCTTAAAATGCCTCTGTGTCAACAAAGGTTCTTTACTTCTCATTTTAGGACTAACAAGCTGCTGGAAAGGGTTCCAGATCAGGAGGTATTTGGCCACAGAAGTGAATTCAGGTTTCTACAACTTCCAACATAGAGAATCACTCAAAACTTTGAAATTATAATGTTTTCTGGCTTCTAGTCTTTTCAAGGTTTTGAAGGTCTTAAGGCCAAGTTTGAATCAGAGGTCAATGTGTGATAAGCTTCCCCTCCCCCAGAGTTTTTACAAGGAAAGGGGAATGTTTACTGCCATCGTCCAGGTTACCCTTTACCTCGTGACTTGTGTAGCCTTGACACATAGCAAGCATTCAATAAATAATAGCTGCCATATAATCCATATAATTCCTTATTTGCTTTCCAGCATCTTATCCCAAACAGAAGATAAAAGGACTCAGTGCACTTGACACACTTGAGACACTGGGAACTCCTAGAACTATTTGGAAAGAACTTGAGTCTCTTCAGAGATGGAGTTTGGAGAAATGCTGCTTTGGAAATAATATTTTGACCTTGGTTGTCACTCAAGGCAAGGCTGGTGAGCAACAGGGAACAGAGATCCCAGGTATGTTTTATAAAGTGCGTAATATGTTGTGTTCATTCAATATGGAACAAAATGAGACAATCAGTAGTTCTAAAGGACTCATTATGGATGAGAGAGAGAGGTTGGAGCCTCATCATATTAAATGATGAAGACATGATAAAAACTGGCCTAAAATTGGGGCATAACTTAAATATTCACATCCAACAAATTGAATCACGCTATTCAAAAGTTAACTGGGAGGGCTTCCCTGGTGGCACAGTGGTTAAGAATCTACCTGCCTCGAGCCCTGGTCTGGGAGGATCCCACATGCCGCGGAGCAGCTGGGCCCGTGAGCCACAACTACTGAGCCTGCGCGTCTGGAGCCTGTGCCCCGCAACGGGAGGCCGCGATAGTGAGAGGCCCGCGCACCGCGATGAGGAGTGGCCCCCGCTCGCCGCAACTGGAGAAAGCCCTCGCACAGAAACGAAGACCCAACACAGCCATAAATAAATAAATAAATTTATAAAAAAAAAAAAAAAAAAGAATCTACCTGCCAATGCAGGGGACACGGGTTCGAGCCCTGGTCCAGGAAGATCCCACATGCCACGGAGCAACTAAGCCCATGTGCCACAACTACTGAGCCCTCATTCTACAACTACTGAAGCCCGCATGCCTAGAGCCCATGCTCCACAAAAAGAGAATTCATCACGGTGAGAAGCCTGTGCACCACAACAAAGAGTAGCCCCCGCTCGCTGCAACTAGAAAAAGCCCTCACAGCAACGAAGACTATGCAGCCAAAAATAAATAAATAAAATAAATAAATTTTAAAAAAAAAGAAAAAAAAGACAATTGGGAGATTTACAAAACAAATTAACTCATAGTGCAGCATACACACGCATCCAGGAAGGGGATACACATTTCAAGTTGTGTGATATATGCCTTCTGTTCTCAGTCTTGTCTGTATCTCTGAGGGTGTATGAGTAATTTCCTTTGGAGGTAACTGTAAAATTTTACATTCTAAGCCCCGAATGCTCTGGTCTTGTTTAGCTCCGTTCTGGGGATGCCTTGATTATTGCTTGTTGCCCAAAACAAATCTCATTTAACTTCTATTAAATAGAAAATAACTAAACAAAATGGCACAAAAGAAAAGCAAAGTTACTAATCCTGCTAGAGTTACAAAAACAAATCCATTCAATTGTTTATGAATATTTAGCGAATATTTTGGAGTTTGATGTTGAGTATTAATTTTATTGTGGTTTGTGTAGAGATTGGAGCAAACCAGTTTTTTACAGTCTGAGGTTTAATAAAATAATGTTTTCAATGACTTGTTCACAAGTCATACCGACAATGCAGAACTATGAATGATGTGCTATCTCCCTGTTCTGGGGATCTTTGGCACACCATGAGGTACCCTGGGAGTGGATGTATTCTGATTTAAAACATCTTAACGTGAAAGTACAGGTATAGACCATTAAATACACAGCTTTCATTTAACTGTTTAACGTTATTGTTATATTAAAATTTATTCATTTGTCTAAGAATTTCTGACACTCCACTGCACAGAAAGTATTAGGTGAAAAACTATGGGGGATAATAGAGGTAATTAAGATGGCATCTAGGGTCAAAGATTTTGCACTTGAATCAAGATGATACTTAGAATCCACTCAACACCATGCTCAGTCTTAAAACAAACAACTTGGGAGTTCCCTGGCGGTCCAGTGGTTAGGACTCCGCACTCTCACTGCCAAGGGCCCAGGTTCAATCCCTGGTTGGGGAACTAAGATCCCACAAGCGTACGATACAGTGCAGCTGAACAAACAAACAAACAAAAACAACTGAATCTATAGTTAGTTTCTGTTTAAAGTTAAAGGCAGTCCTACATTTCATACACTATGAAGTTGAAAATGGGAAAAGGTTTGCATTCCTGTTCAGGACAAGGAATGACCCAGCAGGATGATGAGTCTTCTTACCTATTAAAGTATTTCTAAAGTAATACAGCTTTATCACACCTGCCACTTGGCTGACAGTGATCACCTGACTTCAAAGGTGGTAAAATGGGAAACAATACAACAGTAAGCACCCACCTACCCACCACGCTGCTTAGATACAGATAAATTGCCCTCACAGTTATGACCCCTTGTGCATACCTCCCGTCATGTCTCCCTCCTTCCCACCCTAGAAACAGTCCCTGTTCTACACTTTGAGTTTATCATTCCTTTGTTTCCTCTCCAGTTTTACCAAAAATGTACCCTAAAAAACACATTGTTTGTTCTTGTTTATGACTTGGTCAATAAACAGAACTATATCACACAAGTTCTTTTGTGACTTGCTTTTTTACTCAAGCTTAGTTGAAATTCATGCATGATAATGTGTATGGCTGTTATTCATTTTCTTCCTTCCTCCCTTCCTTCCTCCCTTCCTCCCTCCCTCCCTTTCTTCCTTCCTTCCTTCCTTTTCTTCCTTTCTTCACTGCACGGCATGTAGGATCCTAGTTCCTCAACCAGGAATCAAACCCATGCCCCCTGCAGTGGAAGTGGAGTCTTAACCACTGGACCACCAGAGAAGTCCCTGCTATTCATTTTCATCACTATATAGTGCCTCAATAGCTATCTATAGAAATATTTATCAATTTTTCTCGGGTCCTGCTGTGAGCCCAGTCATGACTAAAGCTGTTTATTTTATTGAAGCTGAGGGGGTGGGGCTAATTGTGGCCAAAGCCAAATCATCATCATCATCAACATCACTTATATCGCAATTATTATTAACAACAAAAACATGAGGGATTAGTTGGAATATCAAGAAAAGTTTTGAAGCCATTTTGTAGGTGAGGAATTATGAGTAAAAGAAATCACCCTTGAGAAAAATTATAAAGGTAAAATCTCTGTGATTGGTAATTTTTTTGAATTTTGGAAGTGAGGAAAAGGGAGGGTCAAAGATGAAAGAATGGTGGAATCATGAACTGAAATAGGAAAGCCAGGCATTAGAAATGATCAACTATGTTGTGTCTGAAGTACAGATGGAATATCCAGGTCAGGAAATACGTTGAGGATAAAGGAGTAATTTTAAGTAGAACCTTTGAAAAGGTGATCATCAAAGTTTGTGCATTGTCTAGAGGGAGTTGAAAGGAAAAGGCTCAGGATATAGTCTTGGAAAATGCCAATGTAACACATCACAGCTGCTCTTTCCCAGCAGAACAGGACCCAACTCTTTCTTCAAAGTTTCCCTCAAGTGTTTCTGAGAGTTCTTTTTTTTTCTTTTTAATTTTATTTATTTATTTGGTTGTGCTGGGTCTTAGTTGCGGCAGCTGGGCTCCTTAGTTGTGGCATGCGAACTCTTAGTTGTGGCATGCATGTGGGATCTACTTCCCTGACCAGGCATCAAACCCGGGCCCCCTGCATTGTGAGCGCAGAGCCTTAACCATTGCGCCACCAGGGAAGTCCCTCTGGGAGTTCTTGAAAACTTCCATTTCCCCTTTGCTTTGCTGGAAACCTTTGCCACTTCACCTCACTCAGGTGGTCCTGTCACCTCCGTTGGACAATATGCTGTTTCTGTGGATCCTGTCCCTGGTGTGGTGCCACAACTGCAACATTTGGTTGGGATGTGGGAGTGAATGCCTATCTCCCTGTTATGGACTGAATTGTGTCCCCCTAAAATTCATATATTGAAGTTCTAACCCCTAGTACTTCAGAATATTACTGTATTTGGATAGGGGGTCTTTAAAGAGATAAGGTAAAATGAGGTCTGTGGGTGGACCCTAATCCAATATGACTCTTGTCCTTTTAAAGGAATTGGGACACAGATACATACAGAAGGAAGACCACGTGAAGTAAAGGAGCAAGGCCTCAGAAGAAACCAGTCCTGCCAACACCTTGATTTTGGAATTCTAGCCTCCAGAATTTAAAGAAAATAAATTTCTAAGTCACCCAGTCTGTAGTACTTTGTTACGACAGCCCTAGCAAACTAATACACTCCTTTTTGGAGCTAGCCTGTGTTAGAATGGAACCAGGTTGGTAGGCTCTCCTAGTAGCAGATACTTCACTACACTTTGGGTCACTTCTCTCCACAGACTACCAAGGCTTGTTACTTCAAAGTCAAGTGTGTCATGTGTAGATTCCCAGGAGAATGCATAGCCCCTCATACACAGAAATGGTGGGTCTGTCCTATAAGATCTTCAGGTGTGCTTGGGCATGTCTAAATTTAAATAGTAGTCTCAACCTACGGTTACATTTACTGGAAGGGAAAAGGAGTTTGTGATAAGGAGAGGCAATTAGGAATGTGGTCTGTCTCAGAAGGTGAGAGGCCATGGGAGAAGCACACTCCACAGAGAGAGTGTGGGCCATCTCAGACAGTGAGAGGCCCCAAAATATGGGGTGGTTAGTTTTTATGGGCTGGGTAATTTCATAGGCTAATGAGTGGGAAGATTATTCCAACTATTTTGGGGAAGGGGCAGAGATTTCCAGGAATTGGGCCACTGCGCACTTGCTGACCTTTTATGGTCAGCCTCAGAACTGTCACAGTGTCTGTGGGTGTGTCATTTAGCTGATGTATTAAATAAGCGTATATTGAGGCTCAAGGTCTGCTGGAAGTCACTCGTCCTCCATCTTGGACCTAGTTGGTTCTAACCAGTTGATGATGTGTCTTCAACAGCTATGTCATTCTTTTAAAGGTTGTGCCTTCCCCCTTCCTGTCTTACCTGGTCTCAGGACTTAATGAAGCTCAGGTTCTTTGTGTCTCAACACAGAAAGAATTCAGTAAGAGACAAAGTGATAGGTAAGACGTGGACTTATTTAAAGAGACACACATTCCAAAATGTGTCTCAAAAGGTGAGAATGGCCTTGGGAGAAACACACTCCACAGGCAGAGTGTGGGCCATCTCAGAAGAAAAGAGACCTCAAAATATGGGGTGGTTAGTTTTTATGGGCTGTGTAATTTCATAGGCTAATGAGTGGGAAGATTATTCCAACTATTTCAGGGGAAGGGGCAGGGATTTCCAGGAATTGGGCCACACCCCACTTTCTGACCTTTTATGGTTATCCTCAGAACTGTCATGGCACTGGTGGGTGTGTCATTTTGCTGCCGATGTATTACAGTGAGTGTATACGGAGGCTCAAGGTCCACTGGAAGTCAAATCTTCCACCATCTTGGACCTTGTTGGTTCTAACCAGTTTTTGTCATGTCTTATGGCTATGCCATTCTTCTAAATGCCCCGCTTCCCTCCTATTTCACTATTGGATTAGAGCTCCCCCATTATGAGGCCTCTCTCCTTGACTTGTAGATGGCCTGCTTTTCCTCTGTCTTCACGTGGTCTTCCTTCTGTACATATCTGTGTCCAAATTTCTTCCATTTATAAGGACAGCAGTCATATTGAATCCGGGTGCACCCACATGACTTCATTTTACCTTAATTACCTCCTTAAGGATCCTATCTCCAAACAGAGCCACATTGAGGGTTAGGGCTCCAATATATGAATTTTGGAAGAACACAATTCAGTCCAAAACAGATTAGCTCTTCAAAAACCAGTCTCATTCAAAGTGAGATCTGAAGTTTCCATAGAAGTAGCCAGGTAGAGTGCAACAGAAGTGTGCCTCAGACTGCAGGTAAAGCATGGCCAAAAACCAGGTTATAAGAGAGAATATGGCACATTAGGAAACTAAAGGTAGTTTCCAGATAATTCTAGAGGGTAATTAGATAACCCTGGAAGGCCTTGGAGTCATGATAGAATTAGGACTTTATCTTAGAGCAATAGGAAGCCAGTGGAATGCTGTAAGCAGGAAAGTGGCTTAATTTGCATTAATTACTTTGGCTATTGTGTGGAGAGTGAACTGAAAAGTAGCAACAATGGAGATAGAAAGGCAACTTAGGGGGCTCTTCCAATCAGGTAGGTAAGATGGTGGTAAGAATGGAGAGAAGTATACAGAATTGAGCAAGTCTCAGGATGTATCGATAGAATTGACAGGACTTGCTAATGGACTGGGAAAGGAGGAATAAACTGAGGATGATGCTTAGGTTTCTGAGTTGAGCAGATGGGTGGGAAGTTGGTGCCATGCTCTGAGATAGAAAACAAAGAAGCAGATGGTCAGGGGGAAGGAAGGATGGTGAGCTCAGTTTTCAATATATGGAGTTTTAGATGTGTGAATCATACAAGTAAAGATGTTCACAGCCTTATCAGCTAGCTATTTCAATCCCTGTTTTAGAGAAGAAAGTAAAAAAACAAAAAAACAAAAAACCCTGAAGTTTCAAGAGGTTGAGTAAATTGTTTATTCACACCCAGGTTTATCTGACTCCAAGGGCTATGCCTTTTCTACTATAGCCCTCAAAATTTTATGCACAACTCTGAGTCAGAATTCACAATTTTTTGGATTTAGAAAGCTAATATGGTGCCTATACTCTGTATTATAGAACACGGACTGGGGCAGTATCATAATAAATACCACATTAATAAATCATCAATGAGTTATGTGAATATACCGCTAAGTGGGATAAAGAAGGACTATGATTAGTCTCATGATAGTTCAGGATAGGTTTTGCCACGAAATGGGTAATATAAAACTTTCTGTTTTCAGGGTATACTAGATTTTTGAATTGTGGATAAAGATGTACCTTCTAGGATAATGGAATATCATGGAAGTCAAAGGAATACAGTTTCAAGAAGAAAGTGGTGGTCAGTGGTGTCAGATGTTATTAAGAGATGAAGGGCAAGGATTGAAGAAAAAGTCATTAGACTTGGTGATCAAGAAGATAATAGTGACATCTTCAAGAGTATTTCCTTTACTGGTATAAAGTACTGAGAGCACAAGGCAACTTTTTTTTTTGGCTGCTTTGGGTCTTTGTTGCTGCACACAGGCTTTCTCTAGTTGCAGTGAGTGGAGTCTACTCTTCGTTGTGGTGCACAGGCTTCTCATTGTGGTGGCTTCTCTTGTTATGGAGCATGGGCTCTAGGTGTGCAGACTTCAGTAGTTTTGGCGCATGGGCTCAGTAGTTGTGGCTCACAGGCTCTGGAGTGCATGCTCAGTAGCTGTGGCACATGGGCTTAGTTGCTCCACAGCATGTGGGATCTTCCTGAACCAGGGAGAGAACCTGTGTCCCCTGCATTGGCAGGTGGATTATTAACCACTCCACCAAGGCAACTTTTAAGGAGTTAAAGAGTAAGACAAGCTACATACCCATAGGATGGTTAAAATTAAAAAGACAACAAATACAAAGTATTGACAACAATTTAGAGCAAGTCGCATTTTCATTCACTGCTGGTGGTAGTGTAATTAGCTTTTAAGCATTTTGGAAAACTGACAATATCTACTAAAGCTGAATATTTGCATAACACATGACCCAGCAATTCTAGAAACATGCTCAGCAGAAATGACTGCCTGTGTGCTCCAGAAAACATGTACAAGAATGTTCATATTAGTTTTGTTTTGGAGTAGTGGTAGGTTCATGGGCATTAATTATATTATAAATAAATTAGCTACAAATAAATAAAAGTGCCATACATGGACTATTGATGACAGTTGGACGTGAATCAAGGATTATAATTAATTCAAAATTGTGCACTGATCTACAGATTCAGTGACATCCCTATCAAACTACCAATGGCATTTTCCACAGAACTAGAACAAAAAAATTCACAATTTGTATGGAAACACAAAAGACCCCAAATAGCCAAAGCAATCTTGAGAAAGAAAAATGGACCTGGAGGAATCAAGCTCCCTGACTTCAGACTATACTACAAAGCTACAGTAATCAAGACAGTATGGTACTGGCACAAAAACAGAAATATGGATCAATGGAACAGGATAGAAAGCC
This sequence comes from Balaenoptera borealis, assembly GCF_965194805.1. Classification (NCBI taxonomy): domain Eukaryota; kingdom Metazoa; phylum Chordata; class Mammalia; order Artiodactyla; family Balaenopteridae; genus Balaenoptera; species Balaenoptera borealis. The sequence continues at coordinate 823,267 of NC_138874.1, read as the reverse complement.
CAGAGATAGACCCATACACATATGGTCACCTTATCTTTGACAAAGGAGGCAAGAATATACAATGGAGAAAAGACAGCCTCTTCAATATGTGGTGCTGGGAAAACTGGACAGCTACATGTAAAAGAATGAAATTAGAACACTTCCTAACACCATACACAAAAATAAACTCAAAATGGATTAAAGACCTAAATGTAAGGCCAGACACTATCAAACTCTTAGAGGAAAACATAGGCAGAACACTCTTATGACATAAATCGCAGCAAGATCCTTTTTGACCCAGCTCCTAGAGAAATGGAAATAAAAACAAAAATAAACAAATGGGACCTAATGAAACTTAAAAGCTTTCACACAGTAAAGGAAACCATAAACAAGACGAAAAGACAACCCGCAGAATGGGAGAAAATATTTGCAAATGAAACAATGGACAAAGGATTAATCTCCAAAGTATACAAGCAGCTCATGCAGCTCAATATCAAAAAGACAAACAACCCAATCCAAAAATGGGCAGAAGACCTAAATAGACATTTCTCCAAAGAAGAGATACAGATTGCCAACAAACACATGAAAGGATGCTCATTAGAGAAATGCAAATCAAAACTACAATGAGGTATCGCCTCACACCGGTCAGAATGGCCATCATCAAAAAATCTACAAACAATAAATGCTGGAGAGGGTGTGGAGAAAAGGGAACCCTCTTGCACTGTTGCTGGGAATGTAAACTGATACAGCCACTATGGAGAACAGTATGGAGGTTCCTTAAAAGACTAAAAATAGAACTGACATATGACCCAGCAATCCCACTACTGGGCATATACCCTGAGAAAACCATAATTTGAAAGAGAGTCCTGTACCACAATGTTCATTGCAGCACTATTTACAATAGCCAGGACATGGAAGCAACCTAAGTGTCCATCGACAGATGAATGGATAAACGAGAGGTGACACATATATACAATGGAATATTATCCAGCCATAAAAAGAAATGAAACTGAGTTATTTGTAGTGAGGTGTATGGACCTAGAGTCTGTCCTACAGAGTGAAGTAAGTCAGAAAGAGAAAAACAAATACCGTATGCTAACACATATACATGGAATCTAAAAAAAAAAAGGTTTTGATGAACCTAGGGGCAGGACAGGAATAAAGATGCAGATGTAGAGAATGGACTTAGGACACGGAGCGGGGGAAGGGTAAGCTGGGACGAAGTGAGAGAGTAGCATTGACATATATACACTACCAAATGTAAAATAGATAGCCAGTGAGAAGCAGCTGCATATTACAGGGAGATTAGTTTGGTGCTTTGTGACCACCTAGAGGGGTGGAATAAGGAGGGTGGGAGGGAGATGCAAGAGGGAGGGGATATGGGGATATATGTATGCATATAGCTGATTGACTTTGTTATACAGTAGAAAGTAACACAACATTGTAAAAAATTATACTCCAATAAAGATGTTACAAAAATTGGTTTCCATCAGCATGTGTGGAAAGATTTCATTTATGCTCACGTAAAAACTAGACAAATAGGGCTTCCCTGGTGGCGCAGTGGTTGAGAATCTGCCTGCTAATGCAGGGGACACGGGTTCGAGCCCTGGTCTGGGAAGATCCCACATGCCGTGGAGCAACTAGGCCCGTGAGCCACAAATACTGAGCCTGCGCGTCTGGAGCCTGTGCTCCGCAACAAGAGAGGCCGCGATAATGAGGGGCCCGCGCACCACGATGAAGAGTGGCCCCCGCTTGCCGCAACTAGAGAAAGCCCTCGCACAGAAACGAAGACCCAACACAGCCATAAATAAATAAATAAATACCCCCCCGCCAAAAAAATTAAAAAAAAAAAAAAAACTAGACAAATACAAAATGGATTTGGCCACTTGTTTTGAATTTTAGCACTGAAAAACAAAGAACAACTGCAACAACAACAAACTGTGCCCTGAGTTCCATATAAAAGGAGGAGAGGTGTAGGTTGTAAACGAGAATGGTCCCTAAGGATGTACTACTTCTTCCAAGTACACTGATTATAGAAGCAAAGGAAGAGGTAGGAGGGTAACTGATGGCAGTCTGTTTATGGGATGTGTTTCTCCCAGGGCCACTCTCACTCTCTGAGACAGACCACATTCTATCTATGGAATGTGTATCTCTCTAAATAAACTGCTTTCACTTTACTATGGCTTGCTCTTGAATTCTTTCCTGCAAGAAGCCAAAGATCCACACTTGGTGGCCAGTTCTAGGGACTCACTCAAGTCCTGGTGAAACCATGTGCCTCAGATTGGGACTCAAACCCGTGTGCCAGGACTCGAACCCAGCCTAAACCCAGATTAGGAGTTGAACCCAAGTGGCCGGGACTCAAACCCTGCCAAAACACACGGTCTTTTAACTGTGATCACACATCTGGTTTCAGGACTTAATGAAGCTCAGGTTCTTGACGTCTCATCCCAGAAAGAATTCAGTGAGAGACAAAGTGATAGGTAAGAAGTGGATTATTTATTTATTTATTTATTTATTTATTTTTAGGATATGTGCTTTTTTAAAATAAATTTATTTATTTTTGGCTGCGTTGGGTCTATATTGCTGCACATGGGCTTTCTCTAGTTGCGGCAAGTGGGGGCTACTCTTTGTCACGGTGCGTGGACTGCTCATTGTGGTGGCTTCTCTTGTTGCGGAGCTCGGGCTCTAGGCGTGTGGGCTCCATTAGTTGTGGCACACAGGCTCTAGAGCGCAGGCTCAGTAGTTGTGGCGCACGGACTTAGTTGCTCTGAGGCATGTGGGATCTTACTGGACCAGGGCTCAAACCCATGTCCCCTGCATTAGCAGGCAGATTTTTAACCACTGCGCCACCAGGGAAGCCCGTGGATTATTTAGAGAGCAACATACTCCACAGAGTGTGCACCCTCTCGGAAAGTGAGAAAGGCACCAGGGTATGGGGTTGTCAGTTTTTATAGGGGTGGGTAATTTCATAGGCTAATGAGTGGGAGGAGTATTCCAGCTATTTTGGGGAAGGAGCAGAGATTTCCAGGCATTGGGCCACCGCCCACTCTTTGATCTTTGATGGTCGGCCTCAGAACTGTCATGGTGCCGGTGGATGTGTCATTTAACTTGCTGATGTGTTACAATGAGCATATACTGAGGCTCAAGGTCTAGTGGAAGTCAACTCGTCCGCCATCGTGGGCCTATTTGGTTCTAATCAGTTTATGTCGTGTCCTTGGGCTCTGTCATTCATTTTTTCTTTTAATAAATAAATAAATTTATTTAAAAATAAATAAATGAATAAATAAAAAACACACCCTGGAAATTGCCTACTTCTCTTCTTTCTTCACACATCTCACTGGCCACAAGCTAGTCATATAACCACACAGAGCCGAAAGGAGGCTGAAAATGCAGTCTTCATTAGAGAGAACAGAGAGAGTTGATGTTGATGGGCAACAAAATCAATTAGTCTCCACCAAATCAGGTCAGACCCCTGATTACCACTCCAGCCCTGCAGTCTATTGTAACTACCATGATTATCTTGCTTTTGTTAAGTGCCTGAAATCAACTCCTTCTACTCTGGTATCTTTCCTTTTCCATTAAAATCAAGGGTCCCATTTAAACTGCATCCAATTGCATCATTGATTTATGGAAATCACTCATGAAATTGCTTTTTGGAGATGCTGGTACTCTACTCCCCAATGCGTTTTTGTCTTCTGGGCCCTCTTGAGGATAGAATAGATGTATGGGCAGGTCACACATGATACATCTTTTACAGCATTTCTATTTTTTTTAAATTTATTAATTTAATTAAATTTTTTTATACAACAGGTTATTAGTTATCTATTTTATACATATTAGTGTATAGATGTCAATCCCAATCTCCCAATTCATCCCACCACCACCACCACCCCCGCCACTTTCCCCCCTTGGTGTGCATACATTTGTTCTTTACATCTGTGTCTCTATTTCTGCCCTGCAAACCAGTTCATCAGTACCATTTTTCTAGGTTCCACATATATGTATTAATATACGATATTTGCTTTTCTCTTTCTGGCTTACTTCACTCTGTATGACAGTCTCTAGATCCATCCACATCTCTACAAATGACCCAGTTTCATTCCTTTTTATGGCTGAGTAATATTCCATTGTATAAATGTACCACATCTTCTTTATCCATTCGTCTGTCGATGGGCATTTAGGTTGCTTCCATGAGCTGGGTATTGTAAATAGTGCTGCAGTGAACACTGGGGTGCACGTGTCTTTTTGAATTATGATTTTCTCTGGGTATGTGCCCGGTAGTGGGATTGCTGGGTCATATGGTAATTCTATTTTTAGTTTTTTAAGGAACCTCCATACTGTTCTCCATAGTGGCTGTATCAATTTACATTCCCACCAACAGTGCAAGAGGGTTCCCTTTTCTCCACACCCTCTCCAGCATTTGTTGTTTGTTCATTTTCTGATGATGCCCATTCTAACTGGTGTGAGGGGATACCTCATTGTAGTTTTGATTTGCATTTCTCTAATAATTAATGATGTTGAGCAGCTTTTCATGTGCTTCTTGGCCATCTGTATGACTTCTTTGGAGAAATGTCTATTTAGGTCTTCTGCCCATTTTTGGGTTGGGTTTTTTGTTTTTTAATATTGAGCTGCATGAGCTGTTTATATATTTTGGAGATTAATCCTTTGTCCGTTGATTCGTTTGCAAATATTTTCTCCCATTCTGAGTGTTGTCTTTTTGCCTTATTTGTAGTTTCCTTCGCTTATGAAAAGCTTTTAAGTTTCATTAGGTCCCATTTGTTTATTTTTGTTTTTATTTCCATTACTCTAGGAGGTGGATCAAAAAAGTTCTTGCTATTACTCTAGGAGGTGTATCAAAAAAGTTCTTGCTGTGATTTATGTCATTGAGTGTTCTTCCTATGTTTTCCTCTAAGAGTTTTATAGTGTCTGGTTTTACATTTAGGTCTCTAGTCCATTTTGAGTTTATTTTTGTGTATGGTGTTAGGGAGTGTTCTAATTCCATTCTTTTACATGTAGCTGTCCAGTTTTCCCAGCACCAGTTATTGAAGAGACTGTCTTTTCTCTACTGTATATCCTTGCCTCCTTTGTCATAGATTAGTTGACCATAGGTGCGTGGGTTTATCTCTGAGCTTACTATCCTGTTCCATTGATGTATGTTTCTGTTTTTGTGCCAGTACCATATTGTCTTGATTACTGCAGCTTTATAGTATAATCTGAAGTCAGGGAGTCTGATTCCTCCAGCTCCTTTTTTTTCCCTCAAGACTGCTTTGGCTATTTGGAATCTTTTGTGTCTCCATAAAATTTTAAGATTTTTTGTTCTAGTTCTGTAAAAAAATGCCATTGGTAATTTGATAGGGATTGCACTGAATCTGTAGATTGCTTTGGGTAGTATAGTCATTTTCACAATATTGATTGTTCCAATCCAAGAACATGATATATCTCTCCATCTGTTTGTGTCATCTTTGATTTCTTTTATCAGTGTCTTATAGTTTTCTGAGTACAGGTCTTTTACCTCCTTAGGTAGGTTTATTCCTACGTATTTTATTCTTTTTGTTGCAATGGTGAATGGGATTGTTTCCTTAATTTCTCTTTCTGATCTTTCATTGTTAGTGTATGGGAATGCAAGAGATTTCTGTGCATTAATTTTGTATCCTGCAACTTTACCAAATTCATGGATTAGCTCTAGTAGTTTTCTGGTGGCATCTTTAGGATTCTCTATGTATAGTATCATGTCATCTGCAAACAGTGACAGCTTTACTTCTTCTTTTCCAATTTGTATTCCTTTTATTTCTTTTTCTTCTCTGATTACCATGGCTAGGACTTCCAAAACTGTGTTGAATAATAGTGGTGAGAGTGGACATCCTTGTGTTGTTCCTGATCTTAGAGGAAATGCTTTCAGTTTTTCACCATTGAAAGAGATGTTTGCTGTGGGTTTGTTGTATATGGCCTTTATTATGTTGAGGTAGGTTCCCTCTATGCCCACTTTCTGGAGAGTTTTTATCATAAATGGGTGTTGAATTTTGTCAAAAGTTTTTTCTGCATCTATTGAGATGATCATATGGTTTTTCTTCTTCAATTTGTTGATATGGTGTATCACACTGATTGATTTGCGTATAATGAAGAATCCTTGCATCCCTGGGATAAATCCCACTTGATCATGGTATATGATCCTTTTAATGTGTTGTTGGATTCTGTTTGCTAGTATTTTGTTGAGGATTTTTGTATCTATATTCATCAGTGATATTGGTCTGTAATTTTCTTTTTTTGTAGTATCTTTGTCTGGTTTTGGTATCAGGGTGATGGTGGCCTCATAGAATGAGTTTGGGAGTGTTCCTTCCTCTGCAGTTTTTTTGGAAGAGTTTGAGAAGGATGGGTGTTAGCTCTTCTCTAAATGTTTGATAGAATTCACCTGTGAAGCCATCTGGTCCTGGACTTTAGTTTGTTGGATGATTTTTAATCACAGTTTCAATTTCTTTACTTGTGATTTGTCTGTTCATATTTTCTAGTTCTTCCTCGTTCAGTCTTGGGAAGTTATACCTTTCTAAGAATTTGTCCATTTCTTCCAGGTTGTCCATTTTATTGGCATAGAGTTGCTTGTAGTAGTCTCTTACGATGCTTTGTATTTCTATGGTGTCCGTTGTAACTTCTCCTTTTTCATTTCTAATTTTATTGCTTTGAGTCCTCTCCCTCTTTTCCTTGATGAGTCTGGTTAAAGATTTATCAATTTTGTTTATCTTCTCAAAGTACTAGCTTGTAGTTTTATTGATCTTTGCTATTGTTTTTTTTGTTTCTATTTCATTTATTTCCGCTCTGGTCTTTATGATTTCTTTCCTTCTGCTAACTTTGGGTTTTGCTTGTTCTTCTTTCTCTAGTTCCTTTAGGTGTAAGGTTAGATTGTTTATTTGAGATTTTTCCTGGTTCTGGAGTTAGGCTTGTATTGCTATAAACTTCCCTCTTAGAACTGCTTTTGCTGCATCCCATAGGTTTTGGATCATCGTGTTCTCATTGTCATTTGTCTCTAGGTATTTTTTGATTTCCTCTTTGATTTCTTCAGTGATCTCTTGGTTATTTAGTAATGTATTGTTTAGCCTCCATGTGTTTGTGGTTTTTACATTTTTTCCCCCTGTAATTGATTTCTAATCTCATAGTGTTGTGGTCGGAAAAGATGCTTGATATGATTTCAATTTTCTTAAATTTACTGAGGCTTGATTTGTGACCCAAGATGTGATCTATCCTGGAGAATGATCCATGTGCACTTGAGAAGAAAGTGTAATCTGCTGTTTTTGGGTAGAATGTGCTATAAATATCAATTAAATCTGTCTGGTCTATTGTGTCATTTAAAGCTTGTGTTTCCTTATTAATTTTCTGTTTGGATGATCTGTCCATTGGTGTAAGTGAGGTGTTAAAGTCCCCCCCTATTATTGTGTTACTGTTGATTTCCTCTTTTATAGCTGTTAGCAGTTGCCTTATGTATTGAGGTGCTCCTGTGTTGGGTACATATATATTTATAATTGTTATATCTTCTTCTTGGATTGATCCCTTGATCATTATGTAGTGTCCTTCCTTGTCTCTTGTAACATTCTTTATTTTAAAGTCTATTTTATCTGATATGAGTATTGCTACTCCAGCTTTCTCTTGATTTCCATTTGCATGGAATATCTTTCTCCATCCCTTCACTTTCAGTCTGTATGTGTCCTCAGGTCTGAAGTGTGTCTCTTGTAGACAGCATATATATGGGTCTTGTTTTTGTATCCATTCAGTGAGCCTGTGTCTTTTGGTTGGAACATTTAATCCATTCACGTTTAAGGTAATTATTGATCTGTATGTTCCTATTACCATTTTCTTAATTGTTTTGGGTTTGTTTTTGTAGGTCCTTTTCTTCTCTTGTGTTTCCCACTTAGAGAAGTTCCTTTAGCATTTGTTGTAGAGCTGGTTTGGTGGTGCTGAATCCTCTTAGCTTTTGCTTGTCTGTAAAACTTTTGATTTTTCCATCGAATCTGAATGAGATCCTTTCCGGGTAGAGTAATCTTGGTTGTAGGTTCTTCCCTTTCATCACTTTAAGTATATCATGCCACTCCCTTCTGGCTTGTAGATTTTCTGCTGAGAAATCAGCTGTTAACCTTATGGAAGTTCCCTTGTATGTTATTTGTCATTTTTCCCTTGCTGCTTTCAGTAATTTTTCTTTGTCTTTAATTTTTGCCAGTTTGATTATTATGTGTCTCAGCATGTTTCTCCTTGGGTTTATCCTGCCTGAGACTCTCTGAGCTTCCTGGATTTGGGTGGCTATTTCCTTTCCCATGTTAGGGAAGTTTTCGACTATAATCTCTTCACATATATTCTCGGGTCCTTTCTCTATCTCTTCTTCTTCTGGGACCCCTATAATGTGAATGTTTTTTTTAATTTATTTTTTATTTTTTTTTAACATCTTAATTGAAGTATAATTGCTTTACAATGGTGTGTTAGTTTCTGCTTTATAACAAAGTGAATCAGTTATACGTATACATATGTTCCCATATCTCTTCCCTCTTGCATCTCCCTCCCTCCCACCCTCCCTATCCCACCCCTCTAGGTGGTCACAAAGCACCGAGCTGATCTCCCTGTGCTATGCGGCTGCTTCCCACTAGCTATCTATTTTACATTTGGTAGTGTATATATGTCCATGACACTCTCTCACCCTGTCACATCTCACTCCTCCCCCTCCCCATATCCTCAAGTCCATTCTTTAGTAGGTCTGTGTCTTTATTCCCATCTTGCCACTAGGTTCTTCATGACCTTTTTTTTTTTTTCCTTAGATTCCATATATATGTGTTAGCATACTGTATTTGTTTTTCTCTTTCTGACTTACTTCACTCTGTATGACAGACTCTAACTCCATCCACCTCATTACAAATACCTCCATTTCATTTCTTTTTATGGCTGAGTAATATTCCATTGTATATATGTGCCACATCTTCTTTATCCATTCATCCGATGATGGACACTTAGGTTGCTTCCATGTCCTGGCTATTGTAAATAGAGCTGCAATGAACATTTTGGTACATGACTCTTTTTGAATTATGGTTTTCTCAGGGTATATGCCCAGTAGTGGGATTGCTGGGTCATATGGTAGTTCTATTTTTAGTTTTTTAAGGAACCTCCATACTGTTCTCCATAGTGGCTGTATCAATTTACATTCCCACCAACAGTGCAAGAGTGTTCCCTTTTCTCCACACCCTCTCCAGCATTTATTGTTTGTAGATTTTTTGATGATGGCCATTCTGACCGGTGTGAGATGATACCTCATTGTAGTTTTGATTTGCATTTCTCTAATGATTAAGGATGTTGAGCATTCTTTCATGTGTCTGTTGGCCATCTGTATATCTTCTTTGGAGAAATGTCTATTTAGGTCTTCTGCCCATTTTTGGATTGGGTTTTTTGTTTTTTTGTTATTGAGCTGCATGAGCTGCTTGTAAATCTTGGAGATTAATCCTTTGTCAGTTGCTTCATTTGCAAATATTTTCTCCCATTCTGCGGGTTGTCTTTTGGTCTTGCTTATGGTTTCCTTTGCTGTGCAAAAGCTTTTAAGTTTCATTAGGTCCCATTTGTTTATTTGTGTTTTTATTTCCATTTGTCTAGGAGCTGGGTCAAAAAGGATCTTGCTGCGATTTATGTCATAGAGTGTTCTGCCTATGTTTTCCTCTAAGAGTTTGATAGTGTCTGGCTTTACACTTAGGTCTTTAATCCATTTTGAGTTTATTTTTGTGTATGGTGTTAGGGAGTGTTCTCATTTCATACTTTTACATGTACCTGTCCAATTTTCCCAGCACCACTTATTGGAGAGGCTGTCTTTTCTCCACTGTATATGCTTGCCTCCTTTATCAAAGATAAAGTGACCATATTTGCGTGGGTTTATCTCTGGGCTTTCTATCCTGTTCCATTCATCTATATTTCTGTTTTTGTGGCAGTACCAAACTGTCTTGATTACTGTAGCTTTATAATATAGTCTGAAGTCAGGGAGCCTGATTCCTCCAGCTCCATTTTTCGTTCTCAAGATTGCTTTGGCTATATAATGTGAATGTTGTTGCGTTTAATGTTGTCCCAGAGGTCTCTTAGGCTGTCTTCATTTCTTTTCATTGTTTTTTCTTTATTCTGTTTTGCGGCAGCGAATTCCACCTTCTGTCTTCCAGGTCACTTATCCATTCTTCTGCCTCAGTTATTCTGTTATTGAATCCTTCTAGTGTATTTTTCATTTCAGTTATTGTACTGTTCATCTCTGTTTGTTTGTTCTTTAATTCTTCTAGGTGTTTGTTCTTTAATTCTTCCAGGTCTTTGTTAAACACTAATTGCATCTTCTCGGTCTTTGCCTCCAATCTTTTTCCGAGGTTCTGGACCACCTTCAGTATCACTATACTGAATTCTTTTTCTGGACGGTTGCCTTTCTCCACTTCATTTAGTTGTTTTTCTGGGGTTTTATCTTGTTCCTTCATCTGGTACAAAGTCCTCTGCCTTTTTATTTTGTCTGTCTTTCTGTGATGTGGTTTTCCTTCCACAGGCTGCAGAACTGTAGTTCTTCTTGCTTCTGCTGTCTCAGGCTCTGTCATTCTTTTAAAGTTTGTTTCTTGCCCCCTTCCCTCCTGTTTCACTTGGACATGACCCCATCTTTTCCCTGCAACAGAGAGATAGTGTGGGCCCCTGCTATTAATCTGCCATGCCAGACCTGGACTGCCTTCCTCTAGACTTCCTTTACAGACTTCCATCTTAATTAAGCTATTTTTATTCTGCGGTTTTTTAATTATATGCAGGAAAATACAATTCATAACTAATAAATTTCAATTACATTCCCCATGTAATTTAATCTGGTCAAAGTTGGTTTCTGCTATTTGCAACGAAAAGAGTGCCAACTAAAATAGATGGCACAGGATTCATTGTTATAAGGTCAAAATTTGATATTCCTTGTTTTACTTACTTTAAGACTTATTGTCGGGACTTCCCTGGTGGTGCAGTGGTTAAGAATCTGCCTGCCAATGCAGGAGACACAGGTTCGATTCCTGGTCCGGGAAGATCCCACATGCCACGGAGCAACTGAGCCCGTGTGCCACAACTACTGAGCCTGCGCTCTAGAGCCTGTGAGCCACAACTACTGAGTCCACATTCTGCAACTACTGAAGCTCAGATGCCTAGAGCCCGCACTTCACAACAAGAGAAGCCACTGCAATAAGAAGCTCTCGCACCGCAACCAAGAGTAGACCCCGCTTGCCGCACCTAGAGAAAGCCCGCGTGCAGGAACGAAGACCCAAGGCAGCCCAAAATAAAACAAAATTAAAAAATAAAAAATAAAAAGGTTACAAAAAATAAACTTATTGTCAGTGAATATTGAAGAAAGTACATTTAATATCATGTCTTTATTCAATGATTTTAAAAGATAGAATAATCAATGATTAAAAATACACTGGGGGCTTCCCTGGTGGCGCAGTGGTTGAGAATCTGTCTGCCAATGCAGGGGACACGGGTTCGAGCCCTGGTCTGGGAGGATCCTACATGCTGCGGAGCGACTAGGCCCGTGAGCCACAACTACTGAGCCTGCGCGTCTGGAGCCTGTGCTCCGTGACAAGAGAGGCCGCGACAGTGAAAAGCCCACGCACCGTGATGAAGAGTGGCCCCCGCTTGCCACAACTGGAGAAAGCCCTCACATAGAAATGAAGACCCAACACAGCCAAAAAAATAAAATAAATAAATAAATAAATAAAATCCAGCCATTCATATTAAAAAAAATTATTAAAAAAAGAAATCTCCCTTTAAAAGAAAATACACTGGAAGAGTGGACAACTGTCCAAGATTCTTTCACAAGTAAACATCACGAAAAAAAATGAAGAGTCAGGATTTCTCTAGATTAAAAGCAAATTAAGAGACTAAGAGACAGCAATTCCATGTAAGTTGTGGACTTTGATTGGATCTTGACTTGCTACAATCTTGGTATTTTGGAAACAGTTGGGAAAGTTTGACTATGGTATGGGCTGATATTAAGGAATTAATGTTAATTTTGTTATGTACAACTTAAGGTATTATAGTAGAGAAAAATGTTCTCATTTTTTAGAGATGAATACTAAAGTAATTAGAGGAAAGTAAAATATTATTTAAGATTCACTTAAAAATTTCTAGCAGACAAATAGATGGAGAAAATATGGAAAAATATTAACACTGAATATAGGGTTTGGATATATTGGTGTTCATTATACTATTATACTTTTTGATATACTTGAAATTTTTCATTATAAGAGGTATAAAAACGCAAAAAAGGCTTTAATTATTTATACAGTTACAAAGTAAACTTGATCAAAATGCAGCCAATAATTATGACTTAATTAAGTAGGATATTTGCTTTGTGATCATTGAAGAATTCAAGAAAGTTCTTTATTTCAATCTCACGTAAATTATTTCAATATTGTGGCCCCAAATTCCTTAATTGGTCTATTTTTCTAATTACTCGTCTCACTTCCCCCAAAATGTAAACTGGAAGAGTGTGATCAACGTGGCAGTCAAGCCGTGGAAGAGTCAATTAGAGTCCTGTGGATTTTAGAACTGGCAAGGGAGAATTCAGCATGGAATAAAGCTGAAGTCTGGCTAGCCTCCATGTATGCTGTAAGAATTCTTTGGCTGCAGCCCTGGTGTCCTAACATCTGAGGTTGCATCATTCTTCTCACAGTTGCTTCTGGCCCAAATGTCAACAGCATGTGATGTAAACAGGTCAGGATAATGTGTATAAGGTGTCTGTCAAATTTTCTCTCCTTTCTTTCTCTCTCTCTCTCCCCCACTCCCCCCAACTCCCCGCTCCCTCCCTCCCTCTTTCTCTTTTTCCTTTTTCTTTCTCCTTCCCTCCCTCCCTCCTTTCCTCCCTCCTTCCTTCATTCCTTACTTCCTTCCCTCCCTTCCTCCTTCCTTCCTTTTTCTTTCCTTCTTTTTCCTCCTTTCCTTCTCTCTCTCTCTCTCTCTCTCCTTGTCCCTCCTTCTCTCCCTCCCACCCTCCCTCCCTTCTCTCCACCCTTCTTTCTTTTTGTTTGCTTATTTTGGAAACTCAAGCTTACATAGGTTCAAGACAGATTTCCCCCCAAGGACTTTTCAGTTCCCTGAAGGGTGGAAAAAGTATAAAGTCCTGCAAAAAAGACCATTTCAGAAGTAAAGAATGCAGTGAGAGTGAGAAGTAAAAGATTCAATTAGTGGTAAAATGTTTACTTTTTCTGTGCCGCTTTGCTATGAACCCTTCCTTCCCTGAAGCCCTCACATGTCTTCCCAGAATTGTCAGTCAGAGGTCTCCCGTGCTTGTGTTGCTTAGGTGGAATGGCAGCAGGGAGCATGGAACACAGAGGGACTGAATAGGCTAACAATGGACTTGAGAATCTTGGCAACTGAAGAAAATGTTTTTAAAGGAAGCTGGAGGCAAATCTCTCCTAGAAAACTTCAGGAAGAACAGTTTCTGAACTTCTGCCTATGACTTCAATCATTTCTTTCCTACCATTCAGTTTCTAAGTCTTCTCTCATTTACATTGATTTAAAAGTAATTGAACTCCATCTTCCAATATCTCATGATTCCTTTGATCCTTTTCCAATATGTGACTACTCTGTTTGAAATAAAGTCCAGTGGACCAGCATTTTGCATCAGAGGGTCAGAGCAAGAGGTAGAGCTGGAAGTTTGAGGTCTGTGTAATTGGAGATGGTGATTATAATAGCTAAAGGGACTTGATTAGAGATGCCTCAGTGTTCTGACATGTCTGAAAAGAAAATATAGGTGAAAACTGTTTCCTTCATGCCTGACCCAGCACAGATCAACAGGTGAATTATTTTTTATAGATGGAAACAAGGCAGCCCTCCTGGTGTACCAGCAGGTGCACGTCCAAGGACATTTGGGATTCTGGAGAGCTCTCTTCTGCTCCCTTAGTTGAGAAACACCTAATGTAAAGTTGGTTGAATCATTGCCTTTCTGCCTTTATTTGACAGACTTTTCCCTGGTGTCAGCTTACTGGTAAGAAACCTGCCCTGAAATTCTACTTTCCTTGGCCTCCCCTCTGTTGAGCTTTGTTGAGTAGAATGCCTGACTCCTGCCTAACTTGGCTCTCTTCATCCTGGCTCAGGCTGAAGCGACTGGACAGCTTGGCTCAGAGTCCAAGGAATTAGAGACTGCAACCTTGTGGCTACCCTCCCCCTCCCTCACGTGGCCTGTTCCTGCCCAGTCTGGTTTGTGAATAGTTCTTGGCAATTACCCCAGAGGAGACTAGAGCCACTAACAATAGCAACTCTCTTTTTAGCTCGAATCTCTTGGTACCCAGGACCTGAACTTAGGAAAACCCAAAATAACCTATGTAATTACAGTGGGTTACCCTAACAGTCTATTTCTGCTATTACCAACCTTAGATGTCACTCCAGTAGATATTTAGCTGCTTGTAGTGGAAAGAGTACCGGGCTTATGGCCAGACAGACCTAGATTCAAGACCTAGCTCGGCTATTTACTAATTTTATGACACTGGGCAAGCCACTAATTTGAACCTGTTGGAATTGAATGGGTGCCCGCCTGTACATGTAAGTGCTTGGAAACCTGCAAAGTCTTATACAAAGTTAAACCATTGCTATTGGGAAATGGAATATAGTTTCAAGAAAAGAAGAAATTTAAATCTTCAAGAAACAAATGAATCAACTTTTTTACCCTCTGTTCCACACCATGCTCAGTCTTAAAAACAAACAATTAAAACTATAGGTAGTTTCCATTTAAAGTTAAAGGCAGTCTTCCCCCTTTGTTTATGATGAAGTTGGAAATGGGGAAGGATTTGGCAGTTCCTTTCATATCAAGGAATGACAAAGCAAGATGAGTCCTTACACCTAGTAAGTACAGGAAAGAGGGTTATCCACTTAACATGCTAACTATGCCAGCAAACTGGTTTTCTCTGAAGTTTAGCCATTATTTTTATCACTTAAATTTTTATTTTGTATGTAGGAAAAGAGATTGGTTCTTCAGATTTAGACATATTTTTGCACTCTCTCACTAATTAATTAATTAATTTATTTATTTATTTTTGGCTGTGTTGGGTCTTCGTTTCTGTGCGAGGGCTTTCTCTAGTTGTGGCAAGCGGGGGCCACTTCTCACTACTCTTGTATAAACAGAGCAGGACCCTGTGGGGCGCTACTGGGTACAAATCCTTTCCATGTTTCTTGTTCGTAGGAAATAAGCTTCATTCAGCCTCCTTGACCTTCTCTGAGTTCCAAAGGGCAGATTCAAACAGTGGCTCATCAGGGAAGGGAGGGAATGCAGAAAAAAAGGAGGAGCAGTCAAGAAACAATAGTGCAGTCCTGGGGCAGGGTCATGGTTTTGGCCAAAAATGCCTTCTCTCATATCAAGAAAGCCAGACCTGGTTCTCTTTCTCCAGGGATTCCCCCCCCGCCACAACCCCAACCCTATCTGCTTCCACTGTTATTGCCCCTTTGGCAGACCCTATAGGTTTTGTGACAAAGACAGTGTGCTTGGGGTGAATTCACTGGACAGTCTATAAACACAGAAGCTGTGGGAGTACACTGGATTCTTTTCCCCACAGTAAAGTCAGAGGAGGGGCCACACACACCTCAAGGACTATGTGATGGTTCTTGATGCTGACCTTGTGCTAATCCCCTTCTCCATGGAGCCCCTCTGCTTAAGGGGAGAGAAATAATAGAAGCAGAGAAAACAGAACAGGAGACCAGAAGTGTCTGTTCCCCCCTCTTCCTGTAACGGAGCACATCAAAGACTTATAACCAGAAAAACTTTTGAGGTCAATCCAAGATCCCCTTGATGCAGGAATCCCCTCTAAGCACCTCTGTCAAATGATCTTTCTAGTTTTGTTTGAACGGTTCTGGGACCAGGGAGAGCACTATTATAATACCCCCAGTGAGCGTCTTCACAAACTTTAAAAAAATTAATTAATTAGGCTGCTCTAGGTCTTAGTTGAGGCACGTGGGATCTTTGCTGCGGCATGCGGGCTCTTAGTTGAAGCACATGGACTCTTAGTTGCAGCATGCAGACTCCTAGTTGTGGCATGCAAACTCTTAGTTGTGGCATGCACGCGGGATATAGTTCCCCGACCAGGGATTGAACCTGGGCCCCCTGCATTGGGAGTCCAGAGTCTTACCCACTGGACCACCAGGGAAGTCCCTTCACATACTTTTATTTTCTATACTTGTTCTAGCATTTCTGTAGAGATTGCTCAGTCAAGGGCATGCACATTTTACATTTTGATAGCAGGCAACAGATTGTGCATATGTTCACACACCCATGTTATAGTGATTAATACAAACGCAGGGCATGGCAGTCATGGTGTTTCAGGAAAACAAAGTTGGGGCACGTGAGGATGGTCATGTGCCAGGTCTCAGGTGAGTCCCTGGGAAGGGCCGCCAAGTGTGGGTCCTTGGCTTCGTGCAGGAAAGATTCAAGATTGAGCCACAGTAAAGTGAAAGCAGGTTTATTCAGGGACATACACACTCCATAGACAGAGTGTGGGCCATCTCAGAAGACGAGAGGCCCCAGGGTACGGGTTGTCAGTTTTTATAGGCATGGGTAATTTCATAGGCTAATGAGTGGGAAGATTATTCCAACTATTTTAGGGAAGGGGTGGGGATTTCCAGGAGTTGGGCCACACCCCACTTTTGGACCTTTTAGGTTAGCCTTAGAACTGTCATGGTGCTGGTGGGTGTGTCATTTAGCTAATGTATTACAATGAATGTATAATGAGGCTCACGGGTCTACTGGAAGTCACTTGTCCATAATCTTGGACCTAGTTGGTTCTAACCAGTTCATGTCATGTCCTCAATGGCTGTCATTCTTTTTTTTTTAAATAACTTTATTTATTTATTTATTTATTTATTTATTTATTTATGGCTGTGTTGGGTCTTCGTTTCTGTGCAAGGGCTTTCTCTAGTTGTGGCGAGCGGGGGCCGCTCTTCATCGCGGTGCGCGGGCCTCTCACTGTCGCGGCCTCTCTTGTTGCGGAGCACAGGCTCCAGGCGCGCAGGCTCAGTAGTTGTGGCTCATGGGCCTAGTTGCTCCGTGGCATGTGGGATCTTCCCAGACCAGGGCTCGAACCCGTGTCCCCTGCATTGGCAGGCAGATTCTCAACCACTGTGCCACCAGGGAAGCCCTGTCATTCTTTTAAAGGTTGTGCCCTGCCCCCTTCCTGTCTCAATGGGAAGGCAGATTACAGTTCAAACAAAGAAAGAACTCTCTAATTTAAAAAAAAATGGATCACAACGGATCACTTTGAGGTAGTAAGTGTTCAAGAAGAGATTGGAGAATCTGATGCTGTAGATGCGTATAAGATTATGCCACCAAACAAAGTTTGTGTGCCTGAGGCACAGTGAGGCCAAATAAACATTGCAGTTTGGAGTAGAGAAAGGTTTATTGCAGGGCCAAGCAAGGAGAACGGGTGGGGGACTTCCCTGGTGGTGCAGTGGTTAAGAATCCGCCTGCCAACACAGGGGACACAGGTTTGAGCCCTGGTACGGGAGCAACTAAGCCCATGTGCCACAACTACTGAGCCTGAGCTCTAGAGCCTGCAAGCCACAACTACTGAGCCCATGCACCACAACTCCTGAAGCCCGTGTGCCTAGAGCCCGTGCTCCACAACAAGAGAAGCCACCGCAATGAGAAGCCCGTGCACTGCAACAAAGAGTAACCCCTGCTTGCCGCAACTAGAGAAAGCCTGTGCACAGCAACGAAGACCCAACACAGCCAAAAATAAATAAATAAATGTATTTTTAAAAAAGGATTATGGGTGGCTTGTACCCAAAAACCCTGAACTCCCTGGTAGTTTTGGGGGAAAAGTTTTTATAGGCAAAATTTGGGGTGAGGGCTGCAGAGTGTGTGCCTTTCTTCTGATTGGTTGGTGGTTAGTTAACAGGGTGATGTTCCAGGAATCTTGCTCTCAGCCTGAAGTTGCCATTCTCCACCTGGGTGGGGGCCTTAGTTCTGCAGAAGAGCTCAAAGATATTATATATTCCTTGAGGAGGAACCAGGACCCTGCCCCAAGGCTGCACTATTGTTTCTTGACAGCCCCTCCCTTGTTTCTGTATTCCCTCTCTTCCCTGATTAGCAACTGTTTGAACCTGCCCTTTGGAACTCAGGAAAGGTCAAGGAGGCTGAATGACGCCTATTTCCTACAAACAAGAAATGGGGGTTGGGGGGGGAATTCCCTGGAGGTCCAGTGGTTAGGACTCAGTGCTTCCACTGCAGGGGGCATGGGTTCAATCCCTGGGGAAATAAGATCCTGCATGCCACATGGCGCGGCCAAAAAAAAAAAAAAAAAAGAGAAATGGGGGACACGGAAAGGATTTGTACCTGGGAGCCCTACAGGGTCCTGCTTGGTTTCAATTAGAGCAGCTAATATCTAAGGAATGTCTGAAATCGGGCCTTGAGGTATACTCTGGAAAAGCACACTAACCTCTCCAATGTGGCAAGTCCCTAAGTGGTGGTGAAGCTGTGCAACTCAGATTGATACTTGAACCCACACGCTGGGACTTGAACCCAGCCAAAACCCAGATTGGGACTTGAACCCACCATATTTTGACTGAAATCACACCTGGTCTCAGGACTTAATGAAGCTCAGGTTCTTTATGTCTCAGAACAGAAAGAATTCAGAGGGAGACAAAGTGATACGTGAGAAGTGGATTTATTTAGAGAGAAACACACTCCACAGACAGATTGTGGGCCGTTTCAGAAGATGAGAGTGGCCCCAGGGTATGGGGTTGTCACTTTTTCTAGGAGTGGGTAATTTCATAGGCCAATGAGTGGGAGGAGTATTCCAGCTATTTTGGGGAAGGGGTGGGGATTGCCAGGAATTGGGCCACCACTCAATTTTTGACCTTTATGATTGGCCTTGGAAGTGTCATGGCGCCTGTGGCTGTGTCATTTAGCTTGCTGATGTGCTACAATGAGCATATACTGAGGTTCAAGGTCTAGTGGAAGTCGACTGGTCTGCCATCTTGGACATATTTGGTTCTAATCAGTTTACATCATGTCCTCGGGCTATGTCATTCTTTTAAAGGTTGTGCCCTGCCCCCTTCCCTCCTGTTTCAGTGGCCCATTGAGGATTGGGTTCTTTTACATGAAATTCACTTTCCAGGTGAGCCACAGAGAGCACTGAAAGCTTTGCAGCTTTTAAATGTTCCCCCAAACCCACTGGCCCCATCTTGCTGAGTTGCAGCAGAGATGTACTGCTGAGCTTTTCCCATCTCTGCTTCAGTAATAGGCATGTCCACCTGTGTCCCCAGCTCGGATGGCCTGGGGATTTCTACAACCCTTTATTGATAGTCTCAGGAAATAAATGGGCTTTTTCTAATAGGCTAAGGAGTCTTCCATGTGTCTGAAAAGATACAAACCTGCAGGTAGAAAAAAACGGCCACTGGCAAGCTTCAGGCATAGCTGCTGTTCCCCATACTTCAAGAGAAGCAGCTTGGATAGCTCTGAAGTCTTTGCAGGCCTGCAGCCTCTTCCTGTGATGATCTGGCCACGAACAGCACAGTCTTCATAGCCTGTGGCTGGTCAGGCCAACAGCATGACAGCAAGTGGCAGAGAATACAGCTGGCAGATGCAATGTCCATGTCACCATTTGGACATGGTTGTAAACATCTATCAGGTCTTGCCGTTTGCCGATCTGAATGAAGTTGCTCTCAAACACATAGTCTCCTTCCTTGTCCAGCTGTTGCTGAAGTTCCCCTTAGAAATATTAAACTTGCCCACTGCACAGCCAGCCACTGTAGGAGTACTGCAGTGACATGGATTCACTGCTCATGGTTATAGTTTATCAAGAAAGCTCTGCCTCTGGATTTCATCCCCATGAAGGGGTCTTAATAGTTTTCTTTGCCATATAATAAATTGTCACAAACTTAGTGGCTAAAAGCAACACACATTTATTACCTCACAATTTCCATGGGTTAGGAATTTGGGAATGGCTTTGATGGGTCCTCTGCTCAGGATCTCACAAGGCTGCAATCAAGGTGTAGGCCAAGGCTGGGGTCTCACCTAAAGCTTGGGGGTGCTCACCTAAAGCTTGGGGTCCTCTTCCAAGCTCACAGGGCATTTTTTTTTTTTCCCGGCCACGGCTTGCAGGATCTTAGTTCCCCCACCAGAGATGGAACCTGGGCCCTCCGCAGTGAAAGCATGGAGTCCTAACCACTGCACCGCCAGGGAATTCCCAAGCTCACAAGGCTTTTGAAAGAATTTATTTCCTTCAAGTTGCACAATTCATGGTGCCTCTATCACAGCTGTTTCCTTTACAGCATAAATCACAATTATTTTTTACCAGTGAATTCCTTGACAGAAAGAACCCACCATAGTGGTTTAGCACATAATTGTTAAATGAATCAAGGATTACATATGGTTATTTGTGACCCATATTATTTTCTTCATTAGTTTGTTAGCAACTTGAGAGCGCAGCCCTGAATCATTTGTTTGTCTCCCTCCAGCAGGGTCTAGTCCAGTGCATGGTTTAGCATTACTCTAATCTCGTTTCTGGAAAAAAAAATCAGGTGCAAGAATAAAGGTGGGGACTTGAAAGCAAGGGAGAATGTGGCAAAGCAGAGTGAATCTGGGAAGAGTTACGCTGGAAGGAAATGGGAGAGACCAATAGCAGAAGTCAGCCACTTTTACTTAAATTCCAGCAACAAGGCTGTACCTCCTCACGTGACGTATGCGGAAGCTGAAGACATGCTTCTCGCGAGAGGAAAGATGGACCGCGAGAAAGTGTACGTTTGTCCGTGCCCCGCCTTCCCTGAGCCCCACCCACTCCCTGTCCTCCCTCCCACCTTGAACCAGCCGCGTGTGACGTCGTGACGCGTGCGTGGCCGCGGCGCGGGGGGCGGGCCCGCGGCGCCGCGCCGGAGGAGGAAGTGGTGCGGTTGTTGCTCACTCTGCGCCCGCCGCTGGCTCCCGGGGCGCGGAGTGGGGCCACAGTCGCCGCCGCTGCGTCGCGCTCTCCAGCTGTTACCCTCCATGTGCCC
Organism: Balaenoptera borealis; assembly: GCF_965194805.1. Taxonomy (NCBI): domain Eukaryota; kingdom Metazoa; phylum Chordata; class Mammalia; order Artiodactyla; family Balaenopteridae; genus Balaenoptera; species Balaenoptera borealis. The sequence goes on along the minus strand of NC_138874.1, from coordinate 802,300 downwards.
GGGCTCCGTCGCTCCCCTTCCTCAGGCCGCCGCTTACCCCGGGGTCTATGGAAGTAATGGAAGGACCCCTCAACCTGGTGAGTGGCCCACAGAGGGTTGCGTCCGCCCTCGGGCGCCTTTGCCTCAGAAGCCCGGTCTCGGCGTGCAGCTGACCCTCGAGGCCGGGGGGCGGGTTTGGCACGGGTGGTCCTGAAGGCTGGGGGCGCAGGCAAGGCGCGGCCCTACAGCGGCTCCGGCCAAGCCACGGCAGACGGCCCCTCGGGGATCCCTGGGAAGCTCCCGCCTCCCATTTCCCGCCTCCTCCAGGCGCCACCTGCCTCAGGGCTCTGGGCGAGGGGCTCCCACCAGCGGGGGCTGCCACCTCTCCAGGCCGGAGGAAATGCCTCCAAGCGCCACGTAACCACCTCTCTGCAGCCTGGAGAGGCACTGAAGCCGGCCAGGGCAGAAATGGTGTGTAATACTGGTTCTAACTTCCAACACAGGGTCTGAAGTCTGAGCCTCCCCACTGTGGAGAGATGGAGCATAACGTATCTGACCCCCGTTTCCCTTCACCCATTTCTCACCTGTATTCAGATGCATAGACTGAGACTTCCCTTTCTCAAATAAATTAGAGACAGCTGGGAAAAAAAGACGGGGCCGTCCCTGTTTTTAGCTCAGTTTCAGCCCATTAGGCATCATGAAAATACGGTAGATGTTTGCCTTTCTCAGAAACAGCGTTGCTGGTCACTTATTATGTTTTTAGGCACCTCAGGTGTAGCGATTAAAACAACAATGAGAAACACGAGTTCCGTTCCACCTGGCCACAGCATCTTTTGGTTTCCCAGAGAAGGCGTCTGTTTTGGATACAAAAGTTAGATTACTTAAAGTTGCAGACAGACAAGAGGAACTTTTTGCAGTTCAACTGCGATGATGGGATTGGAAAAAAAGGATGTGTGGAAAATTATTAGTTTCTCACGTTGGAACTCTGAGAACCCTTGTGTGGGGCTGGATTTAAACCATTCTGTAGAGAATCAGTAGAGCCTCGTGGTTTAAGAGTATAGATTCGGGACCTAAACTGTTTGGATTTGAATTCTGACTTTGTCACTTAATAACTGTGAACTTGGGCAAATTAGTTGACCTCACTCTTTGTGGTTTGTTGTGAGGATTGAAAGAGTAAATAGGTGTAAAGGGCCTAGAACAGTACCTGGTACATAGTGAAGTGTAAGAGTTAAGCTATTATAATAATCAGACCAAAACTCTTAATTTAAAAATCTCACTTGTGAAGTAAGGTTTGGACTTGGTGAGCTTAAAAAGTTTAAGATTCTAGGACCTAAAGCTGTGGTTCCCAGATGACTGGTGCCAGGTTAGCCGCTATGAGTACCTTGCAGTTTTATTAAGTTATGCCCTGCCCCCATTGTTTACACTTAAAAAGAATTCGACTAGATTTGTTATTTTTTTCTTTTTTTAAAGCCAGGGAAATGCCTTGCAGTTTTCTTGTTTTTAAGGTGACATATAGTTGGCAATGATGTATAGTGAATGGCTCAATACTGAAACTTCACAGGAATATTATTAGAAATAACCAGCACTTTACAAAATGCTTCCAAGTTCAAGTTCAAGTGTCCTTGCAAAATGACCATTGGGTTCAGTTCCAGTTAACTTCACTTTATTTGGCTGCTTGCTGCAGCATAACCCCAGCCAACTGCCCCACTAGTGTGTGGTAGCTTATGAAAAGACTGGAACTGGGTGACAGTTGTAGGTGGAGCAGCAGAGTGACCAGTTTAGGAAAAATTAGTTAGATGGTGGCAATGGTATTATCTTTTTATAGAGGAGAATTTTGCATAGTCTTGTTAAGGAGTCTAGCATAATTCCATAATCCAGCCATAAAATTTATGTATCAGAAATTTGGCATCTTGAATTCTTAAACCATTTGAGATTTGAAAGATCTGAGTTCTAGCATAGCTGTTTGATGGAAGGTAACAGTGGAACAGAGATTAACATTTACTTGAATCGTTTTACCTGTGCTGCTGAGTACCAGTGACAGGCCTCTGAATTTGTTCTCGCTCAGTTTTAGAAGACTGGGGTTTTTCCCTCCTCTGTTGTCCTATATATCGTTGTAGCTTATTTATTTCATACATAGTTTGTACTCCCTTAGTCCCCTACTCCTATCTTGGTCTTCCCCCTTCCCTCTCCCCACAGGTAACCACTAGTTCTCTATATCTGTGAGTCTGCTTTTTTGTTATATTCACTAGTTTTATTTTTTTGATTTCACATATAAGTGATGTTGTACAGTATTTGTCTTTCTCTGACTTATTTCACTTAGTATCGTACCCTCCAAGTCCATCCATGTTGTTGCAAAGGGCAAAATTTCATGCTTTTTTTACGGTTGAGTAGTATTCCGGTGTGTGGGGCTGCGTGTGTGTGCACATGTATCTGTATGTACATACACACACACCACGTCTTCATCCACTCATCTGTTAATGGACACGTAGGTTGCTTCTATATCTTGGCAATTGTAAATAATGCTGCTGTGAACATTGGGTTGCATGCATCTTTTCAGATTAGTGTTTTCGTTAGAAGACTGAATTTTTTGAAGACTCTCACATTCTTTTATGTCAGCAGATGTTCAATCCAGGATACAGTTGACTCAACATGAGAAGTACTTCTCAATGCTATGGTTTTGAGTGCTTTTGAACATCCCATTAGCATATACTAGCTTTTTTTAATGACATCATAGTGTAGTCCAAATTGATTGCATAAGGACTTATTATAGTACCTAGATTTATAATCATGTGTCCTCAGAGCATCCTTGGAATTTAGTAAGAATTGCTTCCCAGTTTTACAGATAAATAAGCCTAGACAAATTTAGTAATTAGATCAGTGACTCAAGTACATTATGGACCCCACCTTATTTTATTTATTTATTTATTATTAAAAATTTATTTATTTATTTTTGGCTGCGTTGGGTCTTCGTTGCTGTGCGCGGGCTTTCTCTAGTTGCAGCAAGTGGGGGCTACTCTTCGTTGTGGCGCGCGGGCTTCTCCTTGCGGTGGCTTCTCTTGTTGCGGAGCACGGGCTTCAGTACTTGGGCTCGTGGGCTCTAGAGCGCAGGCTCAGTAGTTGTGGCGCACGGGCTTAGTTGCTCCGTGGCATGTGGGATCTTCGCGGACCAGGGCTCGAACCCGTGTCCCCTGCATTGGCGGATTCTTAACCACTGCGCCACCAGGGAAGCCCCACACCTTATTTTAATATCATGACTTCTTTCTAGCAATGCTTCTGTATTAATGGACTTATAAATTTCATTTCAATGTGGTCCTTATCTATATTGAATTATAGATGCTGTGTCAGTATTTAGTACCTGTGCTCTAAGTTAGGTTTGCAGTAAGGGCTTGTAGGCTTATTGCCTCACAGTGATTTTTTAAGATATGGAAGAGACCAGTTTGAAATAGTCATTATAATATATAGTACAGATATTCTGGTTTTTGAAGTTGGGCAAAAGAAAAATAGGATAAATCGTATTTACATTGGTGGGGGGGGAATAGCTAGTCTTTGGACTCTGAATAAGTTTTGTTACATCAGTTTTTTTCTTTTTGTCAATTTTTAATATGGAAAAATTCTAACATATAAAATTACTTAGTATATATTTAGGCCTTTCTTTCCATACATTTAATTTTGGCAATGCAAGTGCTAGTAGCAAATGTCAAAACTTGTGTGAGATAATTTCTAGTTCTTTGTTTTGTTTGCAGCCTATTTGGGAAGTGATGTCAGACTTTAATTTACACATGACTGTGTTGCTCATGCTTTGCTTACCTACTCTGCAAACTCTGAGGACATGGTCCATGTGACTGTGTGACCATAATTGTATTCTTTGTTTGACCCTTTTAAGAGTGCTGAGAATATATATGTTTGTTGAGAAACTGAGCTGCTATTCAGAGTGCTCAACTCTTCTCATCTAAGAAAAGGAATCAGATATAGTCCAAAGAATGGCCTTGTACGTATTGGGGGTCTTTGTAACTATTCCATGTTAGTTATATTGGCAATAAAAATGAAATCTTGTTGCCCTGAAAAATGTCAAGGAAAATTTCATCTTGTCACAGGCTAGGCTAGGCTAGGCTTAATGGAAGCACTCTGGGGTAAGGCCGTAGAGCACTAAGACTTATCCAGTAATTACAGAGTGCTGGAGTTGGCATCAGGCACTTACATGTATTATTTGTTTTGTTTTCTTTGTAGCTGTATGAGATATTTCCCCATTTTACAGATGAAAACTTAGAACTGCAGAGTGAGTGGTGATAGTTGGATTTGAAAGCAAGATTCTAAATAAAATATCTAATCTTTCCGTTATATCAGTGTTTGCCCATTTGTTTTGACTGTGATCCACAGTGAGAAATTTTTACATAATGACTAGTACACACATACCTAAGTGTATGTTACTGCAGAGCTTGCTACACTATGGATGTGCCTCCTGGAATTGTGCAAAATGCAGGGAAACTCATAAATTTCACCGAAAACAAGACAAAAAAGTAAAAGCCTGAAGCATATGATGCTGTGTGTGTGGGGGGGGTATAGTGCTATATATGATGCACTCTAATATTTACTATTAGAGCTTTTTAAATGCTGATTGTGACCCACAGATTGATTTCAGGACTCATTACTGGGTTGCATCTTGTAATTTGTCTTCACAGCAGATGGTGGCAGTTGTTAAAAAAAAAAAAAAAAAGCTAAAGTGGAATCTTATGGAAATTGACTTAAAATCAAAAAGGTTTTCTTGGATCTCTCTAATACTTGAGCAGTTATCCTAAATACAGTTGCATTACGTTACTTAGATAGTTGATTCAGTACTTACAGTTAGGAGATACTACTTGCCTTTAGGAGACTCACAGTCAATTGATTCGGAAATGGGGAGTGAGTGAGTTTTCTCCTTTGCTCTCCATTGAAGCACTGCCACAAGGTTCAAGAGTACATTAGATTTTCCTCTGTCACCTTATTGTGTTTGGTATGGTGTTCCTTTTTTTTTCATCTTTACATACAGTTTTCCCCAAGGACACAGAAATAAATAAATAGAAAATAATAGAGTGTAATACTCTTTTCCTTTGGGAAAGAAGACAATATTGAACCTGTAGTTTTAAGGCAGTTCAGCATGTAGTTCTTGGTGAGGGAAGTCGCTTGGTAATCTAGCTGTACTTAGTATTTTTGTTGGTTGCAGGTGATAGAAACCCACTTCAGATTAGCTTAAATCAAAAGGGATAATTTATTGGAATCAAAAGAAAGGTGCAGGAAGGGCAGGACTACAATGTAGGTGGGTCTAAGAACTTGTGGGACCTGGGACTCAAAGATAATCAGATTTTCCCACTCTGCCTCTTCAAACTTTATTGCTTTACTCCTTCTCTCTCCAGATCTACATTTTCCACCTGGCTAATTCCTGAGTATCACATTAGTTATAACTACTTAAAGCCTTCTTGACATGACCTCTGGTCCTGAGTTTGAAAATCTGTTGGAACGGTTCTTTAGGTGTCTAGGGGACAAGGTAATATAAAAATATGGCATCTTCCATAGGAATCTTATTGATTGCCTAGGAAGAAGAGCATTTCACAGAGAGGGGTGGGGCATGTGGAAAGTGTTGGCTGTTTCTGATGAGAATTCAGCAAGGGAGGAATTTGTACAGGGCACATGGAGTAAGACATTACTAAATCTGAAGATTTTGTACTTTTTATAAAGGTTTTAGAACATTTTGTAGTATTGTGCTTTCATTTTTACTCAGGGAGTAGGAAACTGCTGGTTAAAATGTCCTCAGGATTGGATGGATGAAATAGTGAATGAAGTAAATGTACCAATAACTAGTTTTCTGTAGCTCTGTATAGATGTATATACATATGTATAGTTGTTTATCTTAGACTTTTAAATTTAATTTTATTTATTTATTTATTTTTGGCTGCGTTGGGTCTTTCTCTACTTGCGGTGAGTGGGGGCTACTCTTTGTTGTGGTATGCAGGCTTCTCATTGTGGTGGCTTCTCTCGTTGCGGAGCACGGGCTCTAGGTGTGCAGGCTTCAGTAGTTGTGGCTCGCGGGCTTAGTTGCTCCGTGGCATGTGGGATCTTCCCGGACCAGGGCTCGAACACGTGTCCCCTGCATTGGCAGGCGGATTCTTAACCACTGCGCCCCCAGGGAAGTCCCTTTATCTTAGACTTTGATGCAGAGTTTTATTCTGATATTTACTGTGAAATACAGTAATGTTCTCTTGGCATTTAAGAATCTTTGGTTTTGTTACCAACCTTCAGCATAACCTCTCCCATCCTTCTATCCAACTAACTGTTCATTGATCCACCCAACATTGTGAGCAATTACTGTCTATCAGGTACTGTTCTGGACATCAAGGATTTGACAGTGAATAAGACAAAGTCCCTATTCTTACAGAACTTTTATCCCATTCTCTAGTTTTCTTTTCATCTGTTGTGGTCTCTTTCTCCCTTTACCAACTTAAGCATAGTTATTTTGAGTTCCTTGCTATTCCAATACATGGATAATCTCTGGGTCTGTTTCTGTTGTCTTTTTCTCTTTGTTATCAGTGACATTTTCCTGCTTGACATGCCTAGTAACTTTATTGTGTATTACACATTGTGGATGATGTGTTGTAGAGATTCTGAATTTGTTATCTTCCTCCAAAAATGTTAAGTTCTGGCTGGCAATTAAAATACTAGCAGATCACCTTGATCCAGTCTAGGCTTGATTTTAGGCTTTATCAGGGTGGATCTATTTCAGCTTTGCCCATAATGCCTAGAATGTAGTCCTTACTCCTAGGGCTAGACTTTGAGGTCTCAACTCAAAGCCCCAAGTATTCACCAAAGTTATACTCTCTCTAGGCCCAAACTGCAACCTGTCTCCCCAACACTGTGTGGCTTCTGAATTCTTTGCTAAGAGGTTCTGCTAGGCTTCCTGGAATTGCGCCCTGTTCATGTGCAGCTTATATGTTAGGTGAGGACCTGAGAGGATTTTTGATGCATATTTTTAGAGTGTCTTCGCTGCACTTCCCTCCAACCCTGGACTCCTTAAAATCTAGTCTTTTTCGTTCCAATCTCCATCTCCTTTGCCCAGTGAGATACTGCCTTCTGCTTGGGCTTTGTTTTCTTGCACTCCATTTTTGAAAATGCACTCAGAAAGAAAGCCAGGGTGAATGCAGGTTTCACTTTGTGCATTTCCCTTTTCTTAAAACTTAGCCTTCTGTTACTTTTTGTTCTGTGTCTGTAAACTGTTGTTTTTATATATTTCGCCCAGCTTTGTAGTTGTTTACAGTTGGAGGGTAAACCATTGCCAGCTACTCCATCCTACCTGGATCAGAGGTACAAATTTCCATGAGAATTTTCAAAGAATTCTCAAAACACAATTAAGGCAGTTTATTGTAAACCCTAAATGCCAGAAACTGCTTTAATATGAGATTGTGGTATCACAAAAGCTAATACTGCCAATATTCAGTGATAGGTTATCACAGCTCTGTAAGGATTGGCCAGTTACTTACTGCTTTCCATATTTAAACATCTATTTTCAAGGAAAGTTTGAGGCAGCTTACAATAAAAGACAGATGGCATACTACTAAAATCTTAGTTACCTATTGAGGTAAATTATTCCAAAATTTAGCAGCTTAAAACAGTGCACGTTTGTTTTCTCACAGTTTCTGTGTGTTAGGAATAAAGGCATGACTTAGCTGGGTTCTTTGCTTCAGGGTCTTTCACAAGGCTACAGTCAAGTTGAGGGTCAGCTGGGGGTGTGGTTCCATTTGAAGGCTCTACTGGGGCAGGAGCTGCTTCCAAACTCATTCACAGGGGTGATGGCAAGGTTTCGTTCCTTGAGCGGTTTTGGATTGAGCACTTCAGTCCCTTGCTGGCTGTTGGCAGGCCACCTCATTCCCTTCTGTGTGAGTCTTTCCTTGGGGCAGCTGACAGCATGACTGTTGGCTTCATTAAAGTAAGCAAGGGAGAGAGAATGTACCAAGGTGGAAGTGACAATCTTTTGTAACCTCATCATGGAAGTGACACCCCATCACCTTGGCGGTATTCTGTTTCTTAGATGCAAGTCACTAGTTCCAACCCACATTTGAGGAGGGGAGATTACATAAGGTTGTGAATACCAGGAGGCAGGGGTCACTGGGAGCCATATCAAGCTGCTACCACAATTGCTGATAGAAAAACAAAGAAAATAAGAACTGAAGCAACAAAGGATATTGAGACAGTATAATCCTTTGGGGCTACATCAAACTAAAAAGCTTAGGCCCAATAGAGGAAATCATCAACAAAATGAAAAGGCAGCCTACCAAATGGGAGAAAATATTTGCAAAGCATGTAGCTGATAAGGGACTAGTATCCAAAACAACAGAAAGAACTCACACAACTAAATAGCAAAAAAAAAGCAAAATATCTGATTAAACAGCAGGCAGAGGATCTGAATAGACATTTTTCCAAAGAAGACATACAAATGGCCAACAGGTACTTGAAAAGATGCTCAACATCACTAATCAGGGAAATGCAAATAAATCAAAACCACAATGAGGTATCATCTCTCAGCTGTTAGAATGGCTGTTATCAAAAAGATAGGAAATAACAAGTAACAGGTGTTGGCGAGGATGTGGAGAAAAGGGAACCCATGTGTGCTGTTGTTGGGAATGTATATTGGTGCAAGCACTGTGGAAAACAGTATAGAGGGCCCTTGAAAAATTAAAAATAGAAATATCAGGACTTCCCTGGTGGTCCAGGGGTTAAGACTCTGCTTCCACTGCAGGAGGCACAGGTTCGATCCTTGGTCCGGGAAGTTCTGCATGCCACATGGTGCGGCCAAAAAAAAAAAAACTACTATCCTGCAGTTCCACTTCTGGATATATTTCTGAATAAAATGAAAACACAATAAACGTCTATATTGGTCTACAAATGTTCTGACACAACTGAATCACCCTTTGAGTGACAAAAAATAAAGTTCAGAAAAGTTTACACTATGTTATTCACTGGAATGGAGAAATCATGTTGCAAAAGTGTGTGAGTGTGTGTGCATGCATGTTTTACAGAAGTGCCAAACGTTACAGAAGTAATTTCCCCACCTTAACTACTCAGGATAATTGCTCATATCTTAGGATTCCCATGGTGAGAAATGAATCAATCTATTTCCTAGATTAAGATCATTAAATGTTTTTTTTTTCACACACACACACTGTATTTTATTTTTACAAGAGATAAATAAACTGACACCAAGCATTGTAAATGGATGACCACAACAAAAGCAACAGTGATTGCAATTACCAAACACGAAACACACTCATACTATATCATAATATTGACATTCAGTCCAGTAATCCTCCACTGTAACAGCTCCTATACTTTGCAATGAAAATTGATTTGTATATTTTTTGCCTGTGAGTCCTTGTGGGATTTTTTTTTTTTATTCAGACAGAAAGTCACAAAAATTATAATCATCCTCATCAGTTCATTCAGTCCCATGTAATTAATTTTTTTTTCATATTGATCTTTTGTTAGCACTTTTATGAATTCATCAGTTTTCCATTAGAGTTCTGAAAATGCTTATTCATTCAGTTCAGCAGTATAGTCAGTTACAAGAAACCTGTACTTGTCAGTCTTTTCCATGAATTCCTTGAAGATGAAACCCTTTTATAGGAACATTTTTGCAAAAGCATTAGAGTACACCCAGAACTGTCTGTAAATGACAAAAGACTTAAAAATGACCACTGTTAAAGATTTGATGAAAGTTCATAATAATGCAATTGACAAGGAAATTTAGTTATTTCTGAGATATACATTTTAAAGTAATAACTAGAATTATGACTTATAACATTATACCAGAACATATAAGATTTTTAGAAATTTCATGTAATGTCTGAAGCATTTATATTAACATATTTCCATACAAATAACCCAAAGAAAGTTTTGTATTAGTTGTTTTGTTTGTTTTTTTATACTGCAGGTTTTTATTAGTCATCAGTTTTATACACATCAGTGTATACATGTCAATCCCAATCGCCCAATTCAGCACACCACCATCCCCACCCCACTGCAGTTTTCCCCCCTTGGTGTCCATATGTTCTCTACATCTGTGTCTCAACTTCTGCCCTGCAAACCAGTTCATCTGTACCATTTTTCTGGGTTCCACCTACATGCGTTAGTATACGATATTTGTTTTTCTCTTTCTGACTTAACTTCACACTGTATGACAGTCTCTAGATCCATCCATGTCTCAACAAATGACTCAATTTCCTTCCTTTTTATGGCTGAGTAATATTCCATTGTATATATGTACCACAACTTCTTTATCCATTCGTCTGTCGATGGGCGTTTAGGTTGCTTCCATGACGTGGCTCTTGTAAGTAGTGCTGCGGTGAACATTGGGGTGCATGTGTCTTTTTGAATTATGGTTTTCTCTGGGTATATGCCCAGTAGTGGGATTGCTGGATCATATAGTACTTCTAATTTTAGTTTTTTAAGGAACCTCCATACTGTTCTCCATAGTGGCTGTATCAATTTACATTCCCACCAACAGTGCAAGAGGGTTCCCTTTTCTGCACACCCTCTCCAGCATTTGTTGTTTGTAGATTTTCTGATGATGCCCATTCTAACTGGTGTAAGGTAGATACCTCATTGTAGTTTTGATTTGCATTTCTCTAATAATTAGTGATGTTCAGCAGCTTTTCATGTGCTTCTTGGCCATCTGGTCTTTTTTTGAGAAATGTCTATTTAGGTCTTCTGCCCATTTTTGGATTGGGTTGTTTCTTTAATATTGAGCTGCATGAGCTGTTTATATATTTTGGAGATTAATCCTTTGTCCATTGGTTCGTTTGCAAATATTTTCTCCCATTCTGAGGGTTGTTTTTTCATCTTGTTTATGGTTTCCTTTGCTGTGCAAAAGCTTTGAAGTTTCATTAGGTCCCATTTGTTTATTTTTGTTTTTATTTCCATTACTCTAGGAGGTGGATCAAAAAAGATCTTGCTGTGATTTATGTCAAAGAGTGTTCTTCTTTTGTTTTCCTCTAAGAGTTTTAAGGTGTCCGGTCTTACATTTAGGTCTCGAATCCATTTTGAGTTTATTTTTGTGTATGGTGTCAGGGAGTGTTCTAATTCCATTCTTTTAAATGTAGCTGTCCAGTCTTCCCAGCACCATTTATTGAAGAGACCGTCTTTTCTCCATTGTATATCTTTGCCTCCTTTGTCATAGATTAGTTGACCATAGGTGCGTGGGTTTATCTCTGTGTTTTCTATCTTGTTCCATTGATCTATGTTTCTGTTTTTGTGCCAGTACCATATTGTCTTGATTACTGTAGCTTTGTAGTATAGTCTGAAGTCAGGGAGTCTGATTCCTCCAGCTCCGTTTTTTTCCCTCAAGATTGCTTTGGCTTTTGGGGTCTTTTGTGTCTCCATACAAATTTTAAGATGATTTGTTCTAGTTCCGTAAAAAATGCCATTGGTAATTTGATGGGGATTGCATTGAATCTGTAGATTGCTTTGGGTAGTATAGTCATTTTCACAATTTGATTCTTCCAATCCAAGAACATGGTATATTTCTCCATCTGTTGGTATCATCTTTAATTTCTTTCATCAGTGTCTTATAGTTTTCTGCATACAGGTCTTTTGTTTCCCTAGGTAGATTTATTTTTAGGTATTTTATTCTTTTTGTTGCAATGGTAAATGGGAGTGTTTCCTTAATTTCTCTTTCAGATTTTTCATCAACAGTGTATAGGAATGCAAGAGATTTTTGTGCATTAATTTTGTATCCTGCAACTTTACCAGATTCATTGATTAGCTCTAGTAGTTTTCTGGTGGCATTTTTAGGATTCTCTATGTATAGTATCATGTCATCTGCAAACAGTCACAGTTTTACTTCTTCTTTTCCAATTTGTGTTCTTTTTATTTCTTTTTCTTCTCTGATTGCCGTGGCTAGGACTTCCAAAACTATGTTGAATAATAGTGGTGAGAGTGGACATCCTTGTCTCGTTCCTGATCTTAGAGGAAATGCTTTCAGTTTTTCACCATTGAGAATGATGTTTGCTGTGGGTTTGTCATATATGGCTTTTATTATATTGAGGTAGGTTCCCTCTATGCCCACTTTCTGGAGAGTTTTTGTCATAAATGGGTGTTGAATTTTGTCAAAAGCTTTTTTGGCATCTATTGAGATGATCATATGGCTTTTCTTCTTCAATTTGTTAATATGGTGTATCACATTGATTGATTTGCGTATATTGAAGAATCCTTGCAACCCTCGGAAAAATCCCACTTGATCATGGTATATGATCCTTTTAATGTGTTGTTGGATTCTGTTTGCTAGTATTTTGCTGAGGATTTTTGCATCTATATTCATCAGTGATACTGGTCTGTAATTTTCTTTTTTTGTAGTATCTTTGTCTGGTGTTGGTATCAGGGTGATAGTGGCCTCATAGAATGAGTTTGGCAGTGTTTCTTCCTCTGCAGTTTTTTGGAAGAGTTTGAGAACGGTGGGTGTTAGCTCTTCTCCAAATGTTTGATAGAATTCAAAGCCATTTGATGGCTGTGAAGCCATCTGGTCCTGGACTTTTGTTTGTTGGAAGATTTTTTTTTTAATTAATTTTGTTTATTTTTGTCTGTGTTGGGTCTTCTTTAATGCGCATGGGCTTTCTCTAGTTGTGGCGAGTGGGGGCTCCTCTTGGTTACGGTGCGCAGGCTTCTCATTGCAGTGGCTTCTCTCTTTGCGGAGCACGGGCTCTAGGCACGCGGGCTTCAGTAGTTGTGGCACTCGGTCTCAGTAGTTGTGGCTTGCAGGCTCTAGAGCTCAGACTGAGTAGTTGTGGCGCATGGGCTTAGTTGCTCCGTGGCATGTGGGATCTTACTGGACCAGGGCTCGAACCCGTGTCCCCTGCATTGGCAGGCAGATTCTTAACCACTGTACCACCAAGGAAGCCCTGTTGGAAGATTTTTAAGCACAGTTTCAATTTCATTACTTGTGATTGGTCTGTTCATATTTTGTGTTTCTTCCTGGTTCTGTCTTGGAAGGTTATACCTTTCTAAGAAATTGTCCATTTCTTCCAGGTTGTCCATTTTATTGGCATAGAGTTGCTTGTAGTAGTCTCTTAGGACGCTTTGTATTTTTGCGGTGCCTGTTGTAACTTCTTTTTCATTTCTAATTTTATTGATTTGAGTCCTCTCCCTCTTTTTCTTGATGAGTCTGGCTAATGGTTTATCAGTTTTGTTTATCTTCTCGAAGAACCAGCTTTTTTATTGGTCTTTGCTATTGTTTTCTTTGTTTTTATTTCATTTATTTCTGCCCTGATCTTTATGATTTCTTTCCTTCTGCTAACTTTGTGTTTTGTTTGTTCTTCTTTCTCTAGTTTCTTTAGGTGTAAGGTTAGATTGTTTACTTGAGATTTTTCTTGTTTCTTTAGGTAGTCTTGTATACCTATAAACTTCTCTCTTAGAACTGCTTTTGCTGCATCCCATAGGTTTTGGATCGTCGTGTTTTCATTGTCATTTGTCTCTAGTTATTTTTTCATTTCCTCTTTGGTTTCTTCAGTGATCCCTTGGTTATTTAGTAACGTATTGTTTAGCCTCCATGTGTTTGTATTTTTTACGTTTTATTCCCTGTAAGTCATTTCTAATCTCATAGCGTTGTGGTCAGAAAAGACGCTTGATATGATTTCAGTTTTCTTAAATTTACTGAGGCTTGATTTGTGACCCAAGATGTGATCTATCCTGGAGAATGTTTCGTGCGCACTTGAGAAGAAAGTGTAATCTGCTGTTTTTGGATGGAATGTCCTATAAATGTCAATTAAATCCATCTGGTCTATTGTGTCATTTAAAGCTTCTGCTTATTTATTTTCATTTTGTATGATCTGTCCATTGGTGTAAGTGAGGTGTTAAAGTCCCCCCCTATTATTGTGTTACTGTTGATTTCCTCTTTTATAGCTGTTAGCAGTTGCCTTATGTATTGAGGTGCTCCTATGTTGGGTGCATATATATTTATAATTGTTATATCTTCTTCTTGGATTGATCCCTTGATCATTATGTAGTGTCCTTCCTTGTCTCTTGTAACATTCTTTATTTTAAAGTCTATTTTATCTGATATGAGTATAGCTACTCCAGCTTTCTTTTGATTTCCATTTGCATGGAATATCTTTTTCCATCCCCTCACTTTTAGTCTGTATGTGTCCCTAGGTCTGAAGTGGATCTCTTGTAGACAGCATATATATGGGTCTTATTTTTGTATCCATTCAGCAAGCCTGTGTCTTTTGGTTGGAACATTTAATCCATTCACGTTTAAGGTAATTATTGATCTGTATGTTCCTATGAGCATTTTCTTAATTGTTATGGCTTTGTTTTTGTAGGTCCTTTTCTTTTGTGTTTCCCACTTAGAGAAGTTCCTTTAGCATTTGTTGTAGAGCTGGTTTGGTGGTGCTGAATCCTCTTAGCTTTTGCTTGTCTGTAAAGCTTTTGATTTCTCCATCGAATCTGAATGAGATCCTTTCCGGGTAGAGTAATCTTGGTTGTAGGTTCTTCCCTTTCATCACTTTAAGTATATCATGCCACTCCCTTCTGGCTTGTAGATTTTCTCCTGAGGAATCAGCTGTTAACCTTATGGAAGTTCCCTTGTATGTTATTTGTTGTTTTTCCCTTGTTGCTTTCAATAATTTTTCTCTGTCTTTAATTTTTGCCAGTTTGATTACTATGTGTCTCAGCGTGTTTCTCCTTGGGTTTATCCTGTATGGCACTCGCTGCGCTTCCTGGACTTGGGTGGCTGTTTCCTTTCCCTTGTTAGGGAAGTTTTTGACTATAATCTCTTCACATATTTTCTCTGGTCCTTTCTCTCTCTCTTCTCCTTCTGGGACCCCTATAATGCGAATGTTGTTGTGTTTAATGTCCCAGAGGTCTCTTAGGCTGTCTTCATTTCTTTTCATTCTTTTTTCTTTATTCTGTTCCGCAGCAGTGAATTCCACCATTCTGTCTTCCAGGTCACTTATCCGTACTTCTGCCTCAGTTATTCTGCTATAGATTCCTTCTAGTGTAGTTTTCGTTTCAGTTATTGTATTGTTCATCTCTGTTTGTTCTTTAATTCTTCCAGGTCTTTGTTAAACATTTCTTGCATCTTCTAGATCTTTGCTTCCATTCTTTTTCCGAGGTCCTGGATCATCTTCACTATCATTATTCTGAATTCTTTTTCCGGAAGGTTGCCTATCTCCACTTCATTTAGTTGTTTTTCTGGGGTTTTATTTTGTTCCTTCATCTGGTATAGAGCCCTCTGCCTTTTCATCTTGTCTGTCTTTCTGTGAATGTGGTCTTTGTTCCACAGGCTGCAGGATTGTACTTCTTCTTTCTTCTGCTGTCTGCTGTCTGGTGGATGAGGCTATCTAAGAGGCTTGATGGGAGGGACTGGTGGTGGGTAGAGTTGACTGTTACTCTGGTGGGCAGAGCTCAGTAAAACTTTAATCCACTTGACTGTTGATGGTTGGGGCTGGGTTCCCTCCCTGTTGGTTGTTTGGCCTGAGGCAACCCAACACTGGAGCCTACCTGGGCTCTTTGGTGGGGCTGATGACAGACTCTGGGAGGGCTCACGCCAAGGAGTACTTCCCAGAACTTCTGCTGCCAGTGTCTTTGTCCCCACGGTGAGCCACAGCCACACCCCACCTCTGTAGGAGACCCTACAGCACTAGCAGGTAGGTCTGGTTTAGTCTCCCCTGGGGTCACTGCTGCTTCCCTTGGGTCCCGATGCGCACACTACTTTGTATGTGCCCTCCAAGAGTGGAGTCTCTGTTTCCCCCAGGCCTGTCGAAGTCCTGCAGTCAATTCTTACTAGGCTTCTAAGTCTGATTCTCTAGGAATTCCTCCTCCCGTTGCCAGACCCCCAGGTTGGGAAGCCTGACGTGGGGCTCAGAACCTTCACTCCAGTGGGTGGACTTCTGTGGTATAAGTGTTCGCTAGTCTGTGAGTCACCCACCCAGCAGTTATGGGATTTGATTTTACTCTGATTGCGCCCCTCCTACCGTCTCATTGTGGCTTCTCCTTTGTCTTTGGATGTGGGGTATCTTTTTTGGTGAGTTCCAGTGTCTCCCTGTCGATGATTGCCCAGCAGGTAGTTGTGATTCTGGTGTTCTCGAAGAGGGAGTGAGAGCACGTCCTTCTACTCCGCCATCTTGGTTGCTCCCCTTGCTCATATGATTTTTATTCCTCATTTTGTTAATGTGGCATCACATTGGTTTTTGAATAAGTTTGATTTGTTGAACCATCCTTGTATTCCTGGAGTAAATCCCACTTGATTTGCTAGTATTTTGCTGAGGATTTTTGTATCTGTGTTCATCAGGGATATTGGCCTCTAGCTTTTTTTTTTTTTCCATGTGGTGTCCTTGTCTGGTTTGGTATCAGGGTAATGCTGGCCTTGTAAAAAAATAAGTTTGGAAGTGTTCTCTATTCTTCTATATTTTGGAAGACTTTGAGGAGGATTGGTATCAATTCTTTGAATTTTTGGTAGGATTCACCAGTGAAGCCGTCTGGTCCTGGATTTTTGTTTGTTGTGAAGTTTGTGATTACTAATTCAGTTTCCATACCAGTACAGGTGTACCTCATTTTATTGTGCTTTGCTTTATTGCACTTTGCAGATGTTGCTTTTTTTTTTTTTTTTTTTTTTTACAAATTGAAGGTTTATGACTACACTGTGTCTTATTGGCACCATTGTTCCAACTGCATTATTTTCAAATTAAGGAATCTACATTGTTTTTTAAGACATAATGCTATTGCACACTTAATAGACAACAGTGTAGTGTAAACATAACTTTTATTTATTTATTTTAAAAATATTTATTTATTTATTTGGCTGCACTGGGTCTTAGTTGTGGCACGTGGGATCTTTGTTTCCGCATGTGGGATCTTTTAGTTGCGGCTTGTGGGACCTTTTTTAGCTGCAGTATGTGGGCTCTTAGTTGCAGCATGTGGGATCTAGTTCCCTGACCAGGGATCGAACATGGGCCCCCTGCGTTGGGAGCTCAGGGTCTTAACCACTGGACTACCAGGGAAGTCCCAACATAACTTTTAGATGTATTGGGAAACCAAAAAATGTCTGTGACTCATTTTATTCCAGTATTCACTTTATTGCAGTGGCCTGGAACTGAGCTTGCAATATCTCCGAGATATGTCTGTGATTGGTTTGTTCAGATTTTCTGTTTTTTCATAATTTGGTCTTAGACAGTTTTGTGTTTCTAGGAATTTATTCATTTCTTCTAGGTTGCCCAATTTGTTGGCATATAATTGTTCATAGTAGTCTCTTATTATCCTTTGTATTTCTCTGTTACCAGTTGAAACATCTTTTCATTTTTGGTTTCTGTGTGTTTTTGTGTATGTGTGTGTGTTTTGTTTTTGCAGTTGGTTAGTTCCCCAACCAGGGATTGAACCCGGGCCACGTTATTAAGACTTGTTTTGTGGTCTGACATATGATCTATCCTGGAGAAGGTTCCATGAGCACTTGAAGAATGTGTATTTTGTTGCTTTTGGATGGAATGTTCTTTATATATTTGTTCCATCTTGTCTAATATGTCATTTATGGCCTGTGTTTCCTTACTGTTTTTTTGGTCTGGATGATCTGTCTATTGATGTAAGTGGGGTATTAAAGTCTCCTGTAATTACATTGCTGTATGTTTCTTCCTTTAGGTCTCTGAATATTTGTCTTATATATTTAGGTGCTCCTGGAGTTGAAATTCATGAAGATTGTTAAGTTACCTTTTCTGTCCTAAGTTTCCTGATAAACTTTAAGAAGAAAATAAATAAAATTTACTTTATTTGTTTGGGTTAGTACCCAAAATAGATACATTCTTGGCTTAAACATTATTTGAATTGTTAGTGATATCACTCAAAAAGACCTATATTGTCTTTTATCTTTTTGTTGTTGTTGTTGAGGTATAGTTGTTTCACAGTGTTGTGTTAGTTTGTACTGTACAGCGAAGTGGAGATCACTGTGCTATACAGCAGGCTCTTATTAGTTATGTATTTTATACATATTAGTGTGTATATGTCACTCCCACTCTCCCAATTCATCCCCCACCCCCACTTTGCCCCCTTGGCATCCATATGTTTGTTCTCTACGTCTGTGTCTCTGTTTCTGCCTTGCAAACCAGTTCATCTGTACCATTTTTCTAGATTCCACATATATGCGTTAATATACAATATTTGTTTTTCTCTTTCTGACTTACTTCATTCTGTATGACAGTCTCTAGGTCAATCCACGTCTCTACAAATGACCCAGTTTCGTTCCTTTTTATGGCTAATGTTCCATTGTATGTATGTACCACATCTTCTTTATCCCACATCTTCTTTATCCATTCGTCTGTCGATGGGTATTTAGGTAGCTTCCATGACCTAGGTATTGTAAATAGTGCTGCAGTGAACATTGGGGTGCATGTGTCTTTTTGAATTACTGTTTTCTCTGGTTATGTGCCCAGTGGTGGGATTGCTGGGTCATACGGTAATTCTCTTTTTTAGTTTTTTAAGGAACGTCTGTACTGTTCTCCATAGTGGCTGTATCAATTTACATTCCCACCAACAGTGCAAGAGGGTTCCCTTTTCTCCACACCCCTCCAGCATTTGTTGTCTTTTATCATTTTTGAACGAAGTATTGAGATAAAACCTTCCCCGTAAAATTTTAGTGCATCTTGAAGTAATTGGCAGAAGAGAAACATGTTATCAGAATTATAAAATATCAGTGCCCAAACTTTTAGAATCCCTAACCAACGTTCCCATTTCAGTTGCTTCTTGTTCCTGTTTTATTTTGAATCACCAAAGAAGCATATGGATTTAATACTTTTAATGCTGTGATTTTGCCAAGAACAGTATTTAAAGAGAGATCAATTTTAATATTAGAGATCTTTAAAGATTGTTTTAAAAATAAGAATTACTTCAAAAATAAGTTTCGTACAGTATCTTTAGTTGGAAAAGAATACAGTTTAGTCTAATCTCCCCAATCACATTGTAAGCTTTATGGTGGTAGATACCTCTGGTGCTTTTACTGTCTTTTAACTCATTTAATTTTCACAACATTCTCATTTTAAAGATGAGAAAACTTGGGCAGGATGTTAAGAAAGCCAAGTTCAGGTGTCTAATAAGTGCTTCAAGCTGAGATTTGAACCTAGGCAGTTGGCATGTGCTGGGTGTCTAACAAGTACTTGGTGTAGGACCTGTATTTTTTAATAGGGAATTTGATTGCTGTGGTGCCAGATAACCTAAAGTAGGTGTGTGTTTTAAAACGAGATGTAACTCCTGAGTTGGCAGAGTGATCAGAGATTGGATTTTACATGGGGAAGTTTTTGGGGAGTTGGAAGAGCCATGAGGTCCTGTTCCTACCACTTGAGAACTTTTTGTTTCTTTGGTGTTCAAGAAAAAGTTTATTCTCACACCATAGACAAAAATAAACTCAAAATGGCTTTAAGACTTAAACATAAGACGTGACACCATAAAACTCCTAGAAGAGAACATAGGCGAAACATTTGCTGAAGTGGCAATGTTTTCCTAGGGCAGTCTCCCAAGGCAATAGAAATAAAAGCAAAAATAAACAAATGGGACCTAATCACACAGAAGCTTTTGCATAGCAAAGGAAGTCATAAACAAGACGAAAAGACAGACTACAGAATGAGAGAAAATACTTACAAACTATGCGACTGAGAAGGGCTTAATTTCCAAAATAATTAAACAGCTGATGCAACTCAATTACAAAAAACTAAACAACCCAATCAAAAAATGGGCAGAAGACCCAAATAGACATTTCTCCAAAGAAGACATACAGACGGCTAATAGGCACATGAAAAGATGCTCAACATCGCTAATTATTAGAAAAATGCAAATCAAAACCATAATGAGGTACCACCTAACACCAGTCAGAATGGCCATCATTAAAAAGTATACAAATAGCAAATGCTGGAGAGGATGTAGAGAAAAGGGAATCCTTCTGCACTGTTGGTAGGAATGTAAGTTGGTGCAGCTACTATGGAAAACAGTATGGAGGTTCCTTGAACTAAAAATAGAGTTAACATATGATCCAACAATCCCACTCCTGGGCATATGTCTGGACAAAACTCCAATTCAAAAAGATACATGCACCCCTATGTTCATAGCAGCACTATTCACAATAGCCAAGACATGGAAACAACCTACATGTCCATTGACAGATAAATGGATAAAGATGTGGTATTATATATACACATGGAATATTATTCAGCCATAAAAAAGTGAAATAATGCCATTTGCAGCAACGTGGATGTACCTAAAGATTATCATACTTAAGTGAAGTAAGTCAGAGGAAGACAAATACCATATGATATCACTTATACGTGGAATCTAAAATATGATACAAATGAACCTATTAACAAAACAGAAACAGACTCACGGACATAGAAAACAAATTTATGATTACCAAAGGGGAAAGGGGCTGGGGAAGTTTGGGATTAGCAGACACACACTAGTATACATAAAATAGATAACCAACAAGGACCTATTGTATAGCACAGGGAACTATCTTCAATATCCTGTAATAAACCATAATGGAAAAGAATATGAAAAAGAAAGAAATTTATTCTACTATTGTGGAACTTGAAGCTTAACTAGGGAGCTTCGTAAATATAGTACAAGGTAGAAAATGATTAATGTCATTGGACAGAGAGAATAGAGACTGTTAGAATAAGCTAACCTCAGAGAGCATCTCACCCTGGCTTCTCAAAGTGTGTCCAGGAAACAGTAGCTTCAGCTTCACCTGGGTCGAATCTCAAGCCCTTCTGAATCAGTGTGCATTTTAACCAGATTTCCCAGGTGATTTGGATTCCATTAAAACTTGAGAAGCACAGATCTAACTCCATCATTTTACAGGTGAGGGAACAGGCCCTGAAAGATGAGATAACTTGGCTGGTTTAGTGGGATTACAAGGACTTGAGCCCAGTGCCCCAGGTTCTTAGTAGGGCTATGTCTGCGCTGTGCCATCCTAGTTAGGAAGTACTTTGGGATTTCAGAGAAGGTTGTCTCTTAAATAGGGCTTCATTCAAAGCTTAGAAAGGTAAAGGCATATGCAGATTCTTTCATTTTTTTTTTTTTTCCTGTGCCTAGAACCTTGTTGATTGTCACTTGCTTTAGCTATATGCTCAGAATACATTCCTTAGAGGAATCATGTTGATCATAACTTACCTTTCTTCGTTACATACATTCTCTCCCCAAAAGATCTGTATCATTTCTGGATACTATATAATACTCCTGTGTTAAGAACATGTTTTTTGTTCAAATCCAGGACTCCATGGTTAAAATTATATTTTAAGCCCTTAGTCATTTCTGGTTATCCATTATTATATTTAGGAATAAATTGAGACTTAGAGAAAAAGTTTGTTTAATTACTATATGAAGAATAAAAAGCCTCTGAAACAATTGAAAGGAATAATCTTGCTTTTAAGAGTGTTGCTTGCCTCTTCCTTACAAAAATAGAAATGGGGAAAATGTAAACAGCATGCATTGCTAGAAGTGTACTGTTCCCTACTTTTGTCTTCACCTCTGTTTTACACTGAGCATGATTTGTAAACTTGCAAATATTTCTAATCTCAGTTACAAAAGTGATTTTCTGAAGTATTTTTATGAGGCATCAGTGGCACATCTTTTGAAAAGCATTCAACACAAATCATTTCACACCTGACACACAGATTTGATTTTTGCTTTTTAAAAAAAAACAGGTAAAGTACACATAAAATTTTCTGTCTATAATTTTTTTAATTTTTAATTTTTAAAAAATTTTGGTCGCATCATGTGGCTTGCGGGAAGTTCAATTCCCCGACCAGGGATTGAACCTGGGCCATGGCAGTGAAAGCGCTGAATCCTAACCACTAGACCAGCAGGGAACTCCCAAATTTGCCGTCTGTAATTTTTAAGTGTACAGTTCAGTAGTGTTCACATATTCACATTGTTGTGCAGCAGATCTCCAGAACTTTTTCATCTTGTAAAACTGAAACTCTACACCCATTGAACAGCAACTCCCCACTTTTCTCTCCCCCTAGTCTCTGGCAACCATCATTTCTACTTTCAGTTTCTGTGAGTTTGACTACTTTAGATACCTCATTAAGTGGGATCATACAGTATTTGTCTTTTCGCAAGTGGCTCATTATATATTTCATTATTAGCTTAAAGTTGTCAAAGTTCATGCTGTAGCATGTGTCAGTTTCCTCCCTCTTCAGGCTGAGTAATTTTACATTGTGTGTATGTACCACATTTTGTTCATTCATCTATTGATGGATGCTTAGGTTGCTTCCACCTTTTGATTATTCTGAATAATGCTGCTGTGAACATAGGTGTATAGTGCTTTTCCACTTTAGGCAGCTTTGCTAAATTATCTGTGAGTTTGTTAGTGAGGAAAACATTACACTAGTTAGAAGACTTCAGCTGACCATTGCTTTCTCCTTGCCTGCTAACTGTATAACCTTATGTAAGATATGTGACCACTATGAGTTTATGGACCTCCTTATGTAAGAGATGAAACACATTCACAAAATTGTAATAGTTCTTAAATGTAACACAAATGTAAGGAGACCAATGACTACTTATTTAATCCATTTGCTTTCAGTACTTTGAGTTTGTTGTTTTGGTGAGTTGTACCTGAAAAGATCTCCACCATAACATTAAATATTGGTATCATTAATTCCTCAACTGTATAATGTACAAATTTTTTATCTTAAAAACATAAATAGCAACTTTAATGTTGAAAAGGAAGAATGAGTTAAAAACCAAGGAAATATACATTTTGAGTAACAATTTGATGATAACCCTTGGTTTATCTCTGAAGAATGGTCCCTGAAGGAGTTGGTGCCTGGTGTTAACCTCGATTGTTTATTAGTAGAGTTGAGAGAAGTTGCCAGTCCTTTCAGATACTACCCATTAGGTTTCCCCAGTTTTAGATGCAGCCGTAATGGTTTGATGTGTGGCAATATACAGCATTATATCTTCTTAAAAGTTTTTTTTTTTTTTTTAAAGTAAGAGGAACTCAGGAATGTTTGTCTTCTAGGCTCATCAACAGAGCAGACGAGCAGATCGTTTATTAGCTGCAGGGAAATACGAAGAGGCTATTTCTTGTCACAAGAAGGCTGCAGGTGAGTATTCTTTTTAAGAAGTACTGAGTCTAAAACTGCAGGGCAGTTTCTTTTTTCCAGTATCTCTCAACACATTATTTAGAATGAAAGTCACAAGAGTAATGATGTGTTGTTGCCCTGCATATACCAGGTTGACACTACTGACCCACTGGAACACAGCTTGGATTATTTTTCAAGTTACTGTGTTAGATTTTCCAGCTCCTCCTAACCCAGTCTTTCTAAATCAAGAAGATTGCATATGCCATATTCGTAAATGATTCCTGGACACAGCTTTCTGAGCCTGAAGATCCCCAAAGACAGAAGTAATTCCAAGAAGTGTCTGTCAATTCATCTTAGTTGTTATAGAGAAAGAGTCTGGATTTCAAATATTTAGCCTTTTTGGGTTTTGAAAGTAATAACTAATTTAATTCCAGCCAATTAATTTTCACTGAGTTTCTGTTTTCTAAGATGCTGATAATACAAAATCCATTGAAACTCTTTCCTGTGGTCTTTCTTTGGCTTGCCTTCTGAATGTTTCATCTATACATTCATGCCTATAGTATCATGCTGCTGATGACCTTCTTTTAGGTATGAAGTTTAGAATTACTGGATTCTTATCAAACACCTAATTTTATCCCAGTCATACAAGCTAGCATATGTTGAACTCAGAAATAGATCTTCAGGGTCTGTTTGTACAGACTGGTTTCTGTTAGCTGAGTAGCCTAAAAGCTTCGGGGCAGGGGTGCTTCATCCTACGGTGGAGTGGCTGCCTGTCTTAGAGCGAGCCCCGTACTCTTTCCGCTGGAGGAAGGCGCTTTCCTCCCCTCTAGGCCAGTATCATGATCCAAGTCCTGCTTTTTCCTGGCAGAGTCTGCCCCTCCTGTGTTGCCTCACTGCTGAAATACAACACAGTGGATACTGGTTTCAATAAGTCCTTCTATGTCAGTGATTTTTGCCTACAAGTCAGTAATTTTCAGAGACTATTTCAAGTCTTATTTTTGAAGAGTTAGTTTTGCTACTGAAGTGTACCCCTTCAGCTGTAGGGCTGAACGCATTGTATGTATCCCATAAATCTTTGTGGAGTTTTATGGTGAATTTTATGGGAGCCTTAGACAACATTAAACTTGGCAGCTAGTGCTCTTTAAATCTTTCATAAGCCATATTTTGTTATGAATCAAATTGTTAAATTTGTAGTCACTATAAAAAAAAAAGACAGTGTACTACACTGTTTTTAAAAAAACCATGAATGCTGTAGTGAAATGATACATTTAGTTAAATAATCCAGAGTGGTCATGGCTACACGTAAATAACAGAGTGATCAGCATTAGGTTGTGTGTTGATTGGTAGGATATTCTTTTTTTCCCCCCCCACCCCAGAGAAAGAAGGATTTATTACTTGCAGCAAGTAAGGAGAACATTTGCTTTCCCAAAGCAGTGTCTCTTGATTGGTAGGATATTCTGAATACATAAAAGAGAGAGAAGTTTCTTTCATTCCTAGCCTGCATCCCTGTCTTCATTTGAAAACTTAAAATTAATGTTGGGCTTTAAACGCCTCTCTCCCTTTCTCTGTATCTAAATTCTGTGACTTTCTCAGGAATAGAAAAGATAAAGGCATTCTGTTGGATCCCATTAGCTCTGATTATGGAGATACAACTTTAAGTGTGATTAGTTAATCCTACCCAGTGGATTTGATTTGGAGTTTAGACTTGGTTAAAAATAGCCTTGTGTTGTGTTTCAGAGTAGAGTTGTGAATGTAATGCTAGTTTGAAAATTAATGTGGTTAGAATGAGCTCAGTGTTTTCTAGATTGACTTACATCTAGGGCTCGAACAGAGGTGTTTTGGGAGGTATGGATGTAAATGTATCCTGAGAGGAAGGAACTTAGTATTTGGAAATCATTTTAGAGACAAAACAGGGAAAGGTCATCATCTGAGAAAGACTGGTGGGATGAAAGCCTGAAATGAGAGAATTTAAGGGCAAAAGAAGGGGCCTCTGTGAAAGATCAGAGGAGATTCCGAGACAGTTTACCCGAGACTACACAGCTAAGGACCCATATCCTCTACACTTTGTAGTGTTCTGATAGTGTTTTGTAAATGTGTAGAAATAAAGAGGTTACTTGATAAACTGAGATACCCAACCCAGAAGGAAAAAGCTGTCTAAATCTGGCAGGAGGTGGGGAGGAGGAGGTGTACACATTTTTACCACTCTATATTGAAAAAAAGTTAAGAAGCCATAAACTACCAAGAATTCAGCACTGTTAGAAGAATCTATTGCTTTAAACCCTTGATTAGCAGCTGTAACTGGTTTTCTGTAACTCTCCCTTATCAGTCTTTTTTTAAAATAAATTTATTTATTTTATTTTTGGCTGCGTTGGGTCTTTGTTGCTGCACACGGGCTTTCTCTAGTTGCAGCGAATGGGGGCTACTCTTTGTTGCAGTGTGTGGGCTTCTCATTGCGGTGGCTTCTCTTGATGGGGAGCATGGGCCCTAGGCACGTGGGCTTCAGTAGTTGTGGCGCTCGGGCTCAGTAGCTGTGGCGCATGGGCTTAGTTGCTCCATGGCATGTGGGATCCTCCTGGACCAGGACTCGAACCCGTGTCCCCTGCATTGGCAGGCGGATTCTTAACCACTGCGCCACCAGGGAAGTCCTCCCTTATCAGTCTTAATGCAGTCCAGTTTCTAAGTGGATTTCGTTTCTTTCACAGACAGCAAAAAGAGCAAAAGCTTAAATGGGAAGTTAATCATGGGCATTAACAATGCTTAGAACTCAAAATGAACTTTTCAGAAGATGAGCAGACCTCAGAGTACATTGTTTATATGTATTTGATAGTAAATGTTATCATTTTAAGAAGTGATAGATTCTTCAGATTTTCTTAATTCCTTTTCCTCATCATTTACTTAGTATTTACTTCAAATATTAGCCTTGTATCATAATTGAAGAAAGCAGTTTAACCACATTACTAAATATTTCTGAGATAAGTATTCTCTGCCTAATTTCTGTCTTGGTGGGCATTTGTTCCTGTTGTGGCTCTGGGGTAAACTCATTACCATGCAGTCAGATTAAAATTTTTTTTTTCTTTTAAAATAACTTTTAAGACCCAGATTTTAAGATGAAATTTGGGAAATACTTTAAATGACAGTGTGACTCTTTTTGAATTCTCTGAGCTTTGGGAACTCAGTGTCCTTGGGAATCTTCTTCTGTCGTGTTAGTTTCAAGGTTCTACAAAGGGAGGCATTGCATTTGGGTTAAGCTTGGTTTTGTGAAACTGTTCTATGTGTTAAGAAACTGGATTTAAAGCAAACTGTATTTCAGACAGGGAGGCAAATGTACACAGAATAATGGGAGGGATGTCTAGGGAAATCCACACAGTAAGAGATAGAATGTCTCAACAGACTTACACATGAACAAAAGGAAAAGAAGTCGTCTGTATGCAGTTATACAGACTTAATAAGACAAAAAGTTGAGGGAAAAATGTAGGTATGGCTGGAGCACAGGCCGTATAACCAGCTCTGCTTTCTGACGTGGAGGGAGCGTCCAGTTAGTCTGTCTTAAAGACTGTGATAGAACCTGGCAGACAACAGTTCCAAGTGATGAACTCAGAAAATCGTTAAAATATTTGGATTAAGATTAGAGAGAAAGCAGTGCCTGTAGTATTGGAGAAAAGGCAAGAAGGAAGTTAATGTATGAGAGATGCCAAAAAGTTTATAGTGAGCAAGAGATAAAAAATGGGGATTAATTGGACACGACCTGTTATTAATAATACTTGTTATTTATACCCCATCTTGTTCCAGCAAGATATAAAAGGGCTTACAGAGGAATACAACAAAATATAAAATCCATAGAAAGAAAAAATGGGGGAGGACTGGGATTATAGTTCACAAAATGCATCATGAGTTCTTGAAGGGGAACATGGCCTTAAGTGTTCTAGCAGTCAGCTTAGAGGAAATTTACGGATTTTACAGTGACTATTTAAATTCAAACAAATTAAGTCATCTAGGAAACTGATCGTAAGATTAGAGAGAGAAGTTAATTGAGTTATTGACCCTTTGTCATTTTCATAAATGTCCTAATACTGCCTGCAGCTACTTATTATAAATATGTCAATGACTTCTTTGGGCTTTTAACTACCAGATTCACAGTAGGCTGATAGTATAGCTCAGAAACAATTCAATAAAAGTAGTTCTATAGGAGACCAAAATGATAGTCTAGGTATTCATGTGGGTAAAAAGTCATTGATAGTCAATATCTTGATGTTTTTGTGAGCATAATTTGAGTAATAGGATTTTGATAGGTTCTTGTTTAATTTTAATCCTACCTAATTCTATTTTTCTGATTATGCCATCTTTACTTCCTTAACTGTGAAATCAACATTGATTTAAAAGAACCAGCCCCTCCAAGGTGAAGTATGGAATATGTACATTTGATTACCACTGATATCTTTTATGGAGAAGTTAAGAATCCTTTTTTTTTAAATCCTTTTCGGGAATAGGATAACTATGTAGCAGAATTGTTTCTAAGACCAGTTCTCTTTGTCATATGAGGAGTATTAAAACTCTTTGTTTGACCTTTTAATAACAAAATGATGACACATATATTAATGTGTCTCTTTTTTTTTTTTTAACCAGCGTATCTTTCTGAAGCTATGAAGCTGACACAGTCTGAGCAGGTAAGACACTTTAATATTTTCAACAAGGGTTAGAAGGATTTTCTTGTGGAGACTTGAATTGTGTATAAAATAAAGCATTGTGCTCCTCCCAAAACACTGCAGTCAAAAATACATAAAATGGGGAAGAGATGAGTACTTCAGAAAGGAAATTCAAACTAAATGAACTGTTGGGATTAACATATACGTGTTATACATATATAAAATAGATAATCAACAAAAACCTACTGTATAGCACAGGGAACTCTACTCAGTACTCTGTAATAACCTAAATGGGAAAAGAATCTGAAAAAGGATAGATTCATGTATAACTGAATCACTTTGCTATCCACCTGAGACTAACACAACTTTGTCAATCAACTATACTCCAGTATAAAATAAAAAATAAAACTAAATGAACTGCTGTTGATGGCATGCAGAAACTGCTGTCCTTTTTTCTAGGGGTTTCTCACAGACCTTAGATTGCCAGACGTGTCCTTTAGAGACCCGTTAGTGCCTTTCCTGATCATTAGCTCATTTGACCATGAGCTCACAGTAAGTAAGCAGGCCTGGCCCAGGGGAAACCAGTTGGCCTTCCCTTTGCTTGTCAAAGATAATTTAAATCCAGACCTGTCTTTTCCTGAATTCCTAAGCAGTTCTGGTACTTTTAAATTTGTTTCACCAAGGGCTTTAAATTGTCTTCTGTGTCTGGGGAGGGCCTGCCTAGGTTTTTAAAATACCTTTATACAAAGCTACATCTTTATCCAAAGGTGATTTCCTGATTATAAAAGTGGCAGGTCCACAGGAGTTACTTGGTAAATGTTTGTTTGATTGAATTAAGGAGATCTGAGGGGATATCAGTGGCAGGGAAAAGATACCAGTTCCTCAGACTGAACGAAGAGAACTTAAAAGTTGTGTTCCATTCTGTGCACTTCCCTTTGACGGTCCAGAGCTGCTTGTGTTAGCCATGTAATGTAGACCTGCGTCGAGACTTTAGCTAGTTTTAGAATTAAAGTCTAAACAGGAAAGTTTTCTGATTTTAAGCTGAGTACAAATAGCATTGCAGAGGGGAAAGGCACATTCAAAAACGGTCTGATTCACCGTGTCGATTGGAACTGGAATAGGACTTCTTCTGACTTCTTTTTTTTTTTTTAATTTTTTTTTAATATTTTTTATTTTTGGCTGTGTTGGGTCTTCATCTCTGTGCGAGGGCTCTCTCTAGTTGCGGCAAGCGGGGGCCACTCTTCATCACGGTGCGCAGGCCTCTCACTGTCGCGGCCTCTCGTTGCGGAGCACAGGCTCCAGACGCGCAGGCTCAGTAGCCGTGGCGCACGGGCCCAGCTGCTCCGCGGCATGTAGGATCTTCCCAGACCAGGGCTCGAACCCATGTCCCCTGCATTGGCAGGCGGACTCTCAACCACTGCGCCACCAGGGAAGCCCCCTTCTGACTTCTTGAATGGTATTTTGTTTATGAATGAAAATGTTAGCTTACTTAGAAAGATTTAGTTACTTTGAAAAGTGTTTGAGGTTCTATTGAATTGCAAACAGTATAAATAAAAAATTTTAAGTGCTGTTGGGTTATTCAGAAAAGAAGATACTGAAATAGTATTTACCAGACATTACTGAAGTGGCTTAAAATGTTAAGTTGTCCCTTTCCTTCTGTGTAATAGGCTCATTTGTCACTGGAACTGCAGAGGGATAGCCACCTGAAACAGCTCCTCCTCATCCAGGAGAGATGGAAGAGGGCAACGCGGGGGGAAAGATGGAAAGCCCAGCAGGGCACAGACAGGGATGCTGCTGCCCAGCTTCAGGCATCTCACAGACCCTCTGCTGAGGATGCAGACAGCCGGAGCCCCCTGCTCTCTCAGAATTATAGCCCTTCCACAGAGAAACACTTGCCTGAAATTCAGGGGGTCTTTGACAGGGATCCAGACACACTACTATTTTTACTTCAGCAGAAGAGCGAGCCAACAGAGCTGTGCATTGGAAGCAAAGCCCCAAAAGATGATAAAACAATTATAGAGGAGCAGGCAACCAAAATTGCAGATTTGAAGAGGCATGTGGAATTCCTCGTGTCTGAGAATGAAAGATTAAGGAGAGAAAATAAACAGCTAAAGGCTGAAAAGGCCAGACTTCTAAAAGGCCCGATAGAAAAGGAGCTTGATGTAGATGCTGATTTTGTAGAAAAATCAGAGTTATGGAGCTTGCCACCACATGCAGAAACTGCTACAGCCTCTTCAACCTGGCAGAGGTTTGCA
The DNA here is from genome assembly GCF_965194805.1 of Balaenoptera borealis. Classification (NCBI taxonomy): domain Eukaryota; kingdom Metazoa; phylum Chordata; class Mammalia; order Artiodactyla; family Balaenopteridae; genus Balaenoptera; species Balaenoptera borealis. The sequence goes on along the minus strand of NC_138874.1, from coordinate 772,345 downwards.
TCAAATACTGGGAAAGCCAAGGATATTCCAATACCCAATCTTCCTCCCTTGGATTTTCCATCTCCAGAACTTCCCCTCATGGAACTCTCTGAAGATATTCTGAAAGGACTTATGAATAATTAAAATGGAAGGCCATAGAAGAGGTGAAAAAGAGAAAATAATACGGTAATACAGTTAATCCAGCAAAAAAAAAAAAAAAAAAAAAAAAGGGAAAACCACATGCAAGGGTATCCCGGAGATGCTGCATCCAGCATCCTGCGGAGAAGAGGCATTGACAAGACTCGGAAACAGTCACTGTGAAGTATGTCGCGCATCGGATTTACTGACTCGAGCTAATGATTCCAGACTTGGCAGATACTAAACTCGTGGAGGTTCACTTTCTCCTGATACAAACCAAATGGCTACCTGGAATAATTTTTTTCAAGCAACAGTTATTTTTCTTCAGGGTTAAAATGTATAAAAGTATGTTATGTGTAATTAATCTATAATGCTATAAATGATAATGCAAAACCTAAATAATAACGGTTGCCTGAGGGGCTACCTTCTATTTGAAACATGCTTTCTGTTCATGCATTGACTGTATGCATCTTGTTATGCACATTTCCTTTGTTTAATAAGGTGTGTAAGACACACCTTTCTAGAAGAAACTGTGTGCCACACTTTGCACTACTCGTAACATAATGATAACCTCAAGACTATCAGGAGAAATATTTAAATTTCCATTTTATGAAGAAAGGAACCAAATTATTAGTTATGCTTTTTTTAAAAATTACCAGTTTACATAATTAATCAGGGTGCATTTTAAGTTCTAACTTTTTTTGTTTATTGTATAATGAAATGCATCATTTGAAAATACCAAGGAAATATCCTTTTGTTTTTAATGATGCATGAGTGGAAGTAATGCTGGTTGGCAGTATTGATTGTAAGAAATCAATAAAGTAATTGTATTTTATACCTTCGTTGAATGTGGTTGGTAGATAAAGAGCAAGTTTTGTACGGCTTCTGTGTTGGAAGTTTTGAGTATGAATTTGAAGACATTCTGTCAGACGATTACTTTGGTATGTTAAAGGTTTTCCTCAGCGTTTTGTAGTCAGTTACCCCTACAACCAAGGTGGAAGAGAACAAGGGAGCTCGTGAGGTTTAAATGTGTTCCCAGCCTTCTTGGGCTGGCACACATGGAAAGGGCTCGGGCGGGCGGGCGGCGGCCATTGTGGGCACGCGCCCGCCGTTCAGAGCAGAGGCTGCAAAGCACTGCGTGAACACTCACCTCTCTGCAGAGTCCAGTGATGTCCCAGGAGGGGAAGGGGAAGAGGAAGACCTAAGTGAAACTTCTGGGTGTGAGCCACTCGGTGTGTTTAAAGCGTAGACTTAGTTTATTGTGGGAGAGGCAGAAATATAGACGAACAGCATACCACCTCTCCTGAGGGAATCGGGGACAGTTGGGTTGAGGGGGTAGGGTTGGGCTCACACGTCTAGTGATGAAACTAGCAGAAGTACGATGAGATGGATGACCATGCAGAAGTCACTTTTTTCCTGTGTCTCATCTTGGTGCAGATGAAACCCAAATTAAACTAGTTTCTTAAAATATCATGAGAGTTCTGTTCTCTGTTAATTGTCCATCTCAGTGTTGTAGTATCCTAGACTCTGAGAATACTTTGCTTGCCTAACCTTCCTTATGAAACTTGAGATTTGAAAGATTGTGCCAGTAATAAACTATTATTAGCGTAGCCATTTCACTTTCAAAAATGAGCTTTATGTTTTGACGTGAACACTTCGTAAGGCACCCTCCCGTTCTTCCTCTGCTGTCTCCCCTCCCCCTTCCCTCTCGTTACTTTTAGCAGTTTGACATGTATTTTGCAGGACCCTGTTCTATGCATTTCCACTAACAAAATTCATGTTAAATGGACTAATTTTACTTTTCCATTGTCTTTGAAGCTTTATTCACACTCTTTTGTCCTCTTGTTTGATCTTGTTTTTAGGTTTTGGATTTGAGTCTGTCAATAGAATGTATGTGCCTTTTGACCAGATGACTTGGTACATTTGCGGCAGCCTAGCAGTGTCTCCATGGAGTAGGTCCTTAAAACAAAAACACTTGTTTAATTGTTCCACAGGGCACATGCCTCATCTCCTAGCTGAGGTTTGTTTTTAAGATGTTCTCCTGTCTTCTCTGTCTAGCTTAAGGCCCTGAAAGGGGTTTAAGGAAAGCTTGCTTCCACTAAAGGAAAGTGAATGATGCATGTACTGGAAGGGGAGTAGACTCTTGTCCTTCCTTACTTCCTGATGGCCTCTTGCTTTTGAACCCAGATAACTATTTGGGCATTAGAAGGCATAGTCCTGAGTTCTTTCAACTTTTCTCAGAATGTTGACAAAAACATACTAATTTTCTGAAAGAAATGTTTGTAGTAACAGTTTTAGCTATACTGCCATGGTAACCACAGGTAAATCCATACTTTGGAAACCATGCTTAAGGGGGAATAAGAAGATATTTTCAAAATAGTTCTTCAAGCCATTGTCTATTCCTGGTGTTTTAACACAAGGTTATTGAAGTAATGAAAATATTTTGTCTCTAGGTAAGTCAATTCAAAATGTTAAATACATTATCTTTCAGCTTTTAACACTTTCTAAGCACTTTTTTGTTTTTTTAATTGAGGTGTAGTTGATTTACAGTATTAGTTTCAGGTGTACAATATAGTGATTTGACATTTTTATAGATTATACTCCATTTAAAGTTATTATAAAATAATGGCTGTATTCCCTGTGCTGTACAGTATATCCTTGTAGCTTATTTTATTCATAGTAGTTTGTACCTCTTAATCCCCTGTCCCTATCTTGCCCCTCCCCACTTCCCTCTCCCCAGTGGTAACCAGTAGTTTGTTCTCTGTATCTGTGAGTCTGTTTCGGTTTTGTTATGTTCATTTGTTTTATTTTTTTAAGTGGTAACATACAGTATTTGTCTTTCTCTGATGTATTTCACTAAGCATAATACCCTACTGGTCCATCCATATTAGTGCAAATGGCAGAAAATTTACTTTTTTATGGCTGAGTAATATTCCATTTTATAAGCCATTCTGATAGGCATGAGGTGACATTGTGGTTTTGATTTGCATTTCTCTGAATAACAATGTTGAACATCTTTTCATGTGTCTGTTGGCCATCTGTCTTCTTTATTTTTTTAAATTTATTTTTTGTCTGCGTTGGGTCTTCGTTGTGGTGCGCAGGCTTCTCATTGCGGTGGCTTCTCTTGTTGTGGAGCACAGGCTCTAGGTGCACGGGCTTGAGTAGTTGCAGCACTTGGGCTCAGGCTCAGTAGTTGTGGCGCACGGGCTTAGTTGCTCCACAGCACGTGGGATCTTCCCAGACCAGGGATCGAACCCGTGTCCCCTGCATTGGCAGGCGGACTCTTAAGCACTGTGCCACCAGGGAAGTCCATCTGTCTTCTTTAGAAAAATGTCCATTCAGGTCTTCAGTCTTTTTTTTTTTTTTTTTTAAATATTGAGCTGTTTATATATATATTTCAGATATTAATAATCCTTATTGGTCATAACATTTGCAAGTATTTTCTCCCATTCAGTAGGTTGTCTTTTTGTTGTGTCCCTGGTTTCCTTTGCTGTGCAAAAGCTTTTAAATTCAATTAGGTCTCATTTGTTTCTTTTTGCTTTTTGTTTCCTTTGCCTGAGGAGAGAGATCCAAAAAAACGGTTGCTATGATTTATGTCGAAGAGTGTTTTCTGCCTGTTTTCTTCTAGAAATTTTATGATTTCTAGTCTTACATTTAGGTCTTTTATCCCTTTTGAGTTTTTTTACATGGTGTGAGAAAATGTTCTAATTTCATTCTTTTACATGTAGCTGTCCAGTTTTCCCAGCACCACTTAATGAAGAGACTGTCTTTTCTCCATTGTATATTCTTGCTCCTTTGTTGTAGATTAATTGGCCGTATGTGTATGGGTTGATTTCTGAGCTATTTTGTTGCATTGATCTCTGTGTCTGTTTTTGTGCCAGTACCATATGTGTATGGGTTGATTTCTGAGCTAGTTTGTTGCATTGATCTCTGTGTCTGTTTTTGTGCCAGTACCGTACTGTTTGGATTACTGTAGTTTTTTGTAGTATAGTCCAGAAGTCAGGGAGCATGATACCTCCAGCTTTGTTCTTTTTTTCTCAAGATTGCTTTGGCTGGTAACTTTTTTGTTTTGAATGCTGTAATTTTTAGAACCTTTAAACCTATTATTTTATTAAAAAAAAAAAAAAAAAAGAAATTGAGGCCCAGAAGTTTAGGAGTTACGTGAAGTTTTATACCAGATTGGGAGCAGAGCCGAGAAGAGAGGTCTGACTAGCAGTCCTGTGCTGCTTTTATTGGGCCACACTGGCCCAGTTGAGTTGTCTAGTTTTCCTACTATGGCCAAGGGGCCTGGTCATTCAGATTTCCCTTCAGGTGCATACTATACCACTGCACCCCAGCTACTCTGCTTCCCAAGGAGAAGTTGGAGACCACCTGATGAAAGTTGAGCTTGTCCTTACAAGCACTTGCAGAAAACCCTAATGTCCATTTTCTTTGTTATCCCTTTTCATCTGTGAGGAGTTGTGATTAAAGTTTTGTTTTAAAAGAATACTAAAAAAAAAAAAAAAAAAATACTAGTGTGAGGCAGTCTGCTATAGGGTGTTTATAACCTATTTGAAGAGTCTAGACATGAACTGTAGTAATAATAATAATAGCTGTTATTTATCGAATCATTCTAGACAGTGATCTTTATCATATTTTGTCATAATCCCAGTGTAGCCTAATTGGAGACCTCTGCCAGAGCAAGTGGCATGACTGTTTTAAGAATTTGTCTATTTTGTTCCAGTTGGAAGCCTGTCCTTCTAAGAGTCACCGCAGACCAACAGTGCCATCTAGTGGACGGTGAGAAACTTTCTGGTTCTTGTTCGCTTGAAGGAGTTTGTGGTGGGCTGCAGAGTTAAAAAATCCTTAGTTGGTCTGTAGTAAATATTCTCATAGTCAAGAGTGGTGTTATAGCTATGTGTAGGCGAAAAAATTTAAATCAGTGTTGTCTGAAATACAGGCACCAGATACTTAATAAATACCCATCTTTCCTTCTGCCACTAAAACTATAAGTAGCGTAGCCTTCATGGAAGTAGTGATGTGGTCAGAGGATGGGGAAATGGCTTCCTAGGTAAAGAACAAAGGCATGGAGTCAGAAATGGGGAGGAGGAACTGAGTAAGCTTGGTCAGAATCAGATCATGGCAAGACACACACGAGGAAATTTGGGGGAGGCGCATATGGATTGTCCTTCCCCCCATTTCCTGAAAGTGAGGGGGCCAGGGTCAGGCCCTGGTCTTGAGGAATGGAAAATATTTGGCTCAGTAGCCAAAAGGGTCTTGGTAAGGCTGGGGCCAGCTTCTGTGGTCCTTCGTTTGTTTCTCTATGGTAGACATTAAATTGGGAAAAAAAGGGTAGTGTTTTCTCGGTACGACTAGGAAAAGAGGTGAAGGAATCAAGATACAAATATCTTGAAGGTTAACAGAGTCCAGGAAGACAAACGATACAATAAGTTTAGGTGATTAGTGAGTAGGGTAGGATTGAGGGACTAATGCCTGCCTCATTGCGGGTTCCCAGAGGTAAAAGATACCTTCTAGAAAGAAGAAAGGGAGGTTGTGGTCTGAGAAAGGGGATTCTTGATTTGAGGAACCAGATGACTTTCAGGCTTATCTTCCCTGGAAGTTAATTCTCTAAAGACATCTCAGTACTGAGAGTATAATGAAGTCCCAGGGCCTCTGTTGCCACCGATAGGTTTTTTTATTGGCTTTAGATCAGATTATTTCCCTGTTCTTAAGAGGAAATGGCTGTCCAGGGAGGGGCCCAGGTATTTGAAACAGATGCTAACCACTACCACAAAATTCTTTAGCTTCAGAGTAAAAACTAAAAGTTCTGTAGAGGCAGCAATAAGGTCACAAACCAATTTTCGTTTATTTAAATACCCAACACTTTTGAGTATTGTGGTAAATTCTAGAAGGACCTTTTCTTTCTTTGGTCTTTAAGGTTGAATATATAGTACTCGAGGAATTTGTTGAATTTTTGAAACATAACTCATTTACTGCAAAACTGGCAAAAGAATGAATAGGATCACAATTCAAGACAGAGATTTGGACTTTGGCTCAATTTTTCCGCCCAGCTGAAAAACAGCATTGCCATTCCATGGTTATGCGATAATAAATCTATTTGTGGGATTATAAAGCTATTAGAAATATTTAGTTTAAATGTCAGAATGACATAATTTTTTTTCCCAACTAACATAATACCCGTTTTTATATAACACGTGATCTATGCCGTAAAGTGGAAAAATACATAAAGATTTGTGGGAGGTAAACCAATAGAGTTGTCAGCCGCTTTTACCCTCAGTTCTTTATACTTGTTAGTACTCACCTATCTTGATAAATCAGGAAAAAATAGATGAAGCAATTTTTTAAATTCCTGAGGTTTTAAAAATCAAACAGTTTCAGGGCGACTTAGTGGTCATCCCTAACTTTTAATAAACCCTTCTCCCCAAAGTTTAGTTGACAGTAGTGGAACTGCTAGTGGTTGGAAAGATGTGAATGGAATGCTGAGACCAAAATGTGGACTCCCTATCTCAGGTACCCTATGTGAAAGCAGAGTACAGTAGATCAGTATGTCCTATGTAGTGCCTCAAAGATCCACTAACCAGGATGAACAGCAACTTCCCATGACTGTACAATTTCTGGAGCTTGTATATTTCTTTTAGAATACATAATCATTTGTCACCAGGCTCAATTTAAATGGGCTTAATTTCTACTTTCATTTCTCCTCTGGGAGGGTGTGTGACAGGATGACTAAGTCATTGATAACCAATTAAACGGATGTTCCAACTTTTTAATACTAGTCCTAGAACCTTCTGAAATCCTGTGGGTTCATTGGCTTTAGAAAGCTTTGATCTGAATAATCTTTTGTTGTACAGTCAGTTCAGCTGTTTCGAAAAGGCAGATATACCCAAGCGTGATTAATATATAGGGAACAATTTGAGCATAATGTGAACTTTATGTTTGCCTAAGAGGCAATTTTGACTGCAGGGAAAACTTAAGTATGGCACCTGAACTATCCCGGTGGTATTAAGCCATACCCGTCCAGATCTGGTGTTACAGCTTTCCCTCTAATTTCAGATAACCCTCCTTCCACCACTTCACAATATCTCAGTCACAAGCTGCAACCCTTCGGACACCCACTTCCAAAGCAAACCTCCAGTCATCTTCAAGGTAAAGTGCCACACTTGTAGTGTTAATCTGTTTCTTAAATATTTAACCTATGTAAAACCACCACTGCCTTTTAAAAAATGTTTCTGATAAAGGTTTTCAATGTTATGCACAAATCCCATTCCCCCCCCCCCCTTTAAGTCCCGTGGGTTTTATTGGACTTTTTGCACGGTGCTGTGATTTTTAGGAATTAAGTATAATGGGATTCTGTCTCCTTTCCTAAAAGGTTATAGGCTGGAAAAGGTTGTAGGCTGGCTTTTCCCCTTTCTATCTGGAAAAAGTTTGCTAACAAAGTGTTGTTCAACATTTGTTTCTGCAAAAAAAAAAGAATAAGTTATTAGAAAATTTTGGTGAAAATTTCCCCTATATGCCACATATGGTTACCAATTTCCAAAGAACGACTGGACATAATAAATGTTAGGTTGGCTAAAATTTCAGTTGACTTTAAGAAAAGTACCTCAAGTGATCATAGTGTCTCCAGGTGTTTGATATGAAAATAATCTGTACTCTAAACTGCAGAATATGGGGGAGATGAGACTACACTCCCTTGCCTGTAACATATCCTGGAAGGTATCTATTGAACCGAATCCTTCACCTTTTATAATGGCAGTCCCAGAAGCAGCTCCTACCCCTCTCCTCCTCTAGAACAAGAGTTTAAGAGTAAATGATTTTGTAAGTCACTGTTGAAAGTATGTTCGAAGTCTCAAACAGCTAATGTGTCTATGGAAAAGGGCTGAAGGCAAATTAATATGTCCCCAACATTAGCTCTGTCCCATTTTTTCTGTTCCTTGAAGGATTGTACAAATACTGCCACCTCTCTGAAGCCTTCCTTAACCCCAGGCAATATGTATTACACCTTTTCCATGTGTTTTACACCTTAGTTGACCTTTGAACAGGGGTTTGAACTGTGTGACTACTTACGTGGACTTTTTCCAGTAAATTCTATAGTACAACATACATGATCCACATTGCTTGAGTCCTTGGACACGAAACTGGATAGAGAGGGCTGACTAGAAAGTTATATGTGGTTTTTCGACTGCGGGCGTCAAAGCCCCTAAGCCTGTGTTGCACAATGATCCACTGTACTTGTTACATAGTATTTAGCATTGACGGCACAATCCTGAGGTTCCTAATGAATAATTTATCATATTACCAGTGCCAAACACATAATAAATCCTATCCCAAAATGTCCCCACATATTATAACTCTCATGCTTTGTGAGGCACGCGTGGCCGGGGGCAGTGATCCCTGCATGCCCTTTATCATGAACTTCTTCCACTTACTAAACCTGTATGACTTACCTTGATCCTTTTGCTTTTTGTCCTGTGTTCTACAGCAGTTTGATAGGACCTGTGAGTCAGTTACCATCCTCACCGTGCTGGCAGAGGACTATACGGGCTCTCCTGGGAAAGGAGTCAGTTCCCATCTTATTTTGCACTTACTCGTTTCCATTTGTTCACTGACCCAGCTATCCGTATCTTTCACTTGTCAAATCTACATTCAAGATCTAGGGGGCAGGAAAACAGTGCTGAACTCCTAATGTGTCCCTCAGAATATACCACCTTGCAAAATGGAGTCCAGCTCTGACCTACATGTACAACACAGATCCTTGCAATACCCACCGCTGACCCCAGGGCTGAGATCCTTTTTATAGATATAAGCACAGAAAACACAGACAATCCTCCAGTCTTAGCTGCAGCTGGTTGGCTCATCATACACAGAGAACTGACTGAACAGCTTAAGTCAGCTGTGGAAATCTCCCCAATCAAGAAAGGGAAGCCACTTTGTATGCAGCCAGTGACCCAGAGCTTACTAACATTTCATTTTTGTTTGAAAGTCACTTTGCTTTCATTCAAAGAGCCAGACTGATTACTGTGATAACCGAAGTACTTTACTACTACTCAGTTCCTGTACCTTCTATATGGTTTCAAGACGTAACCATCAAGGTTAACCTAATTATTGGATAGCCAGGAATGTCATAAATTTTGGACTTTGGAAAGGTTTGAGTCTGAATGTTGGTGACAGGGTTGGTGGCATATACCTTTGTATCTTGGCTACTTGTTACACCAATTCATTGTGTTTTGTATACTGAATAGCTGTAGGATTTTAATTGTCATTTTCTGTTCCCTCTTCTATGGCTGAAAATCCTGATCTGGTCTGGGGTTTGACAGATTGGCATCTAGAAATAGAACACGCTGTATCTATAGTATGTGTACATGAGTACACTTTTCTTCTGAAGCTCACTATTCTTACCTAGATAATGTTAAACCCATACCCTATCTACCAAAGGGAAGTAACAGAGAACTAGACGATGATTTCTATGGGTGCTACAATCCCAAAATGCATGGCGGAAGAGAAATTCTGCCATGCATGTAGTAATTCATTAATCAGGAAAAGGAATTCATATGCAGGTTCAAATGACATTAGAATAAATTTAATAGGAGGGACCCAAATATTCAGCACAAGTTTCCCTTTATAAAGTCTCCTTGATCTTGAAGTTTTTCAAATTATTCTGCACATTTAATACTACTTCACTGTCTGGAAGAAATGGACATATTCAGATGCTTTCATATGTGAGGAGCATCTGAGCCAACCAGAAGGATGGAGGGGATAAAGTAAATGGTCAGAGGAATTTGTCCATCAGAAATTGGATCAATAACAGCTCCCCAGCCTCATAAAAAGTCAAAGAATGTCTTTAATGATTGATGCAAGCATTATGGTCCTCTCTTTCCACTCCCCCCCCTACCCCTTACCAAGAATTAGGTCACTAGCATGGGATTCAGACGATAGATAGAATACTCTCATCAGATGAGTTTTCTCTGAAAGCCACACTGCCAGGCTTGATCTGCCTTAGCTTCAGCTATTCTATAGGGGTTGCAGGATGGTTTAAAAGTGGCTCAAACAACAGCAAGAGAAGCAAAAACATTTTGGAAGAAAACCACCAAAGACTTTGGGCCCTGGCAGACTTTAGGGGACCGGAAGGAGATGGTCTACTCCAGAATTAGTATCATGGGCTTGAAATTAATTTCACATCAAAATTAAATCCAATGGAATATACGAAAACGTTTAAGCAAAACATAACCATTTAATGAGTTGAGGCACTTGTGGAAAAATGGTATTAAAAAGTCAGAATCTTACAAAAGCAGATGCACATACTCACCAGTCCCGCACCCCCTTTTCAAACCACTGGCCAAGTAGTTATCATCCATGCCATTAACCCACGTGCCAGGTAGAGTATTAGCGTGAAATGTAATTGCTCACATTCCTGGCTGAACCTTGCCTGGAGTAGACGGTGGCATAACGGCCTACGTGGAACTAAAAAATGGTGGACATAAGCAACAGGATAAAAACCAAGCAGCTTACAAGGTCACAACTTAGGCTACCACTTTTTTCTTTTAAGCTATGTGCTTTCAGATAGATAGATAAGAAAAGGCCATCCCTTCAACATCCTGCAGGTGTCAGTGGAGGGCTACATATTTCCAGTAAAATTCAAAAGGTAAGGTTAGGGTAGACTATGTGAGCCTCCTCAAGCAACCAACTGCTAACGGGAGTCAGCTGTTAAAGCCAAGACTCCAAATTAAAGCAGCTTGCCAAGGTCGCACAGTAAGTAACAACAGAACTCATATTCAACCCAGGCTGGCTGGCCGCAGGCTCTTCTCTGCCACCTGCCCCCACTCTCCTCCTCTCCCTGCGACAGCGTCTCTGCGGCGAAGGGCACTTATTTGATATTGTTATGACCACATACTCTCATGATCATGACTTTAATGTATGAGTTCCTCTTTCAACTAAATGTATTTAGTCACAAATAAGAAATGTTGGAGTTACCTGTATTCATTAGCTGGGCCACAGGACAAGAAAGTGGAGGCACTTACTTGTGATGACCTATAACAACATCTGAAGAAAGCTTAAAAAGCTTACAAGAATCAAAGACAAGAGGGAAGTGTTCCGGGAGAGGACACTGTATCACAAGAAAATGCTGGTAGTCACCCTGATGATGACGAAGCCCCCAGTAATAGGCATATCAAGAGGGAGAACTCTTAGACTAGCCAATTTTTGATAAAGTCCTTTTAATGGAAAATGTAAAACCCCTCTCAACTTTACAAAGCCGTATGTAACACTTGCACTTTAACAAATAAAAGCAAGCCAATGTTTTAAAAAAATACATCATTAAATGTATATATGTATATATTTACATAGCATATTAAGTTTAATATTTAGCTTTAAAAGTTCACATAAATTTTACCAAAATGAGACAATTTTAAATAAATTACACCTTTTGAAAATGTTTAATTGTACAGTCAATAGCTTCAACAAAATATTGAAGTGTCTGTATTTAGTATCTACTTTATATACTTTATATTTTACAAATTTTACAATCATTTGGCAGTAATTTTCTAATTATGACATGTATGCTGTGCGATTCAGCAATTTCCCAAATGCAGGCAGTAGCTGGTGTTTGTGTCCTATTCTCACAGTAACTGTCTCAATGTAGTGAAAAATATCAGTTATTTTAGTAAACTGTACATAGTCACATTTACACTTGATCAACAATATAGCATAGAATTTTGTATTTTTGTCCAAAAATAAATACATCATTTTAAATCTGGCATTTTCACAAACATCATATACACTATAATACAAAAACAGCTATGAATTGCTGCTTTAAAATTTAGCTTGTTTTAGTATCACTGAATCACAGGAGCTGTGACTTATGCTATACTGCTGTGGTGTCAGTAACAAGTAATTACTACAAAGAGAATTTCTTGGCACTGATGGTTTTATGAAGCTTAAGTCAGTGTACATACATATCATTGTTCAAGAGTAAGTAATTCCAGTTCAATGGCCTAAAAACATCAAACTGGACCACACCTAATTTTCTTCCATAGCCTCTACTTGATCTTCATGTATCTTCAAAGCTCTCACCATTTCCTTGACTGCATGATACAAGATATTTTTAACCTGAAAGAGATGTTGGTATTTCTAATCACTTCAGCAGGAGATAAATTAACAAATGAAAACTGCACCAGAATTAAAAAAAAAAAAAAACAACTGTTAAGCCAAAAGTTAAAATTAGTCATATAATTAAATACTGGCGTTAATCTTTGGTTGTTATCCTAATGTGACAAACTAGGCAATGATGGCCTAAGCTGTTATGCATGTTTTATAATTCTGAATATAAAAAGCCTGCAGAACAGGAGCTAGTTAGAAAATTCATCTCTTACCTGTAGCTTATCATCATAATTGATTTCTTCCTTCAAAAGTCTCAGTTCTTGTGTTAAATGAAATGACTGTACTAGGTGTTCTGGAGACACAAAGTCTTCAGTTACCTGAATACAGCTGTGAAAATTCTGTACCTATTCCCCAAACAGAAACAGAAAAGTATAAGTTTTAGGAGGTGGGACTAAAGAGAAGCAAAGTTGTCTGCTAACACAAGAGACAATTCACCAGAGAACTTATTTTCTCCAAAACATCAAATGCATTTCAAAGTGGAACACTACACTTTATGAGAAAGTTTATCACTGAAAAGCTTCATGTAAATGGAATATTTTTAAACGATGCAAAGAAAAGAACTTTTCTAGGAATCCTTCAGAGAGGCTGATAATCAGATCCTAATTATCAATTTTGTCAAGGTGGATTTTGGGGTGTTACTTAAAAACAACAACAACAAAACGCTAACTGGAAGGTATCTGTTTCACCAATCAGTGCAATCAATCGGTATGTCTGTTGTCGCTCCTTTGACTTTCTGCATTTGGTCATTTCACTGTTAACTTTTACACCAGAGAGTAGATGAAAGGAAATGAAACTTAGTTTGATTATTTATGAGGAACTGTGATGAAAACTGTAGTTCCAGACAGATCTACTGACCACAACAGTTTTAGAATTCTCCGAGGATTTTGTTTGTGCCTTTTTTTTTTCTTTTGTGCCTTTTCTTTCAAATCAACCAATTAAAGATACCCTTCAGTCTCTTGTGGCATCAGTACAACTGTTTTTCTACTAGTTCTCCCTCTCTTGACTAAATGGTATTCACAAGAAGCCAGTCAATATCTTACCTGTTATTTGTTCAGCATGTACAAACTAACTCTGCACTTTACAATTTCTTAGAACTGCTTTCTATCAACACTCAGGATAATGAGAAAGGACCAAGCTTATCCAATCTGGATTTTGTTTCTTTGCTGTCCTCTAGTGATATTAAAATATATCATAAAATTCCTGGGAAAGGAGAAATAACTGAAAAACTAAACATTTACATTTATTTTAATTTTTAAAGTATGAAAGTAAATTTCGTTGGGAGAAGTGAGCAGAGGGAGATAACAAGTGGGGAATAGAGACTGTGGAAAAAAATCTGATGATAGAGTGATGAAATTCCAAAGGGGCTGGAATTGCTCCTCTGGGCATAGTGACCACCTGAACAGCTGCAGATGTCTTTATTCTTTAACTGAAGCACTGTGCCTTTACTGATAACTCGGTAGCATATATATTAAACATTTTCTTCCTTTAACCATTAGGTTGTTGATTCCTGTGGAGGATGAACATAGTGGATGCCTCACATTTTCAGCACTGCTGTACAGTCTCATTGGATCTTCATTATGTGTCTGTAGAACAGATGCTCTATTTCACAGAGCAGGAAACTATGGATAAGCAGTTCAGCGCCTGTTCCAAGATAAATCAGCCAATAAATGGCAAGTCAACAGGAACCCAGCTCCTGTGATATCTTGTCTAACAGATGCTTTACAGTCCTACATGAACTCAGTCATACCAGCATACACAGGCTCCAAATGCCCTGTCTTATCTTACATTCATCTGAACATGCTATGGGGATTAAGTCCTTCTGAAGTTCTAGCATGTAACTTTTAGCATATGCAACTATTTTTTAAAAAATAATTTCTCTTCACTGATATTCTAATTGCATTCATACATCATTTGCCTGGTTTTATTTCTTTTTTCCATAGTCCTTTAGCCCTTTGAGCATATTTAAGATAACTGACTTAAAAGTCTATCTAGTAAGTCTGATGTCTGGCCTTCCTCAGGGACAGTTTCTTTTCTTTTCTTTTTTTTTTTGACAGTTTCTGTTGAGGTATTTTTTCCCCATGAGTGGGCCCTACTTTCCTGTTTCTGTGTATGCTTTGTGACTTTCTGTTGAAAACTGGACATCTAAACATTATAATGTGGTAACTAGAATCAGGTTCTCCCCTGCCTCAGAGTCTGCTGCTGTTGACAGGGATTGTAGTCATCCATTTGTTTTGTGACCTTTCCAAATTAATTTTGCAAAGACTATTCCTCTTCTGGCGTGCTCACTGATGTCTCTGTTCGGTTATCTCAGGTGGTCAGCCAGTGACCTGTCAGAGATTTCCTTGAAGGCCGAAACTCAGATGTCCTCTTCTTCATTAAGCAGTCCCCTGGTCGATGTAAGTTCTCAATTTAGATTCCAGAGCTCTGAAAAAGTTGATTCTTATGGTTGTTTTAAAATCACTTTTAGAACAGTGACTTTCATTAGTGGTTACAAGATGTTATTTTGTTTCCTAATGACCTCAACTTGATATATATTCTTAAAGACTTAAGGGTTTGCAAAGGCAAGGTTCAGTTTTAAGGTGGAATATATTTGAACTTCCCATTCCACTTACCCCTTTTTGTGCCATCTTTGAGTCATTTACATTTCACTTCCTTGGCAGACTGTCTTATTCATACTTGCCTTCAAGATCAGTTGTAATCATAAATAGGTAATGTTAAGAAAATGTAACTTTTGTTTTCAGAGTAGGAAAAGTTATTATCTTGACACTGATTTTGTCTGAGTCCTTTTAGTCATAAGAATGTAGAGAATTTACAACTTAGCAATATTATTAACTTACTTGAATGACCAAATACAATCAGTTAAGTAGATGAGAACAAAATTATCAGTAAAGACTTTGTGTTAATTTAAAAAAACTGTTGCTGTTTAAAACTAAAAGCTACTCCAAACCTCAGGACACTAGAGCTGAGAAAGTAAATCCTGGAGGTCAAGATTCACCTGCTTTATCTAAGGGTATACACAGGGTTTCACAGACTCAGCCACGTTTGCCAACAGAAGATTTTTAAGCCTGCAATTCTAGAGTAGTTCTTAGAATACAAAGAGGGCTGTGGCTGTGATCCTGTCGCTCAGCTTGCCGACATACACATCTGAATGCCGCTGCACAGAGCTGTCCCGTGTCCGTCTCTCCTCCCGCCCCAGGCTTCTCGAAGTGCTCACTGCTGACAAATCAAAGAAAGGTATGTTGATTCTTCCCTAGCACTGCTGGCCAGTCAAGTCATGCACTATCATTTGGACGAAAGTTTTTTGTTACATGCCTTGGGTTTTGCAAGGGCTTCCTATCTGTGTGGTTCTCAAAGTGGGGCTCCTGGACAGTAACGTCAGCGTCACCTGGGAACTTGTTAGAAATGTAAAATTCCAGGTACCTCCTCAGACCCACTGAATCAGAAACTCTGGGCATGGGGTCTAGCAATCTGTGTTATATCAAGCCCTCCAGGAATTCTGATGTATGCTAAAGTGTGAGGGAAGCACTGAGACTCTAGGGTTATTTAAAGGGCTACCTGTGGTTTACTGGAAGTGTTGAAGCCATCAATGAAAAGTTTTCAGGACCTCTATGGACTACGTAAGTTGTAAATAATAATGCGCATTGTCTTAAATCCAAGTTAACATTGTTAAGAGTTCATACTTCCTTTTAATTCTCTCTCAAAACCACATTACCACCACTTGTGAGTCATGGACAACACCCTTTAAACAGAGTACAAATAACTGTGCTGTCATTATCATATCACATAAGGGAAGGAAGGTAGAAATTCTTGCAATTCTGTGCCAAAATATGCAGCAGAGAAGTTTTTACTTGGAACACTCAACAATTTAGTGGCAGAGATCAGAATAGAATTTGCCAGTCTAGATGCTGTTTCAGTCTATTTAAGTATAGCATCTTAAGTAGGAGTGTGTGTGTGAGTACAGAATAGAATACAAGTACATACTGTTTAAGTGAGGCTAAAGCAGAGTGACTTGTGAACTAAGCTTTTTAACAGGATTACTTTGCCCACTATTTTGAGAAAAAAAGGCTATTCTCTTCCCTCTCTTCCCCCAGGAAAGTATAAGCAGTAGAGAGACATTTACATGCAGGGACTCTCTCTGCATAATAGCAATTGCCTCTGGAGTAGAGGAACTGAGGGCAAAGGTGAGAAAAAGACTTAATTTTCACTGTGAACCATCGTGTACTGTTTGTTTGAATTTTAAAAAATCATGAATGCATTACATTTTCAAAAGAAAGTATTTTAAAATTGTTTTCTTGACAAACAGTACTGGAACAACTGCATGTCCATATGCAAAAAAACTGATCTTCAGTCCACACTCTGCACTATATACAAAAATTAACCTAAAAATGGATAAGAGACCTATATGTAAGACTATCAACTATAAAACTTCTAGAAGAAAATTTAAGAGAAAGTCTTTTTGATCTTGGGCTAGGCAGAATTTTTCAGATACAATAAAAGTATATAATACATTAAAAAAAATTGATCAACTGAACATCGAAATTTAAGAACTGCTGTTTGGAAGACACCATTAAGAAAATGGAAGGACAACCCACAGGTTGGGAGAATATATGTGCAAAAGCACATATCAGATAAAGAACTTAGAGTAGATAAAGACATTCAACATAGTAAGAAAAAAAGAACCCAATTACAAAAATGTATATATAAATGTATTGCAACTACTTCTCCCACTCTTGGGTTACGTTTTCACTCTCTTAATAGTGCTTTTTTTAATGAACAGAAATTCTTAATTTTAATATATCCCAGCCTATCCATGTTGAAAAAATGGACAAATATTTGAACACATTTACCAAAACAGATTTACAGATGGCAAATAAACATGAGAAAAGATGTTCAACATATTTACTTATTAAGAAAATGTAAATTAAAGCCATAGTGAGATTCAAATGCTTAAAAACAAAACTGACAGTAAGCAGAGGAGATGGGACTCACATATACTGCTTTGGGGAATGGAACATGGTACAACCACCAGCCTGGCAGTATCTTATAAAGTTACTCACACGCTTATCATGTGACCAGGTGGTCCCACTACTCGGTATTTACCCAACTGAAATGAAAACCTATATTCATACAAAAACCTGTATGTAAATGTGGCTTATAGTGGATTTATTATTGCCCCAGACTGAAAACAACAATGAAAAACTACCCAGTAATAAAAAGAAACAACTACTGATGTACACAGTAACATGGATGAAACTCAAATACATTATACTGAATAAGAAAAGTCAGACTCAAAGGCTACATACTGTATAATTCCAATCATATGACATTCATATAAAGGCAGGACTATAGGGAAAGAAAATAGATAAGTGGTTGTAGGAATGTCAGGAGAAGAGGTTGACTAAAAAGTGGGGGGTAGATCAGTGGAACAGGATGGAAAGTCCAGAGATAAACCCACGCACATCTAAACTATGACAAAGGAGGCAAGAGTGTCCAAGGGAGAAAAGACACTCTCTTTAATAAGTGGTGTTGGGAAAATTGGACAGCTACATGTAAAAGAATGAAATTAGAACACACCCTAACACCACACACAAAAATAAACTCTAAAAACCTAAATGTAAGACCATATACTATAAAACTCTTAGAGGAAAACAGGCAGAACACTCTCTGACATGAACAGCAGCAAGATCTTTTTTGATCCACCTCCTAGATTAATGAAAATAAAAATAAATGGAACCTAATTAAACTAGAAAGCTTTTGCACAGCAAAGAAAACCAACAAAATGAAGACACCCTCAGAATGGGAGAAAATATTTGCCATGAAGCGACCAACAAGGGATTAATCTCCAAAATATACAAACAGCTCATGCAGCTCAATATCAAAAAAAACACAACCCAATCAAAAAATGGGCAGAAGATCTAAACAGACATTTTTCCAAAGAAGACATACAGATGGCCAAAAGGCACATGAAAAGATGCTCACCATCACTAGTTATTAGAGAAATGCAAACCAAAAGCACAGTGAGGTCACACTGGTCAGAATAGCCATCATCAAAAGATCTACAAACAAATGCTGGAGAGGGTGTGGAAAAAAGGGAACCCTCCTACACTGTTGGTGGGAATGTAAATTGGTATAGCTACTATGGAGAACAGTATGCAGGTTCCTTAAGAAACTAAAAATAGAACTACCATATGATCTAGCAATCCCACTCCTGGGCATGTATCTAGAGAAAACTGTAATTTGAAAAGATACATGCACCCCAATGTTCACTGCAGCACTATTTACAATAGCCAGGACATGTAGCAACCTAAATGCCCATCAACAGACAAATGGATGAGGAAGTTGTGGTACATATACACAATGGAATATTACTCAGCCATAAAAAAGGAACGAAATAATGCCATTTGCAGCAACATGGATGGACCTAGAGATTGTCATACTGAGTGAAGAGAAAGACAAATATATGATATCGCTTATATGTGGAGTCTAAGAAAATGGTACAAATGAACTTATGTACAAAACAAAAATAGAGTCGCAGATGTAGAAAACACTTATGGTTACCCAGGGGGGAAAGGAAGGGGAGGGATAAATTGGAAGACTGGGATTGACACATACACACTACTACATATAAAACAGATGACTAATAAGGACCTATTGTATAGCACAGGGAACTCTACTCAATACTCTGTAATGGCCTGTATGGGAAAAGAATCTAAAAAAAAGAGTGGATATATGTGTATGTATAACTGATTCACTTTGCTGTACACCTGAAACTAATACAACATTATAAATCAACTCTACTCCAATAAAAATTAAAAACAAAAATGAGTGGGGGGGAGTAAGAGGGAATTTTTTGAAGTGATGGCAATGTTATTTTGATTGTGTTGTTGCCTAACTACATATTTGTCAAAACTTACAGAACTGTACACTAAAAAGTACATTTATTATATGCAAATGATACCTAAAAAATGCACTGTCCAGTTTGACTTTTAAGAAAATGGATACTGGATAAACTGAGTATGTGAGTAAGGATTTTCAAGGGAACCTGTTTTGTATTATCAAATAATTACACCTAGTTAGAAAAATATTTACTGTGCTATTCTCTTAAACAGACTGCTCCTTTGAGGACATTTTACATTTGAATACAGATTAGCTATTTTCTGATAAGAGGCTAGAAGCCCAAAGAATAGTATGTGGGGTGAATCCCAGTTAAACATGAATCATAAATGACACATCTCTGAAATGATATAAGTCCATGAGAAAATAAAACAATTTAACATAAATAATCCATTCATTTAATTAATACACTTAATTATATTTTACGGTAAATGCTGTTTGAGATCTAAGAATGATAAATCTAACCCTGAACTTGACATCTTAAAAACTAAGCAACTATTCTCACTTAAGAAATATTTGTGGCTGTTATAATAGTGTCACAAATATTACACAGGCAATAATTGCATATAGTTATATAAAATGTAGGAAACTTTGCTTGGTAAAAGTACACACATCAGATACATCTCAATAACCAGGTGGTGGCAAAGGTGGGGAACCAACTCTGAGGCAAACTAGTTTTCTGGATTCTCGGGTTTCCTTTGCACTCTGTTACTATGAGCGCCAAACTGCTCTGTGGTAGCTTCAGTCTACTTATAGGAACCCACTGTATGCTTTTAATCCAAACCCTCCATATAACCATCGATTCTATGCCATTCTTCTAGGTGCCACACAGTCAAGCCACAGAAACAAAGACTAGATGTGTATTTCAGTTTTAAAGTTTTGTGAATCAGTAGCTATAAAAATTATGTAGCATCTTTCTTTCGACATGCTATTGCTACGTTAGCGAACTAAAAAGAGGCAGGAAGTACAGTGAAAGGCTGAATTATGGAATGGTCTACCTAATAACTCATTCTACTCATATTTGGTGCCTTAGAAAATGTATCATCTCTAAGTCCTGATACTCCCCCCTCCCACTGTTAGGTCTCAACTACTGAGAACTGAATATATACAGTAAACTCTTTTTTTCTTAAAAAGTCTTTGAAATTAAGATTTCAATCCACCAAACAGTAACAATACAAAAATGGAAATCTGGCTCATGTTTATACAATTTAAGGTCTCAAAGCATTTAATTACATCAGATCTCATCAAGCACTGAAAAGCTGTTTCAGTAATTTCTTAATGAAGGCATACTGGTGTAGGCCATTCTCTTTCTTACATCTTCTTTCATTTATATTTATACTCAGAACAATTTCTTTCTGGTTCTTTCAGTAACAAGTGTGTTAGAAGCAACTTTTTATATACCTGATGAAGTGCTCCTGCTGGTAAGACAATGGCATCACCAAGGAACTGAATAAGAGTGCAGGCTTTGACTCCATATTCCTCAAGCAGTCTTTGGCGAAGCTTTTTGTTCACATACCAACTCTGGTCACGAATTGGATCGTGTTCTGGTAGAACTTCAAGGCCTTGTTCTTTTGAAATCTGAAATATAGATTAAAATGAAAATATATACCCCAATTTAAGTAAAGAAAATGGTAAATCCTGTTCAGTTAAATTTCTATTTTCTTTACAATAACAGTCTGTTCTCAGAATCTTCTGGAACGATGACTGAGCTTAAATTAAAGAAAATGATATTCTACAATTGGAAAAGCCAAAGGACATGAAAACAATATTGCACACCGATACACTATTAATAAAGTAAATCATACTCCCTTCTTACCTTCTCCTTCCACTATGAAGTTCTCTTTTTTTTAAAAAAATAGTTTTATTAACTATTATTTATTTCTTTTTCAGTCTTTTTTTTTTTTTTTTTTGGCTGCACCGTGCAACATGTGGGATCTTAGTTCCCCGACGAGGGATCAGACCCGTGCCCCCTGCAGTCGGAAGCACAGAGCCCTAACCACTGGTACGACGGGGAATTCTCTCCACTATGACGCTTTCATCCATTTGGTTCCTTACAGTTATTTTAAGAGTATAGCACAAAGACGGGGAAAAGCTTAGTTTAGTAGCTTTTTTCCAAAAGCCAAACCATTTTGTATGTGTGGACATCATAAACATTCATTCATTCATTCACTCAGCTGCGTGGGGTCTTAGTTGCGGCACTTGGGATCTTCGTTGCAGCATCTCTTAGTTGTGGCATACGGGATCTAGTTCCCTGCCAGGTATTGAATCTGGGCCCCCTGCATTGGGAGTGTAGAGTCTTAACCACTGGACCACCAGGGAAGTCCCCATAAACATTTCTTTTTGCTGCTCTTTTTTTAAGGTAGGTACACAGATAAATACCTTTATATTGCTAACCTTCTAACCCTTGACAAATCACTTTCAAGGGACCCTCTGACGAACCAGTGAAACGTTCTGCTTTAAAAAGCATAATTTATAACATTTTAAATTAAAAGACTGGTAGGTAGTTCTGGGATAAAATAGTAGTTACAGGGCCATAGCTCCCTCGCTTCACACTGACCAAAGACAGACCTTAAGTCCATTCAGAAAGAAGATGAAGTATAATAAGAAAAACAGCAATTATGGTCCATTAAAAGAAATCCCTATAATTACAAAATTCAGAAAATGTTTGAGAAAAGGGTTTGAACCAATTTCAGATTAATGTGTCACTTTTTTAACAAGTATACGATTACTCAATTTCAGTCTATTCAAATAAGTATCACAGAGCAATCAGATATGACAGAGCAGAATTACTGTCTAGGTCAACAGCCAAAAATACCAATACAATTAAAAAAAATTCTGCCTTCTTTACGTGTTTCTATGACAGATTTTATATTCTATAATTCCAATCACTACTTTTCATCAAGGGTAACATCTGACTCATCAACAGGTTCTTTACTCTAAGGGGATGAAGGAGTACTACTAACTGAGAAGAAGCTGCCATTCAAATTCCTCAAGAGAAAGGAGCTTTTGATTTTCAACAACAAAAAATTCCATCCTCCTATGTAAAAATTACTCAATCATCTTACACTGCTGAATGCCCATGAAGTTACGTTAAAATTTAAGTCTCTGCTCAAGGTGAAGAGATAAAACTGTCTGTAACCTAAATTATACCTTCTGAAGAAATTCCCTTATCTTGTCAACATCTTTCCCAGCATAAATATGCCACAGGGCACCAGGTATTTCACTTGAGTCCTTCAATCGTTTTCTTAAAATGTCATCCAAATCTTCTTCCTCAAATTTCTTAAGTATTCCTGAAACACAGAATATATTCAAACTGGTCAGTAAAGACTACCAGAAAGCCAAGTCTCCTAAAATTGATCTACCATAGTAGCATAGTGCCTGACTAGATTGGGACCCTTAAAGAGGAGATAAACCCAGTTATACATGAAAACTGTCAGAACTATAAGAGCAGAGAACAATGACCTGGGGTAACTGGGAACAGAATCAACAGTAACTTTCCCAGTTCATGTGTTTTCTGTAAACCAAGGGATGGGAGATAAAAACGCAAGGACTTTTAACTCAAACATAACCAACTTTCCTCCTGTCCCAAGGGTGTGGTCATAACAATGTTTTGTACTCACAGCATTTCATAACTTACAAAGGACTATCATGACCACTATTATGGTAGGCAAGGATCATAACCTTTACTTTACAGCTGAGCAAAAAGGTTCAGTGAGGAGAAGGGATTTATTCATTGCCATGACTAATGAATGGCAGAGCAAAATGTCTTCCGACTAATTTCTGGGAGATCTCATTTATGATTATTGGTTAATCTGTAATCAAATGCAAATGCTTCAGGTGCTATGACTGAGGAGGCATCAAGGCCATTCTTCTAAACTACTGACAAATTAAAAACTGCACATATATATGCACAGAAAAAATGTTAACAATAGTTACCTCTGAGTGAAGGACAGGAATGTTGTTTTCAAATCCCTGATTTCACTACAATGAACATTTTAGTTTTTTCTTTTTGAATTTTATTTTATTTTTAATACAGCAGGTTCTTATTAGTTATCCGTTTTATACATATTAGCGTATAGATGTCCATCCCAATCTCCCAATTCATCCCACCCCCACCCCACAATGAACATTTTAAAGAAATGTTTTAAGAGAAAAGGAAATCTATTGCCTAATACAAAGAACATAGCAAATGTTCCCTAATTTGTGACAATGAAATCTTTTTTATGCTTAAAGTTAGCTGCAAAGATTTCTTGAAGTCAAACATTAGGGGTTTACAATATGCCAAGCACTGTCCTAGAATCTTGGGGATTAGAGTTAAGAAAGACCCAGTTAAGACTTCACAGAATAAAAGATGGTATTAATAAGTGTAGGCAAATGAACAAGAATATCACATAGTGGTTAAGCACAATCATACGAGTACAAAGGGTACACAAAGACTGGGTCAGTCCTCGAATGTTATCTTTTAATGAAAAAGATAACTTAAAAAGAAAATTGTTACTGCTCTGTGAATTCTAAAAAGGCTGCTAGAAAGAATACATCAGATATTTGTGACAGTGAAATCACAAGGAAGAAAATGGTTGCTGGAGCAGAGAAAGTTTATTCTTTAAATGAAGACCTCTAGGGGGAGGTGACAATCTGAGCTACATTTTGAGGGATGAATACAGGAATTTGCTAGGGAGACAAGGAGGTAGGAGAGCCACTGTATGCAGAGGAAAAAGCGTGTGCTTTATGTAGGTCGGTTTTCTTGATGTGTTTTAAGCATTATTATAACACTAAAACATTCCTTTTTTTGTGACCATCTATAAAAATTGGCAAAAACTTTAAAGAAAGACAGTCCAAGAATTAAAGTCCAAGAATTAAAATTAAAAGCTGATGACTTTTTCTCGAAAGATCAAACATTATGCTATGAATGAGGGATGGGAGATGAGCAGGAACAAAGATGAATAAGAAAGTTCTAGCATTTAAGGAGATGAAAGAAAAGTAGGGGAGAAAAGCAGATGTAACCTCTGTATTGTAGACTAAGTGCTATAATATCTAATACAATGTAAATGCTAGGTAAATAACTGTAAATACACTGTGAGTGCTATGTAAACAGTTGCTGGCTACAGCAAACTCCTTTTGCTTTTTGAAAGCCAGCACACAGCAAATTCAAGTTTTGCTTTTTGAAACTTACTGGAGTATCTTCTTTTTGCTGTGTATTTTCTATCCTTGACTGGTTGACCCCACAGGTGCGGAACCCGCAGATACGAAGGGGCAACTGTAACTCTGTGGCACCATAGCCTTTGAAAGAAGTAATCTGATACCAAAGGGCACACACATTTCTGTCCTAGAGCTGAGACTACAACTCAAGTGTGCCTGACTCTCAAATCCTTGGGAGTAGGGGAGACAAGAGTTTTTATCAATTACAATCAATAGAGTCAGTTAAAGAAGCTGAGAAACTATGAGTTTCTACAGTTTTGGAGGAACTTAGGTTGTGTATTATCGAAGCTGTCAAATAGACACAAAAACTGAGTGAATACTATAATAAACCCCCAGGTCTTGAGCACCCAGCCACTAAGCTGCAGATATATTCTGGGCTCCAGATAGAATTGTTGAGCTAAGTGGTTGGAAATCATGTATAGAATTTCACAGGAAGTGCATGTAAACCAGAAAAGGTAGAGGATAAAGTCTATAACTCTAGAAAAGTCTGAAACTCCACCGTATGAAGAATGAGGGGAGTAGTGTTACTGAAGCCAAGGAAAGTATTTGAAGAAGAGATGTCGTTTACTACAGAGGGTACAAATAATAAGAGGACCACAAAGAAACCATTGTATTGAACTATGACTATCAGTGAAAGCCACAGCAATAGCAACAGTACAGTAATCTCAGTGGGGCGGCAGGCAGGGGCCAACCCGCATTGAGTTGAAATATGAAAGGGAGGTGATAGACACAGCACATGTGTTAAGAGGGCAGGAGCAACAGGATGGTGGCAAGGAAGACAAGGTCTGAAGAAGGCTTTTTAAGGAAGGAGGAAAAGTCTGAAGTTTGCTCCTACTCTGAGAAAAGCCAGTGGAAAAAGAAAGTTGAAGGACCTATGTCTATAAAGAAGGGAATGATAGATGGAACAAGGTTTTAGAAAGAAACCCAGAGGACAGACTTTAAAACCTATACACTGGATTGAACGGTTATTTCTACTTAGGAGAAAAGGCCCCTTCTCTCTGGTACTAGAGGGGAAAAAAGAATGCTTGAGACACAAACATGCCTTAATCATCTTCAGAGCTCAAGGACCTAGTTTCTCTTCTTCACTAAATGTTTGTAAGTGAGCTTACCAGTTTATTTTCATAAACCCAATATTTAATAATAGGAAATGAGCAAATAAAAATAATTCACTTTTAAAATTAAAATTCCTTTTGTGTTAAAAAAAAGCCAGGTAAATTAATCACGCCTCCAAATAAATATTAGAATATCCCAATATCCACTGCAATTTTTTGGGGAATCTCTGATGTTAACACAGAGGCTGACATTCTAGATAATATTATTGTGTGTGGTTATTCAACTGTTATTCCAAAGACCACTATTCTTTAAGTTTCTTTACCTGCTTTTGAGAGAATGCCATTTCCTTTTGCTGTGCCAACATAGACTAGAATATTTACAACATCAGAAACTTCAACATGTAGATTTGTTGTTCCTATATCATGATCTTTAGCAGCAGCTACACCTGTGTATAAAATAAAATTTTATTTAGCATAACACTTTATATATCCTAGATATTCCTTCCAAAATCAGCTGAGGAAAATCTGTTAATTGTAATTTGAGTTTTAGTCTCCTTATTCCGAAACCTGCCCACAAAATACCACAATCCATGAAATGTACCGTAAAAATCAAATTAATAGAAAATGTAACTATATTTTATAAGGAATGAGCAGGTACTTAACTATATATTGGCTATTAATACCTAATATACACTGCTTGACTCAGAAAAAGATTTCAATGGATTATTAAAGGAACGGATTTAGCAGAATCTAAAAATGATTAGATAATTTATCTTTGGACGGAAGTTAAACTTCCATATACTCCAAGTTGACAGAAATGCAAATATGTACTTACCATAAGCACTGCACAACCTGGGTCCTAGATCAGGGCGTACAAAAAATCCTGGCAAATGAGAGGCCAAATTGAATTTTCCTTCTGGATTACAATACTCTGGCAATGGCAGGCTTTTTAAAAGATCTTCATATCTGAAGAATAACATTGACTTCTTTTGAATAAAGGTTTACATTCTTAAGTGCTTTCAAATATATAAATGTTCAAGTTGTTAAACTTTCCTTAAGGCCTTTAACAGTTAACACTTTCCTTGACTTCATTCAAAGTTTAAATGAATGCATAATACATGGATAAGCAAAGAATAGAAGTGATACTGACTAAAACTGCAATTCTCTTTCCCTAAACACAGCAAATTGAAAGCACCAAAGAGAAGAGAGGTCCCAAATGGGGCCTCCTCTTTGACAGCATCCTCTTCTTTACTGCCTAACAAAGACTTCCCCCTGCTCAGACTACAGAGATTCAGTTCTTTCTTTTTTTATTACTTATTTTTAATTGAGGAGGATACTGCCTAAAGCTCACATTTGTAATTCATTATCCCACTTCTGGGGATAATCTCAGCTCAACCTCAAAAGCCAAGAGTCAAAATAACAAGTATAGAAAGACATACATACCTTGCTGGCATCATAGTCTTGAAGTCTTCTCCTGAAGGGCAATCTTTCAGTTTTAAAACAACTGTTTCTCCACCTTTCGTTTTTTGCCGTTCTATAAGAATGCAATTGATTATTAAAAAGATAATCTGTCTTTTTATTTTTATTAATGTTTAGAAGAAGGAAGAAATGTAAAATGAATGAATACCTCTATTATTGTACAGTAGGTAAAGAATGCTTGCTTATGGACTTTTATTTCTTATGTATTCATGTAGTATATTAAGATGTTTGTTCCTTATGAACACAGATATCTGTAATATCGCCATAAAATTCTTTATAAAAAGTCTCTTTACAATTGTTATTAAAATTAAAATTACAGTCTTACATTTTTACTTTTAATTTTTCAAAATGTTTTACACAAAGTGTGTTATTCAAGTTTCAAATGTTTTGGGGGTTGCCAAAAATATTCCCCAGGAACATTAATATATTGAATATGACATATGGAAACACAGTATAGATGACTTTTTTTTTTTTTTTGGCTGCACCGTGTGGCTTGCTTGCGGGATCTTAGTTCCCTGACCAGGGAATGAACCCGGGCCTCGGCAGTGAAAGTGCTGTGTCCTAACCACTGGACTGCCAGGGAATTCCTAAATGACTTCTTTATGGTTAAAGAAAATGAGGGGTAGAGCCAGGAATAGGACCCAGTCTCCTACTTCCAAGTACTTGTTCCTTTTTACTAGACAACAAAGTAATACAGACATTTCAAAGATTAAACAATTTATCATTTTGGGGGGAAATGTTTAAGAAAACAGTAAAACAAAGAAACAAAAAAACAACATACTTGAAACTTCTTCAAAACCATCCCAGAATTCCTTAACATTGGCATTTGAAATAATGCTGTCTTTGCAGTTCAGGAGATCAGCCTGGTGGTCTCCAAAATCAAGACTAACTGAGTCCGCCTTCCACAAGCTAATGTTCATTTTCTTATGCACACCAGAAACCACTGCAGGCTTATAAATAAACAGACAGATAAAGAAAAGTTAAAAGGTATATGGACACTTCCAAAATTTGATTTTACACACACATGCAACAGACGGTTAACATGTTGAATTTTAGGACTAATGACAAATTGTGAGAATAAAGAGGCTTTCAAAAACAGTCCCTGACCTGGAAAGATGTCCACAATATATTTTCAAAGAGAAAAGGTGATAAGAGAATGCCATGTACATGGCAGAGTACACTGCCATTTTGAAAACAAAAAATACGTAGTGTTTTTCAGGAAAGAGTCTGAAAGGCTATACTAAAAATTTCATTTCTAGGCAATATAAATATGTTTTGTTTTATTTACAGACTCCTTTTTATAGACAAAACATAACCTTATATATTTGTACATATGCAATATATGTAAATAAGATTTTTAAATAAAATAGAGTCCTTGGGATTAAAACATAATTTATATACATTCTGATTTTATATCACTTAAAACACATACACACATTCTTTACCTCTACAAGGATCATGACAAAAATATTCACAATATTAAACAACCAAACACAACAACAATAAATTTCAAGTTGAATGACCAATTCCCTGAAAGTGAATCTCTCCTTTGAAATCACATGAATTCAAATTTCCTCAAGGCTCTCTAACCCAAAAACCAACAATTGAAGATTGGTGGTTTTAAAACTCCAACGCCGATGGAAAAAAAGACCTCTAAAGGCAATCTGATGCATTATTCTTAGGTTTCTTTTTTTTTTGAATTCCTTTATTATAAATGAAAAGTAAAAGAGAACACAGGAAGTTGTGACGTAAGAGTCTCTCTTGTAAAAGTTATTTTTAAGTACTCTTAAAACTCACAAGATAATCAAACTTGAGGAACGATAAGTGCAGAATAACCTCAAGCTAGGGGTGTTATCACAAAAAGGTATCTCAAAAGAAACGAAAAAAACAACAGCAAAAACCACCCTAAGAAGTTTGGTTAACCACTTGGGTAACTGCAACATTAAACTTCCTTTCAATGGGCTAATAATATATCCAACTATTAAAACAGGTTCAGCTATTAGATAATTAACTATTGCTGACAATTCACATATTAACTCCTAACCCTTATTATGCCTATCCAGTAATACTCCCATCCAGCCCTGTGCCACTCCTTATTTTGGTAACCAGCAGCTTGGGAAAAGTAAAATTAAAAAAAAAATTATAGAGGCACGTTAATTAATAAATTAGAATATTCTAAAGCAGAATTCTTAGGCTACTATCGTCATCATCATCTTCCTGAAATACTGAAAGCCTTCCTAATTTGACTCCATGCCTCTGGTCTTATTCTCCTCCAATTCAACTTCCAATCTGCTTTGCTGTCAGTTATTTTAAAATGTCGATCTGTACAACACAGGGAATACAGCCAATATTTTATAATAACTATAAATAGGGTATAACCTTTAAAAAATGTGGATCACTATATTGTACACCTGTAACTTACATAATATTGTACATCAACTATACTTCAATTTAAAAAGTCAATCTGAGTACTTTGATTCTTCAATTAAAACTGTCATCTACAGGATCAAGTTCAAACTCTTTAGCAAGATATAAAGGCCCCTCATAATCATAACTGTAACCACCTCATTTCCCCATCATTACCCCACAGAACTCTTATTAATGCCAGGTAAACAAAGCTACTGAACAGTTCCCCAAACACCCGATCCTTTTTATTTCCAACCTCTTGTCCATCTATAAAACCTTCACTTAACCCCTGAGACATCAATTCATACTAGCCCTTCTGAATTAGTATTCTAGCTTATTCATTCACTCTTTTAGGTTTCCACAGTACCTTAAACAAAGTTCTGAGAACATGTAACGTATTTATAAAAGTATTTATTTATGAGACTGTTTAAGCCTACACAAATTTAAGTCATCTAAATTGTGATGCAGCAATGGCATCAGGGCTTCAAGGGAGAGCCAACCAAAAAAATATATGCTAAATACCGTGTATGTGCAATGCATGGGTGTGTATTTTTTCTAGGGTGAGGAACCAAGCTGTCATTGGATTTTACAAAGGATTAGAGACCTAAAAAGATTAAGAGCCATTGTACTAAAATGGTTCTTACTCATTTTTACATGATGTACTCATTTTTATATCCTTAATGGCCAGCACAAAGACGATTTTATTAGGTGGTCAATAACTCTCTGTTAAATGAAAAAAATGAAGTAAAATAGCAATGATGTTTTCCAGAATGCAAGAAAAAAACTGAAGATAATACTAAGTCATGCAAAATCCTAATTTGTGCACTAATGTAGTAAATTACCATCTGAAATGTGTATCAAACATTATTATATCAAAACTCTGGTCAAACAGAAAATCATTTTTATTTGAGCCAAATTAAATAATGGAGTTTGTCATTCAAGATTTGATGAACTAACATAAATACATGTTCTACAGGTAAATATTAAAGGCAAAAACATCTACACTTCTCATCAGTTCAAGAAAACTGCTTTTACTATTAACACTGTGATAGCAGAAATGAATCTGTTAACTGAACTAAAATACAAATGTAAAAAAAGGAAGGCGATACCAAACTTTGTGAATATATGGCTTTATTAAAAGTCTGCTAACAAATTGAAATTATAACATCAAATAATCAATGCTTCCCTGTTAATTCATATAAATCTGGCCCAAAAATAAGAATTCAGAAACAATCATTCTGGTAACTTTTTTGGTGTTTTTGGTATCTTCCAACCCAAATGTGTCAAGTATTATCTTTCCCCTTTCTTTCTAATCCTAAGGAGAAAACCATTTTTCCTATTCAACCAGCTTTAGTTCCACTCAGAGCATACTAAATCAGCTTAAAATACTCACTTGTCCATGTTTCCAACACTCTTTGAAAAGCTTCCAATTATTAATATTTTTATAATCCTTAAGCCACAGAATATGCTTCTCACAGATCCAAGAATGTGGTATATCACTGTACAATTTATTGTTTTCATCCATGGCAGGTTTTCTGTTTTCTTTAGGTTCTTCTTTGAGCTCTGGTTTAACATTTATCTTAGAGGCTTTATTTGGTGGAATTTTGTTTTCAACAACCGAAGCAATTATGTCATCAAGAATGTTTGGCATAGTCCTTCCACTTTTACCACTCTAATAAGGAAAAAAAGTTATATTTTCAGGGGAAATGATTACATTTGGAAACTTTTGCTTTTATTTACTATTACATAGCAAGCAACCAACACAAACAATATATCTGGCTTCAAGAATCATGTCAATGGGTATGGATCTCTAGTCCCTACACTGTTCCTGACAGTGGGAAGCAGAAGTTGGGTGCTCTCCATGTGAGAAACCGCTCGATCTGCAGAAACTAGAAGTGTGGTCTTCCTACCTTTTATATTGTTTTAGGATTGGGGCAGAGGGAACAAATAGGTAGACTCTCCCAAATACTTTTAAAAGCCACTAAAAATTTGTGTCTACCTATGCAATTTTTCTGTTTTTATTTTTTAAAATATTTTGGTGAATAATTAAAGCAAAAATTGATGTCTAAATATTTTAAGTAACAAAACATTCACATCCATGTCATTCCCTGCCCCCCCTCCCCTCCCCCAACTAGATACATGGTTTTCAAATTCTGAAGGAGTTTGTTAGGGCTCTTTTGGAATCAAAATGCCCCTCCCGCAACCCTTTTCACCTGGGAAAAGAACAAAATCTCTGGCTTTTAAGTTATGAGAATTATAATGCAAATAGGAACATGCTTAGTAATTTGGTATATTTGATTTCATGTGCATCTATTTATTGTGTAGTTCACAGCCAAGACCCCAAATCTAAATTTAAGGCCCATATGAAATCCAAAAATCTGGCATCTCACTCACGGGGGTTCCCATTGAATAAACTGGTGCAAAGGCAATGCCAGCATCTGTAGAACCCACACGTAGCTTGCCAGCTGTTGTGGTCAGCAAATCTCGTAATGTTGAGCCTTGTTCATTATTCTGGGACACAGGAGGTGATGTTCTGCTATTGGGAGAATCAGGGTTGTCTTGTTCTCTCTCTTCTTTAATTTGCTTTTCAAGGGCAAATTCTTTGTTTTCTGAAATAAAACATTTTACAAAATTCAAATAAAATTAAACATGCTGCTAAAGTACAGACAAAGCTGGCATCCTACATTTTATAGTGAGAGATGAAAACTGTAGCACTAGTCATTTTTTCACCTGAACACACACCAGAGGATGGGTTAGATCCTTCAGGAGTCAAATAGTTTGAATATGAAAAGGCCTTCCTCAGTGTTTTAGACATGTAGGTGAGTTTGTACCTGTCACAAAGGAAAAATGCTATAGCTAAGACCGGGAGAAGGTGTAGGTAAGTTACAAATCTATCGCCCTGGTGGCTTTATTGATATGCTCATCTACAGATGATTCTGTAACTAACTTTGATAAGATCACAGGAAGTCGAGTTCCTAGTAAGAAAAGACAAATGTTAAAACCTAAGCCACAATGAGAGCAAAAGACAAAAGTAAATTGTTCTAAGTGAACAGTAGTACGTTAATGTATAATACTACACTGTCGATTACAATTCTCTATTAGATAATAAATTAGGTTTACCTTTTTTTTCCTCTCTGGCCTTTTGCTCTGCAAGATCTGCTAACCAGTGCAGTGGTGACTGGGATTCTGGAGGAGTTAACTTGCTGTCTGTGCTTACATCACTCTCTGGGCTGCTGTTGCCACTACTCTCTGGCTTCTGAGGGGTATTTTGCTGCTGAGACTCAGGCATGCACAGAGAAATTTTATTACTGTGATTAAGAACATTCTGTAAAACCTACAAAGGTAGAACAGTTGAATTTTTAAAATACTATTTCTTCAATTATTCAGAGTTAAAAATAGAGGTTACATTTATACAGTAATACAGGAAACATAATTTATAAAACACAAGTCCTAAACTGGATTTCAAATATCAAAGCTGATTAATTTAACCATGAATTTTATTTGAATAGAGATTTTTACTCACTTGAGACACACCATTCATAGCAGAAAAATTTCCAACTTGTATATTCTGTTTGTTAGTACAATGACAATGGGATTTAATACCATATTTTTCTCTAAGAGTGTGCATCGCATCTAGAAGATCTGTCAAAACTACAAAATATAATGGTTAATAAAAAGATCATCACTAGTTGTTAAGATTATAATAATTTTTTGTTTTTCTTGTGGAGGTTTTCTGTGCCTTTTCAACTTTTCTTCCATTTTTTCCTTCATCCCTTCTATTTCAGGTTTGATCATTCAACCAAATTCATGTCCTCTATTCTCTTCTTTTACCTCTATAATCAAAAATCATTATGCTCAAAAAAACAAAAAAAAAGTAGAATAACCTGTAATAAATACATCTAATATGCCTTTTCATTACACTCTGGTCTCCCCGCCCCGTGAACCCCCTTTTTCTGGCTGCGTGGTGTGGCTTGTGGGATCTTAGTTCCCCGACTAGGGATCAAACCTGTGCCCCCAGCAGTGGAAGCGTGGAGCCCTAACCACTGGACTGCCAGAGAATTCCCAGTTTTCCCCTTCTAAAATGGTTCCTCTTAGGCTTTCTTCATCACTGGGTCTGGGCTTATCCTGCTAACTTTATTACACAGAGGATTCTAAGAACAGAGCAAGAACAATTCAAGATTACATAAACCTTACCACTTCTTTCTACTACTATGACATACTTCTAAGTAATCTGGAACAACAAAGACCTGTTACAGTGGTTAAGAATCCGCCCGCCAGTGCAGGGGACATGGGTTTGAGCTCTGGCCCAGGAAGAGCCCACATGTCGCGGAACAACCAAGCCCGAGCACCACAACTACTGAGCCTGCACTCTAGAGCCCATGAGCCACAACCACTGAGCCCGAGGGCCACAAGTACTGAAGCCTGTGCGCCTAGAGCCCGTGCTGCACAACAAGAGAAGCCACCGGAATGAGAAGCCTGTGCACCGCAACAAAGAGTAGCCCCCACTCGCCACAACTAGAGAAAGCCGGCGCACAGCAACGAAGACCCAACGCAGCCAAAAAAAAATGTATATTTATACTTACCAGAACCAGGTATAATTTGAGTTGGCATTAAATGTTTGTGATCATGAGGCTGTCCCTTCACACACTTCATCCAAGCATACAGTTCTTTATCTGTAAGATAGTAACATATGTACTTTTATATTAGTCATGGTTTTAGAATTATAAAATTGATGGCTTACATATAAAGAGTTTAGCAATTATGTAAAATGTCAATGGTAGGCTTCATATGTTTGCTTCTTAAAAAAAAAAAAAAAAGTTTCACTATTCTGAGAATTTTATAAAAACATGATACAAAACAGATACAATGTTACTAGCCTTTTCTAAAATGACCATTCTTTAGTCTCATTAATGTATTAGTCACCTCAATCTTCCCTGTAGCTAATTTTTTACTCTTAGCTATTTGTGCCAAACAGGGCTTTTTCCTGATCTTAGCACATTAGACTCATAAGTTTGAGGCTACTGCCAACTCATTTTTGTCTAATGGGTCAAAGACACGAACTGTCACAAGACATGTGAAAAGCCTCAACTTGATAAGACAGTATTTAATTGGTATTACTGCAATAAGGCTCCATACCTGGAAAAGTCAATGTATTAAGGCATAGCATGAGGCATATCATACAAAGGAAAAATATTCAATACCTTCATCTCAAGGACATCTTCTATAAATTTAATGATATAGATAACTAATTATCTATGACGTGGCTGTAAGAGCTTCAGTAAGTATCAAAAAGCTCATTAAATTCAGCATAAAAAAATCTAGAACTATTTCATGAAAAGTTTCAGAGGAAATAAAATTCAAATCTAGCCTAAAACTGGTCTTCTTTAAAAGTGCTCTGACTTTCCCTACAAAACCTACATAGTAACTCGTAAATGTTCTCCAACTAGTTATATTTTAAACACTAGGTTTAGTTACCACTATATAAAGCTATAACTTACGTCAATGTGAGCTTATTACAATATTTATCAGTGAAATAAGAATATATATATATATATATATATATATATATATATATAAAACACAGAATACAACTCAAGGCATATAGGTTATACTTAATATGGTGACTGACAGACTATACTTTAAAAATTAATAGTACTATGATAACCGACAGCAACACAACTATTAGGTTTTATTATGCATACCCTATCTTGTTTAAAAAAGAAGTCATGCTTATATATGCATACAATATAACAAAATATAATACATTAAAATTAATTTCTTTTTAATTTGGCAAAGGGAAAATGAAAGTAACATGGAACCAGTAAAAATGAATGAAGTTTTATAACACTGCAGCTAGTTCTTCTATCAACCAAAAATATCCAAATAGATTTTTAGGGTTTTGAAGATATTTAACTGCCTAAAATGCATTCCTTATTATGGTTTTACATTTTACTCATGTATCTTTTGCATATCACAGAAACAACTAGCTGTAGATGCTCTCCCACTTGCTCAAGTCTCTTTGGTAAACGCTGGGTGTATAAGAAAAAGCGTTAGAAAGGGCCAGGTTTTAGTAATCCTATCAGTGGAAAAGATACTGATGGCTAAATCATGGTTCATCTATCTGACATACTACTTTGAAAAAGAGCTGCCTGGAATGAAAATGACATTCACTGTTCTTAGATACTGAATAAATAGTCTATCACTAAACATGATTTTACTTCTAATACTTCCACAGTTTGAATCCTCTCATTAAGACTTTACCCCCAAAACCTTCAGGTTACCAGTATTTAAGTAGCTACTTCCTTAACTGCCTTGGATGAACTTTTTCTAAAACACTTGTACCATGACAAAAGGTACAATTAGTTACTTTCTTTTTAAACTATTATCTTCCAAATGTATTAACATGCAGAACACTGTTTTGTGCCATTTTACTTCTCTAGAAATTAGAAATAATCATTTCAAAGGCTGTTTTCATATATAATAAAGACTTCTTCATTTTCTAACTAGGGGATAAATGGTGCTAGTGGTAGCATATTCTTGAACATTTGGATTTAAACTTTATGGACCAATTTTTAGAAAAATCAATTCACCCTAGTAAGTATGCAATTGTGACTTATGTGCTTGACTGTATAATTAACAGGTTCTATAAGACACTTCAGGCTGTGACACAGTGGAATCTGAAAGCAGCAAAGCCTAACCTAAATTTGGGCTGCATTAATCTGATTGAAATGAGAGAGTGGATCTACTAATCAGGCTAAAAAGATATAGATGCAGTTTTATTGTAGAAAATCTGGCTATTTTAATAAACTGTGGTTAACTCCTCCTTTTTTAAACATATGCTTCATAAAACTTCCTTAATGTAATATATTCATAATTAAGGAAGGTAGGGAAAAAACTCATCTAATTCATCATATTTTCTAGATGAGTGGTCCTAAAAAAAAATTTCAATTTATATGAAGTTATAACTAACCTCTAGAACTTTTCCTTTCCTTTGCCTTGTAACAATCTAAGCAGACCACAAATCCACATTTTTGACAAACCCAATGAATGTTAAACAATGTTGCTTCACACGCATCACACATCTCCCGGACTCCTCTCACTGCTCTTTTCCAGGCAATTTTGGCTGAAATACAGGGAAATAAAAATTTAAAGGCAAACATGCTCTTTTCCATACAATTTTCACTGATATGCACAAAAACAAAAATTTAAAGGCAAACCAAAAACTTTGAAGGATTTATTAATTAACAATCAATAGCAGATTTCTTGATGTAACTAGTAATTCTCTTCAGAAGACTTACATCTAATGGAGGGGTTCTCAATCCTGGCGCCCTTGATATTTGGATGAATAATTCTCTTTTGTGGGCGGCTACCCTGCGCAGTGGCATCTGGGGTTCCACCTATAGATGCTAATTCTCTGTACCCCCAACACCTTTCAGTTATGCAACCAAAAATGTCTTGAGTCATTGCAAAATGTCCCCTGGGGGACGAACTACTGACTTAAGGGATGGGAAGGAAAAGAAGCTAACATTTTGAACACCTAGTATATTAGGTGCTTTACTTAGTAAATATAACATAACTACTTTAAAAACAAACCTATGATGTAGTTATCATTCCCATTTCATACAGTTAAACAAGGAATAAAGTTGAGATACAAATGTAAGTCTATCTAACTCCAAAGACTGATGAATCACATGAGATAAAAAGCTTAAATAATTGGGATGGATTATGTCTTTATATGGCAAATGCTGAAGTTTCCCAATTTCACATCCAAAGTGTCTTTATCGTGCTCAGTTATGTCATAATGGCAGAAATACCAAAATGCTATTGTAATTGCACAAATTGCTAATCCATTCAATTCAACCTCAGTTGGAAAATATGTTACCTTAATTACATATAGGTACATTTGCACATAATAGTGTCATTATCAAAATTAAAAGTAAACAAGCCTAGGTAAGATTAAGGACGTCTCCCACAGATAAAACATATTCCAAAGAGAAATTCTTAAAACAAAATGTGTATAGTTGCATGGTCTAAGTATTTAACTTCCTTACCATCCTTTTTCACCCAGGACAAAGCTGTTTTTTCAGATGTTACTAACTGACAGAACTTATCACCTATTATATCCAAGATGTATTTTGAAGTTTCTATGTCTACTTCATCATCTTCATAATTTTCATGTGTCCATAGACTCATAGCTTCATCATCATATTGGTCAGGAGAAGAGAAGCCATCTATTCTAACCACTCCATTTTTACTAAAAGACAATCTGAAACATTAAAACATAAAAGCATTAGATAACAAGACAGAAGTCCAGGTTTTAAAAGTTGTAAATGTATAATTAATTTATATTTTTATATTACATTATAAATATATAAATTTACAATTAAAAAACATGAAAATAGAGTGGTTCTTTATACATACAAACTTTATTAATAAAATTTAACCAACTTTTGACTCCCATAGTGCTACACAAATGGCAATGCAGGGGCACCAATTTTAGGTTATTTCAAGAAATAAGATTTTACCTGTCACTTATACTTAACTATTTAACTCCAGTCAAATGAAAACTGTCCAAGTGTTTCATGAGGAAAAGAGTTAAAATATTGGCCGAATGCTGCCTTGAGCAATGCAGTTATTTTATACATAATCTAAGTCAGCACCCTCTAAAGTTGAAAATACCGTAAATCACCTTAAGACTCACTGAGATTAAAAAAAAGAAAAAGCTAAATTAAAAAATACATTTTCTTGGGCTTCCCTGGTGGCGCAGTGGTTAAGAATCTGCACGCCAATGCAGGAGACACTGGTTCAAGCCCTGGTCCAGGAAGATCCCACATGCCGCGGAGCAATGAACCCCGTGTGCCACAACTACTTAAGCCTGCGCGCCTAGAGCCTGTGGTCCGTGACAAGAGAAGCCACTGCAATGAGAAGCCCGCGCACCGCAACCAAGAGTAGCCCCCGCTCGCCACAACTAGAGAAAGCCTGCGCGTAGCAACGAAGACCCAATGCAGCCAAAAATAAATAAAAAATGTTTAAAAACCCATTTTCTTCACTAATTAAAATGACACTTCATTAACATGATTTGGAGGAACAAGATTGAAATTCTTAATAGTATATTAGGAACTCAATTACTGTGCTTACTTCCTTCTCTTAGCTTCTGATGTCCAATTTATGTAACCACTCAATTCAGAGAAGTTTAAGGTAAATGGAAGGCAAAATTGCCATTCTCCTACAGGCTGACGATTATTTCTCAACTGTCTTTGAACTTACTCTCTTTACTCTCAAAGAGGGGATATGAGAAGTACATTACACATCAGTCTGTATTTTTCAAATGGACAATACCAACAACATTCCTTTTACCACTTCTTCCTATACCTTTATTACCTTTCCCTCTTTTTCTTAAAAAAAAAACACTTTCTCCTTTCATGACAACCCATCATCTTATTTCAGCTTTGTGTTATGTCTACTTTTCCTTCCTTAAAACTTTCCCAAAGGTTTTCCTATCTCTTCAAACCTACTTTCCTTCTGATTCCTTTTCCACCTTTTCTGT
The DNA here is from genome assembly GCF_965194805.1 of Balaenoptera borealis. NCBI lineage: Eukaryota > Metazoa > Chordata > Mammalia > Artiodactyla > Balaenopteridae > Balaenoptera > Balaenoptera borealis. The sequence continues at coordinate 733,498 of NC_138874.1, read as the reverse complement.
ACTTCCATGTGGACTACCTTCTATAACTGTTCTTTGAAGTTGTCTGTCCTTTGGGGATTGTTGGCTAGAAAAACCATGAAGTAAAGAAGAAATGTTCTGTTTCTGCCAATACATATTTTTGGGGTCTCTACTGGGCCACCAGCATAGTACATTTATTTGCCACAGCAAAGTGCCTCGTAACTTCTTAGGAAGAAGATGATGATGATTAGGAAAATAATTGCAGGCAACATCATAGATGCATTCCATACATGCTTGGTACTATGCTAAGAACTCTGTGTACTTTATTCTCATTTCATCGTCATGAAATCTCTGTGAGGTAGGTAACACTATTATTCATATTATGCAGATGAGACAGGCTTAGCTGTAGTGCTACTACAGTTAATAAAGTCACACAGCAACTAAGGACAGAGCTGGAACCGAAATCCAGGAATAATTGATTCTAGAATCTGAGAAATTAACTAGTTTCTACTGGCTGGGTTACCCAGCTATTCTTTAAACTCTTATAAGTCTATAAATTTTTAGTATTAAAGTATTATTTAGTAATATTAATATTACAGTAGTATATAAATTAATAACAACTTTTTAAAAAAAATTATTTATTTTATTTATTTATTTTTGGCTGTGTTGGGCCTTCGTTGCTGCGCGTGGGCTTTCTCTAGTTGTGGTGAGCGGGGGCTTCTCTTCGTTGTGGTGCGCGGGCTTCTCATTGCAGTGGCTTCTCTTGTTGTGGAGCACGGGCTCTAGGTGCACAGGCTCAGTAGTTGTGGCTCGTGGCCTGTAGAGTGCAGGCTCAGTAGTTGTGGTGCACGGGCTTAGTTGCTCCCCGGCATGTGGGATCTTCCCGGACAAGGGCTCGAACCCGTGTCCCCTTCATTGGCAGGTGGATTCTTAATCACTGTGCCACCAGAGAAGCCCATAACAACTACTAAGTTGTTTTTATATTTACCACAAAACCTGTGAAATGTGACGTGCTACTAACAAATCCTTCTTGTCATTTTATAACTCATATTTTTATAGCTACAAATGTTTAACAAAACAAAAGTATGGGTATCTATACTCCAATAAAAATTAAAATAAAAACAAAATTTAAAAAACCCCAAAATGGGCTTCCCTGGTGGCGCAGTGGTTAAGAATCCACCTGCCAATGCAGGGGACACGGGTTCGAACCCTGGTCCAGGAAGATCCCACATGCTGCGGAGCAACTAAGCCCGTGCGCCACAACTACTGAGCCTGTGCTCTAGAGCCCGCGAGCCACAACTACTTAAGCCCACACGCCTAGAGCCCGTGCTCCGCAACAAGAGAAGCCACCGCAATGAGAAGCCCACACACTGCAATGAAGAGTAACCCCTGCTCACCACAACTAGAGAAGGCCGGCACGCAGCAACAAAGACCCAATGTAGCCAAAAATAAATAAATAAAAACAAAACAAAACAAAACCCAAAGTATGGGTATCTGTAATGTAACATACTGACTTTAGTTTAATGCCTAGATTGTTTACCTAGATTTATAGACTTTTATTGTGGCTAATGCACAGATATAAATGTGACATTGTTTTGTTTTATATAAATTTAAAAAATACTTAAACTGCTGTTTCCTATAATTTAGAAAAAATACTAACATTTTCTCATTAAGGAATAATAAATCTCTCAGAAGAGAAAGGTCATATGAAAACAAGTAGCAGTGTGAATACGAATTTAGTCTAACGGTTAACTATTGTTAAATTTGGCACACAAAAAGTTTAGTGTCTTTTTATAATGCCTCAGAAACACAGAGGCTCAAAGCCTCATTCCCACCTCCAAAAAACCCTCAGAACGACAGTACAATTTCCAATATCCTATTACCATATTTTCCCCCAATTACCTATTTTCAACTTACCGTCTAAAGTAGTAAAATCTACAAAACACTGGTGAGTGAGTTGGTTCTTCTCCCTTCTTACTCCGAATAAGTCTACATTCTCGGCACTTTTGCAAATTAGGCCCTATCTCACAGCAGGAGTCATCCTGTAAAAAGGATTCCCCAGTTTGCTTCAGCTTCTTGACTTTACGCCAGTCTTTTAATACTGAACGAGGGATGCCAGCTGTAAAAGCAGTAGGAAAGTATTAGCAAGATTATAACTTTTTAGAAAGGTAAACTCCTTGAGATAATATTCAAATCAATTAAAGATCACTGAGAATAAAGGCAAAAAAAAAAAGTTCAAGTCAATTATACAACTGTGATCATATATTATTAAGATTGTAGAAAAGAGATTATAGTTCAAGGTACTCATTAATAACTAAAAAGTCCATAGCAGCATTTCTGTTTACTATTCTACTAACCAAATGAACTCTTAATGTCAGTATAATGGAAATGCAGACGTAAGTAAATTTTCCAGCTGACTGAAATCTTCACATACTCAATATTCATATTTGTATAGTAGCAAACATGATAATCATTCATTTTCTATGTAAATCTATAGATAAAAATGCAGCTCTTCTACACAGAAATTTGTTATATGTAGGAGGAGGCTCTTTTAAGATGCACAGGAAGGACCTAAAGACCAAAAGTTAATACTTCTAGAAACGACAGTCTAGTTTCAATATATTTATAGTGTTTTGAAATACTTAATCTGATTCTCCAAAGGTAAATGTGGATCAAGACAAATTTCAATTTTATCACACTATATTTGTGGGAAGAGGGGCTAAGATTTTTCTCCTAATATCTCTCCCTTATTATAATGCCCTCCATTTGGTATCAATATTTGATAGAAGCAGTATCTTTTAGAAAAATCAAAGGGTTTGAAGGATGTAAAAGAAAAAAGCCAATATTAACCTGCCTGTCTTTATTGATGGTATAAAGAAAAAAGGCATCAGAGAAGTCTAAAGAAAAACAAAACTCTAACGCACTATACAATTTAATACTTGCAGGAAAAAAATTAATTTATTTACTATACTCTGCATCATTGCTCCATCACGTTCATTAACTTGAACTTAACTGTTGTAATAACATGAGCTCAAGTAATCAGTCATCTATAGAGCAGCAAGAACTCAAAACATTATATTGTATTTAAGTTAAATGTAGCCTATTCAATTTTAAAAAATATATTCACTTAAAAGCACGTTGGGACAAGCAAGTGTTTGTTGACACCTATCAGCGTACTTATACTGCCCATATTTATGTAGCTATATGCCAGACCTGAGATTTACATAGTTTGTTATTTCTATCATGTTGAATGAATAAATTGTATTTCCTACCCTTTTGTTTACTAATCCTGCCCATTTTGCGGATCAGAGGCAGTTCAAGTGTTCTCCTGAGATTATATAATTCTTGCAGAAGATACAGCAGAACTCTTGTTCTGAGCTCTATCAACTTACCTGTTGTTAGCGTACGTAGTACAATTACAGCAAGATCACGTACATCTTAACATACACTATAATGCAGTCTATTAAGTGTGCAACAGCATTATGTCTAAAAAACTATGCATGTACCTTAATTTAAAAATAGTTTATTGCTGAAAAAGGCTAACCAACATCTCAGCCTTCAGTGAGCTGTAATCTTTTTTCAATAGTAACATCAAAGGCCACTGATTACAGATCACCGAAACAAATATTATACAGTAACGATGGAAAAGTCTGAATTACCAAAATATGACAGAGACATGAAGTGAGCAAATGCTGTTGGAAAAATGGTGCCAACAGACTTTCCTGACACAGGGCTGCTGCAAACCTTCAATTTGTTTAAAAAAAAAAAAAAAAAAAAAAAAAAGGACAATATCTGGAAAGCACAATAAAACAAGGTATGCCTGTATTAGAAATCCACTTTTAGTGTATAGCTGTAACTGCCTTTTGACAATTTTTAGAAATGGTCAAAATTCTGAATAACTACTAAATTACACACTGGGTTTTTGCCAACCTGAGTGCTATGTAAAAACATATTTCTACAAGTCTCTTGAAAATGGAGAAATATTGATAGGTCTTCTCTCATTTCCTCTTACAGGGTACTTGTAGAAATGAAGAATGTAGAAATGAAGTCAATGAGCACATACATTACACCAGGGCATACAAATGAAGTCAAAGATGCCTTTAAGCTCTCTAATTTTTAGAGAACACCACCATTATTGCAAGAACTTACAGCCCATTTTACTTGAGATAAAAGAGTAATTAATTTACTTACCACTATTATTGTTGCTCTGCAACTTCAATTTACTTTTTTCTTTGGCACTCCTGCTGAGAACCCCATTGGGTTTCAAATCTTCTTCTATTTCACCTTTTCTCTTCTGAAGATCATTTTGCTTCTTTTTGTAAGTTGGCTTAGGTTGCCTTTTAGTCCTTTGCTCTGATTTGCTTTCACTTTCGTCTGAATCTCCACTTTCAGAGCCAGATTCATAAGTTCGTTTGGCTTTTCTCCTATTGACTTTATCATCTTTTACAAATTTATCAACTATGATCTTACTATCTACACTATTTTGTAGATCATTCGATGTAGAGGCTACTAAATTGACAGAACATGGCTTAATAATTTCTGATACAGAATTCCCTGAATTTTCCATTTTATTAGTATTTTTATCTTCTTCTGAATGTCTCGTAAGCCAGGCCTTTTTCAGTTTAGTATGGTAGTTTGGTTGACTTGTCTGGGATGCTTGCCCATTTCCTACAGAGTTTGCTTTGTTAATTGTACTACAGACTACAGTGCTATCCAAGAGAGGGGAGGCTGAAGACGTCTGATTTTTCACAGCATTAGGCTCAGTCTCACTGACATTACTACTTTTATACTGAGCTGCAGCCAGTGCTGCCTTGTGCTTTTTTAAATGGATAAAATCAGTTGTGCCTGAGAACCCAGAGCTGGATTGAACAGCACTTCCTGTCTTACTACTGGCTGGTGTAACTGGAGCTGTCGTGCTGACCCTGCATTCTTGTGTTTGAGCCACTAAATGACTGACACTTTTCGAAGAGGTACATTCTAAAGATTTAGAGGCCAAAATGGTATTTGATAAAGAGTAAATTATTTCTGAACCACCCCAGCTGGAAACACTGGTGGTAGTGGCAGCAGATGTGAATATATCCGTTTTGGTATTACACATTGTATTTACAGCAGACATGACTGAACTGGGAACACTGCCCTGTGAGACAGCCTGAAAGTTTTTTTCGGATTTTATGTGAGCACTGTCTGAATTCACACTTGGCAGAATGATTCTTCCACTCTCTCCAGCTTCTGCTGATTTGAGGCAATCTGTTTGATTTGCCCCAATTGAAGATCTTTCACTAACTCGATCTTTGGAAGCTAACTGCATTGCTGGCATGCTATCAAGTTTTGTACTAGAAGGTGGACGTACAATGACAGATGCCATAGCAGCCTGTGACTTTCCGCTGCTTTTCTCCACATGCCATTCAGCTTTCTCTTTGCTGAGGTTATTATTAGATTTCCACATTTCTGTCAAACTCTGTTCAGAAGAACTCTTAAAATTTGCCTGAGTGTCTTTAGGCTCAGGAATCAGAGTTGGAGGCTTTTGTGATTCTTGAACCTTCCCACCAGCATTTACGGGCATCACTGGAGTTAATGTTGGAGGGGAAAGGCTACTATAGCTGCTTTCCTTTCTCTCCAGGCTATGATGGATTGGTGGGTGAAATACGGGTGCTCTATGCAAAGCAGGCATACTCCGGAGTGTATTTGTAGAAGAAACTGTCAACTGAGTAGGACTCCTACAATCATTTCTGAAAGTTGTTACTGATTGAGAAGCAATTTGATGGGGAAGATGTTCTGGTACCTTGCCTACTAAACCTTCACTTTCCGGTTGGTGTTTAATCAAAGGTGGAGGCTTTGAAAGAGATGATATAAACGAAGTCAGAGTCTGAGGGTTAGCTGCTGCTGCTCCAAGGGTATTACTCTGTTTTTCAGTGTAAATATTTGAAACCTCTTTGGATGGGTATGACCTTGGTGGTTCATTGACCACACTATTAGACAATGTAGTGAAATAGTTACTTTGAGGCAAACTCTGAGGCACTGAATGCTTCATCTTATAAAGATCTGATACTGAACATTCTACATCTTTGTCTTGTTTGATGACATGGCTTTTAGGGCTAGAAGATGATGGTGCTACTCTGGAATAATTCTCTCTGTCACCCTCAAGGCCCTTGATTTTAGTTGTAAAGGGAGCAACATCAATACTTTCTTGAAGAATTCGACGGTGTTCCTCCTTATATTTGTTTAATCTCTCTCCAGTCTCCTGGGGTGGTCTCTGTAATTGATTCAATACAGGATCCACAAAATGCCTGTGCAAGTGACCATCTTTTCCCGTCTGTGACCTATTTAGATCCAGGTCATTTTTGGCTGATGTGGATGCAACAGAACGCAATGGTTCAATAAAAGCTTTCCTCTCCAATTCTCTGCAAAGAAAATACACGAGGGTTTCTGTAAACACTTTTTCTTGTATAATACAAATATAGCTTCTATGCATTACTATTCTATCATAAAAGTGAAACACGACTTTGCATGTGCTATAATATTATTACGAAAATTAAAGGAATATAAAAACAGAAGAATAGTACTTACTATTATTCAGCCTAGTTTTAAGACATTTGCTAAAATTATCTATTTATAAACTGAATTAAGAAAAACTATAACACAAGTTTTAAGCATTGGTGAACTTACTCTTTATGATGATCTACTAAACATTTTGTCAGTGGTGGACTGGAATGTGCTGTAATTTTAAGAGGCCGATGAGGCTCTGCGCTAGAAGGTCTGACAGGAATGTGACTAAGTAATCCAATACCATCTGCTGAGGTCACAGGGGTCGGCTGATGTAACCAAGGACTGGGAGAATTCTATCAAAACAATTTTTAAAAATCATCCTTCAGTTACTAGAAAAAGCTAAACACAGTATCAGAGCAGGACTTTAATAGTAGTATATTTATGAAGTATGTGACATACTAATATAGCAGTATATTTATTAAGTATTTTATGAGAAATATCCAGACAAATAAGTAACTAACATAGTTATATGGATTTTTCCATATGATGAAAAAAATCAATCAGCATTAAAATAGTAATTTCCAGGGAACTCCCTGGCAGTCCAGTGGTTAGGACTCTGCACTTCCACTGCAGGGGGCATGGGTTTCATCCCTGGTTGGGGAACTAATATCCTGCATGCTGTGTGGTGTTGCCAAAAAAAAAAGTTATTTCCAGAAATTTATTTACTGATTGCAGATCTTGAAATCATTGCCTTTAACTTACAAATGATGTACAGAGAACCTAGCTTTTAAGATTTCCTAAGATTCTAACACCAAAAGACTATATGCTGCTAATAGAAAAAAACAGAAAACATGTTGCTAAAATACATTTCACCAGATTTCGTCAAGTTTATTTGCCAATTTTTCTTGTCAAAAATAATTTTTCCAATGTCATAATTTATTTAGATTTGGCAGAAAATTACATTTTCAAGACACATTTGTACTCCATTTCACTATAAGCTATAGATGCTGTTGGACCATTAAACTTGGAGGTGTGGAGGTACAACATAATTAATTTTTTTAACATCAACATGCTGCCTTTCTCATAGTTAATATCTAGTGACATTGATCTCTATGTTGACACTTACAACTATCTAGTTACATGCTTAAGGACTGTTTCTATACTATGACTCACTGAAATTCTTCCAGAAAATGCTTTGTTGAGTTATACTGTGTTGAATCAGATATTGGGAAAATACAATCCTTTGGTTTTACCAAAGGGCACACATTTTACATCTCAAAATGATAATGTGAAAGCAGTATGATATCACACCAAAGATATGCTGCTATAAAATTTCTTAGATTAAAAATATACATAAACCTCACACAAGAAAAAAATATATATATATATACATGTACATAGGATCATTCAAATATATGTTTAAAATAAGGTCTCAATTCTATAAGATCCAGAAATCTGAAGTTATATAGATTACAAGGGTACCTGTATATACCTATATACATATAACAGAATATTACTCAGCTTAAAAAAGAAAAAAATCCTGTTACATGCTACAACATGGATGAACTCTGAGGACATTATGCTACATGAAATATCGTATGAGTCCACTCAAATGAAGTATCTAAAGCAGACAATCATAGAGACAGAAAGTAGAAAGGTGGGCGCCAAGAACTTAGGGGGAAGGGGAATTAGTGTTTCATGGGCAGAGTTTCAGTTTTGCAAGATGAAAGAGTTCTAGATATCTGTTGCACAACAATGTGAATATACTTCACACTACTAAACTGTACACTTTAGAATGGTTAAATAAATTTAACGTTGTAGCTTTTACCACAATAAAAATAAATAAATAAAATGTGTTTTGAAAGATTCTGGGGAACACCTGAAAAGCATCCTGGTCCACGCCAAGGATTAAGTTGCCTCCTAGAGTTTAACAGTGACACCCAATCCCCCAGTTTTCAGAATGGGGCTGGTAATGCCCTCAACAACCATTTCTTAGCATGGAAATTAATCTGGCTGGAAAAACCACACAGCGCATGAAGGAATAAGAAAGAGCCCTGTCCCCCACCTTCAGCAATACTTTGTCAAGCAGAGAGACGCTCAGCCCCAACTTCACTCCCAATATCAGGATTCTCCAGCCTCGGCACCCTTAAGAGAACTAGGGGCTTAGAGAGTCATAGCTTGTAGTATACATCAATATAATGTATCTAACTGGGAAATATAACAATTTGTCTTTTAAGAATAACTTGATTATACATATCAAGAGCCTTACAATTTTACATAAATTTTATATCCAGAAGTTTCACTTCTAGGAATTTACCTGAGCAAAATAATTATGGATATATACCATAATTAGTTATGAAGACTAAGTATATTAGAAACAACTTAAGAGGTTTACTTCTTTAAATTGGCTTTTTAAAAAAATAAATAGGCTTTTCTGAGATTTTAGCTTTACAGTTCCAAAGTTACTAAGCATCAAAAGTTTCATCATAATTAGAAAAATAACTGTTTCAAAAATTCTAGCATATTTTATAATAAGAAATCTAAAAAATTAATGGGATATTAGTTAATTAATCAACACTTGTACGTATGTTAATAAATATATGACATGAGGTAAACCACAGCTTAACTTACCCTCCTTAAGGAAGATTCAGCATTAACTGCATTTTCTGGGTGAACCCACTTAGAAGAAGGCAGACCAAGTCCTGAGTATGCATGTGTTCCATTTGGATATTGCCAAATAATTGGATAAAGTCCAAGCTGATTATATGAAGCAGATGGGTGGGCTTGTCCAAGAAGATGAGGTGACTGGTGCTGTAACAACTGTTGCTGTTGCTGGTGTGCTAGTGCTAAGTGGCTCAAGCTGCTGGCGTGAGCAGTCTCCAGTCGTGGGTGGCCACCGAGTAAGGAGGCAGTAGGCACTCCAGGTAACACAGCAGGAAGTAAATGAGGGTGATGAACAGAATGGTGTGGACCACTAGTCAGAGGATGAGTGTTAATGGTAGGTAATGGAGTTTGACTGGATGATCCAGCCAGTAAGTGGGGTGCAGGACTTAAGGCAGGGTGATGGGTACCTGGATTTAAACACGTTCTATGGGATGAAGAATGAAGAGGAAAAGGATGCTGGCTTAAGAAAGGTGAAATGTGATTAGCTCCTGTATCTGACCCGACAAGTGCAGGATCTCTGTAAACTGTGAAATGCTCATTTTTATCAATGATAAGAGGGCTTTTTGTAGTTTCTAATGTACTGCCTCTAGTAGGAACCGGATGAAAGCTGCATCTTGATAACTCATGTTCTATCTTACTTGCCAGTCTTCTTTCACCAGCAGTTTGGCTGTTTGCAAAAGTGGGCTTAGACTTTACAGAATCCGGGGAATGGTTAATTTTAGGTTTAACAACTTCAGGTGAGGGATTGGATTTTGTCTTGTGAGCATCTACTGAAGTATTAAGTTTAGATTTTATAGTTTCTGGGGGTGGACTTCGTTTATGCAGCTTATCTTCTGTGACAGAAACTGCACTTAGAGAAGATATGTAAGAGACATACTGATTTTTCTCTTTTTCCATATTCAGGTTTTCATTTCCTGAAGAAGCATTCCTAACATTTGATTGGGTTAAATCTACTTTAACTACATCACTGACCCAGCTCTGGTCAGAATCTTGGTTTGCTGTTTCCAAGTATTTTGTATTTGTGACTGAATGTTTTGAATCACTAATGTCAGGGTCCATTTTCTGAAGTGTCTGAAGGCCAAAGGTACTTGAGTTTTCCTGAGCCACCTTTTCCGTAATAGTGTCATTCGTAATATCAATAACACATTTTGGTGTGGGTGGTCTGGATACAAACTTCTCCTTTGGCAATAATTCCACCGTATGTGTTTTCTCCATATTGCGTTCCTGAAGAAGTAAATCGTTAGAATTATGATCAGAAAGTGTGGCCTGTTCTGATGAACGGATAATCATTTTTTCTTGAAGCTGAGAGTCAACAGACTTCTGTTTCTCTGTTTCTTCATGTTTTTTATCTTCCTGTATTTGATCCCAGGGAGGCTGGCTATCTATTAGTGTCTCTTCTCCTGCCTTCTCATTATTCTGGGATTTTCCTTCTTCTCCATTTATCTTTGAAGTGTTTTTATTTTTCAACTCATTCTCTGGCTTCTGCTCTGAGGAATTATTTATTATTCTCTTATTTGAATTTTCTGAGTCACTGCTCTCAGAAAAGTCTGAAACATTGTCGGTTCGTAGTCTTTTCATATTTAGTTTCTTTTCATCCTCCTCAGGTTTCCTTCTTTTGTTCATCACCTGTTTGTTTTTACCTTTAGGATTTTCTATAAGATTTAAAAAAAGAACAGTTTTATCTTTCAAATTAATATTAAATAAGTATATTTTAAATGTATTTTTGTTTTATATGTTCTCATGCCCTTTAAAAAAGGTGGGTCCTACCTCCTCGTGCTATATAATCATATTTTTCCTCCTTCATCTTCTCTTCATCTGGTATACTGCTATCTGAGCCCTTCCTCTTATTTGGACGAATATTTCTTTGTTGCTGGTGTGAATTCTGTTTTGGTACAGCAGCTTGGGAGTTCATTGCTGGTCTGGGACTATTTGCTTGGGCACGTGTATAATGACCCTAAAAATAACCAATTAACAATGATTGTTCACTATCTGATCCTAAGTAATTTAAGGGAAAATATTTTACCATAATCCATCACTAACAACATACATACGTGAACAGTGTTGCTATTTTGACTGGCACGAGACCTTCGCCGTGATGTAATGCCAATATTTTCACCTTTTAACAAAGAGTGAACAACATCATCTAGAAAGGTCATTTGAACCATAGAAGGATCGACATTCTGTGGTTCTAGTACCTAATCCATGACACAAAACAAGAACAAAAATTAAATCCAATCAGCTAGCCAATGTGATATTAGGTACAATTTCTTTACTGAGTAGAGATGTTAGAAATCAGTCTGAGATACTGTCAGACTTACAATAAATCAACTTTAACCATTAAAGATAAGACTACTGTTTCACATGCTAACTAAAAATTAAAAAGCAAATACATCTATTGCAAGTATACCTTGCAAAACAAGGATTAGAGTTATTCAAGAGTATATTGCCAAGCCATAAAATGTATTTCAAAAATAAAAAGTAATTTTCAAAAAACAGCTGTAAAATAAAACAAGAAGGTAGAGCATGACAGGAATTCCCTGGTGGTCCAGTGGTTGGGACTTGGCGCTTTCACTGCTGGGGCCTGGGTTCAACTCCTGGTCGGGGAACTAAGATCCTGAAAGCTGCATGGTGCGGCCAAAAAAAAAAGGAAGAAGAAGAAGGTAGAGCATGGGAAGCAGAAAAGGACAAAAATCATATAAATGAATAATAATTTTAAAGACAGGTTAAAGAAAGAACTATTTTAAAAACTAAAGGCAATTTTGTGCTTCACTGAGAGGTCAAAGTTTGTTAGCTTTTAAGGAAAAAAATTAAATAAAATTAAATGATATAGTTTATTTAGCATTTTGACTAGAATTTTAACCAAAGCATCTGCATTGTTTATAGAGGGGGTTCTCATTTATTCAGACACCCTCCACAATCCACTCAGGTAGGAAGGTGTAAATATCTATTTTCTGGGGGTAAATACAGTACAGCTTTAAATGATTTGAAATTAAGACTTTCAGACTGTTAACTTAAAACTTCCCATTAAATTCATATCCTTAACATTAACCATATTCGCTATAAAACTTAAGGGAGCATCCCAACTCTGGAATTTGATGTAAAAAGAACTTCAGTGTGCATTAAAGTTTTCATTCGTGGAAAGAAACCATTTGGGAAGTATTTTTATTACTGGAGGGGCAGAAAAGCTGAGACTTTAAGAAAGTTTTAGCTGACCTACTGATAAAAAAAAAAAAAAGACTAAACAAATAAGAGTTTGATGCCTCCATTTCAGGGACTGATTTTATCAGTGTTGAAATAAATTTGGCATCACTATCTCGCTGTGACCTCAAGTGAACTCTATGTAACATCAGACACATTTGAACTTATTAGGATTACATGACTGCACCTAGAGATGAAAATTATTTGGTGTCAACCTGTTGATCCACTGTGGGGCGGGGGGGGGGGGGGACGGAGGAGAGTCATGGAATATGTGAATTGTAACCATCTCTTTTCAAAAATTGGACTATTTACCTGATCATTCATAACGATCATGGTGCGAGTGAAGAGATCATGATGAGTAATTATGCCAGTAAACCACTGGGTGGCAGAGTCTTGTCTATATACTCTCACTCTGTATCCATTCAAGGAATAAGGACCTTAAAAAAAACACACATCATACATGATGAGTTCATGGATGAAATGGAAAAGTAATTTGGAACTTGATGTATGAACCTTCTAGTTGTCAAAACTTTACCATAAGCAACTACAAATTTTGATCCTGGTGAAAAAGCTGCCAAAGTCTTAAAACATGCAGAGACTGTTAACTGAATTTATAAACACAATGCTAAAATACCATATTGGTGTACTTTTGGATTAAACTCACTTCTTAAAATGATACCTATATATGTATACAGATATCCTTCAGAAAATAGGTAATGATTAAATAATAAAATATATATATCTGTATATATTTAAATATGTCTTAAAACAAAAGAGAATGGAGATAAAAATTTCTTCAATTCACAGGTACTAAAATGGTATCAAATACTTGAAAGTTTAATAAGAACTGTGGGGGGGATCTGATGCACCTTATTAATATGATAGTATTATACATTAACAATTTACTAAATGCTTTCACAATTTGCAGATGCTTATTCAATCTTTTGAATCTTATTCAAAAACGCTCAGATCTTTCCCTGTTTATAAAAATTAAGAAAGTGAGGTTGATAGGTTAAATAAATTTTTAAGTGAAAGAGCTAGAACTGAATTTATTTTTCTGATTCCTAGATTGATGCCTTTTCTTCCACAGTTAAGACATTTAACATATCAATCAATGATTTAATGTTTGACAGTTTAAAAAAAAAAACTATGCTAATCAGTCTAAAATATACATCAAATAACACATCTGTAGAAAGTATTCCATATTACCTGTAAATCAAACACATTCATACCTGTAATCTATTATACAAACTATAGTCTTAGAATTTTTAACTATGGAAGAAAAAGACTCCAAATTATTTTTTCTGAATGTAATATAGAAATAGCTTATAGAATAACTCCAAATATGACCAGTTTTCAATTCCCGTCAGCACCCATCTTAACTGTCTTGTTCTACCACCAAACACAATCTGGAGTCTGTCTCACATAATTCTGCTTAGGATGGAAAGGATTACTGCCTTAATGATTTCACCTCTAAGAATATGACAAGGAAAAAAAAGTTACTTTAAAAAATATTAGCCTGGCTTCTTCAATAAATAAACTGAAAGGAAAGGAAGAAAAAAAGAGATAGACGGGTCATATCCACTAATCAATCTGTGGACATTTTTTGGATCCCAGATTAAAAATAAATAAATAAAATAAAAGTCAATCCTGTGAAAAATCATTTATGAGACAAATGGAAACTTGAACCTGAGTATTCAGTATTTGGTATTAAGGAACTATTAATTTTTCAGCATAGTAATGGTATGGTGGCTTTGTTTAAAAATAGAATACAGCAATGTCTGAAAATTGACAGAAATAAATGAGAGTACGGGTGGGGCAGAACCTACCAAGGTTTTATTTTACAGTTGTTGGAACCAGGAGATAGAATATTTCGGTGAACTTCCATGTGCCTATTTCTCTGTATGTTTCAAATTCTCCATATTAAAGGTTTAAAAAATATCTAGCTTAAGAAGAATTTAATAAGTAGATGATCTGCTGCTATAAAAACCCATACAAAGAAAGGCAGCCACAACTGAGATTATCTCTATTAATGCTTAAATTAAATGGCATGGAAGTTGAGGTTCAGATAAACATGGGAATTTAACAAAATTCCTTTTTAAAAACATTCAACCAAATATCAATACTCCATGTATCCATGTCATATTGTTGCGGTTTCACTTCAATTTCACAAAAAGCTTACATTTTCAATATATGATTTTATGACAGGAAAAGAAATCACTAAGAATCATAAAATCTCACTGGTTTGAAGACAAACTTGTAACTTACTAAAAAAAGGAAACAAAATTAAGACTAGTATTGTGGTCATTGCTGAGGAAGGCAAACTGAAATAGGCCACTTTTATCAGATACCAACAGCATTCTTCAAAGGAAATCAACTGTGGCTTTGGGCAACCGTCCACAGCAAACAAAGCTTCCTTCTCCAGGAAGGACACACCTAAAGCACTCTGCAGTATGGAAATTTTCCTGTTAACAAAACACCTGTGTGGTTATAATTTCATTTCAGGCATTCAGCTCAAATTAGTGGTGAAATTACCTCAGTAACTGGTGAAGTTACCAATTTCCTATTGAAATTATTCTGATTTTGCTATTATTTTCCCTGGCCTGTATATAACTCAAAATATTAGACTGGGTCTTCTATTTGTATTGCATATAACTGAACAACCAAAACCAAACATAGGAAATTGCCCAGTTCCAAAAATATATATATATATTAATGCATAACTTCAAAACAGTTACCTTGCATAAAAATCTCCTGAACCTTTTGTTCCTTTACCCAGACTTTCACTTCTTCCTGAAGTTGCGGGTTGTCCCTGAGAACTGGGTTTAGGCTGTCTATGTCGTCCTAGAATTATAGATTAAAAGAAAGGTCCATGTTACACTGTCCTAACATTAATGTTACCAACATTCCCTCCTGAACGTTCTAAGGACTGAAGAAAATTCCTTGATCTAAACGTATACAAAAACGCAAATTCAGAAGTTATAGTTCATTAGCAGTAACATAACAACAGAGCCTAAGAAATTAATCCATGATAAGACAAAAATGTCTTAAGACAAAATTTGAAATTTACTCATTTCAAACTGTTTTGTTTGAACTGTTTGTTTTCTAACTGAAAGCCTTATACAAGTTTTCCAACTGCAAGCCTTATACAAATCACCTTTTAAAGGGTTTCACTGTTAGAAGCAATATACAAACCAAATAGCTTCAGGTCATCTAAAGCTGGTAGCAAACAAATCAAGTTGATTATTTTAGTGACAATACATATATACACAGATGAGTTACCCTCTCCCCATAATACCTAAAACATTAGTTTTAAACTACAAGTCATTATCCACTGTCTTTTGATTTAAATTGATTTGATTTAAATGTCATCAAATTCAGTTCTACTCAAACTCATCTGACCAGTAACTTCACTGCTAAAAGTTTTTTTTCAAGCCAGTGTCAAAGCATCCAGGCAATTTAAATTACATTATTGATGGTATTATCCTCATAACAGGGTGGATCTAGACACAGAAACAACCGGTTCTCTCTCCTTGGAGATGTGAATCACACAGTCACATGGTTTCCCACAATCTGTTGGTCCCCCGCTGGACTCTCTGACATTCTGTTCTCTCTCAAAGCACCTCTGCTGCTCCTGCATTTGAGATCAGCGGCAGGAGCCCTAGAGTAGAGCTGGGAAGAACAACAAAGCAGCACTGTCAATTTGGCGGCCCTTTTAAAAGTGGACTAGCAGATCATGGAAACCAGTGAACAGAAAGGAGCTACATGAAGGCAATTTTATCTGGTGAATAAAAATAATTTGGCAATACAGAACAGCCAAAGAGCGGATGAAGAGTACAAAGAATCCCTAAATCAAGCAGGTCATACTTCATTCTTTTCTAAAGTTTATCCAAGTAAAGCACTTTCCTTCTCATCTCATCACTGCTTTAAGGAACTACTCTCTATTCTTGGAATAATATTGCGGTAAACACTCTATTTCGTTTATACTTAAGTGAACACTAACAAACAGAAGTAAAGGCCTTTAAACTTATCAACTATGTTCTCCTTGTAAAATATAAAGAAATGCTGCTTTATAGTAGAAGGAAATACTAGAGTGGAAAAGTTGTTAGCAGGAGTGGAAAAAGTAGTTAAAATCTGTCATTTTGGGCGGGGGGCGGGGGGGGGGGAGGCAGGAAAGGCCCATGCATACATGCCTTCCTTTTTGTAAAGAAACTTCCTAGCAATCCCTTTCCTCCACTTTAATAATACACTGCACACTTAGTTAATCTCATTATTTGAGTAACAGAAAATACATGGTCAGACTCTAACCCTCTTGATGCACACCAGGTGACAGTCTAGTCTATGACAGACAAAACACAGGAAACTTTCTATTTCCCAAGGAAAACCATTACCATTTCCAGACAGTTCTGACAGATGCCAAGTTGTTTTAAAATCTTTCTCACTTTAACTTCCATACACAGGTCCAAGCTTAACTCCTTGGAGTCAAACACAAGCCTAATCACTTTCCTAACCTGACAGTCCTTCAAACATTTGAATTCTGGTTTTATGTTTCCACAACCTGAGTCTTCTCTAGTCTCAACACCCACCTTTATCACAGTTGTTCTTCTTACTCTTATTCTAGACATTTAACTGGCTCAAAGAAGATGGGTACTTGTCTAGAAAAGTACAATCTACAATCACATGGGTGTCACAAGCTTACTTAGATCAAATTTACTATAGTGTATTGCTCCCAAGCCTTTATATTCGGGGTGGGCGTGGGGAGGAGTAAAAGCAGCACTGCCAATACGTTGTAGACAAGTACAAGTATGATTTATAAAACCAGTTCCCTGTATTGAAATTTTATAACTAAAGCTATTGAGATGTAAAATTTGCTCAACATTTATATTTTATTTATTCAACAGGTTAAAATAATGAGCTACATTTCCAAGATCATTAGACAACAAGTATCTTCTCACCAATGACCCGCTCATTTCTAGGGAAAAAAAGCATACCATTGGGCTTCCCTGGTGGCGCAGTGGTTGGGGGTCTGCCTGCCAATGCGGAGGACATGGGTTCGAGCCCTGGTCTGGGAGGATCCCGCATGCCGCGGAGCAACTGCGTCCGTGAGCCACGATTGCTGAGCCTGAGCGTCTGGAGCCTGTGCTCCGCAACAAGAGAGGCCGCGATAGTGAGAGGCCCGCGCACCGCGATGAGGAGTGGCCCTCGCTGGCCGCAACTGGAGAAAGCCCTCGCACAGAAACGAAGACCCAACACAGCCATAAATAAATAAATAAATAAATAAATAAATAAATTTAAATTAAAAAAAAAAAAGCATACCATTAAAAGCTGATAATATCAGTCTACTCACTGAAATAACCTTACATAAGTTCAAATTTCTATGTATCAATTTCCTCATCTATACAGCAGGGTTAATAATATCTCTTTTCATATTAATGAGTATGTTTTTATAATAAGATTTTTAAAAATTTACAGAAACTAGTCTTCTTAACACATTCAATTCTAAATTAACCATGGTACTAAATGACATGCATTACACGAAATTAATTAAAACCCATGAAAATTATCCCAATACAATGCCTGATTATGATAATCATATTGTTGCTGAAGTCTTCCTCTACATATAGTGCTTCGTAAGTTAGATGTATTTCTGCTGAGTTGTGGTCATCATTCCCATGTTAAAGAGGCTCACAAAAGGCTAAACGATCAAATCTTGTAAGAGCTGTTAGCAGGTAGCCAAATGAGGTTTTTTCCCCTATTTATTTACCTGAATAATGTTGTGAAAGTGTACAAAATCAGATACAAGGCTATAAGGCAGACTCACAGAGAAGAGCATCTGTTAATTAAAAACTAGTTATGAATGCTTACTATCTTTCACAGAATGCAACTAACAAACAACTTAAACTATGCCTTGAGCTTGTATGAGATTAAAAACAATTTATCTGCACCGTACTTTTCATTAACTGTAGTATAATCACCCCCAATTTCATATTGTATAACTAAAATTATATGTATTCATTAATCCCCCCCCAAATCACTCATGTAGTGAAGGAATAAGCACTCTCTGTGAATCTTCTCTTCTCCATAAACTCCATCCAATGTATTAATTACACTGCTAGTTATAACCTCCAGCAAATCACTAAATGGGGAAAAAATCAGTTCAGCAAGATCTGTTGTACGAGAAACATAGAAAACATGGAAAAGTGCTAAAGAATGCCTTAAGTGAAGTTCTGGACTATATTTATTGTTCACTTGTGTGCTGTGCTTTTCCTCCTTTTGCAAAGACAAAGATTAGCTTTAATTGAACATTAGTGGCACCTTAATGTAAATAATAATAAAGAAAATTAGCTAACATGATTGTGCATTTACTATGACAGATATCACTTTGGGTGCTTTCCGTACTATCAATTTTTGTAAAGCTGAGATTATTATACCCCTTTTACATGCTATACACAGAGAGGTCCATGGTTAAAGTCAGGATGTGATGGAGAGACCTAGCATTTGAATCTAGTTCTGCGACTCTAACGCTCAGTCTCTTTTCATCTATTCTCTGCTTCTCTTGAACTAGTACAATGAAGAAGCATAAATAATAGACTATTTACTGTCATTGCCTTTCAAAATTTGACACATTTCTTTACGTTATATGGAAGAGGTGAAAGGTAACATTATCTTAAGTCAGAATGGGTCAAAAGACATTAACATTAGGTGGAAGTTATCGTTCTACAACCTCACATTGGCTATGTGAAATTCCGCATATCAAAATAGTCTAACACTCATCAAACAGAAAAGACTTAGGATGTTAAACTCATGCAATCTTATAATCAGAAAGCATAAAAGAGAAGACAAATCACTTTGGCAACGTGACTTAGTCATGACCTACAAATTCCCAAATGCTGTGTTTCTAGGTTAAACACCACCCTGAATTAAAAACTGATCATCTCATCATCTGAGATGATCAAAATACAGACTCTTTCTCGTATGTACAGAAGCATATGATGAAATCAAAAAGCAGCATTCCTCAAAATATCAATATAAAAGTTAAAATCAGGTTGGAATCTGTACTGTGACAGTAAGATTACTGTACTAACCTAATTTTCAAGCGATTCTCTACTTCATCCCAGTTCAAAGGGAAACAGTAACAAGTACAATAACATAAAAAATAAGATCTTAGTACTAAAATATTCAGATGTGCCTGACTAGGTTTAATAAATAGCAATATTATTACAGCGCTCAAAGTGTATGTAACACATTTTCTAAGATACTAAAGAACAATTTGTCTTACCATAATCAAGTGCTCCTTACTATTTCAACAAATATTTTCTTTGTTACACATCCTCCGGATTTACATACTGACTGACTGAAGAGCCAGCAGAGGCATGAAATAGGTAATAATATACCAGTTGTTAGTTTCTATCAAGATGACTGAGTTGAGTGGCTTAATAATTTTAAGAGATTTGCTCTAAAGTCTTAACTGATGACTTTTATTTTAGGATACAAGAAATATAAAACTGGAGCAGTTTCTCTCCCTTTGGACAATATCTGATGGAGAATGACCTAATGCCTGCTTTCAAACTGATACTGAGTATGTCTTAGAATTTTTTTCCTCCTGCAATAAAGCCCTTGACCTCTGTGGTGACAATTTAAATGCAATTATATTACATAAACCCCCCTATAAAAATCACAGTTGATTGTATTTTTATAAGAGTTATCATAAAAGAAACTATCTGTATCTTGAAATGTCAGGTTGGGTGACTGAACATGCTTTGCCACACCACTCTGGCACAGTCATAATTTAAATTCATGCTTCAGCAAAACTACAAATGACTGCCTGTCCTTAAATCCCTGGGGTTGCTAGCCAACAGTGAAAAACATGAATGTTAGGTCCATATAGGTCAAGAGTGACGCCAATTGCTATTATGCCAATTCTTGTATAACTTATAAAAGAACCCACTTTATTAATAAGGCTTTACTAAGATAGGAAACTTATTAAGTCTGAGAGTTACCACAGAGGTCTTCAAAAAGCACAGTTGTCTAAACAATCTGCAGTTTAATTAAATGCAGCTACCACTGAGGGCTTCCATATATTTTCAAGATTTAAAGCAAGAGTTGGCAAACTTTTCCTCTAAAAGGCCGAAGAGTAAAAACATTAGGCTTTGCAGGTCATAACATCTCTGTCACAACGGCTCAACTCTGCTACTGTAGTGCCAAAAGCAGCCAAATAATACCATAAACAATATATAAATGAATGGGCATGGTTGTGTTCCAATAAAGTTTGTTTTTAGCATTATATGAAATCTGAATTTCACAGATTGTTTAGGTGTCATGACATTATTCTTCTTTTGAGTTTTTTTCAACTGTTTAAAAATGTAAAAGGCCTTATAAAAAATGGGAGGCGGGTTTGATTTGGCCTGTGGTCACTGCCTACCCATGATTTGAAAGAACAAATAAAATAAAATACTAGTACAAAGCAAGATCAAAACCTTCTAATCAGTGCAATGCAATTCACTGGCAAATTGACTGCAAACTCTATTTCCATAAACGGCTGCATATTCATAAGCATAGGAAAATACATCAATTACCAAATCTTTTCCATTATTAGAGAAAAAAATATTTTAAGATAAACCATTTTTTAAGGCTTTCACAGGCTTTCATTTTTTAAGGCTTTTCATCAATTTCCCTGATACATTCTTGTACCATGTTTAGCTCTCCAAATATAATAATGACTTGATTTTAGTGTAGAAAAGTGTACCCACTTTGAAAGATAAGATTTACTCCTTTGGGTCAATGAGAATTATACTCATATACAGAGGTTGGTACTATCCACTTCTCTGGACTCCATAGTAGGATAAAATAGGAACATGCATTGAAAAAGAAATTTTCTAAAGACAATGTTCCAGCATTAATCCTATGGTTCTTATATTTGAAGTTAAGACTGAAAACTGAGTGTTTTCTCCATGATAAGGTAATTTAACATAATCTCATTTATACTATATAGCTCCTAAGGAAAACAGATATTCATTTAAAAAGCAAACAAACAAAACAAACAAACAAACAAAAAACAGGGGAGGGGAGGATCCAAACAGGGAGACAAATACAGAGTAATTTCTTTGCTTCTCTACTTCCTCCAAGGGCTGACCTTGTGACACTCTGAAAAAGAAACCGATTAGTGTTGAAGAGGAAGAAAACGCACCACCACATCCTGCCACAAAATTGTCTCCAAATATTACTGGGAGAAATGATCAATATATTTCAAATATTTTACCTGATATTCTCTATTACATAAGATTAATGCTATGTTGTCTCTAAATGTTCCTAACATAATCCTAAATCTTGTACTGTCAATTTGGTGACTTGATTCTTCACAACACATTATACAATAAAACCTAAAAATTTCCAGATTTTTCATTATTGCTAACATTTTAAGTTTTAGGTAGAATTTTAAATTATTATAATTTATTTAGGATCTGATTCCCTGTATATAAACCAAACATCAATATTTTAGAGTTAAGAGTACTGGACACTTTTATATTTATCCACACTAAACTAAAACTCTGGAGGAAAAAAAAAAGCTCGGTCTCACCAGTCTTCAAGAACCACCAAATTTAAATGTATTCCAGTTTTTCTGTTAATCAGATTGGAAAAGTTAGAAAATTTATGACATCATTCATGGGAGAGGAAAAAACCTTTTCTGAAAGGCAGTTTGACTATACATCCTATTCCTTTAAACAATGAATGTTTCTGCAACTCATTTTAGCTCACAAGAACTTGTAGAAAATATGTGAATGATATCAGTGTAACACAGAAGTACTGTTGGTTCATATACCATTTATTTATTTTTGCACTACCTAGTATGAGCAGCTGAATACTAAGTATAAAAATAAAGCTGAACACAGCACTAGACATGATAGCCACCCATTCCACTTTATTCTTTGTTTAGTGTAACTGCATGCTGACTTAGAAGTTCATATTGATTAGACTGCCCCAATTTTCATTTATTTTGCTTTTGACTCCATAATCTAGCAATCTCAAGTCTTCCTTACATATTCTTAATATGAAGCAAACGCCCTCCTTCCTCTTAAAGATAAAGTACTATATTTGCCTAACTTTATTTATTAGAAATGTCTTTTTAAAGTCTACTATTTTTATAGGATTATTACTGTTTGTGGTAGTACTCTCATTAAAATTTTGCATAAGCTTTGAACAATCTACTCCAAAGCTATTTTTCTCAAAATCTTTCTCATTGTACATTAGGTTTTTCATAGTTTTAATATCTTAAAATACATACTCTTCTACCCAACAT
Source organism: Balaenoptera borealis (assembly GCF_965194805.1). Taxonomy (NCBI): domain Eukaryota; kingdom Metazoa; phylum Chordata; class Mammalia; order Artiodactyla; family Balaenopteridae; genus Balaenoptera; species Balaenoptera borealis. The sequence goes on along the minus strand of NC_138874.1, from coordinate 710,895 downwards.
TGAACTTTTGAGTAATCTAAGGAAATAAATGAATAACAAAACAAATTAATGCATGTACAAGAAAGGTCTCTCTGTTTTAAAATAGAAAAAAGTTTTTTTAGTTGATCATATACTCATACAATAGACTACAACAGTAGGTAAAATGATTATGTAAGCACAAATTTAGTGACACAGAAAGAAGCTAATGACACAGAAACAGAAAAGATTAATTTTAAAACTTCTCCACATATGTAATCTTTTTAAAGACAAACATATGACAATTTTGTACATAATTAAAAGCAATAGATAATTAAGTCCTGTGTATATATAATTTCATAATTCCTGGTTGATTTTGGTTAATTCAGATGAGTGGTATCCTCCCGTTTCAACATAGCTTAAATATATCCTAAATTGACTGTATATGATTGATGAAACGAATCTATTTTCAGCCTTTAAAAAGTATCCATTTAATAAGCATATTTACTTGACAGTGTAAACAAAAAAACTTAAACTTTAATCGACAGAAGAGGTTAACACTTCACAAATGTTAACCTCATCTAATCCTAACAAACCCTTTGCTAGTCTGATATTATTCTCTCCATATTATAGATGAAGAAACATTCAAAGATTAAGTAATTTGACCCCAAATCACATGGCTGGAAGGTAAATTAGCAAGGGTCTGCATAATGTCAAAGCCCTTCCCACAAAACCTTTTTCCAACCCATGCACTGGCAGAATTAAAATCTGAATACTCTCTACTGGGTTTTCAATATTTTACTTATGATATTAGTGACATGACCACAGAAAGTGAAAGGAAACCCAATTAACCAAATTATTTTATTGTTAAATATAGAAAATGATGTTTGCTAAGATAAAGTCAGTTTACAGGAATATAATATTCCAAAATTTGGAATGGATATCATAAACAACAAAAACTCTATAATTTATCAGATATAAGTAACTTATCAGATCTCAGATGGGATTTTGGAATGGGATATACTATATTAACATAAACATCCTATTACATCAATTCATAAGAAAGCGACTACTTATGTTGCATTATTTTTATTTGTTCAGTTATACCAAGGTTAAAGAAAAAGCTAACTAGATTACTTTTACTATATTAATTAAAAACAACAACCATTTGGGTTTCTCTGCTAATTTCCCAACTGAATGAAAATGACCTTTTAAAAATATTCTCCTGAATACACTTAATGCAGACTTGTAATATTTCTGCATTTTAAACTACAACTTGCTAAGTGTCCTTGCCTCTCAGAATTACCACAGAGCAAAAATCAGAACAACAATTAAGTAAAACTTTTAAAACCACTTGAAGGGAAATGTGTTTCCTTCTAAAGCCACATGTTAATATTCTTCGTGGTATCTTTAATAATAGTTTTGAACTTTTCATGGCAGTTCAAAAGTCTGGAAGGCAATTTTTCTTTCAAGCTATTTAAAAGCATGGTTTTTACACAGTTGAGTCATCATGAGTTCAACCTATTGAGTCACCTGCTTACAGCATCTGCCAACCACAATTTACTAACTGCAGTTTCCTCAAACTTACAAACTGAACAAACTCAGGAAGGCCTGGGAACTGTTAATGTTTTCCAAAAGAGCAACTGAAAATATTCTTTCAGAACAGCCCAAGTTTAAGAAAATAAAACAACAAAAAAGCAACTTCCTTCCTCTTGATGAGCCCTCCACCTATGGCAGTCTCACCCTACCTTGTGAAGAGGGAGAGAAGGAGCTCAACCTAAGAAGGAAATAAAATTATATGCTTGCATAATATTTTTTTGGAAAGTAATCTACTAAAAGTAATTCCTAGTCAACGACTATTCTGATCATACAGAGTGAACATTTATTTTTAAAATATAAAATGCAAAAGATATAATTTCAAAATTAATACCATGCCATACACGTTCTGGGGCTGATTTTCACTATTTCCAATATACTGCTATGGAAATGATAAACCTATAAACTTGAGAACTATAATACCATACTTTTCTCACAAAGAATTAATACAATCTAGTCCAAGTTGAAATAATCAGCAAGTCCTGTAACTTGACAGACTTGGATCTTCCAAGTGACTTAGTCTTTTATCATATGACCCCAAGTTAAGTATCTGTTCCTCTCATTGAGTCTAGAGCAAATGCAAATACATGACAAATGTGTTAAGTTATTCAGAGAAAAGGAGGGAGTTAAAACTACAACTCAAAAGTATCAAAATACAAGAACATCTTAATTACCTAGGGCTGTTAAGGAAGATAGTATGCATAATGTACTTTACCAAGATTTCCAATCACTGCTTTGCTATTCCTAAAAGGGTAAGTTTAACTTACTTAGAAAATCTAATTAGAAAAAAAGAGAACATATACTGAATGAGACATGCCAAATGCTTATTACAGTTTAAATCCAAAAGAGGGCAAGTTTTTAAAAATAACTTACAGAAATAAGAAAATTTATCAAAATCCTACTAATTCTGAAAATATTTCTAGAGTTCCTTCATTAAAGAACATATTAAACACAATTGTAGCTTTTTGTCAATACTCACAGGTATCATTATTGATTACTATGTTATGATATAGTCATAATTATCGATTGATATAAAGGATTACTGCCTCTACACCAAACCGCCCCAGAAAGACAAAATTTGAGTTGTAACTACCTTTTAGTTTCTTTTGTAACCTCTTGTGCTATCAAGCTCCCAATCTACCATCATCATACTTTTTAAAATTCTGATTTTGACCTTTCATTTGCTATGGTAGAGGAAACCAGATTAGATAATTTGTTGGAATTATGTTTGAAACAGTCTGTAAGTGTGGGACTAAGAGCTGCTCCTTTGAGTTAAACATATTAGAAATATATTTCATTCAACAAGATTTTTGAATACCAAGTATAAAATTACTATGCTAGGAGACTGGCAATACATATAAGAGTTTCTGCCCTTGAGGATCTTATAGCCTGTAGGAACAGGGACTAATACACAAATCACTGCAATACAGATTAAACAGAGTTTTACATATAATACAGAGGTGAGAAAAAGAAGGTGGGGAAAGATAATCTAGTTAGGTATATCAGGAAAGGTATCACAGAAAAGGATATCTGAGTTGGGACTTGAGGAAATCATGGGTACCTAGATTCTTGAGTTGAAACTTCAAAAACTCAAGGGCACCTACCAGGCTATGGTAGAGCAGAAAAGAAGGGCTTTTAAGACAGGGTGAAATGCATGTGCAGACACAGACATAGATGGATGGAACAGTATGGCCTATGTGGAGAACTCTAAGTACAATGACATAGATTGAATGAGGACAAGGGAGTAGGTGAGCAGAAAGACCCTACTTAGAGAGCTCTCTAATAGTCTAGCCAAATGAGGATGGAAGCTTTACAATACAGATGAGGAGGATGGGATGGACATATGCAACGTTAAGGTATTTTTGGAGGTCAGCAAGGGCAAGAGAGGAACCTAAAACACTCCCGGATGTTGATTTGAGTAACAAAACGGGGTAGATACAGTTACACCATTAGCCAGGATACAGAATGATTAGGAAGAAAGATAAGGTTTGAGTGCTGAAACTTTAACACAGTCGGCAGTAGAAAATATGGGTTTCACCTTCTCAATGACATCCACAGGGACCACAATACTCTAGCCTGCCTCTCCCTTCTCCATGCCTAATTGCTCTTACTTTGCTTTACTTTTCCTTTTGGCCTAGCAGTAATTAAACCATCTATCATACTGTACCACTTACTTATTACTATATTTATTATCTACTGTGCCTCTTCTAGAATTTAAGCTCCAAGGGGACACGAATTTTCGTCTAAACAATGCCAGGCACATAGAAGATGCTAAATAAAGATGTTAAATGAATGACAGTGTAGCAAGGAAGTCTGGACTAGAGTTACAGATTCAGAAGACAGGATTTTTAAATGATAGTGAAAGCAACTGGAAATATGACACTGCTTAGGATGAGTAGTGAAAAGAGAAGACACCAAAAAGGAAGACTGTGGAAAACCACCCACCATTAAAACTGCAGAAACCTTTTCAGGGAAACCTGAAAAGAGATATCACAGAAGCAGTTAAGAATAAAAGAATATCCAAGACAGTGATCCTCAGTGTTAAATGCAATGGTCCAGTAGGATAGGAATGGGGACTGGAATAATATGTTTGATATTTAAGAGATTATTAGTGATCTTAACAACACTAACATTAGTTTTGTGGAAGTGGAACTGAATTTTTAAATTTACTTTTGCTTGGGACTTCCCTGCCAGTCTAATGGTGAAGACTCCACGCTCCCAATGCAGGGGCCACGGGGGTTCGATCCCCCAGGGGGTGGGGAGGAGGGGGGGAGAGAGAGAGAGAGAGGGAAAGAGGGAGAGGAATAAATAAACGAATAAATTAATTAATTAATTTACTTTTGCTTAATTTAAATTTAAATAGCCACATATGACTAGTAGCCACCAATAATGGGCAGCACATTTTCATGGGGTAAAAGTGGAGAAAATAAATAGGACTATTCCAAGATAAGAAATTAAAAGGTAGACGTGACAGAAAGACAAAGTCATAAGAGAGTTAAGGTGGTGGTTAAGAACGACTGAAATAATGTATCACAGGAGAGATATCTTGGCTGGAAATAAAATGAGAGAAAACTAGGAGAATGTAGGAAATTCACCAATTATGTGACCACTGCCAATTATGTGACCACTGGTGAGGTGGTAAGGTCTGTGAATGACATCTATTTTGTGCTGAAGGTTTAAAAAACAATCACTTTGAATAGGCTTCTTGAAGCTACACGTATCATGAACTGAGATTTACCCAACCAGACCTATTTATTTTCTGAACTCCTATCATATTTATTCTATTTATCACAAAAATTTTATAGGGTACAAAGTTTTTTCCTACACATTATCTCATAGACAATGGCAACACTATCATGAAACAGGTATTACATAGCTAACTTTAAAGATGAAAAAATAAAAAATTGTTAAGTGCTTATATGCCTTGCTTAATATTTCAGACAGTAAGCAGCAGAGTTGGGATCTGAGTCCAAGTTGGCCTGTTCTACTACCAAATTCTGATATTTTAATAGATGTAAACTTTTGCCTCCCTTCAAAGAGCCAAAATTCCCTAAGAATATAAATTTTACATATGTGTACTTACGTATATGACTAGATATCTTAAAACAGAATCTCAATAAATTTGGCAACTTATTCTTTAAACTGTTGTGTGCTGATTTTCATTCTTCTCTCTATATTTTTTCATTTGATTAATTTGTAAACTATTTTTGATTTTAATAATATTTGCACTAATCAGACACTGTTAAGTCCTTAGAGTTTGGGGCAAAAGGCAGAGCTACCAAGCTGTGCCATCATTCAAACTGAACTCATAAAAAATTTAAGTACAAAGGTGTATTTATACCTATAATGTGGAACAAGACAGAATGGGAAAGAGATACCTTGTAGTGATCAAGATCAATAAAAACTAATTAGTAGTTCAGCCTGCTCCTTTACAGTGCTGGTAGGGAACATCATTAATTAACTACACACCCTTGGCCAGAACAGGGCATCACAATACTTTGCAACATTAACAACATGCCAGTTAGACGTTTCCAACTGATACAAGTGTACCTAACTGATATAACATAAATGCAATAAACTTTAAGAAAATTTCTCAACAATGGGCTTTGTTAGGCGTTGGAATGAATTGTTAATATATGATGGAACTTAATTCCTTGAAAATAGGAGTGAATGTGGGAGAAACAAGATAAAACCTCATCCTTCTGAGGTCCTTCAGATACTGCATTTTTGGAAGACCACATACTGTATAATGTCTTAAAGGCCTTTAAGCTTGAAGACTCTACATGAGGAAGTCTTATATATCCAGGCCTTACTCATCCACATTATACAGAATTTTCTATTTCCCCAAATGGCTACTCTATAAATGGCAGAGGGGAGAAGGGTTATTAACGGGAAACAATAACATGTCATTTCTATGTAGAGTACCTGACTTCCAGGCAAAGAACATCTAGAGAAGCACTGGATAAACACAATTTTTAAATGTCTTATTATTTTACATACTTATAGATTTGCAATATATAGGTATCCCTATATAAGTATAAATACAATGGAAAGATATTAACCATTTAAAATTAATAGTCTTTATCAAATAACTAGGTCTAAAGATCTCCGAGAATGTGTGAGTGATACAAGAATTTGGTCTGGAATGAGACTGAATTGGTAGAGGATTATGATTAGCCAGGACAAAAACCTCATAGTATTCAAGACTCAAGAGGAGGCAGAGCTTTGTAACACTGAGAAAGGAATGATGCTTCTTCACCTTTAGGGTGCTCAAGAGAATCTGGCAGGCCACTGCTTGCTGACCACTTCTAAGTTGACTTGACAAGATTGCTTTGAAGGGTTCCACTTTTCTAGGTGTCTTAATTTATATTCCAATAGCTCTAAATAAAGTGGCGGAGGGCACTGGAACTCTGTGGAGATGTTTTTTCCCATTAACATAATAATAACTAGGAAGAGGTGCTAAAGGCATTTAACTGTTGGAAAGCCAGAAATGCCTACCATCCTACAATTCACTATAAAACAAAGAACCAAATATCAATAGTACCTGTGACCGTTAATTTTACTTATCAATTTGGGTAGACTATGGTGCCCAGTTGTTTGGTCAAACATCAGTCTAGATGTTGCTGTGAAGGTATTTTTCAATCAGAAGAAGACTTTGAGTAAAGCAGATTACCCTCCACAGTGTGCATGGGCTTCATTCTATCAGTTGAAGGCCTTAAGAAAAAAGAATGAGGTCCTCCAAAGAGAAAAGCATTCTGCCTTCAGAGTCAACATCAACTCCTGCCAGAATTTCCACTGTGGGTGTGTCCTGTGTATTTCAGAAGCCCTAGCCCCCACAAGTGCATGAGTCAATTCCTTAAAACTCCTCCCCCATCCCCTTTCTCTCTACACACATACTTGTATACACACACATACCCTATGGTTTTGTTTCCCTGGAGAATCCTAATACAGTACCCTATTGTGAAACATTATTAGCTTTCCTTATCTCTTTCCCATCTTCTAAACCCTTGCCTTCTAAGAAAAAGTAAAACCAAAAAAAGAGAAACAGGCAAATTGCTGGTATTACTACATCAGTTGATTCCACAGTACAGAACACTATAAACATACCTCTACTTTAGAACTTTTAGCACGTTGCCATAATTATATTTAAATCTCTCCCCCTGGCCTGAAAGAGAACCAAGTATTTTATCTGTCTTTAAATCTCCAGTAGCTAGCAAAGTAACTGGCACAAATCAGTAAATGAATGACTGTATGTTACATTTCAACAATCACTGATCTTTTTCCCTTGCATCTTAAAAACATAGCTTCTCTAAAAGGCAGGTCTATGCCTAATAATTTAATGACAGGAATTATACTCCAAACACTGACAAGTGCTTCAGAAAATGTCAACAGTTAAGCAGAACAGTATACTTCAAAATGATTTATCTTTAGGGTTAACCATCATTTGGACAAATTATGCAGTTGTAGAAAAGTGGAAAAAACAGATACCTCAAGTAATCAAAATAGACATATACATAAATAAATAAATTTTAGAGTAAATGGTCAACTGATTTCCAATGAGGGTGACAAGACTATTCAATGAGGAAAGGACAAATGGGGCTGGGAAACTTGGATATCCACAAACAAAAGAATTAAATTGGATTTTTACCTTATACTATCTAAAACATTAATTTAAAATGGGTCAACGGGGCTTCCCTGGTGGCGCAGTGGTTGAGAATCTGCCTGCCAATGCAGGGGACACGGGTTCGAGCCCTGGTCTGGGAAGATCCCACATGCCGCGGAGCAACTAGGCCCGTGAGCCACAACTACTGAGCCTGCGCGTCTGGAGCCTGTGCTCCGCAACAAGAGAGGCCGCGACAGTGAGAGGCCCGCGCACCACGATGAAGAGTGGCCCCCGCTTGCCGCAACTAGAGAAAGTCCTCGCACAGAAACGAAGACCCAACACAGCCAAAAATAAATAAATAAATAAATAGATAGATAAATATTTTTTAAAAAGGGTCAATGACTTAAACGTAAGAATTAAAACTATAAAACTCTTAGGGGACATTTTTCATGATGTTGGAGTTGGTAATAATTTCTCAGATATGATACTAAAAGCATAGGCAATGAATAGCTACTATTAAGGAAATGAAAAATAACAAGTGTTCTCACAGATATAGAGAAATTGGAACCCTGTTGGTGGGGATGTAAAATGGTTCAGAGCCTGTGGAAAACTGTTTGGCTGTTCCTCAAAAAGTAAAACATACATTTCCATATGCTCTAGCAATCCCATTCTTAGGTATATACCCATGAGAAGTGAAAGGTGGGACTCAAACATTTGTACACCATTGTTCACAGCAGCATTATTCACAACAGTTAAGGGGTGGAAATGACCCAAATGTCCATCAACATATGAATGGATAAACAAAATGTGGCAAATACATACAATGGAATATTATTCAGCCATAAAAAGGAATGAACTGCTGACACATGCTACACAGGTGACTCTTGAAGACATTCTATTAAGTGAAACAAGTCAGTCACAAAAAGGACAAATATTGTAGGATTCCATTTATATGAGGTATTTAGAATAGGCAAAGAAAGTATAGACCAAGAACAGAGAAGTTACCAGGGGCTGGGAAGAATAGGATACCGGGAAATGGGGTGTTATTGTTTAATGAATGAAGAGTTTCTATTTGGGATGATGAAAAAGTTCTGAAAATGGACAGTGGTGATGGCTGTACAACACTGTGAATGTACTTAATGCCACTGAATTGTACACTTAAATGGTTAAAATGGTTTTACTGTTACCTTCTTTTAAACAAATGCCCGTTATTCCTCTACCCCAAATGGACAATGAGGGTTGAAGTCAATCACGTGGTTGACTCAACTAAAAAACTGTTAAAATGTCTCTGACTAGTCACCATTCCACCTTCACAGGAAAGGTAGGTATGGTTAGCGTTTATGCAAGTGGACCATCCAACACCCATTCTGCTTATTCACTGCATCTCATGCACTTAACCAGTCCTGCTGTCTTAGTGGCTTAGCTAATTTATATTCATCCTGAGACAACTTAGGGGGTCACCTATTCTAAGGACAGGGGCATCCTCTATTTTTCCCACAACCAGGGTAGATTCCTTATACCTCTCTGGTGTCCGCTACTTACTATCTTTTGCCTATATTTACATTTGTATTTTTCCATGTGCTTCTACCATTAGATTATAAACTCTCTGAGGGCAGTGTATTTGTATGCTTGAATACAACACAGCAGGCCCTCAAACATGAATAAAGAGCCCCCAAACGTTATTTTATTGACTAAGGGTTAGTGCTGTTTTGCCTTTAGTCTGAAGCCTAGAAAGACTTGGATTTTAGAGACGGTCCTTTTAACAAGAGGCTAAAACGGCTTTGTTTTGAAGTATTGCTTTTCAATTTTAACTTTGAACAAATCTTTGAGCAAAACAGAGAAAACTAGGCAGCTGAGAAAAGTGGGAGAGGGCAAAACATCTTAATCTGTTTGGATTCTTGCCTAGGGAACAAGTGAGTCTGAAAATGATGCACAGATTTGGGGTACAGCTTGATGCCAGTCTTTGAAAAGTCTAGGGAGATTGTGCAGGCAATAAAATTAAGGAAAAATTTAATCTTATATTTAGGAAAGATGTCAACCCTAAGAAAAATAACAAAGTGCCAAACAAAAGAATGATGTGCAAATAAGAGATGTTTCCTGTTTGACAGCTCACAAAGGCAGGGTGGCATAGTAGAAAAAACATCTTGGAATCTAAAGTTTTTGGTTCAAGTTCTGTTTAGGCTACCACTAGCTGTGTGAACCTAGATGCCAAATCACAACTTCCCTAAACCTCGCTTTCTTTGCCTGTAAAAATTGCTATCACATATTCTCTCCCTTCCTCATATTTCTTCCTTCTTCTCTTTTCAGCCTTTCATCCTCCTACACTCCCACCCCTAATTTACCAAGAAACACAAATATTAGACTTAAAAGGTCCTGCGAAGGAGGGGGAGCTGGTGGGCGCACTGACACTGACACACAAAAGTCACATGGAAACTAGTATTATGAGAAGCAAAACCTATGATTAAGCAGAAGAAACCTGTCTGCAGAAAGAAGACTGAGGAATGGGGGGAGAAGAAATATGTAACTTGAGTTCCTGACCTTCTAGTTCCTAATTCCATTCCAAGTAAGGTTCAGCTGTACTTTTCTGCAGTGGATGTCCATGACATTTCCCGTTGTATCTTTTTAATAGGCCCACCACCCCCTTTTAAAAATTAAATCTAGTTTAAATGGGTTTCCATTTCTGCCACCTAGTCATTGTAAGTTAGACTTCTCAAAGACTTGTGTGAATTAAATAAATTCATATATGTACCCTGAAAGCATTATATGTAATTAAGATAATAATATAATCTGTTTTCCTCATAAGGTAAACATAAGAATTAACTAAAATAATGCACATGGAAATATTTTGGAAAATGTTGAACCTTATAAATGTAAAATATTAACAGCACACTGAGAAATAAAATTTTGATTTTGGGGTTTTTAAATAAAATGGCCGTGCTTTAGTAAGAATTCCCGGTTGGGCAAAAGGAATAAGTAAATAGTATCAAGCTATTTTGATTGGCAGAAAGAAATTGGCAGAAATCTTTCTCAATGATAACTAAGTGATGGCTTAGAATCTTTGGAATCTGATGTCTACAAGCATAATTTCACATACTTTAAATTCATAACAGCAGCCACAAAAAATTAAAAAGAGACTGGCAGATTTTTCAGCATATGATCATAGCAGATTTGTGACCAGGAGAGAACTATCGCAGACTGTGACTTATAAATGTTTTTAATCTGAATATTGCAGAACAGCTCATACGTGGGCCAAATTTCAGTCAAAATAACATGTTCCTGAACTTCATGAATATATTTTCAACACACCAAGTTTTGCAACCAATTTTTACAAATGAAGAACTCCCTTTTTAATAGCAGCAGACAATACACGTTGGCATACCTGATTTGTGGGACCTTAAGCACGTTTCACAACTTTTTTTGAAATTATGGCAATAAAGAATCATGCAGGCAGGTGGGAGATAAAAGTATTTAAACAGAATGCAGAGCAAAATTACTGAATATTAAAACATGATGTACCAATTTAAAATTTTTAAAAAGCCTACTTAAATAAGGAAGTAACAACGATTCTGTTTTAGCTTCTGGTTCTGCTTTTCTTGTAGTCCATTCTACTTTCTAGGCTTCAGCTTGGCTCCACTACTGCAAGCTGTCACTTTTGACTAGAAATGGAATAAAGCCAAGTACTACACAATAGCAGCTTCCTGCTCTGGCCTCATCTCCTAGACCACCCCCCAGGCCAATGCCTGCCCACAGATGCTGATCCTACCAAGCCAATATTCCACCAGCAATCAGTTCACAGCTATGGCTATGATCCTGTATTTTTTATACTCTTGGCACAGTGTATATCCTACAATCTCACAGTTCTCATTTTTACTGACATTATGGCAACAAGGCACCTCTAATTTCAATCAAATGTTAATATGAAGGCAAAGTGAAATGCACACAAAAACTCATGGACTAACTGAGAACGTCCTCAACTCTGTCAAAATATAATTCAGAAACAGATACAGAAAAATATAGAATAGAAAGAAAGCTCTCAGTAGGTACTACTAATCCAAACAATCCTGTTATTCCAGTTTTGCATAATTTCGATTTGCATCTGGCACTGCCTAGCTTAATACTTCTCTCTTTTGAGATAAACCTAGATTTAGGTTGAATGTCTTTTATCCCTGAGGCTAAAATCATTAGCCAGGGACTAACTTGATTAGGTTAATGTTCGTCAGAAATATTTGCTTTCCCACATTGAGCAAGTTCACAGAATTATGACTTTAAATGTTGGAAAGGAACTTCAAAGGTCATTTAGACCAACTCTTATTCAACGCTTAGAGGACTTCCAAACTGCAGTACTACATCCTCATGGCCTCCCTCCAGAGCCAAAGAAAAACAATTCTGTAATTTGCTGCATATCACTTATACTTTTTGAGATAAAAATAACTATCAGCAGCAAGTAGAGCTTATGACTTGCCCCGTGGGAAAAAAGGTAAGGATGTGTTGTGGAGAGTAATCCCACAATAGGGTTCTGCATCTTTTCTAATATCATTTTCTTAAAACAGGAGTTTAAGAAGTCACTGAGGCATCTTATCTAAATATACTTTTTAAAAAGGGGGAGAGGGAAGAAGAAATACTACTACAGAGACATGTTCTGTTACACAGTGACCATGGCTTGTACCAACACCGAAAAAGTTTATCTAGTACCAGCTGCAGAAGGAATGGTGAGAGTTCCAGAAAAGACAAATAAAACAGATTGTTAAAAGAGGTGCAGATGGTGGCAGAGAAATGTCCAATGGTTGCATATGGTAAGAAGAGAAAGGAGTTTCAAATATCTACCACAAAGGTTTAAGACACCATCTATAAAAAGGGAGATTTAGAGCATGTCTAAATAGCAGTGACCTTCTATTGAGCAGTTTCTATGTAGTAATAAGCTCTTAAATGTGTCATTCACTTAATCTAACTCTGAGATGGATCGTATATTTATCTTATAGATGAGGAAACCAATTATTGAGCATGCTTTAGACTTTCCCAATGTCACATCGCTAGCAAACGGCAAAGCTAGGATTTGAAACCATATCTGCATGAATTAACTTCAAAATTCATAGCCAGGCTGATTCTCTAAGACAAAAGATGCCATCAATTAGCTCCTTCTGATATAGTACAACAACCAGATGTCACTGTTATGTAGAAAATTTTGTTTTTGTTATTCTCTTGCTTCAAAGCTTCCAATGATTCATAGGGCCTACAAGATAAAAGTCACTTAGTAACTGTACTTAGCAATCCTTTTCCTCTTTTATCTGACCCCACAATACTTATTTCTCTGGTATGATGTCTATATTCAAAACCAAACTCTCTTCTCTAGCTAGACTGATATTCTACTAACCCCTAAATCTACTTCATCATTGATCACGAAATCCTTTCTGCTAAATGTCTGCCTCACTCTCCCTATCTTTCACTTACATCTCCATTCAAAAGAATCCCATTCAAGTTTTACCCTCTTCATGATACTTCTTTATACCACTTCAATCTCTGCTGGCTTCTTTCTTTTGTATTACTGAAGTCTTTACTATGCATTTTTGGCTCCTTAAATCAAATCTATTTCAAGGAAATTTTTAAAAATCTAAGTTGTTATCATGGATTATAAATAAACTCTTTGGAAACTAATAAGGACTATGACTTATACTTTTATTTTTTTATTTTTTTAATTTATTTTTTTGGCCACACAGTGTGGCCTGTGGGATCTTAGTTCCCCGACCAGGGATTGAGCCTGTGCCCGCTGCAGTGGAAGCACGGAGTCTTAACCACTGGACCACCAAGGAAGTCCCTTTATCAACTTTTGAAAACCATCAAGCACCTAAGCAGGATGCTATGAATAGGGAAACCACATAATTTAAATAACTGCTAAATGAATGAAGTCAGTTGGGATGTTTCTAACACCAGACATTAAAAAATTTCAAGGGTAAGTCAAAGGGAAGTAGAGTCTGAGCATAAAACTGCCATTTAAACACTCCTTTCTGGGAAAAAAAAAATCAAGTGAGTTAACAGTAAGTGGAACTTCTGTTCTGAGCCCGTCTCTCCCCACCTCAACTCAGGAGCAGATGCTCTCATTCTCGAGGGTGGGGTGTGAGCACACTCCACTCCCATATCCTAATAGGAGGTGTACTTCCGTTATTTCTTATAAATACCTATCTCTCAATACCAAGTTCAGTTATCATTACAAAACAACAAACAAAAAAACCCACCAATTTCTACCATAAAAATAAAACAACAGTTTTCTAGGCAGTTTCTGAAAGTCAATTTATTTTTTTCTTCTAGTAAAATTAATGAGGGAGCAGTAATTTGACACCAGAAAGAACAAATCTGAGAGTAATTCTGGGATAGAAACATTTACCTAACTACATAAATCCTGTACCAGGTCAAATTCTCATTTCCTCTACAGGAACGTTAGTTTAAAAATGCTCTAAAGTGATATATCTATACTACAAATTGAAACGAGAGTAAAGAAAAGGGCGAAAAAGTTGTCTTTTCTCTACCCACCAAAGCAATACTAACAATGAAGTTCTGTTTACTTCCTCTCTAAACTATTAGCAATATCATTATAGTTCTCTGGGGAATAAATCTGGTTATAAGCCAAATTACTACCAACAAGATTTCCAAACTTTTCAGTGGCTCACTTATGTCAAATACTTCACTCAACAAAATATAACATTTAGCAGGTTAACAACCAAACAACTAGTTGATTGTTCATCTAGGCTGACTGGAGGCTAAATTTCACCTCACTCAAACTCATCTCATCCTGGTAGTGAAGCAATTCCAAATAACAAAAATTTAGAAGGAAAAAAAATACATGTCTCTGCTACATGCCACTCCTTAAAACTATTTTTAGTAAACCAGATGTGTTGAGCAACAACTAACTTAGGGATATTCTCAAACTGCAGACAATAAATTTATATAATCAATGATGGAATGTGGTTCAAAATAGACTCCAATTGAAAAAACAACTTTCTCACTGAAGGAGCATAGAGCAATGATAAACAGATCTGACACAGTTCAGACACTTTCATTAAATAATATAAGACTCTTCTCTGTTCAAGTCCTTAATCAATCTTTAGTCTAGGAAATAAGAAAATACTCAGGTTTGTTCCACGCATTCCCTTCAACCAGCAATTCACAGCACAACAGTACTATATCAAGGACTTAGTAAAGTAGTTCAATGTCTGTATTTTGCAATGATAGAAACTGAAGTATTAGTAGTCTTATCTCTGAACTTTTAGCACATTATAATGATCAAGAACTTCAAATAGGATCATTCCTTCAGGTCTAGGATGATTCTACCTTATTCTAGGGAAAACACCTCTTTAGTATTGCATTGGCCAAAAAGTTCGTTTGGGTTTTCCGTAAGAAAACAGAAAAACCCGAACTTTTTGGCCAACCCAATACAGTGAATTTTAATATACAATAAGATAGACATTGGGTATAATTTTAAGCCAGTACATTCTGCTTCAAACCTTTAATGGTTTTCAACTAGTGCCCTTTGTATTATTCCTTTATTACATTTAAAAGCAAAAAGGATTGTGATCCCTAGAAAACAGTGGACTAACAAGCCAGACCAACCCAGATTAATTGATTATGAGTCATGTACGATTTTCAGGTAAGAAATAATCTCTTCTATATCCTCTATGAGGCAACCAACCTGAAAACTGCAGGTGTGTGCATGGCCAGAAGCCAAAATCCAGGACAAGATGATTTCAAAATCATGCTGAAAGTTCAATGTTCATATTTCATTATCAAACTTTTTTACATGAACTTGATCAAAACTTCAAATTTTAGTGGAAAGTTTTTTAAAACTTCTGTACTCATCCTCCAAAGTAAAGCAACCATACCACAGAAATCATAGTAATTAAAAAAAAAAAAAACCCAAAAACTATAAAAAGCAGCTTTAAGAACAAATAATTTGTGTTTTCCTCCTCCTTCCCAGCCAGCTGAGAGACACAGTAGAATCTGAAGAGCTCCCTCCTACTTCCTCTCTTTTTCCCTTCCCCCTTTACTTCAAAGAAAGTTAATTGCAGCCAGGCATGATCAGGAAATCTGAAAGGAGGAAGCAGAAACTCATTTGTGTGCAAAAGGAAGGAAAAAACAGAATTAACAATACCATGGTACGCTGCATCAGCAATGTATTAATATGCATTCATTATATTGTCTATAAAATGTTGATTTGATTTCTCTCCTCATTCAACTTGCTTTCCAAAATATTGAAAACTATAATCTATGATGGTTGCACCCTGATCCACCAACCACATGTAACTTAAAAAAATGACCAAATTGCGACTTCCTTTGGTGGTCCAGCAATTAAGACTCCATGCTCCCAATGCAGAGGGTCTGGGTTCGATCCCTGGTCAGGGAACCAGATCCCGCATGCCACAACTAAAAGATCCCGCGAGCCGCGACTAAGGCCCAGTGTAGATAGATAGATAGATAAATAAATAAATATTTTTAAAAAAGAACAAATCAACTAACTTAATACATGCCATCTGATACTCAATACACTGAAGTGATTCAGAAAGATAAGTGCAAACCAGTGACCTAAAAGTGAAAGGATCTGTATTAATTCTGAGTCATCTGTTTCCTAACCATTACCTTACAATATATGCTATTGTGATATATTTAAAAATAGGGCTGTACCACTATAAAGGTAACTAAAGGGAGCATACTACTACAGAATAAAATGCTGAGCACTCAAGGAGAAAGATGGTGAATGGGAATTCCCACTATAAAACTATTTAAACAGATTCACAGTGAAGCATCACTTGTGGGAATTTTTCAAACAAAACTTAGGTGTACTCTATACAGAAAGGCCATTTCCAAAGAAGACTTTTTTCCCCATCCCACATAAGAAGTCTACAAAGGACAATTAACACCCAGATTCAGAAGAAACTGCCTCACGAAATTTAAAGAAATGAGAAAAAACAGGGAGACCATTTTAAAAACTTGTTCAATTTTCCCCAAACGCCCTTCGACTTACATATGGTTACCCTAAGGTTAAGATTTATCAAGGCCCTATTTACAAAATCTATGCCAGGAACAGCTGCCATGTTTAACATGCCAAGGAATTTAATGTACTGTTTGGACAACTGGTTAGAGAAAAGCATTGTGGGATAAAGCCACTCTAATTACATGAACTCTAAAAGTATTTCCTTTATGTAGAGTATGTCTATATTTTATAAATTCATTTAAATAAATAACTTTGAAAACCTAGACTAAGCCATCTTCAGTCTCTGGAGTAAAGTTTCATTCAAAATATTACAGTAGCTGTCTATAATGTACATACTGGAGAAACTTTTTACATTTTTAACCTGGTTTTAAAAACATTAAATATAAAAATTAAAATACATACAAAAAAGCTTTATTGTATACCATTTATTACTTGTAAAACTCTTAAGAAACACTAAAATTAAGGTATGCTGCATCCTAAACCAAGTGCTGTTAGTGTAATTCCTTCTGATCTCTTAGAACTGAGAATTCACATTATTTGTGAAGCACAAATGGTTAAAATGTCAAGTGAATCACCATCACCTTTGGATGATCGTATCCTTCTAGGCCAGAGGTCAACTTACCTATACTAGCAGGGAAAATATAAATAGCTAACAAAGACAATCATACAAATCACCAAGTCAAATAAGACTTTAGCTCTTAAGCCTTTATTTCTAATTCTTTCAATCACTATAATTTTAATAAACATGTTGTATAGTTTTAGGCCACCTGGCAAGAGTTTATTTTTAAAAGTAATTTCTACATAATGATTTCAGTTCTCTAAATCAAATCCAAGCTTCTACAGTGCTAATCAGCAGCCACAGAATTAAAATACTGAGGTGGAAGGTTCCTCTGATTTTTACCTATACTCACCTAGTCTAATTCCCACTAAAAGACTGTTAGAAATGAGACAAATAAGGCTATAGCAAGCTAAATGGCATTTACACTAAAACCAAAACAAAATAAAACCTGAGGGAAATGCTCTAACACCTCCAATATTAAACTGGAACTGCTATGAATTTTTAGCTGTAATCAAAGAGCAAAAGCTAACAGTACAAAAATGAGGCCATTTAATGAACTATGAAAAATAATGTGAAAAGACAAAAACACCCATGTAGACTTCAAAGTAAGAAATAACATTTAATCGAGAGAACTATCATCTCCTTTTGGTAGATCTAATAAAAGCGGAACATCACTACTAATTCCCTTAAGTATTATAACTTCACACACAACAAACCACTGCTCATTAACTCAAGCTCTTGTTCTTTCCATGGAAACAATGCCTCTATATTTTACTTTTGAAAAACAGTAACTATTCTGAAATGAAATAGGAGTGTTGACTTTCAGCTCCATTAAAAAAAAGAAAGTCAAACTAGTTCACTCATACTTTCTTTCAATGCACTTTTTATATTATCTTAAACATTTAAGTAAAAAAAAACCTATAAAATATACTGATTTAATTCAACCTAAAATCCAAATATACAAAGAAAACAAACTTCTGTGCATTTTTACTTCAACCTTAAAAAATTAACTCACAGAACTTAACTAGAGATTTTAAAAAACATTTAGCTTACTACTTTTGATATGAGTTTCTTTACATGATTTAAATCTAAAAACCTACTAGAGAACGTTTTTTCCAATTAAGTGTATTTGTATTTAAATTGCAACAACTAGGAATTAAAATTTAGAAACTGAACAATTCAATTAATGACAACCTAAAGGAAAATTCCCACTTAAAAAGAAAATGAACTACTATTATGCTAAACTGATATGAATGTATATAGTAAACACTAATCTCATTTAATTACATTAATTGACTCAATTCTTAACCTTTAGAGCTGGAGACAAAGATAATTTATACTAATATCTAACCAGTTATTTTCTAACAATGAACATTATTTAGAATGGCAGGGACTTTTATTTTGCTCACTTGTGCATGCGACAGGACGCTGGCTGGCTCACAGTAAGTTCTTGGTATATATTTGTTGACTGGATAAATGAATCATTTATCCTATAATCAAAATTTATCAGATGCACTGGGTTTCTTATACACCTTGATGTTAGCTAGAATTGAATATTCTAAAGAATATCTGAATATCAGTGAAGTTTAGTGAATAGTTAATTTTTAAAAGCAACCTAAAATTTCTTACCTGGTAGGGCTGAAAGGCACTATCTTCAGTTAAAAAATCCAGTTGTTTATCTACAAGGAATTCTACTGCAGTGATTGAACTGGGTATACTTTTTTCAACCAGGGGTTTGAAAGTCTGGTAAGAGAAAAAAAAAAAATTCTAATGGTTATTTTCTGGATTTTATCCTCAAAATGTGAAGGGGTATATATAAATACAATGTATTAAAGTCATCATCATAATGGTTTTAGGATACCAATTGATATCGGTTTTCATATTATAACCTAAAGCGATGCTTTTATCCATACAATAGAGTACTTTATTTATTTAAAAGAAATGAAGATTTCAAGAAATGATATGAAAAAATTCCAGTATTAAGTCCCAGTTTATTTTAAAAGAGGGATATAATCAAATATACATGTGTATAAAAATTTCTAATATAAAAAAAGAGAAATTGCTTCTGAAAAGTAAACTGGGTAGGAGAGCATATTACCCCAACTCTTTAAAATATTGTAAGTATTATTCTTTATAAAACAGAGTAGTTATGATTTACATGTGTAATTTTTTTCCTAGCTCATTCACATCAAGAAGGATTTTAAATGATCAGGATGCATCTGGTCTTTTAACTCCACCCCGTGTACTACTCACCCCCGCCCCTGCCCCAAGCACAAATAAAAATCCAGCTGCTTCACTAAGAGCAGCATGGGGGAAGGGTGTAGGAAAAGAAGAGGGAGGTAAGAAGTATTACACAAAACCGACCTTTCAGTAAAGTCTCTCCAGATTTCCACTATTAAAAAGCAAAACAAAACAAAACACGGGCGGGGGCGGGGGGAGCAAATCCATGGTCATTTGATTGTTTTAAAGGAGACTCAACTTTTACATAAAGAAATTTACTCATATCTTGGGGTGGGGGTGGGAGTGAGCGAGGCAGGAGAGGAAGAGGAAGGAAGGAAATAAAGGTACTATATATGCATTTTTCTTATGACTATCACAATCACTTTCGAATAGAAGCAGTCTGAATAAAAGCCAAGTACATTATATCCATGATACTGCTTTAAAACTTAAAAAATGAAAACAATATTCCACAGTCTTAAAAACATATAGTGGCTTTACTATAAAAGAATCTAAGTTTGGAAAATGAAATAAACAAGGAACTAAGTTGCTAAACTACCTATATCACATGGGGAAATCTTTCTTGCTACAGGCAACTTCTGCAACCATTTGGATGTAAACCAAAGCTTTCGGCACAGACAGTAAAAATCCCCAGGAGATTCAAAGCCACTGTATTTCCCCCTTCTCTTATTTATGTCTTAAAGAAATCTAACATCTTACTAATCACAACTAATAAACACTCTGGGGAAAAACTTTTCAAGATTTTTAATTCAGAATGGCTCTTAAGCAGTTAATTTCTCTATTTAAGAAATTGTTTTTAAAGCTTTCAATTCGATTCATTGAGTCTGTGTTTTGAAAAAGCTAAAAACACAGAGGATAAATATTTTAAACATGCCTTATTTCTACACTATCCACACCATGAACTAATAAATGATATCTTCTTTCACAAATTAACATGAAAAAAATTCTCTTGCACCTCCACTTATTTTCAGTATTCATGATTAGAAAACCTAATCACAGTAATATCCTCCCTCCTATGTCCTAGGGCTAACCTTTTAAGTACTACATATGTAGCAAAAGTATTTTTATTTGGGTGAGAAATTACATTTTCAAAACAGACATTCCCCCTTTAGCTATCTCCTGCTACTGCTGCCATCTAACATTTTCCATTTACCATAACTAAATTCCTTAGTGTAGTATGTAACATTTTCATATTATATCTTTGTTTAGTTTTTAGTAAACTAGAAAACACTGGCACCTTCTCAGGAGAACTTTTAATCCTTGAACTTTATCAAATGCTCTACTTCTTTTTAAACAGTACCAAGTCAGATCAACTTGGGAAGGTTAACAAAAAGGTCTACAAAAGGTATTATCTAAGTGGCTAAACATACAATTCAATTAAGTAGGATCTGGAAAAAAAGTAAACTTCTCCAGTCTTGAGTGCCTCTTTCTTAAGCAAATAATACAGGTGGTTTGCATTTCCTATGAGAACTAGTCATTTTATAATATGAAAAACATTCTTGTGAAGAGAACCTCTCAGAACTCAGCTTTTTAAGGTAGGTCAGAGTTCTAAGGGTAAATTTCAACAGGCCAATTTATCATAATTTAAATTACTGAGTTAGAAAAAACAAAGGTTTAGTTTCTAGGCTAAAATAAAGAATTTCTCATTTTAGGATATCTAATTGAAAGCCACTGGTAGAATTTAGCTATCAGAAATGTTAAAAGACTGGTTTATAATGGTCTATTTCTGATACATGAATACTTACAATACCCATGTACAAATGGAAGTCAAAAGTATACCATGCTTCTTAAATATTAGCAAACAGGGCCACGACTTGCGAATTTTAAAATGTGCAATTACTTTTAAACTACAAATATGTTCCCACAAGTGCCGATAAATACTTTTATAGTACTTGTTAAAGAAATGTTTTAATATGTATTAAACAAGCAATCCTAAAAATATGCGACTGTTTGTACTTTATGGAAAAATTAAAGACAAACAACATATAAAACTAAGAGTTAAAATACATCCTGATTCCCTAAAGTGGCAAGTCAATGATGTAACCATTAACTTTTGTATCCAAGTCAAACACATCCATTTCAAAGACATATTATTAGCTTAAAAATAAAAAATATTTAAATAAAAGCGAATGGATCCTACAGATTTTTATGTGGTAAGTATTTCATGGGTCTAGGTGCACTGGAATGTAAAGAAACTAGAACTCATGCATAGCTAAGTAATTCAAGACTCTAAAGATATACCATTCTATGAGGAACTTCCACAGCCTAAGGGGAAGCAAGGAGCTACCATCTGATGAAAGTCACAGTAGAATATGGCCCTAATCATAAAAAGACTATTATTCTAATGCTGAAAAAAGCCTTTGAAAATCCAAATTAAAATTACCAATTAAACAAAACACTTTTTCAATTTTATTAATGGATTGGGAGTTCTTTTAAGGTCCTTTGTCTTTGTTAACTGTACTTTAAAAATAGTATAAAGCCAAAATAAATACTTAGTTGAGAGCCTGCATTTCTAGTAGGGCCTACCACGCTATAGGAAGAATGCTTAGAACAACTGTATCCTGTTTGGGGCTCCATGCTGCACCACATTCCATTCACATGAGGAAGAGGCGAACAGATGAGCCCTCCTCGAAAAAATATTTTTAAAATAAATCAGCTACAGTTCTCAAACATAACTGAGCTGCTCAAACAAACCATGTTAAAGCTCATCATTTAACATTTAATTGGAAATTCATGGAGTTTATATCTACAGTCTGAGTTTCTAACAATCTCCAGTTAACATTTAACAATTCCTTTTCCAAGTGAAAAAAATCAGGCTCATTAACTACAAAAATCTGATATAAATCTCCCTAAAGGAATACTAAAGCAGAAAACAATCTAGGATACATTTCAGAAGTCAAGGTTTAGTCTTAAAAAAAAAAAAAAAAGACTGGAGTGACTCTAAAGAACAAAGTCCAAATTCCCACCCAAGCAGGTCTATTGAAAAACACGATACTGTTAGAAAACAAGTTGGGGGTGGGGACAAGAATACACCACAGAAGAAAACGCTCACAAAACAAACACCCCTACTTCCCTTAACACATTATATTCTAAAACCCTAATCTAAAACATTTCTGCTATAATACTTTAAACAACTGAGCTCTTTTTTTTATCTTTACAGTGTTATGAAATTACTACACACACAATAAATCTCTTCCTAAACAAATGAAATCGTTAAAAATTCTTATAACTAAGAACACTAAGGCTGGATCTATAAAAGACAGTGACCTTAATTCCTAAGGCTGAGAAGCAAAACCAAATGTAAATTAAGACAAAAGAAAAAGAAAGCAGAAAAATACAAACCGTACTTTGTTCTTGAGAATTTTAAAGTATCTTTAAATCTCATATATCCACGACAAGGCTTTAAAGGTCAAGAAGTATTGCTGACATTTCCATTTTGTTCTTGAGCAGTATTTTTTTTTAATCTAGCCTAAATACTTCTTAAGTCTTAAAAAATCACAGG
The DNA here is from genome assembly GCF_965194805.1 of Balaenoptera borealis. Lineage (NCBI taxonomy): Eukaryota > Metazoa > Chordata > Mammalia > Artiodactyla > Balaenopteridae > Balaenoptera > Balaenoptera borealis. The sequence goes on along the minus strand of NC_138874.1, from coordinate 687,962 downwards.
CAAATGTCTCTCAAACCAAGCATTTCTAAGCTTACTTGCAGCGTCGTCATTGTATAGTAAGAAAAGCCAAGACCACAGAACGAAGCAGAGGCTGTAACCTAACAAGTCTCCGACGAGCAAATGACGATTTTCTGTCTGCTCTGGCTCGGTCCTGGCAGTGATGAGGATTACAACTCGCTCTTTGTCATCAGCACTGTGGTGTTAACGACTAAGAAATCCTGCAGCTGAAGCACTACTGCATCCTCCGATCTGGGTCAGGATAATTTCTCCCGAGGTCGCTTACATAACCAGTAAGATACTCCAAATAGAGAGAACAGCCATCCATCAGCTAGAGAAAGCCTTTTCCCACTGTACTCTGTCTGCGTGGAAACACACTGCAGTAGCTTCCAACAGTGCAGACACCCAAATGAGAACGACTACTTGGCTTAGGGCACACTGAGAGAAGGGAAGAGGCGGTGCTCTGTAAACTGTAACTAATCCTCCGTCACAGGTGCTGATGGAGTCACTTCCAGCACGAGTCACATTACTGGTGATTACTCATTTGGCTGCGCCATAGAGACTGGCTCATAATTTTAACAACAGACAAAGACAGACTAGTGGCGAGACTGAGAGCTCAAGTTTACTGTCTCCTTCATAAAGCAAATGCAAATACAAAGTTTTTGCTTTCCAGATTTACCAAGGGGAGAAAGTGCAGAAAACAAGTAATGTGTAAATATCTCTCAAGCTGGAAAAAATAAAGCATAACTTTAAACCATCAAAAATACTTTCAAGTGTGTTTTCAAGTAAAGAATTTATTTTTAGTTTAATCATTTCTCCTTAGAAATATACTGATATTTTAAAAAATGCAGGGAAAAAAACAGTTTAACATTTCTGGAGTAATAATCTAAGTTAAATCAAGTGACATAACCAACAATCTCACTGACACTTTACTCAAAGGAAAAACAAACCGGTAATATTTATTTTGGCAAATTAAAAAATATTCCTGAAACATTTTCATTGTTTATAAAAATAATTTAAATAGTTTACAGTTATAAAAACCTATAATGGCCATACATGGCTACTGAGCACCTGACATATGATTAGTCTGAATTGAGATGTGTGCTGTATGTATAATAAACACACTGAATACGAAGAATGTCAGATATCTGCAAGTGCAAGAAAACATTCATCTTTTTTTTTTTTTTTTGAGGCAATTAATACGACTTTATTCGGAAAGTCGGCAGACCAAGAAGGTGGCAGACTAGTGTCTCTGAAACACTGTCTTCATTCACCTATTTTTTAATGATGTTTGTGAATGGTCTTTTATTATAAATTTGTCCCAATGTTAGGTATCTCAATTTCAATACATTTAAAATTTTACACTGATTTTTTTAAAATACCACACACACAACCATTTTATCAAATTATGTTAAAAGAAAAACTTCCAGCCACCAGCCAATGCCCTGTCCCTTTAAATCTATTCCAGATGTATCAATTTCATTTCAAAGAAAACATCAGGTTAACTACTGAAAAGCAGATATTTTAAATTTAGTCTATTATGGATTGCACTTAAAATCTCAATCAATCCTGTTTTAAGGATGAGAGAGAGGAGTAATGATTATTCAAAGAATGTTAATAAAGGGACTTCCCTGGTGGCACAGTGGTTAAGAATCCACCTGCCAATGCACACGGGTTCGAGCCCTGGTCCTGGAAGATCCCACATGCCGTGGAGCAACTAAGCCCATGCGCCACAACTACTAAGCCTGAGCTCTAGAGCCCTCAAGCCACAACTACTGAGCCCGCATGCCACAACTACTGCCCAATCGCCCTAGAGCCCGAGCTCCGCAACAACAGAAGCCACCGCAATGAGAAGCCCATGCACAGCAACAAAGAGTAGCCCCTGCTCACGGCAACCAGAGAAAGCCAGCACGCAGCAACGAAGACCCAACGCAGCCAAAATATAAAATACAGCATCCTAATAATTCATTCATAATTAATTACTTAAGACGTGAACATAAAACATATATGGAATTAAAAGAATTCAATGTAATGTAAGTTACCAAAAAAACAACTGGAGTAATATGGCAGCCTTATTCTGAGCCACAAAAACAACAAAGAAACTCAAATGTTTGATTCAGGTTATTACATTATAAACTATCAAATTTTAAATATACATCATACTACTTTTCTATAATTTATTGTACATTAGAGAATGAGTTAAATATTTCACAAGATTCATCTTACAATCTCACATAAATTCAAGTTTGACTATATGTGTTATTAACTTAAAAACATGTCTTTGTTCCTCAAGTACTATTAGTCCCCTACAGAATCAAACAGCATTAAGACCTACACTTAGCTAACAATCCAAATGCCACAATATTTATATATTGCTAGTGATACATAATTCAATAATTTTTATAAAATCAAAATAATTAATGTCAATACTGAAAAACCATTCACTTTTATTTCATACTACATCAGAGTTGCATTAAAGTTAGATGCTTCTCCATTGCTATAAATACTACATAGTTGATTCTTTTTTTTTTTAATCAATTTATTTATTTATTTATTTATTTTTGGCTGTGTTGGGTCTTCGTTTCTGTGCGAGGGCTTTCTCTAGTTGCGGCGAGCGGGGGCCACTCTTCATCGCGGTGCGCGGGCCTCTCACTGTCACGGCCTCTCTTGTTGCGGAGCACAGGCTCCAGACGCGCAGGCTCAGTAATTGTGGCTCACGGGCCCAGTTGCTCCCCAGCATGTGGGACCAGGGCTCGAAACCGTGTCCCCTGCATTAGCAGGTAGATTCTCAACCACTGCGCCACCAGGGAAGCCCTACATAGTTGATTCTTAATGCAAATAAAGGGTACAAGTGCAACTAGTTGAAAACCATAAATATCTTAATATTTAAATTGGCCTTAATAAATATTTTTATATATATATATGAATGTGAGTTTGGTCTGGTACTCTGGCAAATTTCTAACACAAATAAAAATAGTGAAGTAACAATACAGAGAAACCACTTGGTAGCAAGCGTAGGTTGCTCAGCTTTTACATCAAGTCTCCTTAATTCTCTCTTGTTCTTACAACTCATAAGGGATGGTATTAAATATCACCTTTCAGAGAGCGAAAAGCACCAATTTGAGGCGAGCAGCATTTCAGTCCTTTAAACTGGTTCTTCTTATGGCTTATACCTTCCTTAATGAATTAAGGAAGGAAGTTGAAGAGCTACTGTTAAAATTTTTTTTTCTCTCTTTTTTTTGGTTGGGTAAAAGGTCTTTTCTGGCAGCTAAACCAGGCTAGAGGAAGAGGAAACTACTCCAGTTACTGCCCAGAAATACACATCTCTGACTTCCTTCCTTTTTAGCTGGTTTCTAGGTTACAAGCTGAATAAGTCAACAGAGGTGAGAAAGTAAACAGAGGCTTAAAAGGAAGGCAACACTGTATGGCTATCTGAAGAAAATCTGTTCCTTCCAATAACTGTAGAACCTTTTTACATGTAATTAAGAGTTAAACTAGCATTTTAGTCCCATTTATCTTGGGCTATGAAAGAAATAAATCCCTCATCTTTATAGATATGGAAGCCTAAACAAACAAGTGGATTTCTCCAAGTATACAGACTTTACAAAAAACCAAAAACCTCTAAGTTTCAGTGGCTTAGCATTTTAAGTATTTCTTTTTTAGACATAAGGATAGGAAAACAAGAGAAACAATAGTAGTTAAAAGAGGATTTGGACTTGATATGGCCTTATTTGAAGGCTGACTAGATTCAGGAAAATACTTTTCAATATGCCCTACTGCCCTATAACTCTATGAAAATATATAATCAAACATGTAACTCTTACATCATGGTAATGCCCAAATGATTAACTTCTTCACATTAATAAATCCATATAGATCTTCCAGGCACTGCAAAGGTTGTGTAGCAGTTTCGTACCTTCAATAGACCATGAAGTTCCAAGAGGATTTCCAGATGATACAGACCTAATCTTGATTTTTAAACTCTCTTCTCTCTCTTAAGCGTGCAGGACGTTCATTCAACCAATATGCATGGGATGCCTTGAATTAGTGCACTTTCCCCTCCTCTCTTACCTATATCCTTGATAACTGCCCCAGTCATAAGAGGAAAGTTGTGCAACAACAGCATGTGTTCATTTTTTAACTTGGTAAATATCACATCATAGGTTCTATGACATATAGTTGACTAAGAAAAATCACTGTTGATAACACAAAAACACTACACAAATAGTCTCTGTGTCTGAATAAGCATTATGGCTGAATTCAGTGTCCTTTCTTTTATTTTTTCCTTCTAGTCTTTCTGAGTACTAATAAAGCACATACCCATACCCTAACTCCAGAGTAGTTTTATCAGTTTGTCATATCTAGGACTTCTCTTTCAGAATCTCCCTGATCAGTCTTTCTTCCTCCCAATATTATGAGGTTTCACTTAAAGTCATCCCTCTATATCTGCGAGGGATTGGTTCCAGGGCCCAGGAGGACATCAAAATCCTTGAAGGCTCAAGTCCCTTATATAAAATAGCACAGTATTTGCATATAACCTACCCACATCTTCCCATAAACTTTAAATCATCTCTAGATTACTTATAATACTTAATACAATATAAATAATATGTAGATAGTTGCCAGGTGCAAGGCAAATTCAAGTTTTGCTTTTGATAATTTTTTGGAATTTTTTCTTCTGAAATTTTCCACAGTTGATTGCATCCTCAGATGCAGAACCCGCAAATAGGGAGGGCTGACTGTACTTTTCTTTCTCTACAACTTCACAGGTGTGTGCCATTGAGATAACCAATTTTTCTTTCCACAAATAATTCCAAACTATATTTTTAGACCTAAATTTTCATCCTCTAACCTGTATTTTATACTGTTACTAGGACACAGCCATACTTGTACCCTGTCACCACATAAAGCCAAATATGACTAGAATTAAATACTTAACCTTCTTTCCTAAGTTATTCACGCTTCTTTCAAAACCACTAGAAATATTATCACTACAACTTAAGAAGTAGTTACCTCAAAATTCATTAATACAGTAATCATGCTTGATGATTTACTTTGGTTCCCTTGCTCATATTATAATATTCTGAATACTTGATATTTTTCCTTTAAACCTCTGTCAATAATATGTAATTTTTAAATAAATTATTCCATAACTTTAATATGACTTTGATAAAAATATCAATAAGAATTTTTGTAAGTAGACAAATCAAATTTATGGAAAAGCAAATATAATCAGAAAAGTTCTAGAGAAAGAAAAGAAAAATACAAATCAATGATAGGAAACTAGCCCTAAAAGATACAACAAATTTCAATGCTCTAATTAATACAACAATGGGAAACTAGAACATACATCAATAATAATCAATGGATAGTTTAAAAAGTCCCAAAATAGCATCCGGTAAGTACGGGAATTTCGTGTAAAATAAAGGTGGATTTTCAAATCCGAGGGGGTAAAATGAGAATGAGAAAATTTAATACAAGAAAGATAGCTGTTAAAATAGAAAGGGAACTTTAGAGATTAATCTCATTTTTACAGAGGAAGAAATGGACATTCAGAGAGATTAAGTGATTTTTTTCATCAAAATACTTGTTTGTAGAAGCCCTGGGACTAGAAAGTGGATTTCCTAATTCATAGCTGAATGAATGATTTTTACATTGTAAGATGGTGTGAAACAACCATATTGTTTTCATGCTTGTTGCCAAGAGACAGCAGAGAGCAAAGTGTTTTGCTATCTGCTGAATAAAACTTTAAACTTTGAACTTAAAATGGAGGAACCTGAAACTAGTCTAGAAGAAAATGCAAAATTATATACTACCAAGGAAAAGAGGTAGAACATAATAAACTTATCTATTTTTAATACGCTTTACTGACACACGTCACCTATCAGAAAGAAGAAACAACCAGGATTAGGTAAACCATTCAACATAAAGGAGTTTCTAAAGCTATATTCTGAAAAACACCATTTGAGAAGACAATAAAAAACTAAGAGTTAAAAGAAAAAGCGAGTTTAATTTAATTCCTATTTTGTCACTATCATTTTTATCAAGAAAAAATATTTTTTAATGTAGAAAGTGTAAACTAGGGATTAAAAATAAACTAAACCATAAAAAACAGATATAGGATCCTTTTTGCTTTGTTTCAAGAAACAACTAGTTTTCCTTATAAATAACATAATTACATTAGAGAATAATTTGGAAAACAAAAGAAATGGGTGAAGAAAAGGATCCCATGGTTCTAACCATGAACTCAGCCAGTTAAGCATGTAATTGAACTTTCCGGCTTTTTTTCCACAAGTATGTATATTTGTTACCAAGTTTTAAGGCACATATAATTTATAAGTTGCTCATTTCACTTAGCATTTTTTTTTTTTTTTTTGGCTGTGCCACGTAGCTTGCAGGATCTTAGTTCCCCAACCAGGGACTGAACCCAGGCCCCTGCAGTGAAAGCACAGAGTCCTAACCACTGGACCACCAGGGAATTCCCCACTTAGTACTCTTTTCATGTTATTACATTGCCATCATTTAAAACAGCTACCTAATAAATACTTAATCAAGCAAATGAACATTAAGTTTATTACGCCTTTTCTCAGTGTTGGATATTTAGGCCTTCTTCACTTCTCGACTATCACAAAAATAATAGGAAAATCTTCATGCTTTTGTTAAACAACCAAAATTCTAAGTTTAGAGGGTTCAAATAAATTACATGTTAGAGGGCTTCCCTGGTGGCGCAGTGGTTGAGAATCTGCCTGCTAATGCAGGGGACATGGGTTCGAGCCCTGGTCTGGGAAGATCCCACATGCTGCGGAGCAACTAGGCCCGTGAGCCACAATTACTGAGCCTGCGCATCTGGAGCCTGTGCTCTGCAACAAGAGAGGCCGCGATGGTGAGAGGACCGCGCACCGCGACAAAGAGTGGCCCCCGCTTGCCGCAACTGGAGAAAGCCCTCGCACAGAAACGAAGACCCAATACAGCAAAAATAAAAATTAATTAATTAATTAATTTAAAAAAAATTACATGTTAGAATATTAAATTGATAGATATAAACTCAGAGCCATTACTGGCAATCTTTGAAAAAAACCATGACATTATCAAGATATTAGAGAGAGGTACGTATTAATATTTATAAAGGAGGAAAGGGGCAATTTAGAAAAAAACTACATGCTAGTAAATGAACTCCAGCAAAACTCCAAGATGTATAATTAGAATCATGAAAAAACAAACAAAAAAACCCACACAGTGATAGTTCCTAAGAGCCAAATATACTCATTGAGAGTAATTTGTCTTGTAATAAAAACAAAGGTTACTTTTATCAAGAAAATTTGCAATAGGTAAGTCAATGAAATATGGGCTAGATGACAGTTCTTGGTACATTTGTACCTAGTTAAACAGTACTGAATAATAGTACCACTTTTAACCTATAACATAGCATTCTCTTCATCTTTGGTATTACACACTATCACTTGAAGGCTATCTTTATTTGCAAATTAATAAATGACAGAATGATTCCAAAATATATCTCACAAAAAATGCAATTAAGAACTAGATTACTCCCAAAGTTAATAATCAAAAGGTTAGGTTCTATTTTTAGGTTGAAAAAATCAACTACATAGGTAGAATGTAAGGGAGATCTAGCTTCCTAGAAATTCGTATGAAAGAATCCTGGAGGATTTCAAGACACTAAGCCAATAGAAGTCATGTATTTTTTAAAAAGAGAGGACAGAGCGGTGACAAATCAAATTTTGACACAAAGTACCCAGACCAAGGGAGGTATTGGTCCCTTTAGATTTTGCACTGGTCATACCATCTCTGAATATCTTGTTCAATTTGGGACATCATAATAGAAGAGGAACAATTACAAACTGAGGTGTGTCGACACTTAAAAATCACGAATTATGAGGATCATTTGAAGGAATGGAGAAGAGGAGAGCAAACAATAATTAACTATGTACAATTACTTAAAGGGTTGGGTAATTTGAAAAGGAAGAAGCTTGTAAGTAAGATTTCCATAAAAGCCAATTCTAGCTCAGCACAAAGAATGTACAAATTTTTAATAATTAAACACTATCAAACCAAGGGAGACTTACTCATGAAGTAGTGAGCTTCCAATAACAAGAAGCAATCAAGAAGAATCTGGATGAAAACTAACTTGGCAAGCTTGTCACTGAAGGATCCCATTTCTGGCTTTGGCAAGGGGTTGTTTATGAAATATCAAAGATTTTTTTCCAATTCTAAGATTCTAATACTGTATTCATTAAGCAATTTAATGTTTAAGAGCAAAGTGAAGATAAACAAAATTAAACCAAACTTTCCATAAACACTGCTACTACTGCTTTTGCATATAAGAAAGCATAAAAAGAGTACTGCTTAATGTTCATGTATTATTGACCCAAGGTGGCAGAATTAAAAGTAAAAAGTAACATCTCCCATTTCAGAATAAATTAAGTTAACCAAGACTTGTTCTGTTTGGCAGAAATAACTACATGGGAGACTTTTGTGGCACAGAATTTCTGTAATCCACAGATCCTTCATCTCTTACGTTGAAAAAGTAAATGTAATTTTGTGGGAATAAAAAAATTACAAAATTAAATCTACTCAACCATAAATGCAAAGCATGTGTTAAAATGCTAATAATCACAAAATCACAGAAGAAATTAAAAGTTAAGCTAAATAAAATATTTTAAAATATTTTTTCCAATTTTTATTAATCATTTCACTGCTTGTACTCTTGGAAAGCTGAATAGGATATCTATTTCTTTATTGGTTTTGTTCATTTCTGTCTGGCAAACATCTGTTACTTGTGCAGCACAAGTCAACAAAGCCTCTACAATTATTTCCCCATTATCTCCTTGTTTGTCAAAAACTCTGATGATGTCAGCAACAATCTGGAAGCAGAATTTTTCAACTAACAAGGAGGATTCACAACTTCCATTAAGTATAATAGAGTAGCTATTTTGGTTATTTTAAAAATTAATACATTTTAGGTGATAATGATCCATATGCTAAGTAGTATTTAGATTCAAAATATGGTAATGCCAAAGTTATCAAAGTTTCAGGCATATTTCGTTAAGTATTATAACTTATGCCAACATTCTGACAGGCCTGAAATAAAGTACTAACTACAATGCCAAGTTAAAAGGCTACAATGGAAGAGAGAACTTCACGTAAAGGCCTCGGCACTAAAGTGTTTTCTTTGAATTACTAACAAATTATGATTCATTCAAAATGAACTTTCCTTCCCTTCTAAATGTTACAGGACAACTGTACAGAAAGTTATATTGGAAAAAAAACCCACAAAAACAAAAAACCCCAGAGAAAACGAATACCCATTACCTAATTTCAGGTCAATAACCACTAATATAAGTTTGCTACACTTCCTTTAAAGAAATCGCTCCCCTCTAAAGCTCTGTTTAGCTCAGTTCCTGTTTCATTGAGGACATCTCCCTCTAAGGGGATGAGGCAACAAAAGTCCTAAGGCTAAGTGGGGAGGGAAAAAGCTAAGGCCCATTAGTGATGCCCAGAAGCCTTGCTTAAGTTTATCTCTGTAGAGAGAGAGGAAAGTTTCACAATTAGACTCTTCATGGATAATAGATTCCTTCCAGGATCTTAGTTTCCTTCAAAGTTTCAGACACAGCCTGTAAGCAGTCTGGACAAATAAACTTCTTTGGGACTCCTGTGGATTTAGTAGTGTTTTATAGCTTTTCAAACAGTTGTTTTCTCCTTAGGGATCTGAAAACTTCTCTGCATTGACCACTGACCACATGTTTTTAGGAGCTTTTTAAAGTAGAACCATTTTTCCTGATTTCAGGAATCCTTAGGATCATCTTTCCTTCTTCCCAACACATTTAGGTCAAACTTCGAGCTGTATTCTACTTGGCCTTGGATAACATGAGCATACTCAAAAGGTTACATTATTTAGCTTAAAAAAAAAAAATCAAACCATTTAAATGGTCACGGAACTATGAATTTTTCTACTCTGATGGGAAGAAATGCTACATAAGGAAGCAACTGCTAAAACACAACAAACTACTGAATGTAACAAAAGAAGCAAACTCACAGATATACAGAACTAGTGGTTATCAGTGGGGAGAGGGAAGGGGGAGGGGATTAAAGATACAAACCATTATGTATAAAATAAGCTACAAGGATATATTGTACAACACAGGGAATATAGCCAATATTTTATAATAACTATAAATGGAGCATAACCTTTAAAATCTGTGAATCACTATACTGCATACCTGTAATATATAATATTGTATATCAACTATACTTCAATAAAAAAATTTTTTTAAAAAGAAGCAATTGCTTATGAAACAGATTTATCAATGGGTCAACTAAAAATGCCTGTGTACTTTCCACTGCCACTTGCTTTGCCAGCAAGGAGGGAGTTTTCTTTACCATTCTCTTACAGTAGTGAACTAGACTGAGCTTTGATAAGCTTCATTAAGTTTATTACTACATTAATTGGTAAAGAATCCTGAAAGGTTTACTTTACTTCCAGAGCTTAATGCTGAAGGCACAGAGTGTTGTTAGCCAAGTCCTAAAACAGTGGTTCTCAAAGGATAGACCTCTGTCCAGCTGCATCAACAGTATCAAGTAACTAGTTTAAAATGCAAATTCTCAGGCTTCACCCCTACCAGAATCAGAATTTCTGAGAGGTAGGGCCTAGAAATCTGTGTTTTAACAAGTCCTTGGGTAATTCTGGAGCACCTTGAAAGTTTGAGAACCAGTGGCTCATAGCAAGTGTTCTTAACCTCTATGGGGTCAGTGTACTCTCAGAGTCTGATGAAAGCTATAGCCCCCCAGAAACATGACACATAAAATTATGCACCACAATTTCAGGGGTTTCCAAGATCATCTGGAGAATCTTCTAAGAATATACATTTCTAAGCTTTAACCCTGATGATCTACTGAATCAAAAACTCAGGATGGGGCACTTCATTGTAAATATTTTTTTTTATTGCAAATATTTTTAAAACTTCATTTTAAAAATATTTTCCCCACTGCCTCAACATCTCCACAAATAGGCTATAAGCACCCTGGCCCAGGTGACCAGGTACACCAGGTTGATAAGGTTGGCCTCTGCCACAAGTTCCCTTTCCTGCCCTCCTCTGACCATGACCTAATAACATTCAAAGGCACCAGTGAAATCTTTTTGGCTCTTTTACTTTTACTTGGGTAATCCAACCTGACACCCCCAAGAAGAACACTAGCCTACAGGTCCTTGTGTTCTCTCTTGGCTCCCCACCTGCGTGGTTGAGCCTACTCCCTTGTGGCATAGTGACTTTTTCTCTCTAGGACCTCTGAGTATAACAAACTTTGTTTTCATGTGCCTCTCCTGTGTCTCCTCTTGTGGCTGTACCTCACTGACCATCAAATAAAAGAATACTGAACCGGCCTATTAATCCTCAGTTTTAAAATGCTATCTGACTTAAATCTGAGGTTCAGTCAGTTTTGAGAACCACTGCTTCAAGGATCCATGAATGTTCGTTGAAAACACCTAGTCTAGAGTGATCATATCTCAGGACAGAGTGCCCCAGTTCAGGTCTTAGATATTCTCTTGACAAATCAGTCTCCTTTTCACTTTGCTAACTCAACCTCCTACTCTCTCAGGAAGCACAGGGTCTTTAAATAGCTTATCAACAGCTTACACTGGAAAGCTGCTCATTCTCAATGTGGAGATGTGAGAATCATGTAGCAATCAATTTCACACACCAGGTTCTCAAATTCAAATAACCTAGGGCTAGTGGAAGATAAGCTCTTTTGTATTATGCAGAGAGATACCTATTTAAAGATGCCTTGGATTCCTAAAAATATCACGCAGTTAAAGCAGCAGGCTCAGAAAGTGGCAATGATGCGTCCCTAGATTAAATGGAAAGAGGGAACAGAGCCAATATAGTAAACAATATAACCACAAAGGTAGTTTTCTCTTGATGCTTAAAAAAGATGAGAATTACAATCATTGCTGTTCCTTACCTTCTACTCAGTAGGAGGAACACAGAGGAAGTTCCTCAAGAGAAGATATGAAGAGCCAAAAGTATAGTTAATCATTCAACAAAAAAGATTTCCAAGCTGATTAAAATTGCCTATGAAGCAGCAAAAAAATCTCCCAGGTCACATGAACTATGAACCAAGAATGAGTTGGCTTAAGATCGTGACCCAAGGAGGTGAAGGCCCAAAATTACATTACAGTCTTCTATCATGTATGATCTATTACAGCAATTTGGGGGATAGGGGGGAGAAAATGGGGGACACTAAGGTTAAGTGTCCTATCCTGACATCTACAAAGCATACATGAAGTTATAATTAAAGGTGCTCATCTTTAGAATGATATCACTTATATGTAGAACCTAAAATATGACACAAATGAAGCTATCTACGAAACAGACTCACAGAAATAGAGAACAGACTTGTGGTATGTACGGAATGGATGGACAACAAGGTCCTACTGTATAGCACAGGGAACTATATTCAGTGTTCTTTGATGAACCATAATGGAAAAGAATATAAAAAAGAATGTGTATGTATGGCTAAATCACTTTGCTGTGTAGCAGAAATTAACACAACATTGTAAATCAACTATACTTCAATTTTAAAAAACATATATGAAGCATAAAACATTCACTAATAGTGAATCAAGCTCTCAAATTACATACTTTAGTTATTACAAGTTTATGACCATTAATTATTCATCCAGTTAGCAAACGTTTGTGCAGCCCCTATGATGTGGTATATATCCACTGTGCATATTACATACAGAAAGTAAGAGTTATCACTATTTTGTTTTCCTTGGCATCTTCTCTAGATAATAGAGGAAATAACTGCTCTTGTACAAGGAAATTTAAAGAGTAACGTTAAATCCCCAGTTTAGGTTCCAAAAAGCTACTACTTAACTATGGTGCAACACACACTCCCACCCCATCCCTCACAGGCATGCATTAGTATAATATGTGGTAAAACTTGCTTGGCAGCTTTTGATGCAAAAAAAGCATTAGGAAGTTTTATTCATTCTACAAACATTCACTGGAATATCTACAATGTGTTAAGCATTGTCCCAGAGATTTTGGGTGATGCAAAGATGAAGCTAAACAGAAACTGCGTATAAGGCAAGAATGTACTGTGTGATGTGAATGCTACAACTGCTATTATAGAGTGTTCCAAATATATGAATAACAGTCCCAATAGATTGAGATGATTTCAAATGAAAATTAAAGGCATCCCATTCAGAAAGATATAGACATTAAAATATAAATAAAAGTAGGTGACGTGGATAGCAAAGGTCTGTCTAAAATCAAGTCATGTTAAGACTGCTTAAAGGAACTGGGAATGTTTAGCCTAAGTCTTTATTATACTTTAATATATAGGAAAAACTTGACATAACTTGCTCTAGAGCAGAGGATCTCAACCTGGGTTTTTAAAAAAAGCCTTCAAGGAGTCCAAAAAATCCTTGAAATTATTTGTTAAAAATTTACGAATGTGAGAATTTTTTTTCCCCTGGGAAAAGGGCTCTTGATAGCTTCTATCAGATTTTCAAAGGCGTCCCTGACCCAAAAGATTTAAGAAACAGCGCCTAGAAGATAAAGTAGGTTAATATACGGAAGTTGTGTACAGCTAGATTTTGGGTCAATGTTAGGAAAAGCTTTATAACAATTTTAGCTATGCAGTAATGGGATGAGCTGCCTTATGAAGTAGTAATATCTCAGAAAGAAAGCATTCCTACATGCAGAGGGTATTCATTTATTTTTTTTTTAGTAAAAACGTATCTGGTAATCTACCTACTGATGATTTTTTTTTTTTAAACATCTTTACTGGAGTATACTTGCTTTACAATGGTGTGTTAGTTTCTGCTCTATAACAAAGTGAATCAGCTATACATATACATATATCCCCGTATCTCCTCCCTCTTGCGTCTCCCTCCCACCCTCCCTATCCCACCCCTCTAGGTGGACACAAAGCACTGAGCTGATCTCCCTGTGCTATGCACCTGCTTCCCACTAGCTAGCTATTTTACATTGGTAGTGTTTATATGTCCATGCCACTCTCTCACTTCGTCCCAGCTTACCCTTCCCCCTCCCCGTGTCCTCAAGTCCATTCTCTACGTCTGCATCTTTATTCCTGTCCTGCCCCTAGGCTCTTCAGAACCTTTTTTTTTTTTCTTAGATTCCATGTATATATGTTAGCATACGGTATTTATTTTTCTCTTTCTGACTTACTTCACTCTGTATGACAGTCTCTAGGTCCATCCACCTCACTACAAATAACTCAATTTCATTTCTTTTTAAGGCTGAGTAATATTCCATTGTATATATGTGCCACATCTTCTTTATCCATTCATCTGTCGATGGACACTTAGGTTGCTTCCATGTCCTGGCTATTGTAAACAGAGATGCAATGAACACTGTGGTACATGACTCTTTTTGAATTATGGTTTTCTCAGGGTATATGCCCAGTAGTGGGATTGCTGGGTCATATGGTAGTTCTATTTTTAGTTTTTTAAGGAACCTCCATACTGTTCTCCATAGTGGCTGTATCAATTTACATTCCCCCCAGCAGTGCAAGAGGGTTCCCTTTTCTCCACACCCTCTCCAGCATTTATTGTTTGTAGATTTTTTGATGATGACCATTCCAACCGGTGTGAGGTGATACCTCACTGTAGTTTTGATTTGCATTTCTCAAATGATTAGTGGTGTTGAGCATCTTTTCATGTATTTGTTGGCAATCTGTGTATCTTCTTTGGAGAAATATTTAGGTCTTCTGCCCATTTTTGGACTGAGTTGTTTGTTTTTTTGATATTGAGAGGCATGAGCTGCTTGTAAATTTTGGAGATTAATCCTCTGTCAGTTGCTTCGTTTGCAGGGGGTATCTGTTTATGTAGGACGCTACAACGTGAACAGCAAGAGTGTTCAATGTTTATCAAGAGTATTACCAGCTATGGACCTAGAGACTGTCATACAGAGTGAAGTAAGTCAGAAAGAGAAAAACAAATATCGTATATTAACGCATATATGTGTAATCTAGAAAAATGGTATAGATGATCTTATTTGCAAAGCAGAAGCAGAGACACAGACATAGAGAACAAATGTATGGATACCAAGGGGGAAAGGGAGTGGGGGTGGGAGGAATTGGGAGACTGGGAGTGACATATATACACTACTGATACTATGTATAAAATAGATAACTAATGAGTGCTACTATATAGCACAGGGAACTCTACTCAATGCTCTGTGGTGACCTAAATCGGAAGGAAATCCAAAAAAGAGGGGATATATATATATATATATATATACATATAGCTGATTCATTTTGCTGTACCGTAGAAACCAACACAACATTGTAAAGCAGCTATACTTTAATAAAAATTAATTTTAAAAAAGTATTACCAGGTAAAATCATTGTTACTTAAGAATTTTCTTTATGGGTAGGACTATATGGCATAATAAAGTGCTGAAAATGTGTGCATGTTGTATTTTTTGGATAACAACTAATTCCGTTCTAGATAACAGGAAAAAATGAGATGTATGAATTCCTAAGATATGATTAGTAAAGAGTGCAAGCATCCTGTCTGGCACATCAGACACAAAGAGAATATACAGAAAGAGAATACATGGAAACACCAAGTAATGTAATCTATTCATTAAGCTCAGATCATGTCACCTACATATTGATAGCTATGTCACCTCTAAGATGGGCATTCACTGGTGACACCCATTATGGTCTTAGGTGTCTTTTGCCAAAAATGTAAAAGATGAAAGGAACAGCTGCTCAGCAAGTCTTTGGTGAATTATACTTGCGGCCAGGCTTAGATACTCCTGCAAAAGTAGGCAAGTATTGAGTCTACCTGGCCCCTTCCCTCCACTGAGTTCCCTGGCTCACATTCAACTCTGGTTCTTATAGTTATGTTATTAGCAGTGAAAGCTGTGTGGCATAAATAGACAAAAAAACTTGGTTAAGACTCAGAAGTGACTGTCATAATCTTTTTACCCCAACTGCACCCTATCCTGAGTGTACTAGCCAACCTCGTATCTTTCCCCTTCTTTATTTTAAAAGTTTTAAATAGACTTTATTTCTTAAAGCACTTGTAGGTTCACAGCAAAATTGAGTGAAAAATTCAGAGTTCCCATATAGCCCCTATTCCCACACATGCACAACCTCCCCTATTATGAGCATTCTGAAACAGTGATACATTTGTTTTGTTATAATCAATGAACCCACAACTGACACATCATCATCACCAAAGTCCAACATTTACATTAGGGTTCACTCTTGGTGTTGTACATTCTATGGGTTTGGACAAATGTATGATGTAACCATCATTACAGTATCACACAGAACAGTTTTGCTGCCCTAAAAATTCTTTGTGCTCTGCATATTCATCCCTCCCCTCCTCCCCACCTCACTGATTTTTTTTACGGTCTCCATAGTTTTGCCTACTCAAGAATGTAATATAGTTGGAGTCATACAGTACACGGCCTCTTCAGATTGACTTCTTTCACTTAGTAATATACACTGAAAATTCTTCCATGTCTTTTCATGGCTTCATAGCTCATTTCTTTTTAGTAATGAATAGCATTCCATTGTCTGGGTGTGCCAGTTTATCCATACACCCTTTGAAGGACATCTTGGTTGCTTCCAAGTTTTGGTTACTATAAATAAAGCTGCTATAAACACCTATGTGCAGGTTTTTGTATGAACATAAGTTTTCAACTCATTTGTAAAATACCAAGGAGCACGATTGCTGGATCGTATTATAAGAATACGCTCAGTTTTGTAAGAAACTGCCAAACGGTATTCCAAAGTGGCTGTATCATTATGCATTCCCACCAGCGATGAATAAGAGTTCCTATTGCTCCATATTCTTGCCAGCATTTTACTAATACTTCCAATATTACTTATTAGAAGTAAGTATTAATACTTACTAATACTTCCAATATTAGTATTTTGGATTTTTTCCATTCTACTAGGTGTGTAGTGGTTATCTCCTTGTCTAAATTTGCAATTCTCTAATGACATCTGATATTGAACATCTTTTCACATGCATATCTGCCATCTGTAAGTCTTCTCTGGTGAGATGTCTTTTGCTCATTTTTTAACCAGTTGTTTGTTTTCTTATTGTTGAGTTTTAGGAGTTCTTCGTATATTTTGGACAAAAGTTGAAACCGAGTCCCCCTAACACTGAGTTCCCCTGCTGAGCTTATGGTTAACCTCTCTCTCTATCTTCACTGCCTCTCTTGCCCCTCACCTGTTACCCTCAGGATTGAGGAGTATCAAAGAAAAGGGTGGTACTGAAACTGAGCAAGACCCTGTGGGGCCCTCCTGGGTACAAAAGTCTTTCTGTGCTCTCTGTTTTTTGTTTGTAGAATAAGGCTTTAGTCTCCTAGGCCTTCCTGAGTTCCAAAGAACAGATTAAAGCAGTTACTGATTAGGGAAGTGAGGGAACGCAGAAACAAAGGAAAAGCAGTCAAGAAACAACAGTTCAGCAATGAAACAGAGTCCTAGTTCCTCCTCAAGGGATATACATAACAATCTGATGCATATCTTGGAGTAGTTCTGCAGGAACTAAGATCCCTGCCCAAATGGAGGATGGTGACTACATGTTGACAGCAAGCATGTAGACCCCAGACTGGTTGGAACAAGAAGGCTGATGACTAAGATTCCTGAAACATCACCCTGTTACCTCACCACCAATCAATCAAAAAAAGTCACGCACCCAGGAGCTCTCAGTCCAAATGTTGCCTTTAAAAACTCTTCCCTGAAAGCCATAGGGGAGTTCATCAGGTCCTTTTGAGCTTGAGCAGCCCGTTCTCCTTGTTTTGCCCTGCAATAAACCTTCCTCTGCTACAAACTCTGAAGTTTCATGTGCATAGGGCACATGAACTTGGGTTCAAAAACACAGTCTTTAATCAGATATGTCTTTTGCAAATACTTTTCTCCTAGACTATGGCCTGTTTTCTCATTCTCTTAATCTCCTTATTTGTTGTTATATATATTTAAACTGATTTAATAACTTTGTAATTCCAGTATTTTAATATAATCTGTGGTTCTTTCTGTTGCACAGACTCTGGGAAACTTTATTCTTCCAATTAGCACAAATGAAAGGTACAACTTTATCACAGTAATTTCTCACACAGCACCAGTAAACTCAGAACTAGTGAAGTTTAAATCACTGTACTTCTCCTCAGTAAATTCTTTTGGTAGTCATGTAAAAAGGTTTTTCTATGGTTTATTCTTATAAGAATTTCCTAAGAGAAAACTAAAAATTTTCCCTCTTGGAAAACTAGTAATTTAATTTATAATTATTTATTTTGCTAGGCACATGATAAAAATTATTACGATCTGAAGTAAAAAAGCATGAATGTAAACTCATGGCTGGAAATGTTAATTAAAACAGCAAAAAATGACTGATGGATAGTAAAAAGCGTTGGGAATATTTCTTTTCTCTTTTTAGTGATGGCAACAGTGATCTGCAGTCTTATAAATTAAGACAATGAGCAGTGACTTGTTTTTCATAAATAATGACTAGTACTGTTTGATGGATGGTATTTACATATTTATTTATAGTTTGAATGTATGTATTTGTAAGTTAAATCCTGTTGCAATAAAACTCCAAGGGACTGTACAAATTCCTTATTTCTAAAGTAAGTATTACAGCAGTTAATATTAAAGTTAATGGGTTACTGGTGGACTCTTTAAAAAAAAACACATTTTTAAAAACAAAGCTTTCACTACAATTGTATTTATTATAATAAGTTATTATACGAATATAAATGCACAGATGTCACAAATATTTTTAAATTATGGCATTTTTAGAAATATCATTCATTATTCAAAAACCTGATTACAGAGCAAAAATTCTAAGATGACTGTCTCTGCTACTTACAAAATTTTAAAAATTATAAAAAATGTATTAAAATCACAGAAAAAATATCTAAGAGGAAAGATTAATGAAAGATACAAAAAAATCAATATGTACAATGTAGCCTTTTTCAAATAAAGAGATAGTACTTTGAAAATATATAAATTACATGAATGTTCTAGGAAGCAATAAAAGCAACTGCAGGCCAACAGCGGGAAAATACCCTTAAAGAAAGGTCCAGAGGCACAAACTAGACTGCTGGGGAACTTGGGAAACTTATAAAAATTTCTGAAATTTCTGAAAACACCAGGAAACATGTAAAACTGGTTAAGAAAAAGCTCCTGGGGTTGTACTATAGACCAAGACTCAATAGGACTTGTCTGTCTCTAATATGTATGATTCCCCTGAGATGCTTATGGAAAAAGATTAACATACACAATGATACAAAATGCTTGCAATTTTGCTATTAATATAAAATAATTTTTATTGGAATTCATTTTGCAATCAAAAGACAAAAACAAATAAATGAAGACTGGCTATGGGAATTTAATTAATGAGCTCATGAAAATAATTTTGACAAGGTAGAGAATCAATGTGAAGTTTTCTTTTGGGGGAGATAACTAATCTTGAGAAGGAATACTATATATATATCAGTTATTAATCTGTGGGACCATTTCCAAATACTATTAGTTAGTTAGTAAGAAAAACCTGATCAGAATTATAACTTTTACAGTACTTTTGCTACCCTTTTCTCCATAATAAAGTCTACTTAAAAGACTAAGCTTTTAACTCAACATTTCTGTTTCTTTTCTCTTTCTATTTTTGTGGGGGAGGGAGAGTGGGATAGAAGGGAAATACATACAGACATAAAATATTTATATTTCCACTCTATATTTTAATTCCATTCCCACAAGCTTGTTTTAAAAAAAATTGTTTTAAAGTCATCCTAGTGGTCATTCCCACAGACTAAATGACCACTAAGATCTATTTAAGTCTATGGGAGTAATTAAGACAGGACAAATGTCATCACATCATACTAATGTTCTATAAATATTCTAATGCCAAACCCGCTTCACAGTCCATCATTATTAACATGATATAAGACCACCTACAATTCTTAATCTCTTCCTCAGAGCCAAAATCCACCTCCAACCTAGCCAAGTATTTTTTCCAGCATGATCACACACTCCAATCCCCCTAACCAAGAATAATCACTTCAGCTACTGTTATTTTAGAACCAATACCAAAGAATAAAGGACTCCCTTGACCTTTTACTGAAATGCTCTCCTTGCCACCAAACCTAAGTGAAATAAAACCTGGCCACCCTATTATATTCATCCACCCAGCCACCAAATCAACCAACAAATATCTGGGGGTAAAGTATAGTGTAGAACCAAACATCTCCTGCTCTCACAGAGCTTTCAGTCCTGTGGGGTGGACAAACAATAATCACTACTTTCCTAGCCATATACTGAAGTGAAGACTTCTCCTGTTTCTTCTAGTTACCACTTACGGTCACTGTTACCACTCTCTCAGGTGCTATAACACAGATGACAATACTTAACATTCGTTTGTCCTGCTTTTTGGAAAACACTTTATATAATCAATGCACTCCTTTTCATTAAGATAGGGCCTCGAGATAAAATCTTCAATTCATCCTAGTTTTACAATCCAACATAATCTACCTTTTAATTTCTGCACTCTCTTGAAATTGCTCTCTCAAGGTAATGGCCCGCTTACTGCTAAATTCCAGTCCCTTTTCTTTCTTCTTCTTTTTTTTTTTAACATCTTTATTGGAGTATAATTGCTTTACAACGTTGTGTTAGTTTCTGCTGTATAACAAAGTTAATCAGTTATACGTATACATATATCCCCATATCCTCTCCCTCTTGCGTCTCCCTCTCATCCTCCCTATCCCACTTCTCCAGGTGGTCACAAAGCACTGAGCTGATCTCCCTGTGCTATGTGGCTGCTTCCCACTAGCTATCTATTTTACATTTGGTAGTGTATATATGTCCATGCCACTCTCTCACTTCGTCCCAGCTTACCCTTCCCCCTCCCTGTGTCCTCAAGTCCATTCTCTACGTTTGCATTCCTGCCCCTAGGTTCTTCAGAACCTTTTTTTTTTTTTTTAGATTCCATATATATGTGTTAGCATACGGTATTTGTTTTTCTCTTTCTGACTTACTTCACTCTGTATGACAGACTCTAGGTCCATCCACCTCACTACAAATAACTCAATTTTGTTTCTTTTTATGGCTGAGTAATATTCCATTGTATATGTGTACCACATCATCTTTATCCATTCATCTATCAATGGAAACTTAGGTTGCTTCCACGTCCTGGCTATTGTAAACAGTGCTGCAATGAACATTGTGGTACCAGTCTCTTTTCAATTCTCAACTCTACTTAACTCAGAAGTATTTCGTACTAAAGTTTTAGAAACTTACTCCTCCCTTGACTCTGAAAATAGCATATTCTGATGCTTTTTCTCCTACCTCTCTGATATCATTTCAATCTTCCCAGATGGCTCCACTTCTTCTCATCCTTTACATGTGGATGTGGCTCAAGATTAAATCTATCACTTAAACTCTAACTGAGCATCTTATGGCTTTAAATACTATCTACATGCAGAAAGCTGCCCCATATAGGTACCTTTTTGTTCTGACCTTTCTCACTGTACTAATTCAGTTCGTTTCGATTTCTTAATTGGCCTTCTGGCATTTAATCTAACTCTTCCAAAATGATCCTAAAACAAATATGACTGAATCATTCCCTTGCTCAAATCACTTTGATATTACATATAGAAAGGTGTCCAATCTTCTTCACCTTGCATATGAACTTCCCTTTCTGCCTCATTTTCCACTACTTCCTTTCCCTAATTATGCATATCTTATATACCGAAACATTCTCTGTTCTTTCTCATTTATTCTCCTCTGATTTAGCTCAAGATATTTCCCCATATCCATCCGTTAAAATTCGCTCAATCCTTTCAAGACATAGCTCAAACACAGATTTTTCTATGACTTTTCAGATATTCCCAGTCAAAATTAATATTTTCCTACCTCATATAACCATGTTGTTTTCCTACCCCATATAACCAACAACACAATAAAACAGTTTTAATCGATTATTTATTTATTGGCCACATGGCATGCGGTATCTTTGCTCCCCAACCAGGCACTGAACTCGTGCCCCGTGCAGTGGAAGTGCGGAGTCTTAACCACTGGACAGCCAGCGAAGTCCCTAATCGATTATTTATTTATACATGCATTTATCTCCACAAAACCTTGAGCTCTAGGTCAAAGATCTTTTCATATTCATCTCTGTATTTTCCATAGTATCTAACATAGAATTTGTGAAACAAAGACGATCATTAAATATTTGTAAAGAAGTTCTAAAACTGATGGTCCCTAGGGAAAACACCTTCCAACAGCTCTTAGGAAATTAATTTTTAAAAGGTGCTATTGAAAATACAGAACTAAACTGTTAAAGCCAGCATGCAGTTTTTTATGAGGTTACTATGTAAGACAGTGCCACAACCATCTCGAGATCACCAAGATTAAAAGGGAAATTCACTGTTAGGGATTCTTCCTAGAACAGTAAGAAATCTTCTAAAAGTTTAGTATTTAAAAAAATTCTGAGGGAAGCCATAAGTATTATAAACTGAAAACCTGAATACGAAATTAAGTGCTTCAAGCTCATGAGTTCTTTCCTCATGGGTTCCTTTCTTGCTCGGATTCCATACAGGCTCACTAGTTAGCCTACTGATCAAGAAAGAGGTAGCTTTCATAGAATGCAAACTTAATTTTGAAAATTTCATGAGCAAGCTTCCTTACATGCAAAAAAACCTACAATTTACTTCCAATGTGTCAGAGGACAAATTGTTAAATATTTTAGTCAATAAGTACAGTTGTAACTAGAGTTGACTGTTGTTATTTGCAGTAGTTATATTCTATACAGTCACCACAAACCTGAATTACCAAATACTGAGCCAGTGTTATTAGTGGAAATACAAAAGTAGATTCCTGGAGCCTTTGATAACATTTTCATCAACCTATCAATATATAACTTTCTTTTATGTGTGTTTCTGCTTAAAGACACCTTATTTAATATATATTGTTCATTCATTAACATTGAAATCAAAGCCAACAGCACTATAACTCATGCCTGAATGAAGCTTACCCAACTTTCTCATTTATGAATGATCTGCCTCTGATATAAAAATGTAAGTATCACTGGGTTTTTAAGTCATTCCTGAATTTAGCGGGAAAAACAGTTTCGTTGGTTAGAACTAGAACTTTAGCTATGAACACAGCACAAAGTTATCCTCTCAGAAAAGTTAAAGTCATATTAGTAATTTTGAAAAAAAAACCTGTATATATTATGTGAAAAAAGTACACTTGTGGGACTTCCCCGGTGGCACAGTGGTTAAGAATCAGCCTGCCAATGCAGGGGGAACGGGTTTGACCCCTGGTCCGGGAAGATCCCCCATGCCACGGAGCAACTAAGCCATGAGTCCCAACTACTGAGCCTGCACTCTAGAGCCTGCAAGCCACAACTACTGAGCCCACGTGCCACAACTACTGAAGCCTGCGCGCCTAGAGCCCACGTTCCACAACAAGAGAAGCCACCGCAATGAGAAGCCCGCGCACCGCAATGAAAAGTAGCTCCCACTTGCCGCGCCTAGAGAAAGCCCACACGCAGCAACAGAGACCCAATGCAGCAAAAAATAAATAAATAAATAAATTTATTTTTTAAAAAAATTTATATATTTAGTAAACATTACAAACAGTCTATAGTGTCAAGAACCATTCTAGCAATTATGCAAAACATTTAGAAATCAAGATGATATTTGAATTATTGTACCTTTAAACACTAAAACTGGATTTCCTATTATAGTATATTGGCAAGTCCGTTCTAAAATGGATACTTCACAACAGAACAGAGCTCACCTCTGTTTCAAATGCCCTATGAATAAATATCCACCCTATTATTGCTACCCATAGTTTTTGTACAAAATAGTATTAATTTATAATCTTCTCTTCAGCAAAATTGTAAAAATAAAACAATCGCAGATAACCAAATAGTATCAATTTCTGTGAATTCCAAGAAGCTCTACATGAATGCCCTTATCCTATCTTCTTTCTTTCTTTCCTTCCTTCCTCCCTCCCTCCCTTCCTTCCTTCCTTCGGCTGCACTGCATGGCTTGCGGGATTCTTGGTTCCCCAACCAAGAATTGAACCCAGGTCCTCGGCAGTAAAAGCGCAGAGTCCTAGCCAGGGAATTCCCACTTATCCTATTTTCAAATTTCAAGACTGTCAGCAAAATCATCTCTGCAAGAAATAAAGAGAAAGCTTCTCATGGAACCCAGTCTTTTTGATTCAGTTTTCTGTAGGTGAGTAAGTCTTCAAATTATACCACTTATAATATGATGATGATCCTTTATTTAAGTTATTTCTAACAAATACATGTAGACTGTAAGATAAATTCTTAGAAGTGGAACGTCTGAGTTAATGGGTATATGTAATTAGAATTGCTGATAATCTGCATTTTCTAAAGGAACAAAGAAGTATAATACATTAAAACAAACATATTACTTAAATAGCTACTCCATTAGGCAGTTATCACACTTCAGTGAATATAACATCCAACCGAACATCTAAGGTAATATGTTAATTCAGTCTGGTCAGACAGCTGTTAATTATAGTACTCATAAGGCCAACGTTAGGGACTCTATCTCACATATAGCACTACATGTTTGGTTTCAGAGCCACAAACTACCCTCTAAAATAGAAAGTCAGCATAGTCATCAAAAGCACAATAAAACTACCAATGATGTATTTATTGTTATGTGTACCAAAGGGAAAGGAAGGCTACCTCTGTCTAGACATAAAAAGAATTTTGCACATCTTTCAAATTTGCCACTTTAGGAAATATTATAGTTTGGAGAAGCTGAAAAAAGGAAAATGATCTGTCAAAGGAAGGATACTTTTATAAAACCATCTTTTTTACATGAACAAATATCTTTGCTAACTATTTCCTTCTCTGAATCTTAAAGGCAGATCATCCAAAAGAAATTAACATTGCTTTCAGGGTGAAAGTAGAGACGTAAGAGAAAAATAATTAAGAAAGAACTATCTATAAACACTGCACATTCCACTTAAAGGCCTCAGCAGATTTCCTCAATACCTACTAAAGCATATACTATAGGAAAGGCAACAAGGGAAAATGCTTGAGAATCACTGTCTCTTAGAAACACAGGTACAAAATTAAAATATATGCAGGGAAACACCAGTTACCCTTTTATTCCAGTAAGCACATCTGATTTCTTAGCCCAGAGGCAACAAGTTTTAACAAATTCTTAATTTTTTTTCAGAGATATTGTATGCATATTCAAGCATGCATATATGTACATATAATATAGAGACCACGTACAAAACAAATGGTTTTTTTAAAAAAAATTCTATATACTTTGTTCTTCACTTGAAAAAAACTTTGCTCTATTCTGAAACGAATCCATTCCCGGTCAGTATATAAAGAGCTACATCATTCTTTTTAAGGCATGGCTACATTCTATTCCACTGTATGGATATATCATAATTGATTTAAAAGCTATTTATGCTGTTTCCATGCTATTACACACAAGAATAAGCCTTGTACTTAAGTCATTTCCCACAAATGCATGTAGACTGTAGGATAAATTCCTAGATTAAAAATGTCTGAGTTGAGTATATAATTAGAACTGTACTCCATCAAGTTTATACCTAAACATACTCATACCAGCAATGAAAGAGTAGCAGTTTCCCCACATTCTTTTCAAAAAGATGTTATCAAAAATATTGATCTTTGTTAACCCGGTATTTGAAAAATGATATCCCATTATAGCTTTGTCTTGCTTGAGAACCTCTTTAAAGAGCCAGCAAGTTGTATGTTTATCTTCACAGATAGCTAAGAGTGGAGAAAAAGTGAAAAGCAATCTTTACAACATATTGTAACTACTACATTTTTACTTCAATTATGCATCACATATGAGTAATCAAAACTTGAATTCATTATTTCATTTTTTTTGGCTGTGCTGCGTAGCTTACAGAATCTTAGTTCCCTGACCAGGGGTTGAACCCGTGCCCTCTGAATGCCCTCGGCAGTGAAAGCGCAGAGTCCTAACCACTGGACTGCCAGGGAACTCCCGAATTCATTATTTAAATGTTTATCAAGTTGTTACTATTGCAGTCTGACTACTAGTCCTAGACCCAGACAACAGTTACTGAAATCTCTAGAACTAGCTGCACTTAGTAATGCCATTTGTCTGGTCAAGTCTCATTTGGAATTAGTAGCCACAATTACAGCCTCTAGATTTAAGTCACATTCAAAAAATTACTACCCCTTAGCAACTAGAATGATAAAGATCCATCTTCCTCCTAGACTTTACAAACATATGTAGGAACTTTATTAAAACTCAAAGAAAGCCACAGGGAAAGAATTTTATGTTGTAATGTTCACTGAGCATATTTTAATATAATTTCTTCAATCACTGACTGACCAACTCTTAGTCTGATGATTTAAAAATCTTTGGGCCTAAGATTCTTTATCCATTAACCTGACTTTATTGTGAATCATCCAGGGAGGGGAGAGGTACATATTCCTCTAACTTACGAATGAGAGACTATTTTTTACAACACTAGGTTTTCTACAGAACATAGTTTGAGATAGATACACTCTCAAGAAATTTTTTATAGAGTAAAACCCAAGCTTTTTACCTATACCAAGGTATAATTAAAAATTTCTTTCATGAAGGGCTCTCTGATTATACTTTGCTCATGCTTTTTATCAATCCCAATGCTAAATCACATTCTCAGCTAGGGCTTGCACATTTGATTCATATCATGTTATTTGCCCATACTGTTATGTTGCTTTGGAAGTACATAAGACATTTCATTTCATGCATCTAAGAGTTATATAAACTATTTAAAAGCAGGTTCTTTTAAAAATATGTATTTCTTCATGATTTTTCACAGTAGAAAACAATGCCGTACACAAAAAAGCAGTCAATAATAACCTGTTATGTGACTTTATTGAGTCAAAAATTACCAAGATTCTGTTTATTATTAGATTATATTATAAAACACTCTAATTTTTTACTGAGTTTTTCTGATATCAACAGAACAGTTTCAGAGGGAAGAGCAAGGATATCGCTGAGAAGCCACTGTTTCTAATACATACTGATATGAAAAACAATACACTCTTATGGCACTAATCTTACTCTACCTTGAATTACAGTAATTAATGTACTTGTCTGAACAAGAAACTTGCCTTACTCATCTTTGTATCCCTGGCAGCATCTTTCTATTAGACTATCCTTCATATAAGTGGTATAAATAAAATCTCTTAATTGTTATGAACTCAAAAGGGACAAAAAGGCCACATTGACAAAAACTTCCAACTTTTGGAAATCATCAAATATGAATAACAGTTAGCTACTGCCTTTGCCATTATTGGGAATGCAATCAAAATAACTCATATTGGATATCAGAATGAGTTGGTAACAGAAGTTTGGGCATAAGGCTGTCTCTTTTCAGACATAGGCATGCCCAGATTGCTGGCTACATCTGAGGGAATGAGGATTTAGGATTCAGAGCCAGGAATTTAAAACACAAAAACAAAAACAAAAACAACCACACAGCTGCGTGTTAAACTTCAAAGTGGAAAAGTACTTAAGTATAAATGAAAGTATCATGCTTTATTTGAGCATCCATGTTAACAAGTAAACTCTTACTTCTTAGGTTGGCAGGAATAATTCTAAGGGTAAGATTCTTTTGTCTATACTGCAAAAGCAACTTTTATTGTTCGTAGCATCTGCCATAAGAATACCAACTATGATAACAGTCTGTATAGCAAAAACACTGAGCACTAGACTGGGTTAAGGTAAAAAAACTCAGATCACAGACAGCAGATGCTTTTACTCACTTTTAATCTATATGGAAAGGCTACTGGCAGAGGATATTTGATAGGACCTGATACTGTACTTCACTGTGAAACATATATACATATATATAAAATTGGTATATAGACAGAAATCACTTTTATTTTATTTTCAAACAGATGCCTTTTTAAGACATTTTTATATTGACCTAGCTATTAACTTAAAACAGGCAAAAAAAAAACGGTTAAGCTACAGCCAAAATTAACATTCAAACATGTTAAGAAACCTCTATCCAAGTTCTCAAACAATAGCTTTTTCTATACTCCAATTAACAAATTAACATTAGCTGCTTAGCATACCCAACTAAAGAATGACTAGGGTTACCTACAGACAAACAGATATGGGTAAAGATAAGTGTGAACATCATGTATTTCAGCATTTGAAAAGTGAAATCTAGTTTATGGTCAGGGTTTTTATAACAAAAAAGTGGTCCTCAATTTGCCTCTAACTGGATGATTAGTTAGCTGTTCCTGGACTAGGGCTGAGATTTCATTACTGCTTCCCTTTCAAAGTCATGTTTCTGATAATAGGGAAACTAAGATCTCATTGTTTATAATAATATTAAGTGCATTTCAATAAGTTATTTCATTTCTTAGGCAGATAAATCCCCTATTTTAAAGACAAATTTTTGTAATACCATGTGTTATGGGCTGAATTGTATCCCCTCTAAAAATTCTTACGTTGGAGTCCTAATTCCCAGAACATCTGAATGTGACCATATTTTGAGACAGGATTTTTACACAGGTAATTAAGTTAAAATGAGGTCCTCAGGATGGGACATAATCCAGTATGAGCGGTGGTCATAAGAGGAAATCTGCACACAGATGAAGAGGGGAGATGATGTGAAGACAGAGGGAGAAGACAGCCATCTATAAGTCAAGGAGCAAGGCTGGGAACACATCCTTCTCTCACAGCCCTCAGAAGGAAGCAAATCTGCTGACAACTTTATCTTGGACTTCTGGCCTCCAGAACTGTGAGAAAATTAATTTCTATTGCTTAAGTCACTCAATCTCTGGTACTCTGTTATGGCAGCCCTAGCAAACTAATACAGCAGGTGTTTCATCACTTAACATACTTCACAAAAAAAGTTCTACTGAAACGGCAGGGAACCCACATAGAAAAAAAAAAGTGAGAAATGTATATGCTGTCACCACAGGATTTTGTCTTCTGAGCAAAATCTCAGATTGAGTCATCATATCCTGAGTAAAATTCACACTAAACAAATCTAGCCTCCACCAAAGTAGGGCTTTCTGCATAGAATGTTATGTGGTAGAAAGAAAAAAGGACTTAGTCAGACAACAGTTTGCTTCCTCTTGCCTTTTATTTTTCTGCAAGTAGACTGAGGCTATCTGAGTAGCTGAACTTTGAAATGCAAAGCAACACATTTTCAGATGATGGATACTACATATGTTATAAGTTTAATTCAAGAGATAACAAATAGATAGTCTCATCCACCAGAGGGCAGACAGCAGAAGCAAGAAGAACTACAATGCTGCAGCCTGTGGAACAAAAACCACATTCACAGAAAGACAGACAAGATGAAAAGGCAGAGGTCTATGTACCAGATGAAGGAACAAAATAAAACTCCAGAAAAACAACTAAATGAAGTGGAGATAGGCAATCTTCCAGAAAAAGAATTCAGAATAATGATAGTGAAGATGATCCAGGACCTCGGAAAGAGAATGGAGGCAAAGATTGAGAAGATGCAAGAAATGTTTAACAAACACCTAGAAGAATTAAAAAACAAACAAACAGAGATGAACAATACAATAACTGAAATGAAAACTACACTAGAAGGAATCAATAGCACAATAACTGAGGCAAAAGAACGGATAAGTGACCTGGAAGACAAAACGGTGGAAATCACTGCCACAGAACAGAATAAAGAAAAAAGAATGAAAAGAAATGAAGACAGCTTAAGAGACCTCTGGGACAACATTAAACACAACAACATTCGCATTATAGGGGCCCCAGAAGAAGAAGAGATAGAGAAAGGACCTGAGAAAATATGTTAAGACATTATAGTCGAAAACTTCCCTAACATGGGAAAGGAAATAGCCACCCAAGTCCAGGAAGCGCAGCCAGTCCCATACAGGATAACCCCAAGGAGAAACACGCTGAGACACATAGTAATCAAATTGGCAAAAATTAAAGACAAAGAAAAATTATTGAAAGCAGCAAGGGAAAAACAACAAATAACATACAAGGGAACTCCCATAAGGTTAACAGCTGATTTCTCAGCAGAAACTCTACAAACCAGAAGGGAGTGGCATGGTATACTTAAAGTGATGAAAGGGAAGAACCTACAACCAAGATTACTCTACCCGGCAAGAATCTCATTCAGATTCAACAGAGAAATCAAAAGCTTTACAGACAAGCAAAAGCTAAGAGAATTCAGCACCACCAAACCAGCTCTACAACAAATGCTAAAGGAACTTCTCTAAGTGGGAAACACAAGAGAAGAAAAGGACCTACAAAAACAAACTGAAAACAATTAAGAAAATGGTCATAGGAACATACAGATCGATAATTACCTTAAATGTGAATGGATTAAATGCTCCAACCAAAAGACAGGCTTGCTGAATGGATAAAAAATCAAGACCCATATATATGTTGTCTACAAGAGAACCACTTCAGACCTAGGGACACATACAGACTGAAAAAGTGAAGGGATGGAAAAAGATAGTCCATGCAAATGGAAATCAAAAAGCTGGAGTAGCAATACTCATATCAGATAAAATAGACTTCAAAATAAAGAATGTTACAAGAGACAAGGAAGGACATTACATAATGATCAAGGGATCAATCCAAGAAGAAGATATAACAATTATAAATATACATGCACCCAACACAGGAGCACCTCAATACATAAGGCAACTGCTAACAGCTATAAAAGAGGAAATTGACAGTAACACAGTAATAGTGGGGGACTTTAACACCTCACTTACACCAATGGACAGATCATCCAAAATGAAAATAAATAAGGAAACAGAAGCTTTAAATGACATAATAGACCAGATAGATTTAATTGATATTCATAGGACATTCCATCCAAAAACAGCAGATTACACTTTCTTCTCAAGTGCGCACGGAACATTCTCCAGGATAGATCACATCTTGGGGCATAAATCAAGCCTCAGGAAATTTAAGAAAATTGAAATCATATCAAGCATCTTTCCTGACCACAACGCTATGAGATTAGAAATGAATTACATGGAAAAAAACCTAAAAAACACAAACACATGGAGACTAAACAATACGTTACTAAATAACCAAGAGATCACTGAAGAAATCAAAGAGGAAATCAAAAAACACCTAGAGACAAATGACAATGAAAAGAAGATGATCCAAAACCTATGGGATGCAGCAAAAGCAGTTCTAAGAGGGAAGTTTATAGCTATACAAGCCTACCTTAAGAAACAAGAAAAATCTCAAATAAACAATCTAACATTACACCTAAAGGAACTAGAGAAAGAAGAACAAACAAAACCCAAAGTTAGCAGAAGGAAAGAAAGAAAGATCACAGCAGAAATAAATGAAATAGAAACAAAGAAAACAGTGGCAAAGATCCATAAAACTAAAAGCTGGTTCTTTGAGAAGATAAACAAAATTGATAAACCATTAGCCAGACTCATCAAGAAAAAGAGGGAGAGGACTCAAATCAATAAAATTAGAAATGAAATAGGAGAAGTTACAACAAACACTGCAGAAATACAAAGCATCCTAAGAGGCTACTACAAGCAACTCTATGCCAATAAATGGACAACCTGGAAGAAATGGACAAATTCTTAGAAAGGTATAACCTTCCAAGACTGAACCAGGAAGAAACAGAAAATATGAACAGACCAATAACAAGTAATGAAATCGAAATTGTGATTAGAAATCTTCCAACAAACAAAAGTCCAGGACTAGATGGCTTCACAGGTGAATTCTATCAAACATTTAGAGAAGAGCTAACACCCATCCTTCTCAAACTCCTCCAAAAAATTGCACAGGAAGGAACACTCCCAAACTCATTCTATGAAGCCACCATCACCCTGATACCAAAACCAGACAAAGATACTACAAAAAAAGAAAATTACAGATCAATATCACTGATGAATATAGATGCAAAAATCCTCAACAAAATACTAGCAAAGGGAATCCAGCAGCATATTAAAAGGATCATACACCATGATCAAGTGGGATTTATCCCAGGGATGCAAGGATTCTTCAATATACGCAAATCAATCAATGTGATACACCATATTAACAAATTGAAGAAGAAAAACCATATGATCATCTCAATAGATGCAGGAAAAGCTTTTGACAAAATTCAACACCCATTTATGATAAAAACTCTCCAGAAAGTGGGCATAGAGGGAAGCTACCTCAACATAATAAAGGCCATATACGACAAACCCACAGCAAACATCATTCTCAATGGTGAAAAACTGAAAGCATTTCCTCTAATATCAGGAACAAGAAAAGGATGTCCACTCTCGCCACTACTATTCAACATAGTTTTGGAAGTCTTAGCCACGGCAATCAGAGAAGAAAAAGAAATAAAAGGAATACAAATTGGAAAACAAGAAGTAAAACTGTCACTGTTTGCAGATGACATGATACTATACATAGAGAATCCTAAAAATGCCACCAGAAAACTACTAGAGCTAATCAATGAATTTGGTAAAGTTGCCGGATACAAAATGAATGCACAGAAATCTTTTGCATTCCTATACACTAATGATGAAAAATCTGAAAGAGAAATTATGGAAACACTCCCATTTACCACTGCAACAAAAGAGTAAAATACCTAGGAATATACCTACCTAGGGAGACAAAAGTCCTGTATGCAGAAAACTATAAGACACTGATGAAAGAAATTAAAGATGATAGCAACAGATGGAGAGATATACCAGGTTCTTGGATTGGAAGAATCAATACCGTGAAAATAACTATACTCCAAAGCAATCTACAAATTCAATGCAATCCCAATCAAATTACCAGTGGCATTTTTTACGGAACTGGAACAAAAAATCTTAAAATTTGTATGGAGACACAAAAGACCCCGAAGAGCCAAAGCAGTCTTGAGGGAAAACAACGGAGCTGGAGGAATCAGACTCCCTGTCTTCAGACTATACTACAAAGCTACAGTAATCAAGACAATATGGTACTGGCACAAAAACCGAAACATAGATCAATGGAACAAGATAGAAAGCCCAGAGATAAACCTACGCACCTACTGTCAACTAATCTATGACAAAGGAGGCAAGGATATACAATGGAGAAAAGACAGTCTCTTCAATAAGTGGTGCTGGGAAACCTGGACAGCTACATGTAAAAGAATGAAATTAGAACACTCCCTAACACCATACACAAAAATAAACTCTAAATGGATTCGAGACCTAAATGTAAGTCCAGACACTATAAAACTCTTAGAGGAAAACATAGGAAGAACACTCGTTGACATAAAGCACAGCAAGATCTTTTTTGATCCACCTCCTAGAGTAATGGAAGTAAAAGCAAAAATAAACAAATGGGACCTAATGAAACTTCAAAGCTTTTTGCACAGCAAAGGAAACCATAAACAAGACGAAAAGACAACCCTCGGAATGAGAGAAAATATTTGCAAACGAATCAACGGACAAAGGATTAATCTCCAAAATATATAAACGGCTCATGTAGCTCAATATTAAAGAAACAAACAACCCAATCCAAAAACGGGCAGAAGACCTAAATAGACATTTCTCCAAAGAAGACATACAGATGGCCAAGAAGCACATGAAAAGCTGCTCAACATCACTAATTATTAGAGAAATGCAAATCAAAACTACAATGAGGTATCACCTTACACCAGTTAGAATGGGCATCATCAGAAAATCTACAAACAACAAATGCTGGAGAGGGTGTGGAGAAAAGGGAACCCTCTTGCACTGTTGGGGGGAATGTAAATTGATACAGCCACTATAGAGAACAGTATGGAGGTTCCTTATAAAACTAAAATTAGAATTACCATACGATCGAGCAATCCCACTACTGGGCATATACCCAGAGAAAACCATAATTCAAAAAGACACATGCACACCAATACTCACTGCAGCACTATTTACAATAGCCAGGTCATGTAAGCAACCTAAATGCCCATCGACAGATGAATGGATAAAGAAGTTGTGGTACATAATATACAATGGAATATTACTCAGCCGTAAAAAGGAACGAAATTGGGTCATCTCTGAGACGTGGATGGATCTAGAGACTATCATACAGAGTGAAGTAAGTCAGAAAGAGAAAAACAAACATCGTATATTAATGTATGTATGTGGAACCTAGAAAAATGGTACAGATGAACCAGTTTGCAGGGCAGAAGTTGAGACACAGATGTAGAGAACAAACATGGACACCAAGCTGCGGGGGGGGGTGGGGGTGGGGATGGTGGTGTGATGAATTGGGCGATTGGGACTGCCATGTATACACTGATGTGTATAAAACTGACGACTAATAAGAACCTGATGTATAAAAAAATAAATAAAATAAAATTCGAAAAATAAAAAATAAAAAAAAAGAGACAATGAGAAGTGAGAAAAAAACAGAGGGGGTGAGTTAGCTAGCAGTATACCCAATAAAATTGGTTTCCTTATTTCATAATTATTAAAATTTTATTGACCATTCTTCAATCTCATTATCCTACATGAGTCTGAATAGAAGAAATATGATTACGTGAGTAAAATACCTAGTTAAAAAAAAAGATAAATATAGTGGTAAATAAAAACTGTTAGGTTTCTCAACAGTAAATAGTAAAATACATAATAAAAAAATAATGTGACACATTAATGACGAAATTTTCCCTTAACTTTCAGAATATTTTTTGGATCTTTTTCTGCAGTTTACATCCCCAAACTTTGTAGGGACTAGCTGGGTGCAAGATGAAACTAGAATACTCTTTTTAAAAAGTATACCCCGACTTACCTATTCCATGATTCTTTTAATCTTAAGAGTCCAAAATATTTAGAAAACATGTATTCAAGTGCAGAGACTTCACGTATCCCCACCATTAAGCCTGCAGAAGAATTTTAACCATCTATAACCTAATAATAACACCAGATATATTATCGAGATAACAGAAAGACATTTTTTTGTTTTCCAAACATTCAAGTAAACACCACAATAAACAGATACGGTAGTAAAACCACCCACAAAATGTATGAAACACAAGTACTTTCTAACATGTTTTTTAGGATCATGATTCAGTCTGGTCAGTCATTTTCCTTTTCTTTTTTCTTGGCTTACACATCCCCGAGTTAATGGAACTTACACTTTACAAAATTTCCTTATTTCAATATTTTATAGTGGTTGCCACTCACAGTAAATAATTTGGAAGATTCATTTGAATCTTCCTTACATGTCCTTTCTTTTCATCTAGTTCCTATTCCAAAAAAGAAGTGTGAATGTTGACATTCACAAAAAAAGTTAATACTTGTTACTCAATGATTTATTTAAAAAAGCATGCATGGAACACCTAGATATTACCTATTTCAGGATATTTCAATGCTGCATCATAAATAACATACATTTAAAAATAAGTAGGGGGACTTCCCTGGTGGCGCAGTGGTTAAGAATCTGCCTGCCAATGCAGGGGACGCGGATTCAATCCCTGGTCCAGGAAGATCCCACATGCCGCGGAACAACTAAGCCCGTGTGCCACAACTACTGAGCCTGTGCTCTGAAGCCTGCAAGCCACAACTATGGAACTCACGTGCCATAGCTACTGAAGTCTGCGTGCCTAGAGCCTGTGCTCCACAACAAGAGAAGCCACTGCAATGAGAAGTCTGCGTACCACAATGAAAAGCACCCCCACTCACCGCAACTTGAGAAAGCCCGCGTGCAGCAACGAAGACCCAACACAGCCAAAAAATAAACAAATAAATAATAAATAAATAAATAAGTCCATAGGGACTTCTCTGGTGGTCCAGTGGGTAAGACTCCATGCTCCCAACGCAGGGGGCCCAGGTTTGATCCCTGGTCGGGGAACTGGATCCCGCATGCATGCCACAACCAAGAGCCTGCATGCCGCAATGAAGATCCCACATGCTGCAACTAAGACCCAGTGCAGCCAAAATAAATTTTTTTAAAAAGTAGGACAATTAAAAAGTAGGTTTAGGTTTCTGGGGTTAAGATGGCAAGTTATATACATGCGTTTAATTTTAGTCCCTTCTGATACCCTACTAAAAACTAAATCAGAGAAATTCTTTCAAATGAAAATACTTCAGAAGGATAGGAGTAAAAGGGGAAGAAGCTTTCATCATCACATTCAAATGAAAATAGGAAAATTAAGTGACTGTATATATACTAATATCTAAGAGCAGAGACGTCAGGCTTCTTCCCTGTTTGGTACCCAGAATCCTTACAGACAGATCCTTACCTGACAGATAGGAGGCTGATGTCTTCCCTGGGGAAAGTACCAATCTGAGAAATGACAACAAAATTTATATTCTCAGAATAAGATACTCACCCATGAAACATAAACAAGATGCTATAAAGAAGTCAGTAAAAATCTTAAAAGGAAAGTTGAGGCAATTTACTTACTAGGAAATTAGAAACTGAAAGTAGAACAAAAACACAGAGAAATAGAAAATAGGAGAGGAAATTAGAGAACCAGAAGACAAATGAAGAACCAATATCCATTTTAGGAGAGAACAGAAAAAATGGCGGCAAAGTTATAATCGAAGGGTGGAAAACAAAACAACAAAACTAAGAAAATGTCTTAGGGCTGAGGAGTATGCTGCCAGATTAAAAGGGCCTTAAACCCAATGGATGAAAGCAGACTCACACACAGAAACATCACAGCAAAATTTCAGAATCTTTGGAGATAAACTAAAGATTCCACAAGGTTCCAGGAAAAAAAGGTGACATATAGTGGATCCAGGAAACAGAATGTTCTCAAGGCTTCTCAACAGCTACCTTGGAAGCTTTTAAATATAATGGTGCATCTTCAAAATAGTGAAAAAAAAATTATTTCTAAGCTAGAATTAAATGTCCAAGCTATTATGAAGGAAGACCAAAAAATATATCTTTCAAACACCCTATCTCAAGGAGCTATTCAAGATATGCTCCACCAAAATGAAGCGTAAAGAAAGAGAAAGACAAGGATATAGGAAACAAATGAGTCAACACATAACACGGTAGAAAGCAACCTCTATGAATACAGTAAAGGAAGAGTCCAAGGGTTACAGCTGTGCAACAGACCTAAAGGGTAACCAATCTACAATATAACACTGTTATTTGAGAAATAGGTATATTTAAGTCTATTATCAATAAGCTCTTTTCTGCCTCTGTAACTTTTTTTGTAGCCTGAGGACAGAACCCCTGAATTTAAGTCTAATATATAACTGGCTTGTTTTGATCATGTGGTAATGAAACTCATGCTCTCTGCTGTGCTTCATATATATCAACTGAGAACCTACATTTCATACTTCAGAACTGTTCTGCTTTGACTTACTCCTGAGAACATGAAGTAAACCACAGTGAATTTAGAATTACAAAGGAGACAGTAGCCCATTCCCTCTAACTGTACTTTGGTGAGGCATCTGGTATCTAGTATACAATAAAGGTCTGCTAGATGCCTCAATGGCAGTAAAGAGGATTCACCATCACTCATCACTATTCACTTTATGAATGAGTCTTTATGACCTCCCCCAAAAGAAACTGTGAAGCCACACAATGACTCAGAAACTGTTCTACTTGTATTTTCTACCTTTTCTACCGGAAGCCTTCATCCAACAGTGGCAATAATACACTCTCCATACAGAGTTAAGTCTGTTTTTGTTACTCAGTTTTTGAAAAGTAAACAGTAACTGTTTATGGATACATACTTCCATTTTAAAGCTAAAAAAAAAAAAGCAAAGTCAGGACACTGGTTACCTGTTTTGGGATAGGAGGAGGAAGGGCAACTGGGAAGGGGAACACTGAGGAACACTTACAATGTTCTACTTTTTAACCTGTGTGACAGCTAAAGAGTAATTTATTATGTAAATTTAAGTAAAATAAAATTTTATGTAAACACGTTTTATATATCATTTTTATAGTGCATTTATTTTATAATTCAAAAAATAGGTTTACATTTCCTGAACTAGCAACATTATAAATCAGACAAATAAAACACTTTTCTGTTAAATTCATCTAGAAATTCTCAAAGTGGGCTTCCCCCAAGAATTCAAAGGCTGTTCTATGAATGTTATTCACCATATTAACATATTACAGGAAAAAAAAAAAAGAGAACGTATTATAGGAGAAAATATATGCAGAAAAAGCACTTGATGAAATTCAATAATCATTTATGAACAAGGAAAAAAACATTCTTTAAGCAATATAAGAAGCAAGAAATTCTTTAACCTAATAAATGGTATCTATGCAAAATCTAGAGCTAATATCACTTACTGGTAAAACGTTAGAGATTTCCAATTACAATGCCTCCAATAGGTAGTAGGGTAGTGTCCCTGATTTTGATCTATTTGGCCTTTGAGACAGGTAAGCAACGCCTAAGGCAATGGGAACCCAAAATAGAAGTTGTCTTATTTAACTTCAAAATGCTTGACTTCTCTAAAATATAAAGTTTTTACTCATTAAAACTTACTAACACATGTGAAAAAGTGAGCTATTGGGAGACGATGTATGCAATATATAACCAGTAAAGGATTAGTATCTAGAATATATAAAGAAATCCTACAAAACAATCTTTTAAAAGAGACAAGCTTCTATTGAAAAATGGACTACAAATACTGAACAAGGGACTGAAAAAAGAAGCCAAAAGGGTCAAGAAATATATGAAAAGATGCTCAATTTTCCTGGTTATCAAAGAAGAACAAATGAAAACAACATTGAGATACTATTTTATGAGATTAGCTGCAATTACACAGACTGACATACTAAATGTTGATGAAGACATGAAAAAACAGGAACTCTCAAAAAGCTGATGGGTAAATATATGGAGACAATGGCCCTGGAGAGCAATTAGGCAATATCTAATAAAGTGAGTTAAGTGTCCCATAAATGCAGTATTTCTAGTTCTAAAAATACACCCTCAAAAAGGTGTCACTGTACCCCATGGAGATATGTACAAAAACATTCACTACAACATTGCTTTTAATAGAAAAAAATAAGAAACAACCTAAAAGTTATTCATAGGAGTAGAGATAAATATATTTGACAGAATCATATAATTGAATACCATACATCAGTTAAAGTAAATGAACTAAAACTACTAAACTACAAAAACAAAGTTAAATGAAAAGAGTATATTGCACTCATTAACAAAAATTAATCTGCACTCATTTAACAAAGTTAAATGAAATAAAAAGCATATTATATATACATCATGTCAAGTTTAAAACACGCAGAACAATACCACATATTGTTTATGAATGCCTATATATATAATAACAGTATAGAAGCACATATGAGAATAAGAAACAACAAATTTAGACAGTGATTGCCTACTGAGAAGGAGAAGAGCTAGACAGGGAGACGTACATGAGGAGCACTTTTCTTTCAAACACAGAAGATATGCAAAGTGTTAAGATAAAGCTGCACGGCACGAATGTAGGGGAACGTTAGGTTATTCTCCTTATTTACTATGCTTTTATTTATTTTATTTTTTTGGCCGTGCTGCACAGTATGTGGGATCTTAGTTTGCTGACCAGGGATAGAACCTGCGCCCCCAGCATTGGAAGCTCGGAGTATTAACCATTGGACCGCCAGGGAAGTCCCTTACTATGCTTTTAGTACAACATTTTTCTTTCCATTTTCAGAATAAAACTGAACTATTAAGCCATACATCTACTAAAAGCCATGTTAAGTTTAATTCTTTAACAAAATAAAAAGCAAGCAAAATTGCTCAGAAAGATGAATACTCCCAATCTCTCACTGATTTACTCCAGGTAATCTAAATATTAAACTATTTCTGTACCTGGTAATATCAAAATTGTAAGAAATGTGAATAGAGTTATTCTAATCTGAGCCAAAAGATTCTTAAAAAAAAAAAACTATGAAAATTCTAAATAAAAATATCTTCTAACAAGAATTGAAATAGATACATTAAAAGTACAAGATTTTAAAAAGAAAAAGACAAAGTTCATAAGACATATTTTAAAAGTTGTAAGAAGTGGAAACATAAAGTAGAAAATTTACCATTAAGAGTCTTATAAATGCCTTGTATGATGTGTAATACTACTCTCAATTCCCGGATTTTCTCTCTTCTCTCATTCTCCTTATACTTAATTCTTCTGCTATAAATAGTCACTTCCTTTAAAAAAATTCTCCCCCAATACTAAAGTCCAGGACCAGAGGGCTGCACTGGTGAATTTTACCAAACATTTAAAGAAAATTAATACCAATCCTTCTCAAACTTTTCCAAAAAACAGAAGAGAGGGGAATTCTTCCAAACCCATTTTAGTGGGCTAGCATTACCCTGATACTGAAACCAGACAAGGATCACACACTCTCTCTCACACACACACACACACACACACAATTACACACCACTATCCC
This sequence comes from Balaenoptera borealis, assembly GCF_965194805.1. Classification (NCBI taxonomy): domain Eukaryota; kingdom Metazoa; phylum Chordata; class Mammalia; order Artiodactyla; family Balaenopteridae; genus Balaenoptera; species Balaenoptera borealis. The sequence continues at coordinate 647,604 of NC_138874.1, read as the reverse complement.
TGATGAACATAGGTGCAAAAATCGTCAATAAAATACTAGCAAACTAAATCCAACAATACATTAAAAGGATCATACTCCATGATCAAGTGGGATTTATTCAAGGGATGCAAGGATGTTTAAACATCCACAAATCAGCCGATGTAACACACCATGTTAAAAATGAAGGATAAAAATCATATGATTATCTCAAGAGATGCAGTAAAAGCATTTGACAAAATTCAACATCCATTTACAATAAAAACTCTCAACTAAGCAGGTATAAAGGGAATATATCTCAACATAATAAAGGTCATATGTGACAAGTCAATAGCTAACATAATATTCAAGGGTGAAAACCTGAAAGCTGTTCTTCAAAGATTAGGAACAAGACGAAGATGCCCACACATGCCACTTTTATTCAACATAGTATTGGAAGTCCTAGCTTTTAGGCAAGGACTAGCTTTTAGTCAAGAGCAATTAGGCAAGGAAAAGAAATAAAAGACATCCAAACTGGAAAAGAAGAAGTAAAACTGTTACTATTTGCAGACGACATTATATTATATGTAGTCCTTATACCCTAAGGCCTCCATGAAAAAACTGTTAGAACTAATAAATGAATTCAGTAAAATTGCAAGATACAAAATCAAGACACAAAAAACCTGTTTGCGTTCCTTTACACTAATAATGAACTGTCAGAAAAAGAAATTAAACAATCCTATTTACAACTGAATCAAAAAGAATAAACTTAACTAAGGAAGTATAAGATCTGTATATTGAAAACTACAAAACATTAATGAAAGAAACTGAAAAACACACAAACATAAAAGGAAAGATGTTCTATGCTCTTGGGTTGTAAGAATTAATATTGTTAAAAATGTACACATTACCCAAAGCAATATCCAGATTCAGTGCAATTTCTATCAGAATTCCAATGGTATTTTTCACAGAAATAGAACAAACAATCCTAAAATTTGTATGGAATCACAAAAGACCCTGAATATCCAAAGCAATCTGGAGAAAAAAGAACAAAGCTACAGCAATTAAAACAGCATGGTATTGGCATAAAAAAACAAATAGATCAATGGAACATAATAAACATAATACAAAGCCCAGAAACAAACTCATGCATATATGGTCAATTAGTTCATAACAAGGTGGCCAAGAATTTACAATGAGGAAAGGGAAGTCTCTTCAATAAATGGTGCTGGGAAAAGTGGACAGGCACATGCTAAAGAATGAAACTGGAAAGCTATCTTACACCATACAAAAAAATTAACTCAAAATGGATTAAAAAGACCTGAATGTAAGACCTGAAACCATAAAACTCCTAGGAAAAAACATAGGCAGTAAGCTCCTTAATGTAGGTCTTGGTGATGATTTTCAAAATCTGACACAAAAAGCAAAAGTAACAAAAGCAAAAATGATACAAGTGGGACTACATCAAAGTAAACAGCTTCAGAGCAAAGGAAATCATCAATAAAATGAAAAAGACAACCTACTGAATGGAAGAAAATAACTGCAAATCATATATGCGATAAGGGGCTGGTACCCAAACTATATAAAAAACTCATACAACTCAGTAGCAAAAAAAAAAATATCGATAAAAAAAATGAGCAGAGGATCTGAATAGACATTTTTCCAAAGAAGACATGCAGATGGCCAACAGGCACATGAAAAGATGCTCAACATCACTAATCAGGGAAATGCAAATAAATCAAAACCACAATGAGGTATCACCCCATACCTGTTCGAACGGCTAGTATCAGAAAGGCAAGAAATAACAAGTGTTGGTGAGAATGTGGAGAAAGGGAACCCTTCTGCACTGCTGGTGGGAATGTAAATTAGTGCAGTCACTATGGAAAACAGTACGGAGGGTCCTCAAAATATTAAAAACAGAACTACCATATGATCCAGCAATTCCACTTCTGGGTATTTAACTGAAGAAAATGAAAACACTAATTTGAAAAGATATGGGCTCCCCTATGTTCACTGCAGCATTATTTACAATAGCCAAGATATGGAAACAACCTAAGTGTCTACTGATGGATAAAGAAATATTATTCCACTATAAAAAAAAAAGAATAAATTCTTGCCATTTGCAACATGGATAAACCTCAAGGGAATTAAGCTAAGTAAAGTAAGTCAGACAAAGAAAGATAAATATCATGTGATCTCTCTTACATGTGGAATCTAAAAACAAAAACAAGTTCATAGGTCAGAGAACAGACAGGTGAATGACTTTTTTGTGTTTTTATTTTTGTTTTAGTTTAGAGTAATTTCTTTAAAAAAAACACAAAAATAAAAATAAATATAGCACCTAACCAAATTTAGGATTCGTAGGCTATTTCCCAATTGTTAGTTCCTCTCCCATAGCTATCTAATAAGCAAATTAATTAAAAACAAACAACAAAAACTCCACTTGATAACACGTTTCCTTTCTTTTCCTTTCTCCATAGCACTTTAGACCATCTGACATGTTATGCATCTACTTGTACGCTTGTTATCTGCCTCCCTACTGGAATGCAAGCTTCATGAAGGTTGAAAGCTTTTATTATTCTTTCAACACTGAATCCCCAACATCTAGAACATAGATGCCTTAAACATAGGAAGTAGTAATGAATGAGCATCTGTTGAATGAATGAATGAATGAATGCACTTAGAATTGTACCTGGCATACCTGATGTTACCTGTCATCGACTTCGACATTTTTACCATCATCATCATCTTTATTATTAATCTCAAATGAATTGCAGTCTCCCCTGCATTGTCTCTGGAATGTTGATAGCCAAAAAAATTTCTTGACTCAATTGGAAATGACAACTGATCTTTATATTCTCCCTAGGCACTAGTCATTCCTTAGCTATAGTTACTAAGGCAACTAGACTCTACATGGATTTTGCCCCATGTATATTTTGTCATGTCAAAAATGTTTTTAAAACAATTGTAATACTTTTCTCACACCAACTTTTCTGCCTCATAACATTTCAGAATGACTTACAAAATCGAAAACCTAGAAACTCAAGACTAGAAAGGAAAGCCAAGAATACTTTCTCCTAAAATGAGTATGATAAAAATGATGAATGTTTTCTAAGTGCTTTTAAATCCATCTCCCTCTCTCTTCCTATCAGCGTAAGTATACTGTTACGGTAGTTTGGAACCCGCAATGAGTACAAAGAAACTTCTGGTGCTAAAACTGACACAGTGTTTGAATACTCATTTTACCACTTGTTGAGTATATAACAAAGAAAAAAGTTATTTAAGGCCTCTGAGCACAATTCATTTAAAAAAGAAATATAACAGATTAAATAGAGACTAAAGAAAAAAATGAATATAAAATTCTTTAGGACCATAGGGTTGGGGAGTGTGTGTGGGGCTGGGTTTGTTTCTGGAAATGAGCTCTTTTGACAATATTAAAACAAAAATCAGATTCTGGTAGTGTGCCTTATCTTTGGTTCATAAAGTTAACTATAAACATTTATTAAATGTTATGTCATTTTTAATGTAACGAACACAAGGACTCATTCACAAAAGCTGTATGAATAGTAAATTTTAGAATACCAAACTATTTTATAAAATTGTTCCATCATTTTACACGCCCACCAGGAAAGTTAAAGAGACCCCAAGGATGTGCATTCTTTCAAACACCTATTATTGTCACATTTAAATATTTCTGCTAAAAATGTTTTGTAAAATAGTTTTATCTCTTAATGTGCATCTTCCTAATCACTGAAGATAATGAATACCTCTTAATATGATTATTATTCAGTATTTACATTTTTATGCAATGTCTGCTCATTTATTTATCTCCCCTCCTTCCCCATCCCCCATTAGCCTTCTTGTGCATTACTTATTAATTTATAGAAATTATGTGATATACTCAATTACTTAAAGATATTTTTAGATTAAAATAATTAACCATCGGGAGCTTCCCTGGTGGCGCAGTGGTTGAGAGTCCGCCTGCCAATGCAGGGGACACGGGTTCGAGCCCTGGTCTGGGAGGATCCCACATGCCGCGGAGCGAATAGGCCCGTGAGCCACAATTGCTGAGCCTGCGCGTCTGGAGCCTGTGCTCCGCAACAGGAGAGGCCGCGATAGTGAGAGGCCCGCGCACCGCGATGAGGAGTGGCCCCCACTTGCCGCAACTGGAGAAAGCCCTCGCACGGAAACGAAGACCCAACACAGCCAAAAATAAATACATAAATAAATAAATTAATTAATTAAAAAAAAAAATTAACCATAAAAGACAGGTTTATCAATCTTTATTAAACAAGGAATTCTAAGTCTTGTTTTAAAAAATGTTCCCTACTTCATAGCCTACATATTCACCACTATATTTGCAGAGTTTTAAATTTCTGTTTATAAAACTGAAATGTGTACTCATCAGGTCCTTGTGAACCCATCCAACGACTGTACCTATTTGGGAAAGATTCAATTTCAGCTTTTTCCATAGGATATCATTTTTTCCCCAGCTGAATATAGAAAAGTCCCCTCCTTTTCCCCTCCTTTTCCAACTGATCTAACGTTTTACCTCTGTGATAAACCAAAATTCCACAGCATGCTCAGTTCTGTTTTGGGGGGAGATAAGATATTTTACTGTACCAATCAATTTGTCTATTCCTATGTCAAATGTCACACTGTTTTAATTACTCAAGCTTCACAGATGTCCTCTTATTTGATAGAAAACAATGACCATCTACACCTGGATCTTCTTGCAAAAAGTATCTCATTTTTAGTGTTCATTGTTAGAAATAAAATTTACAGTTACTTTATCAACTGTCAGAAAAAAAAAACCCACTACTTTTTTGACCAAATTTAAATTATATCTATAAATGAATTTGGTGCAGAATTGACATTATTATACTAAATGTTCCTGGAAACATTGTATAAAAATTTTGAAAGCTTTATTATTTCTTTTATAGAGGTCTTGCACATTTTTGGTTAAATGTATTCTAAAGAACTTAATTGTCTCTGATCATCTGCATTATTATAAATGGTATCTCCTATTTAATTACATTTTCTAGTCGATTAGTCCTGATATATAAAAATGGGAGTGAATTTGGATATTACATGGGTGTGTGATTTTGTTTTCTTACAATGTCTTTGGTTTTTATATCTGGGTAATGCTGGACTCATAAAATTATCTATTTTCTGAAAGAATATGTGTAGGCCTGGTATTATTTTTTTCTTAAATACGTTTGATATAATTCACCAGTGAGACCATCTATTGAAAATAGTTTACTTTGTGCAAAAGTCTTTCATTATAAATTACACTTTGGGACTTCGCTGGTGGCGCAGCGGTAAAGAATCCGCCTGCCAATGCAGTGGACAATGGTTAGATCCCTGGTCCGGGAAGATCTCACATGCCCAAGAGAAACTAAGCCCGTGTGCCACAATTACTGAAGACTGCACGACTAGAGCCCAAGCTCCGCAACAAGAAAAGCCACCACAATGAGAGGCCCGTGCACTGCCACAAAGAGTAGCCCTCGCTCGCCACAACTAGAGAAAGCCCGCACACAGCAATGAAGACCCAACGCAGCCAAAAAGAAATAAATAAAAAATTAATTCACTAATTAAATTTAATACACATAGAGCTAATTCAACTAATCTCCTTCTTCTTGAGTGAGCTTTTCAGTTTTTGTCTTCAAGAAATTTGCCCATTTCAAGAGAGTAATCAAATTTTTTAGGATAAAGTTATTTACTATATTCTCTTAATCCTTCTAATGATGTAGATCTCTACTGATATTCTTTTTTCATTCCTTATGCATAATATATATATCTACCATTTTTTTGAATTTTTGAATTTTATTTTTTTATACAGCAGAGTCTTATTAGTTATTCATTTTATACATATTAGTGTATATATATATGAATCCGAATCTCCTAATTCATCCCACCACTACATGCCCACACCACTTTCCCCCCTGGTGTCCATACGTTTGTTCTCTACATCTGTGTCTCTATTTCTGCCCTGCTAACTGGTTCATCTGTACCGCTTTTCTAGGTTCCACATATATGTTAATATACAACATTTGTTTCTCTCTGACTTACTTCACTCTGTATAACACTCTGCAGATACACACACGTCTCTACAAATGACCCATTTTCGTTCCTTTTCATAGCTGAGTAATATTCCATTGTATATATGTGCCACATCTTTATCCATTCATCTGTCGAGGGGCATTTAGGTTGCTTCCATGACCTGGCTATTGGAAATAGTGCTGCAATGAACATTGGGGTGCATGTGTTTTTTTGAATTATGGTTTTCTTTGGGTATATGCCCAGTAGTGGGATTCCTGGGTCATATGGTAATTCTACTTTCAGTTTTTTAAGGAACCTCCATACTGTTCTCCATAATGGCTGTATCAATTTACATTCCCACCAAAGTGCAAGAGGGTACCCTTTTCTCCACACCCTCTCCAGCATTTCTTGTTTGTAGATTTTCTGATGATGCCCATTGTAACTGGTGTGAGGTTATACCACATTGTAGTTTTGGTTTGCATTTCTCTAATAACTAGTGATGTTGAGCAGCTTTTCATGTGCTTCTTGGCAATCTGTATGTAGTCTTTGGAGAAATGTCTATTCTTTGATACTGAGCTGCATGAGCCGCTTGTAAATTTTGCAGATAACTCCTTTGTCAGCTGTTTCATTTGTAAATATTTTCTCCCATTCTGAGGGTTGTCCTTTCATCTTGCTTATCGTTGTCTTTGCTGTGCAAAAGCTTTTAAGTTTCATTAGGTCCCATTTGTTCATTTTTGTTTTTATTTCCATTTCTCTAGGAGGTGGGTCAAAAAGGATCTTGCTGTGATTTATGTGAAAGAGTGTTCTTCCTATGTTTTCCTCTAAGAGTTTTATAGTGTGTGGCCTTACGTATAGGTCTTTAATCCATTTTGAGTTTATTTTTGTGTATGGTGTTAGCGAGTGTTCTAATTTCATTCTCTTGCATGCAGCTGTCCAGTGTTTCCAGCATCATTTACTGAAGAGGCTGTCTTTTCTCCATTGTACATTCTTGCATCCTTTATCAAAGATAAGGTGACCATACGTGTGTGGGTTTATCTCTGGGCTTTCTATCCTGTTCCATTGATATATATTTCTGTTTCTGTGCCAGTACCATACTCTCTTGATTACTGCAGCTTTGTAGTATAGTCTGAAGTCAGGGAGTGTGATTCCTCCATCTCCGTTTTTTTCCCTTAAGACTGCTTTGGCTATTCAGGGTCTTTTGTGTCTCCATACAAATTTTAAGGTTTTTTGTTCTAGTTCTGTAAAAAATGCCATTGGTAATTTGACAGGGATTGCATTGAATCTGCAGACTGCTTTGGGTAATACAGTCATCTTCACAATATTGATTCTTCCAATCCAAGAACATGGCATATCTCTCCATCTGTTGGTATCATCTTTAATTTCTTTCATCAGTGTCTTACAGTTTTCTGCATACAGGTCTTTTGTCTCCTTAGGTAGTTTCATTCCTAGGTATATTATTCTTTTTGTTGCAATGGTAAGTGGGAGTGTTTCCTTATTTTCTCTTTCAGATTTTCATCATTAGTGTATAGGAATGCAAGACATTTCTGTGCATTAATTTTGTATCCTGCAACTTTACCACATTCATGGATTAGCTCTAGTAGTTTTCTGGTGGCATCTTTAGCATTCTCTATGTATAGAATCATGTCATCTGCAAACAGTGACAGTTTTACTTCTTTTCCAATTTGTATTCCTTTTACTTCTTTTTCTTCTCTGATTGCTGTGGCTAGGACTTCCAAAACTATGTTGAATAATAGTGGTGAGAGTGGACATCCTTGTCTTGTGCCTGATTTAGAAGAAATGCTTTCAGTTTTTCCATTGACAATGATGTTTGCTGTGGGTTTGTCATATATGGCCTTTATTATGTTGAGGTAGCTTCCCTCTATGCCCACTTGCTGGAGAATTTTTATCATAAATGGGTGTTGAATATTGTCAAAAGCTTTTTCTGCATCTATTGAGATGATCATTTGGGTTTTATTCTTCAATTTGTTAATATGGTGTATCACATTGATTGATTTGTGTATAGTGAAGAATCCTTGCATCCCTGGGATAAATCTCACTTGATCATGGTGTATGATCCTTTTAATGTGTTGTTGGATTCTGTTTGCTAGTATTTTATTGAGGATGTTTCATTCTATATTCATCAGTGATACTGGTCTGTAATTTTCTTTTTTGTAGTACTTTGTCTGGTTTTGGTATCAGGGTGAGGGTGGCCTCATAGAATGAGTTTGGGAGTGTTCCTTCCTCTGCAATTTTTTGGAAGAGTTTGAGAAGGATGGGTGTTAGCTCTTCTCTAAATGTTTGATAGAATTCACCTGTGAAGCCAGCTGGTACTGGACTTTTGTTTGTTGGAAGATTTTTAATCACAGTTTCAATTTCATTACTTGTGATTGGTCTGTTCATATTTTCTATTTCTTCCTGGTTGAGTCTTGGAAGGTTATACCTTTCTAAGAATTTGTCCATTTCTTGCAGCTTGTCCATTTTATTGGCATAGAGTTGCCTGTAGTAGTCTCTTAGGATGCTTTGTATTTCTGCAGTATCTGTTGTAACTTCTCCTTTTTCATTTCTAATTTTAGTGATTTGACTCCTCTCCTTCTTTTTCTTGATGTGTCTGGCTAATTGTTCATCAATTTTGTTTATCTTCTCAATGAGCCAGCTTTTAGTTTTATGGATCTTAGCTATTGTTCTCTTTCTTTCTATTTCATTTATTTCTGCTGTGATCTTTATGATTTCTTTTCTTCTGCTAACTTTGGGTTTTGTTTCTTCTTCTTTCTCTAGTTCCTTTAGGTGTAAGGTTAGATTGTTTGAGATTTTTCCTGTTTCTTCAGGTAGGCTTGTATTGCTATAAACTTCCCTCTTAGAACTGCCATTGCTGTATCCCTTAGGTTTTGGATTGTTGTATTTTTGTGGTCATTTGTTTCTAGGTATTTTTTGATTTCCTCTTTGATTTCTTCAGCAATTTCTTGGTTATTTAGTAACGCACTGTTTAGCCCCCATGTGTTTCTGATTTTTACGTTTTATCCCCTGTAATTTATTTCTAATCTCATAGCATTGTGGTCAGAAAAGATGCTTGATATGATTTCAAGTTTCTTAAATTTACCAAGGCTTGATTTGTGACCCAAGATGTGATCTATCCTGGAGAATTTTCCATGTGCCCTTGAGAAGAAAGTGTAATGTACTGTTTTTGGATGGAATGTCCTATAAATATCAATTAAATCTATCTGCTCTATTGTGTCATTTAAAGCTTGTGTTTCCTTATTAATTTTCTGTCTGGATCATCTGTCCATTGGTGTAAGTGAGGTGTTAAAGTCCCCCAGTATTACTGTGTTACTGTCGGTTTCCTCTTTTATAGCTGTTAGCAGTTGCCTTATGTATTGAGGCGCTCCTATGTTGGGTGCATATATATTTACAATTGTTATAACTTCTTGGATTGAACCCTTGATCATTATGTAATGTCCTTCCTTGTCTCTTGCAACATTCTTTATTTTGAAGTCTATTTTATCTGATGTGAGTATTGCTACTCCAGCTTTCTTTTGATTTCCATTTGCATGGACTATCTTTTTCCATCCCTTCACTTTCAGTCTGTATGTGTCCCTAGGTCTGAAGTGGGTATCTTGTAGACAGCATATATATGGGTCTTGATTTTGTATCCATTCTGGGAGCCTGTGTCTTTTGGTTGCAGCATTTAATCCATTCACGTTTAAGGTAATTATCGATCTGTATGTTCCTATGACCATTTTCTTAATTGTTTTGGGTTTGTTTTTATAGGTCCTTTTCTTCTCATGTGTTTCCCACTTAGAGAAGTTCCCTTAGCATTTGCTGTAGAGCTGGTTGGGTGGTGCTGAATTCTCTTAGCTTTTGCTTGTCTGTAAAGCTTTTGATTTCTCTGTCGAATATGAATGAGATCCTTGCCAGGTAGAGTAATCCTGGTTGTAGGTTCTTCCCTTTCATCACTTTAAGTATATCATGCCACTCCCTTCTGGCTTATAGAGTTTCTGCTGAGAAATCAGCTGCAGACCATATGGGAGTTCCCTTGTATGTTATTTGTCTTTTTTCCCTTGTTGCTTTCAATAATTTTTCTTTGCCTTTAATTTTTGTCAATTTGATAACTATGTGTCTCGGCGTGTCTCTCCTTGGGTTTCTCCTGCCTGGGACTCGCTGTGCTTCCTGGACTTGGGTGGCTATTTCCTTTCCCATGTTAGGGAAGTTTTCGACTATAATGTCTTCAAATATTTTCTTGGGTCCTTTCTCTATCTCTTCTTCTTCTGGGACCCCTATAATGTGAATGTTGTTGCATTTAATGTGGTCCCAGAGGTCTCTTAGGCTGTCTTCATTTCTTTTCATTCTTTTTTCTTCATTCTGTTCTGCAGCAGTGAGTTCCATCATTCTGTCTTGCAGGTCATTTATCCATTCTTCTGCCTCACTTATTCTGCTATTGATTCCTTTTAGTGTAGTTTTCATTTCAGTTATTGTATTGTTCATCTCTGTTGGTTTGTTCTTTAATTCTTCTAAGTCTTTGTTAAACATTTCGTACGTCTTATCGATCTTTGCCTCCATTCTTTTTCCAAGGTTCTGCATCATCTTCACTATCATTATTCTGAATTCTTTTTCTGGAAGGTTGCCTATCTCCACTTCACTTAGTTGTTTATCTGGGGTTTTATCTTGTTCCTTCATCTGGTACATAGCCCTCTGCCTTTTCATCTTGTCTATCTTTCTGTGAATGTGGTTTGTGTTCCACAGGCTGCAGCATTGTAGTTCTTCTTGCTTCTGCTGTCTGCCCTCTGGTGGGTGAGGCTATCTAAGAGGCTTGTGTAAGTTTCCTGATGGGAGGGACTGGTGGTGGGTAGAGCTGGGTGTTGCTCTGGTGGGCAGAGCTCAGTAAAACTTTAATCCGCTTGTCTGCTGATGGGTGGGGCTGGGTTCCCTCCCTGTTGGTTGTTTGGCCTGAGGCGACCCAACACTGGAGCCTACCCAGCTCTTTGGTGGGGCTAATGGCAGACTCTGATAGGGCTCACGCCAAGGAGTACTTCCCAGAACTTATGCTTCCAGTGTCCCTGTCCTCATGGTGAGCCACAGCCAGCCCCCGCCTCTGCAGGAGACCCTCCAACACTAGCAGGTAGGTCTGGTTCAGTCTCCTATGGGGTCACTGCTCCTTCCCCTGGGTCCCAATGCACACACTACTTTGTGTGTGCCCTCCAACAGTGTAGTCCCTGCTTCTCCCAGTCCTGTCGAAGTCCTGCAATCAAATCCCTCTAGCCTTCAAAGTATGATTCTCTGGGTATTCCTCCTCCAGTTGCCAGACCCCCAGGTTGGGAAGCCTGATGTGGGGCTCAGAACCTTCACTCCAGTGGGTGGACTTCTGTGGTATAAGTGTTGTCCAGTTTGTGAGTCACCCACCCAGCAGTTATGGGATTCGATGCTATTGTGACTGTGCCCCTCTTATCGTCTCATTGTGGCTTCTCTTTTGTCTTTGGATGTGGGGTATCTTTTTTGGTGAGTCCCAGTGTCTTCCTGTCGATGACTGTTCAGCAGTTAGTTGTGATTTCGATGCTCTCGCAAGAGGGAGTGAGCGCACCTCCTTCTACTCCACCATCTTCAACCAATCTCCTATTCCACCTTCTTAATCAGGCTTGAGGCTTATCAATTTTATTGATCTTTTCAAAGAATCAGCTTTTGATTTTGTTGATACTCTTTTTTTAAGTTCATTGATTTCTGCCTATGCCTTTATTTCCTTTCTTACTGTGGATTTATTTTTTTAAATCTATTTCTCAAGTTTATTTGTTTGTTTGTTTATTTGGCTGTGTCAGGTCTTAGTTGCTGAACACAGGATCTTCATTGCGGCATGCAGGATCGCTCACTGCAGCACGTGGGCTCTTTGTTGCGGTGTGCAGGCTCAGTGGTTGCAGCGTGTGGGTTTAGTTGCCCCATGGCATGTGGGATCTTAGTTCCCTGACCAGGGATTGAACCCGCGTCCCCTGCATTGGAAGGCAGATTCTTAACCACTGGACCACCAGGGAAGTCCCCCTACTGTGGATTTAATTTGTTCTTCTTTGTTTAGATTCTCAAGGTTCTTAGATCACTGATTTTGGTACTTTCTTCCTTTCTCATATAAGCATTTCAAGCTATAAACTTCCTACTAAGCACTGTTTTAGCTGCATCTCACAGATTTTATTGTTTTCATTTTCACTCAATTCAAAATATTTTCTTAATTTCCTGTGACTTGGCTTTTTGACTCACTGATTTAGAAGCACGTTTAATCTCCATATATTGGCAGGTTTTTCAGGTATCTGTTATTGATCCCTAATTTATAGCTAGAAAAACTTTGAGTCTGTAGTCTACCTATTTCTTGTTCTGAAGTGCACTTTTCCTGATATTAACATTTCCACTCTACTTTTGCTTTAATTGGTACTTGTAGAGCCTTTTTTCCTCCATACTTTCACTTCTTAACCTATGAGTGTCTTTTATACTTAATGTGGTTTGCTCCTAGACAGCATATAGCTGGGATTTGCTTTAGCTCCCACTTAACAGTTTTTGCCATTTAATTGGGGTGTTTGGGCAGATTATATTTTTTGTAAATATTGATTTGTTTAGGTTTAAATCTACCATCTGGTTATTTGATTTGTACTTGTCCATTTGCTGTCTTTTCCCCCTCTTGGGATTATTTCTTTTAGTATGTGTTTTTATCTTCACTAATGACTTATTTAGTACATCTCTTCACTATTTCCAGTGACTGCTCTAGGGTTTACAATAAGTATCATTAACATATTATAGTCTACCTTCAAATAATATACCACTTCATCTATAAAGTAGAATTCTTTCAACAGTATAGTTCCATTCCACCCTCCTGTCCTTTGTACTAATGTTAGTATACACCTTAATTTTACCTGTTAGTAAACTAAGAGATTTTTGCTGTAAACAGTCAATGGCTGGAGCTATTATATATATAGCACAGGGAACTCTGCTCAATATTCTGTAATAACCTAAATAGGAACGATAGTCCATATATCCCTGGCATTTATTCAGAGCAGTGTGCATAATGTAATCCTCTTTTTTAAGAAACGTTTTATGATTTTTAAAATAAATTTAGTAAATAAAAAAATTCAATGGACATTTTAAAGAAACTAAACACCCTGCCCCCCAAAACCAAAAACTAAAAAACACACACCTGAAAAGCTTTTAAAAATCTGTTTTCCAACAAATTAATCATTTATGGCAGGCTTCATTCCTTTTGTGTAGATTCATGTTTTCTTGTGTTATCACTGTTCTTCTGCCAAAAGGCCCTTATCACTTCTTGTAATTCATGTCTGCTAGTGATAAATTCACTCAGCTTCTGTTTGCTTAGAAAAGCCTTATTTCTCTTTACTCAGAAGGTTGTGCTTTCTGCACAAATAATTCTAAGTTGAGTTTTCTTTCAGTACTTTAAAGATGCCATTCCATTGCCTTTCGGACTGAACACTGTCTGGCAAGAAGTCTGCTGTCAATCTTACATTTGTTCACCTGAAGGTTACGTCTTTATTCACTTGCTACTTTAAGCATTTTCTCTTTATCAGGGATTTGATTATGACATACCTTGGTAACTGTTTGTTTTCTTTTTGGTGTGTTTATCTTGTTTGTGATTCTCTGAGCTTCTTGAATTTGCCTATTTATAATGCTCTTCCAAATATCGAAAGTTTCTGGACATCATTTCAAGTATTTTTGTTGGCTGCCTCTTTGCTGGAACTCCAATTATGAATGAATTCCACAAGCCACCAACACTTTACTGGGTCTCTCCCCACCCCGCCCCCCCAGTTTTTTCTCTTTGAGCCTCATTTTGCATAGTTACTATTTACCTTATGGTCACTGATCTTTTCTTTCACTGCATCTAATGTTTTGTTAAGCCCATCCAGTGAATTTTTCATTTCAGTTACTGTATTTTTCATCACTAAATGTTCATTTGGTTTGTAGCTTATATTTCTCCTATGTTTGTGTTTTCCATAAACCCTTGTACACAGAGCATATTTATAATACTGTTTTAATGTCTTTGTCTGCCATTTCCTTCATTTCTGCCATTATTGCATCTGTTTCTATCAACAGTTTGCCTAATTGAAGTGTCTCTTACTTGTCTACAAAGTACAGGAGCTGAGAATATATGTCTAAAAATTTTTATACCACTTTGACATTGCTGGTACATCAATATTTATGATTTCTTTAAATGTATAAAAGTTAGGTCTGAAACACTGAAAATTTTTTTTAAAAAGTTCCTTCAATATAGTTTGAAAAGTGTTGACCTAGACTTTTAATTCTGAATTAGTATGGACATATTTTCTCTATTCTTTAGTCTTAGCTACACTTTTTTTAAGGAAGAAACAAAAAACTTTACCAAGGTATTTTATTACCTTTACTTCATATATCTCTTTCACAATTTTTAAATTTTTGTCTGTTCATTTCAATGTTTCATCTGAAACTTTTTTTAAAATTTATTTATTTTATTTATTTTTGGCCGCATTGGGTCTTTGTTGCTGCGTGCAGGCTTTCTCTAGTTGTGGTGAGCAGGGGCTACTCTTTGTTGTGGTGAGCGGGCTTCTCATTGTGGTGGCTTCTCTTGTTGTGGAGCACAGGCTCTAGGCGCGTAGGCTTGGTGGTTGTGGCTCCCGGGCTCAGAGCGCAGGCTCAGTAGTTGTGGTGCATGGGCTTAGCTGCTCCGTGGCATGTGGGATCTTCTCAGACCAAGGCTCGAACCCGTGTCCCCTGGATTGGCAGGCGACTTCTTAATCACTGCGCCACCAGGGAAGCCCCATCTAAAGCTTTTTTAATGTGATAATTTATATAGCAGACCTTTTGAGACTAATATGCATACTAATATTTTTTATTATGCCTTTATATTTGAATGACAGTTTGGTTAGATGGAAAATTCTAAATTCTTTTTCTTCAAACTTTTGAGAATACGAATGTGTTTTCTATTCATATTCAGAACTGCTGTTGAAAAAATGTGATGCAATCTAATTCTTCACTTATTGGGACTTCTTTCTTTTCCCATCTCTAGAAAAGTTTTAGATTTTTCTTTCCCTTTGCTAGTTTTACATTTAACTTTAATGTGTGTTGTGGGTTTCTCCTTATCTCTCCCTTGACTTTTTTGTGAGTCCTTTTTATCTGAAAATAGTCATCCTTCCTTCCCTCCCTCTCTCTCTAATTCAGGAAAACGAATCCTCTTTATTCCTTCAAATATTTTCTCCTGTACTTTTTTCTCCTTTCCTGAGATTTCTTTCATCTGAATGTTGGTACCTTTATTTTTGTCTTCAATATCTCTCAATTTTTCTTTTCTATATTTTATTTTGTTATCTTTTCCTCCTTTTTATTGTGAGATCACCACACTCTAATCTTCCAATTAACTGTTTTGTTCTTCCAACAAATTCACTCTGTTATTTATCCTATTTTTGTATTCATTTCGGCTATTATGTTTTTTATATTGTTTTTCTCTTTTATATTTTCTTGTTCTGTACTGTTAATATCTTTCTTTCTTGAAATTTTTAAGCATATATATTAGAATAATTTCACATTCTTCATTTGTCTATTTTTGTATTTCTATTACAAACATAATCTGTGATCAGTACATTATTTTTCTTTTCTTTGGAATGTCATTATTTTGGCCTGTGTGCTCATTTTCTTCTAAGAAAACTCACTCAAGGAATGTATATGGAAGAATGCCAGACCACAGTCTCTGTCAACCCCAGTGGGCTCAGAATACTGAGGCAGAAAACACCTAAGGTGGAGAGTTCCAGGCAGCAGCAGAAAACTACACTCAATGTATGTTCTTTTCTCAAAAAACAATTCCTTGGGAAGGGAGTTTTCACTCTTTGTTCACAGGAAAAAATATCATGAAAGGGAGATCTTAGACTATAATTTATCAGTACTAGGAATCTGCTGGGTATGCGGTTGCGAAGCAGTAGTTCATATTTGTCATCCCCTAAGAAGCAAAGGGCACAATCCTGATTTGACCTCCTAAGGATACCTGGACCAGAATTCTGAGACATTGCAGCCATGGAGAAATTAGGCAACTTTGGTACAAAGGCGAGAATCAAGAGCAGAACTCCAACAGTTCTTTTCCTATTTTTCCTTCCCATAGCCAAAGCAGGATGCCTACGCAGCCCCCAAATAAAGCTCCCATCCCACACACCATTTCAAAATAGTACCTTTTCCAGCACCTTAGGAGTTTCCCTCCATATGTTCTGATCCTTTAATTTTCCCTCTACTGAAACTGATCCTGGGTGAGGGAGCCAATAGCCATGCTAATTGAACATCTTTTCAGGAATCTGCACCAGAACATTCTTTTTAATGATGAAATATTTTCTCATCTCTGAGCATATTAGAGGATTTTTCTCCCTAAAGTTTTCAAAACTGTTCCTTGAAATTTCTTAGGTGTCATTTTTTTTCCTATATGACTTTTCTCTTTCATGTTGGGAGATTCTCCTCAAACGTTGAGCATTCCTTGGCTATTAATTTATATACAAAAGGAATGAAAAATCTGATTCAAACATGAGTATACATCAGCTTCACTGAAGGACAATTAGGTAAACTGCTGGTTGTTTTAGTGTTGGACTCTCAAGTTGGAGTATTTTTTTCTCTGGAAAATTATAATTTCTACAAAAATGAACCTCCCTCCAAGCTCTTACTTAGGAGGTATTTGCCAACTTACAGGATTCTGGGAGCATGACAGGGAAAATAACATAGGGGGAGAGAACTACCACTACTTAGTATGAAGATTTTAAAGTTGCTAGATTTTAAACTACAAATCACAAGGATTTAAAGTCAGAATAGATTAGTGTTTCCTGACATTTTATATTTATTGGAACTGTTAAAAATGTCAAAGTTTGTCACAGCGCAGCTGGGAGAAAAGATTATATTAAATGTTTCCATAACCAGTCATAACTACTGGTATGAGATTTCTAGTGGAGAAGAGGGGTTCTGAAAAAGCTATGTATGAAAAATTCACATATACATGAAAATTAGATAATACTGGGCAAGGAACAGAGAGGAGAGAATGGGACAGAAATGGCTGCCTGGGTAAAACCTAGGGCTGGGCTGAGAGAGTAAGTAGGAGAGAAAAGTCAAAGAAATTTCATTCATAGTCATGAAGGGTAGGTGCCTAATCCAAAACACAGGGAAAGCTTGATGGCTACAACAAACTAATTAAGCCTAGAGATAACACTGATATGTCTGGAAGCACAAGTTGGTAAAGAATGTTACTCACTCAGAAAACAGGAATTACACTGATAAGAGCACTATAAGAAAGGTCAGTAACAGAAAACTAAGAACAATCTCTCATATACTCTTGGCATACTTAGATGTGACATAAAATGAGATGACAGGTACAGAGACCTGTTTTTTCTTTTTCTTTTTGAAAATTACTACAAATAATAATAGAAACAAATCAAACATTAAACAACACTTTTAGACTTCCCTGGTGGCACAGTGGTTAAGAATCCGCCTGCCAATGCAGGAGACATGAGTTCAATCCCTGGTCCAGGAAGATCCCACATGCCGCGGAGCAACTAAGCCCGTGTACCACAACTACTGAGCCTGCGCTCTAGAGTCCATGAGCCACGACTACTGAGCCCACACACCACAACTACTGAAGCCTGTGTGCCCTAGAGCCTGTGCACCGCAACTACTGAGCCCACGTGCCGCAACTACTGAAGCCCACGTGCTCCAGGGCCCGCGTGCCGCAACTACTGAGACTGCATGCTGCAATTACTGAAGCCTGTGTGCCTAGAGCCCGTCTCTGCAACAAGAGATACCACCGCAATGAGAAGCCTGCGCACCACAACAAAGAATAGCCCCCACTCACTGCAACTAGAGAAAGCCCGCGTGCAGCAACAAAGACCCAACACAGCCAAAAAACAAAAACAAAACAACAAAAAAATTTAAACAATACTTTCATCACCTAAATAATGACAATGGCTAAATTTTATTAAGCTTATTACATACCACGGACCATGTTATGCATCCTCTCAATTTTCAAATAACTTATCTTGTATGAACTCAACACTATGTAGTTTATCCTCATAACAATGTCATTTTAGCATGTAATAGATGGAGAAATCAAGGTTCAGTAAAGTTATCATATTTCACAAAACTAAGTAAATGGTTGAGCCCAAACTCAAATTCAGGTCCTATCTGAATCAAGAGCACGCTAAGACTCTGTGGGGGAGGTAGTACAAAATAGGGCCCACACCCCAAGGAGCTTCCAGTGGTGATAGAGACCAGATTTATACACATCAAAACCACAAACTTATTTTATACCGACGGCAAGATATAAACAGAGAAGCCCAGTGGAAAGGAAGATTCAGATTTAGACAAATTCATTCATTCAACAAATGTTTCTGGAGAGCCTGGTATGTCCCAGGCACTGGTATTGGCAAAGCAGATACAGCAGTATATTAACAAAATCCCTGCCTATGGAGAGCACAGTCCTAATATGTATGGGTGTATGTGTGGAGAGGAAATGGCAAGAAAAAAACATGTCAGGTGGTGGTAACTGCTTCACAGAAAAATAAAGAATTTTAGGGAGAATACAGATTTTCAAAGTTATATTTTGTATTGAGTAATCACTGCATATAAATTTAATCAGAGAAAGTTTAAAATGCCGAGATACCTAGGCAAACATCAACAAACAGAAAGATTTGAGGGTACTAGTAAAAAAAATTGGCAGTAGGTTGGTAACTCTTGATTTTGTGTATATTTGAAATTTTTCATAATAAAAAAACAAAATATTCCAGGAATTCCCTGGTGATCCAGTGGTTAGGATTCCGCACTTTCACTGCCGAGGGCCCAGGTTCAATCCCTGGTCGGGGAACTAAGATTCCACAAGCCATGCAGCACGGCCAAAAGAAAGGCAAAACATTTTTAGGAAAAAAAGATTCTGGCCCAATGTTATTACAAATAGATATACAGACATTTTCGTAGATGACTTAAATAATATTATATTTGTGGACACGTGTGAAGTGTTGGCCTTATTTCCAAAGTTTTACCAGTGAGGGCTTAATGTCATAGCTGATTCATATTAGATATAATTTTGTTTACAAAATTGAAAGTCAACATACATATATATAAATGTATAAATATGGGAATAATTTTCATTTAAAACTAAATGTTTTCCCTCCTAGACTGTATATTTCTTGAGAACATTGATAAATATCTTTGCATCTTTCTATTCCAAGTACATAACATGTGCTTATTAGCATCTAACACAATCTAATAAATGTCTAATAAATAGAAGCATATCAAAATGTTTAATACAGTTTATGCACTTTAACTTTGCTAAATGCTCTGAGGCATTGATTTTGGTTATATTTAAGAAATTTAAATAGACAATATGTAGAAACATGTTATATTTTAATTACATTTCACAAGATTTAAGATTCTTAACATTTTCTATCTATAGATGATGAAGAACTATTGACCTTAAAAGGTATGAATTTTTAAAACTAAGGAATCAGATTTTTTAAAGGTAAGACACAACATGCATACTCCTGTTCTTGCATATGAGGAAGGTAAAATATTGCTACTAGAAATTTCTCCCAAAGGAAAAATATGAGTAAAAATGCTACTACCATCCTGTGGTGAGCTCACTGACTGCCCTGCAAATCTTTCCCATCCAGTTATGATCCACTGGCAATTATGAGGCAAAACCTAAAAGCATTAACCACACAATTATCCTGCTACAAAAATGAGGAATGCCTTTTAACAATCTCTTCATTTGAACACTTGCTATTTTGTCTTAAGAGATTTTTTTCAATCCCTGCAAATGAAGTACAAGGATCACTTCACCTTGACGTGATTTCTCAGTTCAATTTTGGATATTTAAATACTTGACTTTTTTCAGCAAAATTAATTTATAAGGATAGATGGTTTCCTAAAGCCAAATGCCAAAATGAAATCACAAAGCTGTTTCTCAAGACAACTAAAGAAATAAAATGTATTAAAAGCTGAGACTATTTTGTGTACTGATAAAATGCAAAGAAGGAACTTAAATGACTCATGGCACCCTTAAATAACCTTCAAAAGACTGTACTCATACAAGACTACTGTCACAGAATACATTAAACGCTGACCCAAAGGTAATAGACATATTCTATTACCCTTTGGCATGCACCACTTTTCCAGTACTATTAAATCTGGTTTATTGGCATCAAAAGTTTTGACCAATAAAGGAGAAACACAACATGGTCTTTGCTAATTCCTTCCTGATATAAATTTGTGTTCAAACAAGTTGTTTGTTTGTTTTTTTAAATTGAGACTATTCATCTTATATTTAGGAAAATACATCTAACTTGGCCTTCACTTTAATAAATCAAGTTGTACTAATCTTATGTTCTTTGAATTAAAACAGTAATGAACACAGGTTAATAAAATCTATAATTACATATGCTAAGAGTACCTTCAGGCAATTTTATTTTAAATTGTGATTTTTTTTGTTTTTAAATCTTGTTCCCTAGCTAGGAAGTTCCACTCCTTCACAAAAAAGAACTGACCTAGAAAAATGGAGACACTACCTCACAGGGGATAAGGTCAGACACAGCAGTCTGACAAAGTGCCTCTGAATGTTGATATCAGAAACTGTCATTCTAGGTAGCTTCGACCTTGATAATGAAATCTGTAACATAACCAACCTGGACACAATATTCAAAACAGGTGATAATCTAGAGTGGGAACAATGCAATGCAAGAAGGATCTTTGTACTGTATAAAGCTAAATATTCCACTTAATATTCAGTTAAAAGGAAACTGGATTCCAATTACAATTCTTCTTAAAAGCTGGCATTTTCACTGTGATATGCAATTTGAACCATTACACTTGTTTTTTAAGAGTTCCAACAGAAATATCAAAAACCATCTTAACATATTTATTAATCATAGAAGGGTGAAATAAAATCTAGGCATCTGGGTTTATGTAACTATGTACTTAACCAAGTTACAGGGTGCTGTATTATGGCTTTCAACTTCATTTTTAAGATCTGATAAGACACTATGCTATTGTACATATGTCTCTAAAATTTTTAAATCTTAGTTATGTTTAATTTGGTTATATTTCAAACCTCACCTAGGAATTTAAGAGTTCTGAATTATTGTTCTTCCCAGATAAGAAATCTGGAGGAAAGAACAAGTTTCCTGGGGGAGAGAAGAGTAGAAGCATGTTAGGAAGACAGAGAGCAAGCTTTGGAATAATGTGCCTCTGAAACTAGGAAATAAGTCTTGAGAAAGCTGGAAAGAATGTCCAAGGTTTTTAAGAGGCTTTCTTTTAATTATCCATATATTTATGGATAAATGGATATCCTAATAAATAAGGAGATAAAGAGTCAAGGACTAAATCCTGTGTAATGTGCTATATAAAATAAAGTAAAGAAAGCAATATTATTTTCAAAACTACATACCCAGGTTTCAGTACTAATCATACATTATTTAATTTTCCATTGGTTTCCACATCTCCATCCCGAGAGCTATTTCCTGGGATACCTTAATAAAATCTAAGGCACGGGTAAAGAAGAAGAAGAATGAAAAATTCGATCTGAAAATGTTTAGAATACAAAGGACAACTATTATAAAGGTTCTCAACACTCACCATATGTTTCAATGCCATCCTCAAGGTGTTATCATGGCTCCTTGGTTTCACACAAATCGTGTATTAGGAGAACTTGAGAACCCCACGCAAGAAGAATATCAGAACAGAAGAATGCAAATAAAGAGGATCTTGGCCAGGAAAAGCTAAATTCTAATTAGCGTCCACTGCATTAGACCCTAACCCTCTCAATTTCCAAATGCTTCACAGTAAGATGCTTTGTAAAGTCAGAAATCCACCCTTGCTCTTTATAGCAATCCCCTTATAGTGGCAATACTGTTCCCTGAGGTGTCTTCATGTGGATTCCCTCATTCTTCATAGCCACATAAGGAACAACAACCAGATGGGCCAGGCACATGTGCCTTATTCTCCCAGAAGGAAGGTACACTTAGTGACATTCTGTAGGTCTTATTAGCAGACTAAGGGAACACTTCACATTTACAAAGTATCTGATAATCTGAAAAAACAAAATAAACAAAAAAACCCTCCACATTCATTATCTTACTTACTCATAGCAACTTGAAGATAAAATTGGGACAAGTAAAACAGAAACGTTTATAAACTCGTAAGGTTTATAAAAGATGGCTGAGACTAAAATCCATGTTAGCTAACAACTAATGTTCTTTCTATAAGGCAAAAATTCAAGACCAAAAATAACAACAACAGAAATACTATTTCTGAAGAGTTTACCTGGAGCTCTTCAGAACAGATCTGAATATGATCTGGATTTCAAGCTTTTTTTTTAAAATTTATTTATTTATTTATTTATGGCTGTGTTGGGTCTTCGTTTCTGTGCGAGGGCTTTCTCCAGTTGCGGCAAGCGGGGGCCACTCTTCATCGCGATGCGCGGGCCTCTCACTATCGTGGCCTCTCTTGTTGCGGAGCACAGGCTCCAGACGCGCAGGCTCAGTAATTGTGGCTCACGGGCCCAGTTGCTCCGCGGCATGTGGGATCCTCCCAGACCAGGGCTCAAACCCGTGTCCCCTGCATTGGCAGGCAGATTCCCAACCACTGCGCCACCAGGGAAGCCCTCAAGTTTTTTTTTTTTTAAGGTTATTCAAATAATTTTAAGTATGTACCACCAAGAGAGACCCAGATGGAGTGACACCATTTAGTGAAGCTCAATGGCTGACTACACATGCTACATGGACTGAACAGACTTCAAAACTTTGAAGAGTCAAATATCTTTCGACTTTCCAGCTTTTTATTTATTTACTTTTATTTATTTATTTTTTTGGCTGCGTTGGGTCTTCGTTGCTGCACTCAGGCTTTCTCTAGCTGCAGAGAGCACAGGCTACTCTTCGTTGTGGTGCGTGGGCTTCTCATTGCGGTGCCTTCTCTTGTTGCAGAGTACGGGCTCTAGGTGTGTGGGCTTCAGGAGTTGCGGCACGCGGGCCCAGTAGTTGCAGCATGCGGGTTCTAGGGCAAGTGGGCTTCAGTAGTTGTGGCACTCGGGCTGAGTAGTTGTGGCTCGCGAGCTCTAGAGCGCAGGCTCAGTAGGTGTGGTGCACAGCCTTAGTTGCTCCGCGGCATGTGGGGGGATCTGCCCGGACCAGGGACTGAACCTGGGTCCCCTGAACTGGCAGGTGGATTCTTAACCACTGCCCCATCAGGGAAGTCCCCATCTTTTTATTAAGCTTAATCCTCTATATTTTGAAGTAGTTATTTTTTACATACTGAAGATTTGAGAATGGGCAAATGTATTTCCTTCATCTCAATAGAGTCTCCTTGCTTAAAGGAAAAAAGCAAATGTAAAAGAACAAAAAACTAGTCTATACTTTCATTATTAGTCTCTGATCAGTTACATAAATTACTTTAATGACTGCCTAATAAATCTAGCCAGCCCGACAGGAATAGGATGGTACTGTATATACCGAAGGAAAAGAATAAAATGGAAGACTCACTAAAACATAATGCACTCAATATCTGTTATTCTTTTAACTCCCCAGTTTACGCAATTCTTATATTTGGGGAAACCCCTAGCTTCCACGCATCTCTCACTTACAGAAATTGTAAAATGCAGATACATTTCCAGACTCCTTAGCAGCTGAGTGCTATCAATCAGACAAATCTGTCCCAGAATTTGAATCTGAAGCCAGTAGGAAGAAGGAAGGGACAAGTGAACTCGATGCTGAAAAGTGTGCTGGTATTAGGAGCATCTTTATCTGCTTTCCAGAGGCAGTGATGTTGCAAAATCAGAAGGGTGCCCATGTAATTTACTGTCCAAATTAGGACACTTCTGAGAGTGAAATGAACTATTAATAATTACCAAGGAAAACCAAGATATATGGCTACTGTAAGCATCAATGGTATTGCTATAGTGACTCTGTCTAACACAGAACCATTCTTGTGGTTTGATTTTGCATGCTATACTGATTCTTGCATAGCCTCCAAGAATGGTTCTCATGTCTTGCTGGGGATCCTGTGTGCCTAAGTTCTTTATTCAAGTGCGTTTTCTGCTTAAAACTGCCTTAGTTGGTCTTAGTTGGTTTCATTATTGTAACAAAGAACCCTGGTAAGAAGATCTACAATGAACAGGTGCTTATTTGGTACACAGAAGAAAATTAAATTTAGTTGCTTAAAGTTCTGCTTGCTATTCAAAACCTCTAAAGTAAACACATAAAATTTATCCACCATATTTTCCAGTTCCCTCGTATTTCAAGAAGATGAACTATTTTCTCTACTATATGTTTCTACTTTAGCATAGGAGAATACCATTATTGTCTGTTTGTCTGAGAAAACTGTTACATTTATAGCTAAAGATACAGTGGTCAAATGAAAAGATTTGTCTTTTTTGCAACAAGCTGGAATAAGGGGAAAGGACAGCTAATTAGGCCTCATCCTCTGCTACCACTCCAATACTTCCATTCTTAACTTCTTCCTCTTGGAAGTTGGGTCAAGAGCTCCTACCATATGCTTTCAGTCTGTCTGAATAGTACACCAAGCACAGTGGTGCTGGGGATTCCACTGTAACTTATTTTACACATCTCTGTCAGGCCCATAGTATCATCCCTCCTGTTATTTTGGTTCATTTCTCTAGGGCGAGGGAAAAAAACCAAAAAACAAACAAACAAACAAAACCCCCAAGTGCTTTCTGGAGGCACTTTGGTAGGGACATACTTCAGCCCCCAACCACACCCACGGAAGGGAGGGAGGGAGAAGTCACATAAATCTAGTATGTGTATGTCCTAATTTGTATAGGAGCTTTAAATGAGTAATTCTTAAAATAAATGGGTAAGAGAAGCTACTAAGAGAAACTCCTACCCTAATGTTCTGAAGAGAAAGGTCCGTCTGGGCATATTTAACTACTGTGATTTTGGCACCCTCTTTGCCTGTTCTAAAATCCCTAAGAATAATTACCCTACACCTATGATAACTTTCTCATGCAAGAAGAACAACAAAGCAGAGGAGTGCACAGGAAAGATAAGAGGAGGATAGTTTCCTAATTTCTTTAATGAGGCAGTTGAATTTAAACTTTTTCAGGTCCCCTTTTAAACTCTCCATTTAGTCATTTCACATTACAAGAAACTAAATTTTATAATTTAAAAATGCTTGTAATCTTTGAAATAATGATAAAACAGAGTTTACTTAAGAATACACATAACGGCTTTCTTGAAAATTCAAATATATAAGATGTAAAGTTATAATGTTATTAATAAATTGTTTTTCTATTAATGCTCATAAGCATACCAGTACCCACCATACTACACAATATCAATCCACTTTATGTAACATCAGACTTAAAAATCACATGAAGAAGAACAATGAGAGTTAGAAGGCCTTGGTTTTATCTCTAACTGTGCTACTCACATTAGCATTGTAACTTCGAACATATCAATCACATAATCTCTAACAGCCTGTACAGTAAAAAAAAAAAATTTGCAAAAAATGATGACATTGGACATTCTTGTCTTGTTCCCAGTGTCAGTGAAAAAAGCATTCACTATTTCACTATTAAATATGTTAACAGCTGAAGATTTTGTGTAAATACTCTTTATCAGAATAAGAAAGTTCCCTTTATTCCTGAGTTGCTAAATTTTTTTAAAAAATCATACATAGGCATTGAGTTTTAAGAAAAAAATTTTCTATTTCTACTGATTAGTTTTTCTCCATTCTTCTGTTAATTACACTAGTTTTTCAAATGTTAAGCCAGCTTTGAATTCCTGAAATAAACCCATCTGTACATGTTGCATTATATTTTTTAATATATCACTGGATTCTATTAGCTAATGTTCTTTTCATAGTTTTTGCATCCATGTGCATGCCATATATTGGTCTGCAATTTTCCTTTCCTATAACAGCCTACTCAGGTTTTGTTATCAGTGTGATGCTGGCTCATAAAAGGAGTTGGAAAGGATTTTTCCAGTTTTTCCATTCTCATAAGGGTTTATGATATTTCTTCTTAAACATGTAGGAAAATTCACCCATATAGCCAGCTGGGTCTGAATTATCAAATGCAAAGTTTTGTGAGCTAAATTTCTTCATAAAGGAGTATTCAAATTTTCTACTTTAATTTTGTATGTACTTTATTAATATCTGATTTTAAAGAAATTTTATCCACTTCACTTAAATTTTCAAATACATTGTCATTAAGTTGTACATAATAGCCTGCTAATGCCTTCTGAATATCTGCCTTGTCTATAGCACCAACCAATTTGGGGCCTTTATATTTTTTATTTTGTATATTTGTTTCCTGTTTTACTTCTATTTTTATTATATCCTTCATTCTACATTCATTGGGCTTATTAATCTGCTGTTTGTTTTTCAAGCATCTTGCAACAGAAAGTGGTTTTCAACTTTCTTTCCCAATATATATATTGAGAGCTATAATTTCCCCCTAAGATTGCTTTAATTATCTACCACTTGTGAAATATATTTTCATTTTACTCACTTCGAAGTATTTTCTAAGGTAAATTGTGATTTCTTATTTGAACCAGAGATTATTGTAAAATGTGTCACTCAATTTTAAAATATTTGGGGGATTTTCCAGTCATCTCCTATACCAATTTCTAGTTTAATTTCACTGTGACCGTAAAACTTACTCTGTATTAATTTAATTCTTTAAGATTTGTGAGATAATTTGTAAGATCTGCTTCATGGTCCAACATATGAACTACCTTCCTAAGTGACAATAATGTATATTCTACATTTTGGGGGGGTAGGGTAGAGAATATTCTATGTATTTTAAGTAGGTCAAGTTAATTAAAAAAGGTCTTCAATGACTATATTATTACTCTTTTTTGTCCCTTTACACCATCAGTTTATGGAAGTGAAGTTAAAGTGACGATGGATTTCTATCTATATCTTTTTAGTTTTTTATAATTCTGCATTAACTGCTTTGAAGCTAATCTTAATGCATACAAATTTAGTGTTGTTATATCTTATTAAATTGACCATTTTATCATTATACAATATTTCTCTAAATCTCTAGTAATAATTCTTGAGTATATGTATAATATCCATAAAGTTAAATCAACTTTATTTTAGCGAAGACTTCACGTAGTTTACCTTTTTCCATTTTATTATTTTCAAACTTTTTTATATTTAGAGTATGCCTCTTATAAACACCATATAGTTGGGTTTTGTTTTTTATTTAGTCTGCCTATCACTGACTTTTAATTGAATTACTCAGTCCATTTCAAGTTAATGCAATGACTGGTATATATAGATGGGTTTAGGTCTACCATCTGATTATTTGTGATCTATTTATTGCATCTGCTCTGTTTCTTTACTTCTTTTCAAATGCATTTTGGATTAATCAAATTTTATTATTCCATTTTTCTACTTTATTCAATTTTTAGTTATACATTTCAAAGTAATTATTTTGGTGGTTACTCTACAGATTACAATAAAATTCCTTAATAATTATTACCTACTTTAATAGGCACATTTTAATAATTTCACAAATAATAGAACTTTACAGCAGTTTAATTCTATTATCCTAACCTGTTACCTATTGTGCTATCATTGTCATATATTTTATTTGTGTAATTTAAACTCTATAGACCACAGTAAATATTGTTTTTAAAATGTAATATTTAAAAATTTACTTATATTTAATATTTTTTTAAACATTTTTTTTTAATTTATTTATTTATTTTTGGCTGTGTTGGGTCTTTGTTTCTGTGCGAGGGCTTTCTCCAGTTGCGGTGAGTGGGGGCCACTCTTCATCGCGGTGCGCGGGCCTCTCACTATCGCGGCCTCTCTTGTTGCGGAGCACAGGCTCCAGACGCGCAGGCTCAGTAGTTGTGGCTCACGGGCCCAGTTGCTCCGCGGCATGTGGGATCTTCCCAGACCAGGGCTCGAACCCGTGTCCCCTGCATTGGCAGGCGGATTCTCAACCACTGCGCCACCAGTGGGAATATCAGGGAAGCCCTAATATTTTTATTTACCTAAAATTTATATTTTATAAAATATATTTACCTACAACTCCTCTGGCATTCTTCATTCCTTCCTGTGCTTATCTGCTTTTATCCGCTTTCATTTCTTCAGCCTAAAGCCCTTACTTGATTGGTTCTCTCAGTGGCAGATCTGTTTTACTATATCTGAAATTTATTTACTTTGCTTCATTTCTGAAGGTATTTTCACTGGATATACAATTCTTTACTGGCAATATTTTTCTTTTAGTACATTAAAGCTATCATTCCATTTCCTCTGAGCCTTCATAGTTTGTTGAAAATCAGCTCTAATCTAATTGTTGCATTGTTTTGTACCCAGGTTCAGTATTCTTTCAATTACTCCTTTTTGGGGTTTTTCTTAAAGAATTTAAATCACAACCATGTTCATGCAGAATTTTGTAATGACTTTATATGAACTATATATATGGTCCAAACACTTTAAGTAAAGGTTTCATATTAAAGTCCCAATTGGAAAAAACAAATACTGATTCAATTCAGAAGTATCAAAGAATTCCCAAAGATAAATATCCAAGAAAAATGAGCAGCTACCAATTTTATTAAAACACCCAAAAACATAATAAAACAAAGCATCATAAGTGAATCTCAACACACACACACAGACACAGACACACACAGCATCAGAATTTAAATGGCAAAGAGTTAAGAAAATTTTAGACTCAAAATATAAAACAGGCAGGGACTTCCTGGTGGCGTGATCATGGCCAAGAATTTAGCGTAAGTGTTCTTAAAACACTAAGCCTTAGATGTGGAAAAACCAACCAATT
Organism: Balaenoptera borealis; assembly: GCF_965194805.1. Lineage (NCBI taxonomy): Eukaryota > Metazoa > Chordata > Mammalia > Artiodactyla > Balaenopteridae > Balaenoptera > Balaenoptera borealis. The sequence goes on along the minus strand of NC_138874.1, from coordinate 618,833 downwards.
TTAAACATAATGGATAAAACAAAATCCAATCTGAAATATAACACAGTGAAACTGAATAAATGTTTAGAAAAATTAAAGAGGAGTTCATAAAAACATCCAGAAAGAAAATAAAGAAAAACCATCTAGCTGCAACCTTAAGTTCAGTTGAGTGACATCCCCTATGTGCTAATAGAAAAATAATCATCAACCTAGAATTCTAAAAACAGTAATCTGTGAAAATGAGATGAAATAAAGAAACAGTAAAACAATAAAAACTGATGATTTTCCTCACAAAAGTCACTAAAGGAAATTCTAAAGAATAACTGGCTGGAATATGGAAAATTATTTCAAATAGGAAGTGAAAATTACCAAAAGGAATACTGGGACACAGTCAATGGAAAATGTGGAATTAAATCTAAAACAGACTGCCCAAATAAGAAGGAAAAATAATGAAACAAGAACAACAAAAGGAGGGGGAAGAAAATCAATCCGAAAGAGGGCAAAAGATAAAGCTGAAAACTGAAAATGTAGAATGAAAAAGATGTTAGAAATAACTTCAGTAACAATTCTAACCTTGTTCAAATGATAATAAGAAACTGACATTAAAACAAGGAGAACTTGATAATCAATTCACAATCATAGTACAAGACTGCAATATATCATTTTTAAAAATTGATGAACCAAATAGACCATAGAATGCCTGTTGGGATAAAGATTAGAACAAGAGAATTGATGAGCTGGATTTAATGGGTGTATGTAAGATACTGTGCCTAATTATAAAAATACACATTTTATCCCCAAGAATACATAAAACATTTATAAAACCTGACCAGATGCTAAGGCCTCGACAAGTTTTGAAATACTTATATTTCAATGTACTTATCGATATTATAAAGGCCATTTCCTCTGACCATAATAACATTAATTTAGTAGTCAGCAAAAGTTTAACTAAAGAATGCATACATAAAAAATTTTAAGAACTCATTTCTATTTGTATTCATGGATCAAAGAAAAATTGTAATGAAATTCAAAAAATATTTTACACTAATAATGAAAATATATACCAAACTTCTGGGCATCGATTCAAGCATTACTTAGAGTGAAATTCAGAAACACCACAAATCAATAAGCTCAACATTCAATGTAAGATCCAAGAACAAAGAAAATAATAAACTCATGTTAAGGAAAGAAATAGGGACTTCCTTGGTGGCGCAGTGGTTAAGAATCCGCCTGCCAATGCACAGGACACTGACTCGAGCCCTGGTCTGGAAAGATCCCACATGCTGTGGAACAACTAAGCCCATGTGCCACAATACTGAGCCTGTGCTCCAGAGCCCGCGAGCCACAACTACTGAGCCCACGTGCCACAACTACTGAAGCCTGCGTGCCTAGAGACTGTGCTCTGCAACAAGAGAAGCCACCACAGTAAGAAGCCCATGCACTGCAATGAAGAGTAGCCCCCGCTCGCCGCAACTAGAGAAAGCCCGCGCACAGCAACGAAGACTCGATGCAGCCAAAATTAAACAAATAAATATTTACAAAAAAGAAAAATAACAAAACATTAAAAACAAAATGAAAGAGGAAAAAAATTACAATGGAGAGCATAAAAAAAGGCAAAAAGTTGGTTCTTTAGAAAGACTAATAACACTGACAAACCTCTGACAAAGTAAATTGGCGGGGGAGAGGGAGAAGTCACATGAACAACATTTTGAAATAAAATGCCTATTACAGGCTTTAGGTCTTAAAAACATTCAAAGGAAAAAAGAATTTTATTAACAATCCGAAGCAAACACATTTTAAAAATAGATAAAATGAACTCATCTCTAGAGAAACACCACTTACCAAAGACAAAATGAAAACTTCATATTCCCACCTGTTAAAAATAATTGAATTAGTGGGTAATCATCTGCCCCCAAAGAAGACACCAGACTTAAAGAAGCTTTATAGTTAAGTTCTACCACACTTTCAAGAAACTCAATTCCAATCTTAAAAACACCATCCAGGAGGGGCTGGAGAAGATGGCGGAAGAGTAAGACGCGGAGATCACCTTCCTTCCCACAGATACAGCAGAAATACATCTACACGTGGAACTGCTCCTACAGAACACCCACTGAACGCTGGCAGAAAACGTCAGACCTCCCAAAAGGCAAGGAACTCCCCACGTACTTGGGTAGGGCAAAAGAAAAAAAGAAATAACAGAGACAAAAGAATAGGGACGGGACCTGCACCAGTGTGGGAGGGAGCTGTGAAGGAGGAAAGGTTTCCACGCACTAGGAAGCCCCTTCGCGGGCGGAGACTGCGGGTGGCAGAGGGGGGAAGCTTCGGAGCCACGGAGGAGAGCGCAGCCACCGGGGTGCAGAGGGCAAAGGGGAGAGATTCCCGCACAGAGGCTCGGCGCCGAGCAGCACTCACCAGCCCAAGAGGCTTGTCTGCTCACCCGCCGGGGCGGGCGGGGCTGGGAGCTGAGGCTCGGGCTTCGGTTGGATCGCAGGGAGAGGACTGCGGTTGGCGGCATGAACACAGCCTGAAGGGGTTAGTGCACCACAGCTAGCCGGGAGGGAGTCCGGGAAAAAGTCTGCAGCTGCCGAAGAGGCAAGAGACTTTTTCTTCCCTCTTTGTTTCCTGGTGCACGAGGAGAGGGGATTCAGAGCGCCACCTAAACGAGCTCCAGAGACGGGTGCGAGCCGCGGCTATCAGCGCGGATCCCACAGCAACAGGGGCGCAGAGGAAAAAACGGAGAGATTCCCGCACAGAGGCTCGGCGCCGAGCAGCACTCAGCAGCCCGAGAGGCTTGTCTGCTCACACGCCGGGGCGGGCGGGGCTGGGAGCTGAGGCTCGGGCTTCGGTTGGATCGCAGGGAGAGGACTGGGGTTGGCGGCATGAACACAGCCTGAAGGGGTTAGCGCACCACAGTTGGCTGGGAGGGAGACCAGGAAAAAGTCTGCAGCTGCCGAAGAGGCAAGAGACTTTTTCTTGCCTCTTTGTTTCGTGGCGCACAAGGAGAGGGGATTCAGAGCGCCGCCTAAACGAACTCCAGAGACGGGCGCGAGCCGCGGCGATCAGCGCGGGCCCCAGAGACGGGCATGAGACGCTAAGGCTGCTGCTGCCGCCACCAAGAAGCCTGTGTGTGAGCACAGGTCACTCTCCACACCGCCCCTCCCGGGAGCCTGCACAGCCCGCCACTGCCAGGGTCCCGTGATCCGGGAAAACTTCCCCGGGAGAACACACGGCGTGCCTCAGACTGGTGCAACATCACGCCGGCCTCTGCCGCTGCAGGCTCGCCCCGCCCCCTCTGTACCCCTCCCTCCCCCTGTCCTGAGTGAGCCAGAGCCCCCGAAGCAGCTGCTCCTTTAACCCCGTTCTGTCTGGGTGGGGAACAGACGCCCTCAGGCGACCTACATGCAGAGGCGGGTGGAAATCCAAAGCTGAACCCCGGGAGCTGTGTGAACAAAGAAGAGAAAGGGAAATCTCTCCCAGCAGCCTCAGAAGCAGCGGATTAAAACTCCACAAACAACTTGATGTGCCTGCATCTGCTGAATACCTGAATAGACATAAACCATCCCAAATTCAGGAGGTGGACTTTGGGAGCAGGATATATTAATTTTTCCCCTTTTCCTTTTTTTGTGAGTGTATATGTATATGCTTCTGGGTGAGATTTTGTCTGTATAGCTTTGCTTTATAATAGTTTTATTTTATTTCACTATATTATATCCTCTTTCTTTCTATTTTTTCTCCCTTTTACTCTGAGCCGTGTGGATGAAAGGCTCTTGGTGCTCCAGCCAGGCATCAGGGCCGTGCCTCTGAGGTGGGAGAGCCAACTTCAGGACACTGGTCCACAAGAGACCTCCCAGCTCCATGTAATACCAAATGGCAAAAATCTCTCAGAGATCTCCATCTCAACATCAAGACCCAGCTTCACTCAACGACCAGCAAGCTACAGTGCTGGACACTCTATGCCAAACAACTAGCAAGACAGGAACACAGCCCCATCCATTAGCAGAGAGGCTGCCTAAAGTCATAATAAGGCCACAGACACCCCAAAATACACCACCAGAGGTGGACGTGCCCACCAGAAAGACAAGATCCAGCCTCATCCACCAGAACTCAGGCACTAGTTCCCTCCACCAGGAAGCCTACACAACCCACTGAACAAACCTTAGCCACTGGGGACAGATACCAAAAACAACGGGAACTACGAACCTGCAGCCTGCGAAAAGGAGACCCCAAACACAGTAAGATAAGCAAAATGAGACGACAGAAAAACACACAGCAGATGAAGGAGCAGGGTCAAAACACACCAGACCTAACAAATGAAGAGGAAATAGGTAGTCTACCTGAAAAAGAATTCAGAATAATGATAGTAAGGATGATCCGAAATCTTGGAAATAGAATAGACAAAATGCAAGAAACATTTAACAAGGACGTAGAAGAACTAAAGAGGAACCAAGCAACGATGAAAAACACAATAAATGAAGTTAAAAATACTCTAGATGGGATCAATAGCAGAATAACTGAGCCAGAAGAAAGGATAAGTGACCTGGAAGATAAAATGGTGGAAATAACTACTGCAGAGCAGGATAAAGAAAAAAGAATGAAAAGAACTGAGGACAGTCTCAGAGACCTCTGGGACAACATTAAACGCACCAACATTCGAATTATAGGGGTCCCAGAAAAAGAAGAGAAAAAGAAAGGGACTGAGAAAATATTTGAAGAGATTATAGTTGAAAACTTCCCTAATATGGGAAAGGAAATAGTTAATCAAGTCCTGGAAGCACAGAGAGTCCCATACAGGATAAACCCAAGGAGAAACACGCCAAGACACATATTAATCAAACTATCAAAAATTAAATATAAAGAAAACATATTAAAAGCAGCAAGGGAAAAACAACAAATAACACACAAGGGAATTCCCATAAGGTTAACATCTGATCTTTCAGCAGAAACTCTGCAAGCCAGAAGGGAGTGGCAGGATATACTTAAAGTGATGAAGGAGAAAAACCTACAACCAAGGTTACTCTACCCAGCAAGGATCTCATTCAGATGTGATGGAGAAATTAAAACCTTTACAGACAAGCAAAAGCTGAGAGAGTTCAGCACCACCAAACCAGCTTTACAACAAATGCTAAAGGAACTTCTCTAGGCAAGAAACACAAGAGAAGGAAAACACCTACAATAACAAACCCAAAACATTTAAGAAAATGGGAATAGGAACATACATATCGATAATTACCTTGAATGTAAATGGATTAAATGCTCCCACCAGAAGACACAGACTGGCAGAATGGATACAAAAACAAGACCCATATATATGCTGTCTACAAGAGACCCACTTCAGACCTAGAGACACATACAGACTGAAAGTGAGGGGATGGAAAAAGATATTCCATGCAAATGGAAATCAAAAGAAAGCTGGAGTAGCAATTCTCATATCAGACAAAATAGACTTTAAAATAAAGACTATTACAAGAGACAAAGAAGGACACTATATAATGATCAAGGGATCGATCCAAGAGGAAGGTATAACAATTGTAAATATTTATGCACCCAACATAGGAGCACCTCAATACATAAGGCAAATACTAACAGCCATAAAAGGGGAAATCGACAGCAGCACAATCATAGTAGGGGACTTAAACACCCCACTTTCACCAATGGACAGATCATCCAAAATGAAAATAAATAAGGAAACACAAGCTTTAAATGATACATTAAACAAGATGGACTTAATTGATATTTATAGAACATTCCACCCAAAAACAACAGAATACACATTTTTCTCAAGTGCTCATGGAACATTCTCCAGGATAGATCATATCTTGGGTCACAAATCAAGCCTTGGTAAATTTAAGAAAATTGAAATCGTATCAAGTATCTTTTCCGACCACAACGCTATGAGACTAGATATCAATTACAGGAAAAGATCTGTAAAAAATACAAACACATGGAGGCTACACAATACACTACTTAATAACGAAGTGATCACTGAAGAAATGAAAGGGGAAATCAAAAAATACCTAGAAACAAATGACAATGGAGACACGACGACCCAAAACCTATGGGACGCAGCAAAAGCAGTGCTAAGAGGGAAGTTTATAGCAATACAAGCCTACCTCAAGAAACAGGAAACATCTCGAATAAACAACCTAACCTTGCACCTAAAGCAATTAGAGAAAGAAGAACAAAAAAACCCCAAAGCTAGCAGAAGGAAAGAAATCATAAAGATCAGGTCAGAAATAAATGAAAAAGAAATGAAGGAAACAATAGCAAAAATCAATGAAACTAAAAGCTGGTTCTTTGAGAAGATAAATAAAATTGATAAACCATTAGCCAGACTCATCAAGAGAAAAAGGGAGAAGACTCAAATCAGTAGAATTAGAAATGAAAAAGGAGAAGTAACCACTGACACTGCAGAAATACAAAAGATCATGAGAGATTACTACAAGCAACTCTATGCCAATAAAATGGACAACCTGGAAGAAATGGACAGATTCTTAGAAATGCACAACCTGCCAAGACTGAACCAGGAAGAAATAGAAAATATGAACAGACCAATCACAAGCACTGAAATTGAAACTGTGATTAAAAACCTTCCAACAAACAAAAGCCCAGGACCAGATGGCTTCACAGGCGAATTCTATCAAACATTTAGAGAAGAGCTAACACCTATCCTTCTCAAACTCTTCCAAAATATTGCAGAGGGAGGAACACTCCCCAACTCATTCTACGAGGCCACCATCACCCTGATACCAAAACCAGACAAAGATGTCACAAAGAAAGAAAACTACAGGCCAATATCACTGATGAACATAGATGCAAAAATTCTCAACAAAATACTAGCAAACAGAATCCAACAGCACATTAAAAGGATTATACATCATGATCAAGTGGGGTTTATCCCAGGAATGCAAGGATTCTTCAATATACGCAAATCAATCAATGTGATACACCATATTAACAAACTGAAGGAGAAAAACCATATGATCATCTCAATAGATGCAGAGAAAGCTTTCGACAAAATTCAACACCCATGTATGATAAAAGCCCTGCAGAAAGTAGGCATAGAGGGAACTTTCCTCAACATAATAAAGGCCATATATGACAAACCCACAGCCAACATTGTCCTCAATGGTGAAAAACTGAAACCATTTCCACTAAGATCAGGAACAAGACAAGGTTGCCCCCTCTCACCACTATTATTCAGCATAGTTTTGGAAGTGTTAGCCACAGCAATCAGAGAAGAAAAAGAAATAAAAGGAATCCAAATCGGAAAAGAAGAAGTAAAGCTGTCACTGTTTGCAGATGACATGATACTATACATAGAGAATCCTAAAGATGCTACCAGAAAACTCCTAGAGCTAATCAATGAATTTGGTAAAGTAGCAGGATACAAAATTAATGCACAGAAATCGCTTGCATTTCTATACACTAATGACGAAAAATCTGAAAGTGAAATTAAGAAAACACTCCCGTTTACCATTGCAACAAAAAGAATAAAATATCTAGGAATAAACCTACCTAAGGAGACAAAAGACCTGTATGCAGAAAATTATAAGACACTGATGAAAGAAATTAAAGATGATACAAATAGATGGAGAGATATACCATGTTCTTGGATTGGAAGAATCAACATTGTGAAAATGACTCTACTACCCAAAGCAATCTACAGATTCAATGCAATCCCTATCAAACTACCACTGGCATTTTTCACAGAACTAGAACAAAAAATTTCACAATTTGTATGGAAACACAAAAGACCCCAAATAGCCAAAGCAATCTTGAGAACGAAAAATGGAGCTGGGGGAATCAGGCTCCCTGACTTCAGACTATATTACAAAGCTACAGTAATCAAGACAGTTTGGTACTGGCACAAAAACAGAAATATAGATCAATGGAACAGGATAGAAAGCCCAGAGATAAACCCACACACATATGGTCACCTTATCTTTGATAAAGGAGGCAAGCATATACAGTGGAGAAAAGACAGCCTCTTCAATAAGTGGTGCTGGGAAAATTGGACAGGTACATGTAAAAGTATGAAATTAGAACACTCCCTGACACCATACACAAAAATAAACTCAAAATGGATTAAAGACCTAAGTGTAAGGCCAGACACTATCAAACTTTTAGAGGGAAACATAGGCAGAACACTCTATGACATACATCACAGCAAGATTCTTTTTGACCCAGCTCCTAGAGAAATGGAAATAAGAACACAAATAAACAAATGGGACCTAATGAAACTTAAAAGCTTTTGCACAGCAAAGGAAACCATAAACAAGACCAAAAGACAACCATCAGAATGGGAGAAAATATTTGCAAAAGAAGCAACTGACAAAGGATTAATCTCCAAGATTTACAAGCAGCTCATGCAGCTCAATAACAAAAAAACGAACAACCCAATCCAAAAATGGGCAGAAGACTTAAATAGACATTTCTCCAAAGAAGATATACAGATTGCCAACAGACACATGAAAGAGTGCTCAACATCCTTAATCATTAGAGAAATGCAAATCAAAACTACAATGAGATATCATCTCACACCAGTCAGAACGGCCATTATCAAAAAATCTAGAAACAATAAATGCTGGAGAGGGTGTGGAGGAAAGGGAACACTCTTGCACTGTTGGTGGGAATGTAAATTGATACAGACACTATGGAGAACAGTATGGCGGTTCCTTAAAAAACTAAAAATAGAACTACCATACGAGCCAGCAATCCCACTACTGGGCATATACCCTGAGAAAACCATAGTTCAAAAAGAGTCATGTACCAAAATGTTCATTGCAGCTCTATTTACAATAGCCAGGACATGGAAGCAACCTAAATGTCCATCATCGGATGAATGGATAAAGAAGATGTGGCACATATATACAATGGAATATTACTCAGCCATAAAAAGAAATGAAATGGAGGTATTTGTAGTGAGGTGGATGGAGTTAGAGTCTGTCATACAGAGTGAAGTAAGTCAGAAAGAGAAAAACAAATACAGTATGCTAACACATATATACGGAATCTAAGGGAAAAAAAAAAAGCCATGAAGAACCTAGTGGCAAGACGGGAATAAAGACACAGACCTACTAGAGAATGGACTTGAGGATATGGGGAGGGGGAGGGGTGAGATGGGACAGGGTGAGAGAGTGTCATGGACATATATACACTACCAAATGTAAAATAGATAGCTAGTGGGAAGCAGCCACATTGCACAGGGAGATCAGCTCGGTGCTTTGTGACCACCTAGAGGGGTGGGATGGGGAGGGTGGGTGGAGGGAGATGCAAGAGGGAAGAGATATGGGAACATACGTATATGTATAACTGATTCACTTTGTTATAAAGCAGAAACTAACACACCATTGTAAAGCAATTATACTTCAATAAAGATGTTTAAAAAAAAAAAAAATACCATCCAGAATAAAAGGAGAGAATATCTCATAGCTTATCTTAAAAGTTCTGCATAACCTTCAGACAAAAAGAAAATAATGTATAACAAAAAAATCACAGGCCAGTCACACTCAGGAATACAGCTGTAAAAAATCCTGAAAAAAGTTATCTGCAATCCAAGGTTAGCAATATATAAAAGATACAAATACTTCAGAACTAATTTGGTTTAACTAAAAAAATCTAGGGGATGATTACCATTAAAAAACTTTATAAATGTTTTTCAAAATAGTACAAAAGTAGCGAAAAACATGATCATCATCAGATGCAGTATTCCACAAAATTCAGTATCTATTCACGATAAAAAGAATCAGATAAAACAGGAAAACTTCTTTAACCAGCAGAGACAAACTTTAATACTGATAAATAAGTGTACAATCACATCTATTCACCACTTCAATAACAATCCAATGAATGAAGTAAAACAAGATTTTTAAAAAATTTTAAAAATCACTGCAAGACATTGAAGAATACCTACGTACATGCAGAAAACATTACAAACTTGAATGGAATGTCAATAAAGATGTTAATACTTCCTAAACTTATGTAATTGTAATAAAAACATCCACAGTGATTATTGTGGAATTTGACTAGTTAATCTGCTGCTAACTGAGGTATTTCTTAAGTCCCCTTGATTCAATTTTGTTTTTAATTTTCCTGAATATATATTTGTTTTATAGTTGGAGTCTCAATTATTCCATTATGTGGATACTTTGTTCATCTGTTTCTACTGTACATTGTTTTACTTGGTTTTTCATCAGGTGTCCCTGTACCCTTTTGGGCTGTACATAGATCTTCTAATTGGTTTTGTCAGATACTATATGTGAGAAAATGAAGAGATAATTTGAGGCTTTTGATAATGTTGTTTTTTCAGGGGTAAACTAACGTTTGCTTTTAACAGGCAGCTTAAGGCAAAGGATATTAGTAAATCTCAGATAATCTTAATCCAGTGATGGACATGATTGAAAACTGGGCTCAATTCCTATAAAGTCTGGTCTATTCCAGTATACCATTTAGTGTTTCTTAAATGTGGGTAATTTTGTGCACCGGGGACATTTGGCAATATATGGAAACATTTTCAATCATCACAATGAATATACGGGTAGGGGTTGTTACAGACATCTACGGAATGCAGAACAGGGATGTGGCTAAACACACTTCAATGCACAGGACAGCTTCCCACAACAAAGAATTATCTCATCCGAAGTGTCAACGGTGCTGAAATTGAGAAACACTGATTTAGAGTCTAGCCCCTTGAGGTTTTAACATAAAAACAAAGAGCTCTCTCCTTGGAAGTCGCGAACTCAAACTTTTACCTCCCTAGTCCATTAAGTGTGACAAAACAACTGCTTAGCTTCTCAGCCTCTTGGTGGCCTTTTCCGGAATCTGTACACCATTAGGGGAAAAGAAAGTCCAAATGTCAGTCTCAATATACTAGCTCTGCTTTTTTTCCCCCAGAGCTTTAGCCCTATAATTCTTCACAGTTTTGGAGACTGTCTGATGTCTTCAAAGATTATTTATTTTAATTGTGATTCAGCTTTTCCAGTGGCTCTCAATAGTAGAGTTGATTCAAATTACCTTCTCCATCTGACAAGATTCTAAATATATATGGGAGGGACTTCCCTGGTGGCACAGTGGTTAAGAATCCGCCTGGGGACACAGGTTCGGGGGGACGAACGCAGTTGTCCCCCCCACAATGCAGAGGACACAGGTTCAATCCCTGGTGCAGGAAGATCCCACATGCCGTGGAACAACTAAGCTCGTGCGCCACAACTACTGAGCCTGCGCACCTAGAGCCCGCAAGCCACAACTACTGAGCCCGTGTGCCACAACTACTGAAGCCCATGCACCTAGAGCCTGTGCTCTGCAACAAGAGAAGCCACCGCAATGAGAAGCCTGAGAAGCTCCACAACGAAGAGTAGCCCCCACTCACTGCAAGTAGAGAAAGCCCACGCACAGCAACAAAGACCCAATGCAGCCAAAAATAAACAAACAAATAAATATGGGAGAGCAAAAGGACAAGAAGTAGCACTATACTACTGAAGAAGAACAACATGGTTGGCTTGGCTTGCCCCATCAGATTTCAAGTCAGTATAAAGCCATTGTAATAAACACATGAAAAAAAAAAGGAAATTAAAATTTTAAAAAAGGAAACCAAAAAACCCAAAGAAGAAGAACAACAACAAAAAAACCCACCTCAAATAAATAAAGCCTTATTAATTACACTGCTTGATACTAGAATAGGAATATGGGAGGAAAAGGATAGAAAAGAGGAACCTCCAAATAAGCTAAACATATATGGAAACAAATGACAAAAGCAGGCATTAAAGCCTGACAGAAAAAGGACTGACTCCTTGCTGAGACAACTGATTACCCAAATAAAAAAGAAAGTGAAATTTCAGAACTATCTCACAGCATATATAATCACTTCCAGGTGGAAGAATGAAAAAAAAAAAGCGTATGGCAGTTAACAACAAAACAAACAAAAAAACCCACCAAACACAATCCAACTGCAAAATGGACAAAAGTCTTGGTCAGGCATTTTACCGTAGAGGATATACAGATGGCAAGTGAAATGGCACATGAAATGTTCAACACCATTAGCCATTAGAGAAATATAGACTAAAACCACAGCAAGACATTATTTCACACATACCAGAATGACTAATATAAACAAATAGTGATCACCCCAAATGCTGGCAAGGACACAGAGAAACTGGATCATTCAAACATTACTGATGAAAATGTAAACTGGTATACCCAACTCTGGAGAAGAAAATGGCAGTTTCTTACTAAACTAAACATCTAAACATGTACTTGCCATATGACCCAGCAAAATAAACTTTCAGGCATTTGTCCCAGAAAAAAAAAGATAACTAATGTTAATACAAAAACCTGTTGATGAATGTTCACAGCAGCTTTATTCATAATAGCAAAAAACTGGAAATAACCCAAATGTTCTTCAACAGGTGAATGATTAAACAAACTGTGGTACATCCTTGCCTTGGAAATGTTACTCAGCCATAAACAGAAATTTACTGATGCCCACAAAAACTAGAAGGAAACTTAAAGAAACTGTGCTTAGTGAAAAAGCCCATCCCTTTGAGATGGATACAGTATGATTCCATTTAGACAATATTTTTGAAATAATAAACTTATAGAGATGGAAAAAGATAAGTGGTGGTCAGGGGCTGGGGAGTGAGGCGGCCATGGCTACAAAAGGGTAGCCTGAGGGATCCTTGTGATGCAATTGTTCTGTATCTTGACTGTGGTGACGGTCACATAGATCTAAACAGTGATGGAACTGCATACAACGCATACACACACAGAGCACATGTAAAACTGGTGAAATCTGAATAAACAACTGGTTATCTTTTAAAGAGGCTACAGAAAAAATAAAAATAATTTCCATAGCCTGAGACAGCTGCAATATTAAAGAGATGCCAAGAGTGCCATTGGGGTACCAAGTAAGGAGACCTGCCCTAACCTGGATAGGAGATAACTCTGATCTGAGTCTTAAAAAACTGGGCTACTTTAAAATCATTCAATTCTCTTGATCTTTTGAACTCAAAAGACTGTAATAGCAGTCACCTTCATTTTGAAGTATTGTAACCTTTTTTGTGTATTTGATTCAGGCGTCTTAAGAACCAGTTTGTTTCTTCTGGTTAGTCACTTGGGGATTGGTAATGTGTTTGCATAGTAGAAATGCTTATAATATCACAAATTTCGAAATGTAAACAATACAGAGTACTTTTGATTACAAATAACAGAAAAACAGCTTGAGGATAAAATAATTATAAGATTACACAGGTATCTCAGAATCTAAAAAGCAAAAAGAGATGAGGGTCTCACAAGGTTATACCTAATAGACCTAGGAAGTTGTTAAGAACCGTAACGATTCTCTTCATCTCTCATTGCTGCTTCTCTTTATATGGCTGAGGCTTCATTCTAGAGAAAAACTAAAACTTACATGTGCACCACTCACATTACTCCAAATTTACCGGCTATTCACAGTTTAGCACTATATACGGTAGGTGTCCATCGCTGATCTGATCATGAAGACTGGGGGAAAGAATTACGTAGGATGCTGCAGTACAAAAGAAAGCCATTAGGGTTCTCTGACACTGAAGATAAAAGGAGGCAGTTCTCAAAAAAGCGTTTTATCTTCAGCAAAGAAGATAATTTTCAGCATAATAAAAAACTAATATAAACGCATGTGACATTTTGGGGTCTGCCATATATTTCACAGGCAGATTACCAAATGTAATCAGTGTTTTTATTTTTTAAATGAAATATATACTAAATTTTTTAAAAGAAAAATATTATGTTTTTCTGTTCATTTGTATTACATGGAATACCAACTAAATAGTTCAAGGAACACAGTATTTTCCGACCTCCCTAGATATTTTTCTATGACCTTATATTTAAGGTCACTACCATGTCTGAAATCAATTTTTGCTTTGGTCTGATAATTAACCTAGAACAAGGATGGTCTGACACAGTAATGCAACTGTCTACTATTAGCTGGCTCCTATGAAAACCTGCTGTAATTTTGTGTTTTCCTGAATAAGAAGACAAGACTTAAGGCACAAAAAGAAACTGTCAGGCCTGCCAATTAGGCTAAAGGAAAGACACAGAGCTTTCAAATTTATATTGAATTTCCCCCAAAAGATCCATTTGGCTTAACTACATTTGATCAAACTGAATTGATAGAAACATTTCTATCACTTTTAAGTTCTCAAGGTATCTGTTTAACTTAATTCCGTATTACAGTTTCTTTTAAATAAGTGGTTCTCAAACCTAACTGCACATTAGAGTCCCCTGCGCAGCTTTTACCTTGATGCTCAGTTCTCATTTCAGATCTCTTAAATCAGAACCTTTGGGGGCTGGACCCAGGCATCAATATCCAAGGACTGTTTTTATAAATAAAGTTTTATTGTAACACAATCACTTTTCATTCCTTTACACGTTGCCTAGAGTTGTGACAGAAATCATGTGGCCAGCAAAGCCTAAAATATTTATTATCTGTCCCTGTACTGAAAAAGTTTGCCAATCCCTGCTCTATTTTTATTTTATATGTATATAAAATATATATATATATTATATATGGTAAAGCAGGCCAATTGCACTAAAGGAAGTACAGATATCTCAGGAAATTTCGTACTGTAGGCAAAACTATGTACCAGCTTTATCCTTATATTTTTCTCTAAATCTTTTCTCTAAATTAAACATAAAATTAAGAAAAGTGAGAATGATTAGAAAAAATGATAACTTAACATATTAAGAAGTAAGTCTTGCATACACAGGATGAGAAGTTAGTAGAGGAATGAAGAAAATACATTCTAGGCTGATTTCATGATTGGAGTAGAGACAAGGAATATATATTTACAAGTTACAAATTTTAACTTAGATAACATATAAGAATAAAGATTTTGTCAATATATATATACTTCACATCTTTGCTCTACTTGCAGAAGTAACTATATTCAATATCTTGAAATAACTTATAATGGAAAATAATCTGAAAATATGTATATATAAATATAACTGAATCACTCTGCTGTACACCTGAAACTAACACAACACTGTAAATCAACTATCCTTCAATTTTAAAAAACTGTTGCTACAGACTGGGAGAAAATATTTGCAAATCACGTTATCTGAAAAAGGACTTATATTCAAAGTTTTTTAAAAAAACAACTCTCAAAATTCAAAAATTAAAAAGAATTTAAATGGGCAAATGATTTGATCAGTGACTTCTCTAATAAAAACAGATAGTAAATAGGTCATGAATAAAGCTCAACACCCATTACTATAAGGGAAAAACAAATTAAACCACAATGATGTACCATTACACACTTAATAGGATGTCTAAAATAAAACAAAAACCAACTCGACAACATCAAGTGAAGATAAAGAGCAACTGGAACTCCCAAAACATTTCAGCTACTCTGGACAACGGTTTGGCAGTTATTTAAGAAATCAAATACCATCTTACCATAATGACCCAGCAGTCTTCCTCTTAGGTATCTGCCTAAGTGAAGTAAAGTTTATATTAATACAAAAACATGTAGATGAATGTTTTTAGGAGCATTATTCATTATCACCCCAAACTAGAAACAACCGAATTTATCTTTCAATGAGTAAATGCATCAACAAACTATGTTACAATGGAATACTCTTCATTAATAAAAGCAACAAACTACTGATACATGGAATAGCATGGATGAATCTCCAAGCATTATGCTAAATGAAAGAAGCCAGCCTCAAAAGGTTACATACAGTGTGAATACATTTATAGTATATGACATTCTGAAAAGTGTGAAAACTATGAACAAAGAACATTTCAGTGGTTGCCAGAGGTCAGGAGTACAAAGGGGCAGCACAAATTTCTGAGCGTGAGGGAACCATTCTGTATCCCAATTGTGGTGGCGCTTACATGAGCCTATAAATTTACCAAAACTCACGAACTGTACATGGGGATAAATAAATGAATGTTACTGTATACATGTTTTTTTCAAAAACTAATTTTTTCAGAAATTGTACTTAAGCACTTATAAAAGTAAAGCTATTGATGTTTACATAAAGAAGACAGAAAAAAAGTACAGGCAGCCTGAAAGAAAGTGGATCCAATTCTTAACAGTGGTTATTTCTGGCCAAATATTAAGGATGACTTCTATATTTTAGTCCTTACAACTCTCTGTGTCTGTCAAAAATCCTGGAATGAACATTCGTAACTTTTATAATCAGGAAATAAAAGCAATTTTTTGAAGTAGGATTAGATACCACTTATAAAATTTCTCTGAGTAGCTGGAAAGAAAAAAAAACGACTAAAATAAGGCCAAAAGAAAAATCAATTAAGAGAAGGCACTTAGCCTATGATAAACAATAGTCTGTTTGTATTTCCTCCTACTTTGCTACTATTTTAAATTATCTTAGAGTATCAGTCAGTGTCACAGTGTATTACCCCTTCTCCTTCATACCATAATTTGGCTCAATTAAAATGTAATTTTAAACACTAGTTTAAAATTCAGGGCTTCCCTGGTGGCACAGGGGTTAAGAATCCGCCTGCCAATGCAGGGGACACGGGTTCAAGCCCTGGTCCAGGAAGATCCCACATGCTGCAGAGCAACTAAGGCCGTGCACCACAACTACTGAGCCTGAGCTCTAGAGCCCGCGAGCCACAACTACTGAGCCCGCGTGTCACAACTACTGAAGCCCGTGTGCCTAGAGCCTGTGCTCCACAACAAGAGAATCCACTGCAGTGAGAAGCCTGCACACCGCAATGAAGAGTAGCCCCCGCTCACCTCAACTAGAGAAAGCCTGCATGCAGCAACGAAGACCCAACACAGCCAGGGGAAAAAAAAAAAAAAAGAATAGATAAATAAATTTTTTAAAGTTTAAAAAAAAAATTCATTGGCTAATGAGAACTTCAGTTTTGGGGAAAAGAAGTTTTAAAAATGTCTGGGGCTTCCCTGGTGGCGCAGTGGTTGAGGGTCTGCCTGCCAGTGCAGGGGACGCGGGTTTGGGCCCTGGTCTGGGAGGATCCCACATGCTGCAGAGCGACTGGGCCCGTGAGCCACAACTACTGAGCCTGCGCGTCTGGAGCCTGTGCTCCGCAACAAGAGAGGCCGCGATGGTGAGGGGCCCGTGCGCCACGATGAGGGGTGGCCCCCGCTCGCCGCAACTAGAGAGAGCCCTTGCACACAAGCGAAGACCCAACACAGCAAAAAAAAAAAAAAAAAAAAAAAAAAAATTAATTAAAAAAAAAAAGTCTGGATCTAGGTGCTCCTACATGATACAGCATACCAACTGTATTTTCACATTAAGAGTAAAGTTGGCCCCTGAAGGGTGCCATTTTCAACAAACTTTTACTATTCCACAGTATGGAATAAAGGTAAAAAATGAAAAACAAATTTTTATACAAGTATATATTATATAGATACATTTTACAATCTAATCTCTGATTCATTTTTTTTTCATATATGAACATTCAATCAGAAACAAAGGAAACGAGTTTCCTTAACTGCAGTTATGGAAAGGCATAGAGGTCAATGAGTAAACAGATTGAAAAAAATTTTTAATAGACCATACATTCCAATGGTTCTCAAAATACATAAGACAATATTCAGAAGAAATTCCATCCCTTTTTCTCTCCTTTCCTCTATCTATCCTCCAAACAAATACCCCCATCTGAAACATACACATGAAGGTAACCAGGATTACTGCAGAGTTCCTTTAAGTGCATATAAGTAGATACAAACATATGTATTGATTTTTCTCACCTATCTTAAACTTATTTTGAAAAAAAAAATAGTATAAAACTATATTTATAACCCTACATCTTGTTTTCACCTAATGAGATAATAGTAAGTTATTTTAAATTACTATTACCTTTAAACTAAGAACAAAGACAAAAGTCCCACATTTAAGTGTTATACACACACTCACAGATTTAGGTTTCAAGGTTGTCAGCAGTGCTGATGTGAAACTATATTAAGAAAATGTTAATGATTTACACAACTGTCAATGAGAAACGAGACTTACTGGGAGTTAGCTGAGGTTGCTTGCCTATCTCCAGTAAAACATTAACCTCAGTGAGATCCCAAATGGCCTCTTTAAAGTATGGCAACTCTAAGGCTTAAGCTTAACCTGCCCATAACTAATATGCAAATGAACAAGTTACCTAATTTAAGTCAAGAACCTCCATTTTCAGCATAGTAGCTATTTAGATGGAGGGGCTAAAAACAGACAACTGAATAGAGAAAATATATTCCATAAATGGACAATAACATAACCATTTCTCACCTCCTCCTGGTATAAAGCAGCATAAGAAAGTCCTAGGAACATTAAAAACCCAGAAACTGCCATGCAATTCTTTTTCTGCTTGCAAATTCAAACAGGGGATGGAAACAGAAAACATTTTATTCTCTAAGCTATAATGTAGCCTGGACTCTTGTCATCTTCAAATGTATATCTTTTTGTTTAAAAAAGCAAAAAAACTTTCATAAGAAAACTGTATTTGTTAATATGAGCCCAAGGCATTTATCCTGAACTCACTGTAGTAAAAACAAATATTTAGAGATTTATCAAAAAGAAAATTAAGACCCAAAGCCTACTAAGTATAATCCATTTTTAAAGCAAAGCAACCCAAAGATTGCTTACCAATGATAACGTTAAGAAAACATTCAAGTGTCATCAAGGTACCAAAAAAAGTCTCGGTATTTCATCAAGAGACATATGCTAAAGCAGGTGTCATTGGGTCAGTGATGAGAATTTGTGTCATCTCCTCACACCATGGGACTATGGAGATGTACTAGTTGTTTAAGACTAGTCCAGAGTTCACAACATGACTAACAAGACGCTTTATATAATCCATAAGTATGATACATTTCTACAAATAGCTTACAAGGTTAAATATAAGGACCTTGGGTGGGGATAGCCTATGCTTTAGTCCCAGGTCTGCCAATCGCAAGCTGTAGATCCACAGACAAGTTGCTTGCCTCATAAGCTTCAGTTACCTCACCTGCAAAATGTAGATGATAAGAATGTTGTAAAGATTTAATTAGATGATACTTTTAAAAGTGCCTGGTGTGAAGTAAAAAGTTATTAATAATGTTTTTGTGTTGTCACATACTATATGTGAATGATGTTCAAGATACTATGCTCTAGTACCTTGGGGATAGAGATACCTCTAAGGGAATCTCTTGGGGAAAGAGAAATCAAAAATAAAAATAAAGCATCATCAATTCTTACCCTCAAAGTGCTCAAAGAAAAGTAGGGAAGGCAAGCACATATAGCAATGACTAGAATGCAAGGACTCACAGAAATGTTCAATGTTTTTATAAAAGTCTTATATGTACTTACAAAGAGGATTCTCTGATTGCAATCAATGGAATTCTTAAAATGAAGGCGGTATATGAGTTACTCTGGATTTGTAGGGATTTAATAAGCAGAAATAGGTGAAAAGACTTTATAGGTAAGGAAAAAGCATGAACAAAAGAACAGAGACGTTAAACTGTATGGTATTTTTTGGAAGTGCTAAGCATAAGCAGTTAGATATAGAGAGAATATAGCATTGTGGGAGGTATGAGGGAAGGGTAATAAATTTAATAACATCCTAAATTCACTGAAAGAATAATTCACAGATTTCAGGCAGTAAGAATTGATGGTAAGTAAACAGTCTCTAAATAAACATACTATTTAGAAATTTAGGGTTTTAAAAACCCTTAATGTTATAAGCAACCCAGCTTATAACTAAAGAGGAAAGTACTTATTATTTCTACATCCTAAGCATCCCGTAATGTCATAAAAATTTCTACCTATAAAATTATGCAAAAGGAATAAAAATATTTTTACTTATTATTTATCTGAAAAGATCTCCCCACTTGTTTCAATGCTATTTCACAAATGAACACTTAAATCTTTCCTGTAACTTTGAAAAGTACATACTAAGTGCTTTCTTATGTTTCTTTTTCATGTATTTTAAAAACCTTACTATTAACTTGAAAGTCATTCTACCATTTTACTTATGATTAATAAATATATCAACAATTGTTTAAAACAACTTTTTTCATTTTCAAAGTCATATAAGTTTAGCATAGAAGTAGTACCAACACATGACATGAATTGAAGGGATCTATATGAGCAAACAATTTTAAAACTCATGACCAATTACAATCTACATGTGAATAATTTGGAAACATGGATTAAATTAGTACAACACTAACTTTAGGTCTGCAATTCCTAGAAAACATTAATTTCACTTACTTCTAAATCGTCATATTAAAAAACAGGACCTGCATAGAGACTCTTACCCCGAGAGCATTTGCTGAATGGGGGCACACTTGAGCTGAAGTTTATAGAGATTTTGGGGAAACAGTAACAATGCAAAAGCCACAGTCTGCTCAAAGAGAGAAGGCTAGCAAGAGATTCACCAGCAGTTACCTGGAACCACAAAGGGCTAACAAATCACACCTTGAGATAAGAGTAAACCTACCCAATTCTTTCCACTTTCTTGGGTCTGCAAAGAAAGCTGGGTTGGTATTGAGCAAATACAATTTTTAAAATTTCCTTTGAAGTTGTAACCACAAATCAGCCCTCACATGGATTCATTCACATTACCTTAGTAATACAAAAAACTTTAAGCTTTGAATTTACAGTGATCTAAGACCATCATGATGGTGTCACCCCAGATATATGGCAGACTGAATAGCGAATCCTCTCTGGAGAAATCTACCTTCATTCTAGACTTAACAATATTGTCACAAAAATCCCCCAACCATCTTTGCCTGGAAAGGGGGAGTGGAGAGTTAAAAATTAACTAAACACAAGGTAGCATGGCTGAGAACCAGCAGAGACAGCAAAACAGGAAAAACTTTAAGACGTGAGAATTAACAGACACAGGTTAACAGAATAAATACAAGTAGTGTATGTTTAAAGAAATAAAAGACAACTTTAGAAATATGTATAGAAAACAGAATTTTTAATTTTTTTTATAAAAAGGGCAAGCAGAATTGGAAAAGAATCAAAAAAACTTCTAGGGTATAAGAAAATAGATTCGTTGAAAATTTTTGAAAAAGCAATGAATGAATAAAAGCTTATTAAATACCACTGAAAAGAGTAAGTAAACTAGAAGACAGGTCAGAGGAAATACAGCACAGAGACAAAGCAATAAAACAGTCAAAAATAAAGAGGAGAGTGTGATGAATTTTAAGTCTAATTCAGTGTTTCACTAACGAAGGAGAGGGATTGCAATGCTGAACAAAAACAAGCACAGTCCTGCCTCCATGGGGTATACAATCTACCAGCAGGCTGACATTCATCAAATAATCACATAAAATATGCAAAATTATAACTGTGATAAATGAAATTAGGAAAATTTACTAAGTACTTTCCTCAATTTAAACCATGAGTTTAGAGAGGCCTTCCACGAAGAAATGAAGTAATATTTGAGGTATAAATTAACTGGGAAAGTGTTCTAAGCTGAGAGAACAGAATGTGCCAAGGCAGGAGAAAATATGGTATTTTTTAAGAATTCAAAGAAAATTACAGGGATGGGCTATGAAGAACAATGGGGCAACAGGGGGTGGGGATGTGTGGGTGGTTCATACGGCTAGAAGGGCAAGATCATGCAAAGTCTTATAAATGGATGTTTGGTCTTTTTCTTAAGATGAGAAGACACTGAAGGGTTCTAAGCAAAGCAGGTGAAAATTAGATTTTCATTTGGAAAATGTATTCATAATAACCGACTGACACTTTTTGAGAACCAAAACATTCGGAAGTCTTTTTAAAACCATTACCAAATTATCATTTTTATAGTAATCAGGCACTTAACTGTAAACATAAGTACAAGTTAGCCACAACTACAATAAATGATTTAAAGAAGGTCATTATGAATTTACTGTCCCATCAACGAACCTCCCTCATATTACTAAGTGAGAGATAAGAGAAAGGTGGTCACCGGATGTCTTTTTTTCTGTAACGCCAATGAAATTTTACATGTTTAATTTCCTTGACCTCAAACTGTTCATGTTTTTTCATTGTTTTGACATCTTTTCTCTAATTTTTAAATTTCTAATTGTATTATATTATTTACTGTGTCCAACTAGCTGGATCCTCCTTATATTAACCATTTCTTTATTTTAACCATTTTTTCATTTTTATATCATTTTTTAGATCTCTGAAACTAATGATGTTATGTTTTTATTTTATTTATTACAATTGAGATGAACATGCTAAACAGGGACTTTTATATGAACTTGTATATTTTTTTACTTTCTTCTATTTCTGAAAATAAGTTAGTTAACTTTTACATTTACTTTCTTTTACCTTTATTGTTCAGAGTATTTTCTATTTGAATTTTCAATTTCTTTAGTTTATTCTACAATTTTTATCATTTCCTAATCTTTTGGCTATTTGTGTTAATCAATAACCTTTATATTACTTTTTAAAAATTTAATCTACTTTAATTAAAATAAATGCCTAACAGCACTTTGTTGAGGAGAATGGAGACTTTGTTTAAAAAAAAAGTAAAAAGAAAGTGTTTCTCAAATTTCTCTCACATGTGTTATGACCTACTTTTTTTTTCTTTTTATTTTGCAATAATTACACCTTCACAGGACATTGCAAAAAAGTCACCTAGTTTCTTTTAACAGTAACATCTTATAGAACTATAGCATAATGTCAAAACCAGGAAACTGATACTGGTACAAACTACAAATCTCATTTCACCAGTTTTACATGCACTCATAGTTGTGTGTGTGCACGCAATCTATTCAATTTTATCCTATGTGCAAGATTCATGTAACCACCACCACAACCATTATACAGAACTGTTTCATTATCACAAGGATTCCTAATGCCTTCACACCATTTATAAAAACCCTGAAACAGAGGTTTTTTATTTACGTGAGAAATTTATTTACATAAGAAAGGGTATAAAGCTTCTCTTGAAAGAGAAAGATTCAGGCAGTTTTGTGGATGAACAAAGAAAGGTCAAAGGTTGAGCAGCAGGCAAAAAAATTTTTTGAGGGACAGTTGTATGAGAGTAGCTCTTGGTTTAAGAGAAACACACAAAGATTTTGTAGAAGTTTTGTTCTGTGCTCTGTGTTGTCTTCTCTAGGTACTTATTCAAAAAAGACACTGTTTGCTCACGTGCGTTAATTTTAGATAATATGTAATGATGAGAGGGGTACTAAGTCAGGAGTCAAGCAGATCCAGCTTTATTTGGACTACACAATGATGAAGTTTTAAGACAAGCTGATTTAAAGCTCCGTAACACCATAATTAAGCTGAAATAGCAGACTACATGCATCACTGTTTTTCCAAAATAAAATTCATCTGGTGTTCCAGAATTACTCAAATGTTCTTCAGATATGCTATATTTAAATGGACTCCTTGTACTCCAATGAGGAGAGGAAAAACTAAGCTTAAATAGCATTTATTTTAAATTTAAAATTATAACAGTATTAGGGTTACACAATCTATATATCAGTACATAGCACTGCTGCATCATAGTAAGAAAAGGACTGCAAATGACTTCATCCAAATCCGTATCTACCACCACTACATATATATGATTGACCACTACTTCATAGATTATAAAAGATAAACTTTGTCCGCAAACACACTATATGTAGGAATACTGGGTGGGGTGGGGAGAGAATACCAGAGATTTCCTGGCATTACTCAATTAAAAGTAGGAGACAGACATTCAAAATGATAAAAACATTTCTTAATCTGTATTTTTTTCACCCAAGAAGGTTAGCCCTCCTTTTCTTCACTGTGAAAGTGAATTATTTTGATACACCTTACCTTCAAATCCTCCTGAAGAATAGAAAAGATCTTGGAAATCATTCTTATATTCTTTGAAATCCCTAGGGGAGCCCCAAGATTAGCACAATTATCTTCGGGTTTACCCAGTTTACAAGATGCTACAATGATTTGCCTATCTTTCATGGTTCACATATCCATTTCAACTTTACAACCTTAAGATATCAAAATCACGTTTAATTCATAAAGCAGTACATGCATAGTAAGTTATCTATTTAGTTTTAAAACAAGACTTTTGCAGAATATTTGCATATTTACCGAGAAGGGAGGAAAAGTGGGGAATTCTAAAAGGACATATAACGATCTGTTAACTAGGGATACCTATGGGAAATACATGAAAGAGAATGAGAAAAGATTATCACTTTTAATCTTACATAATTATTTAAACTTTTCAATAGTTATTTCTTTCCTCAGTAACTTACTTAACTATACCATGTCTCAAGTTTGCCTATCTGTAAAACAGGGATAATAAAAATATCAGTCTCCAAGGGATGATACAAAAACACTGGGAAAAATGCCTGGAACTTGGTAAGCCCTCAAAAACCTAATGATGTTATATTACTTATATTATTACATGTAAGAAAACTTACATCATATTTTTTCAAATGGAAGTATAAATAAGCTTTACAACAGTATCAAGGGAGATCTGTATTTTTCATAGAACTCTTCACAGTTGCATTTAAATAATTATGTGTCAGACAGCAAGGACCATACTTGTTGGATTTACAGTACTTACATAATGCTTAGCACATAATAAATGTTAAAAAATATTTACTGCATGAATGAAATTATCATGTGACATATATATAATGCTGCTGCATTTTAAGTTACTTGTAACCATTTATAAATTAAAACAAAAAAGTATTTATACAGTGAAAGAGAAGCTACTTTTGTAAAGAGGCAAGCATTTAAAACTCAACACCAAAGCAGAGTTTTTCCCCACAAGAACTGAAAATAATTTCTCAAATGAGAACACATGGTAGACAGGCAACCATATTTCTGGACAAGAAGAAAATGGAACCAACAATCTCTATATTTATTTTATATGGCTAGCTGCTTTTGGCTGCTATGAATTATAACAGCAACAAAACAAAAATCCCTAGCAATTCCAAGCATAACAAAAAAGACAAAGAGATATGGGAAATACTTATAATAGAAAGGTCAAATAATCAAGAAAAAGATTCCAAAATAATTTTAGGATATAAAGATTTTTAATAAATTATATCCAAAGAATAATTCACTGTGACCTATGATGAGGCTTTGAGCCATACATTATCACCTGTGAACTCCAAAGGAAGTGATAACTAAAGATATTAGTCTGACAGTCTGGGAGGGGCTAGAGACTAAAAGTCAGCCATGTGAACAGTTTGTGATCAAGCTCCAATAAAAACAAACAAAACCAAAGGCTTGACTTAGCTTTTCCTGTTTGACAATAATCTATGCATACTGTCATACATTGTAGCCAGGAAGAGATAACACTATCCATGACTCCACAAAAAGATGATGATCAGGAGCTCCACGTCTAGACTCCTATGGGAGTCTGTACCTTTTATTGATTTCAGTTTGTATCTTTTCTCTGTAACAAACTATGGGCTTGAGCATAACAGTTTTCAGTGAGTTCCATGAGTCCCTCCAGCAAATTAATTGAACTGAGGGTGGTTTTCAAAAGCCTTGAACTTGCAATGGCGTCAGAAGGGCTGTCTTGCAGAGACTGTTTGCTCAAACTGTACAATTGGCTGAGCTAAGTGAGTTGGTGTCAGAAGTGGGATTTGTGCAACAAATGCTAACCACCTCTACTATGTAGTTTGGGAAAAGAATGAGAGGATGGTGGAGGACAAACCTTTTGACTCCCAGGTGGCCCTTTGACCACCCATGGTTTGGAACTGTAGCTGTATAATGATCAGTTAGCAGAGGTGAAAGTTACCAGTGAAATTTAGAAATGATGGATCCAACTCATAGAGATCTGGCTCACTGGATACATAAAGAAATGTAAAATTTTTTAAATGAGCTAACTATATTATCTCTTGATTCTTGTTATCTGTAACAGTTAAGAAGAAAGTCAGGGAGATACTGGGGCAGATCCTAACACCTGGCCAAGCTTAGGAAGAAAAAGATTTGCTAACTAGAATAAGGAGATTAGAGGGAGGTCTCTTCCAGGAGGAAGGCAAGGGATGGCAATCAGCCTATGAAAATAATGAGGTTTTAGTGAAATGGGTCAGGCAGACTCAACAAATAATGCTAGGCACCAGCACTGGGAAAGGACTTGTACTCTGACCCAAAAGGTCCTTTTCACAGGTTGAGGTCAAAATAGCCTTGGGAAAATGGCCCTCCATCTTAGCTGCTAAGGCTCAAGTAGCACACCCATGGGATTCCTACATACCTCTAAACCTATGGAAGTTTTTCTGGGGCACCTGTAATTTATACCAATGCACTATGACTGCCCTTGCCCCTATGACTAATCAAAATAAGACATATCCTATAAGATAGTTATAATATTAATATAATTAATATAATTCTCAATACTCCTTGTGTACTCCCTGTAGTAGAGAAGTGGGCCTTACTTCTTAACACCACACAATGGAAAACAGTCTTAGTACAAGCTTGTGAACTAAGACAGGGTGATTGACTTTGTTCTAAACTGACTTAGAATCCAGAAAAAAATGAGTAAGGGCCAATTGTTAACTAAGCCTGTCCATAATAATATCTGATATATGGGCAAGATTCAATTCCGTTAGGAGCATAGCAAATTCCTCTGCAATAATGACTGATCGTTCTTTAGTGAAACTGAACTGTCTCATGACCATACTACGATATGACATAACACTATCACTGTAAGATTCAATTACCTTATGTAAGTCTTATAATAATACTGATAATTAACTGTATCAGAAAATTGAGCCTTCTCAGAATGTAATACTGATAGAAGAAGAATGGTCTGGGGAATAACTAGATTTAGCTAACCATCAGCTAATTTCTATACTAAATAGTTCTGTACAAGTTTATCATAAGGTACAAATAGTGGTAGATCATGAGGGAAAATAAATAATAAGTTACTACAAGAATATGAAAACGTATGTAATGGCTTTATAAATCAGATTAGCAGTTTCTTTAAATCTATCCCTACTCAACACTGGCACTTCCAAATGTAGAGTATGTTCATACTATTACTATTACTGTGACTGTCATATAAATGCTATACTAAATTCAGATGTCTAGACAAATATGACTGTTTTGCTGTAAGACAGCATAGGCTAAAGGCTATGGGGGTGGCCTGTCTAGTGAAGAAGCAACCCTACCTACCCAAAGAGAGGTCTGGTCTGGATTTCAGCTACTGGGAGGTGATCTTTAGGCCCCTGTGATAAGAGTGTCTTTGTTTGCTTCAGGGCTTTGGCCACTGGACTGTCCAACAATTAATTTATGATGGGGACTTTAGATATTTCAATATCAGTTTCAACTTCTAGAGTAAGTGATAACTAAAGGTATTAGTCTGATCTCCAGAAAGAAATAGAGACTAAAGCTCAGATATGCAGACAGTATGTGCTTGAGCTCCAATGAAAACTATGGCCAGCAAAGGCTCGAGGGAGCTTCTCTGGTTGGCAATACTCTGCAACTGTCACACTTTGTGGCCAGAAGGAGATAATGCTGTCTATGAATTTCATGGTCCATGTGTAGACCCTCCTGTACTTTGTGCCCTAGGCATCTCTTCCCTTGGTTGATTTTAATTTGCATCCTGGCTCTGCAATAAATCATAGGCACAAGTATCACAGTTTTCAGTGAGCTTTATGAGTCCTTGTAGTGAATTATCAAACTGAAGAATAGGTCTGGGAAACCCTCAAACTTGTAAGAGAGGCAGTCTTGTGGGGATTACACCTAAAAACTGTACAGTTGGTTAAACTCATTGCTGTGCTATACAAAAGTTTTTTTTTTTTTAATTTAATTTTTAACTGAAGTAGAGTTGATTTACAATGTTGTGCCAATCTCTGCTGTGCAGCAAACTGACTCAGTTATATACATATAGACATTCTTTTTTCTTTTTAATATTCTTTTCCATTATGGTTTATCACAGGACATTGAATATAGTTCCCTGTTACACAGTAGGACCTTGCTGTTCTGAGGTTTTTATTTACATATTTTGTTGCTTAACCTTTACAACTCTACATGGTAGGTACTACTATTATGAAGACAGTGAGACATAGGGAGAATAAATGATTTAATTTCATCCAGATATTAAGAGCAAAGGGCAGAGTAGAGATTTGAACCAGGAAATCCAACATCAAGGCTTATGTTCTTAATATATTACATTGCCTTCCTAGATGACTGCTAGGTTTCTGTTGTCTTTTTCAGCAATTACATTCTCTGAATCTATGACTAGAAGATCTCTAAGGTCATATCATGCCATGTAAATCTATGAGTAAACAGTAATTCAGACTGAATTAAAAACAAATCTTAAATAATCTTTATTATATTTTACTTGGTCATTGTTTCAATTGTCACTTTTATTAGAAAGTCTTAATTCTTTGTACTATTAAGAATAGATATTAAAAATGCTGTATTAAGATAAAAAGCATATGTCAAAGTATATCAACAGTAGCCTAAAACAAACTAAACTAATTCATTTGAAGAAAACTATTTCCAAAATAAAAACTGCAAGACAAACTAATTACATCAGAATTTCCAATATCTTGGGAAATAATAGTTGTTTTTATTGACAAGACAAATTATAATCAGGCATATGCCTTCCATTCTAAAAGAATAATTTTAATTACTTTATAATACTTTCTAAGTACAGAATTTTAACACCACTATAATCAAGATTTGTTTTTTACTTAAATTTTATTTGTCCATGTTTCTCTAAAGTATTCATAATTACAATGCTTAAAGCTGCATAATCTCTCAGAAAATTAACACCATTCACAGATTTTCAGACATCAAAGTTGTTTCTTTTTTTCTTCTTTAGTAGGACTTAATGAACAACTTCCTGCATGTAACATTATACCTTTAATTTTTCTATCTGCAGGACTATCTGGCTCATATTAGGTATCTGATAAACATTGGCTGAACTGACTATAATTCTTACTTTTTTAAGAATTATTTTATAAGGATAATTTCCTAAGAGTAGAATTAATGAATCAAAGAGTAGAAACTTCTTTATGGTCCTTACAAAATAATACTTTCCCCCCAAATAATGTCATTTTATGACCCACAAGAAATGAAAGACATGCTCATTCACTGGAATCCTTTCTAGTATTAGACTTTGTTATTTAAAAAATCTAATACTTTACTATATATAATTTGATCTCTTAAAGTGCTTTACCTTCCTGAGAAATAATAATCCTGAAGGTTTATTATCTTTACTACCATTTCATTATTTACTGAAGTACAAAGAACTGTAAAACTTAAATTCTAATTCTGAAAACTCAACTATCGATATGTAAAAACTTTCTAAATGAATTTATGTGAAAGCTCATTTCATAGCTGGAATGTGGCATATCTTCACATTTCAGTAAAATTTGGTTGAAGTCATAATCTAACCAAGTTTGGAAATATAAGAGACATAAATGTAAGTCTGTCCCAAAGAGAGGTGAATTCTGTTCTACTTTGAGAAGGTTTCTTTCAGAACAGAGAGCAACTAAAAAGTATTTTCACTAGGCAAAAAGCCTAAAGGAAACATATTGATGAAGGCTCACATGCTTATGATCTGATCGCAATTCCTGGTCAAACCAGAATAACTTATCTAGCAAAGGAAAAGTTGCATTGGGAAGAAGGAGAAGTCAGAGCTTCCTAAAACTCATTCCAGAAATTCAGATAAATTACTGTAGATTGGCATATTTAGTTGACAATGAAGATATAAGTTCATTTCCCCCCATGACAACTTAAGGAATCACATTTGTATTTGATTAGAAAGAGGGCATCTATTATAAACATTTTTATTGTTTGTTTTTGACTACTTGCCATGTAAAATTGGTAACTTAACAAACACATTTTTACCACAACTGGCTGATGATGCTCTCTTGTCCTTTGATCTTAGCATAAAGTAATAGCCAGGAAACTTGCTGTAACTCCCAGTGGGGTTCTTTTTCACTAGCTGGGATAGAGTAAATCTATCACTTTAAAATAAGCATTTCCTCACTGTCTAAGATGGGTAAGGCACTGTGCTAGAGTCCTAGGATGATACAGAGGTGACTAAGACATGATCCTGTCCTCAAAGAACTTACAATCTAGTAGAGAAAGACAGACGTGAACAAATAGGTATAATACAAAGCAGAATGTACTAGTTGTTAAAATAAAGGTACAAAAACAATGTTCTACAGGAGCACAAGATGGTAAAATTAATTCTGGATGGGGTGACCTGGAAGGCTGGGTCAGCAGAAAAGTAGTAGAAAACTCAGCCCCTTAGAAAATGCAGCAGTGTTACAGCCCAGCTGGGTTAGGGTCGAAGCCCCACTCCCCACAGAAGGTTTTCCTAAAGGAGATGGAGCCAGGGCCCTAACCCAGTTAGGTAGGCGATTCGTTGATTTCAATTATGAATGCAACACTTTCTTTCCCTGGTGCAGATAAATGTGATTTCATGAGTATTTTGCTTCATTAAAAAATAAAATTTAACAACATATTAAGTAACTTACATAAAAATGTAAGTTACCTTGGCCTCCATCATCAAAATGGCCTCAGGTGGTACCATGATCCTACAGGACCAAGCCAAAAAAAAAAAGAAGACACCACTTCAGCATGTTACATATGTGGTGCTCCAATACATGTTCTGCTATTGATATCCTGGGAAGAAAGATGAGGAGACAATTCCAGAGAAGTAACCTGGGTATTATACTATCCCATATTTTATTGAAGTTTTATTTATTTTTAAACTTTTAAAGTAAACTTTAGAATAGGTTAAAGAGATAAAAGGATTTTTTTTGTCCTGTCATGATTCCAAAAACCAGCAGGTATATTGTTGGTTTCCACTGATTTCTTAGAATAAGAAGGAGACTAGATAATATAACCAACATGTAATATTTAACAGGTACCACACAAGGTGTGAAACAACTGGAAAGAAGATAATACAAACATATGTTTAAGTACAAAGGAACAGGAAAGCAACTATCAGGTGCACAGAATTACAAACATTTAATTCTCTACAAAAATCTGTAGAGAATTAAAAACAAGACTAACTTTCTACTGTGTTTCAGCCTATTACTACCTCATATGTATCCCTAAAATAACTCAAATTTGTATGTATAGTATTTCATTATGCTATATGAATTTAAAAATTCTGAGTTTCATAACTGCTGCTTGTAGATTTCCTTAAATAAGCCTCATTTTAGTGAACAGATAAACAATAGACTCTTAGTCACATGTATTATACATAAATGAATGTTTGCCAAGTCTTATGAAAGTTAAAATGATTATTTTCTAGAGTATATCATACATTCTGATTTCAATCGTTTGTTCTATTAATTTTTACAACCCCCTGAAACAAAGAAAGAAAGGAAACAGGAAGAAAGGAAGACACTTCCTGACTATCTGAATTAAGGAAGATATCACATTAGACAGACTTTCTTTAAATATAAACATACAATTCAAATAGACTTTCTCTCATAAAACTAGCTGAGCAAACCATGAAACAAATATGACAAAGAGTTACAGTATCTGTAATAATATTTTAAAAGTTCATAATATTAGAAAAACACAAAACCCTAATAAGTAATTGAAAAAACAGTTCACAAAAATACAAGTTCCTAATAAATATGAGAAAGTACTCATCCCATTAAAGAAATGCAAATTAAAACAATAAAATAGTATTTTAAAATATCAATTTAGCAGATATAAAAATAATAACATTCAATTCTGCACTTCTTAAACCTCTCAAACTGTAAAAATCCTCCTTTTCCAATGTTTGTTTGGGTTTTACAAGATGTTCTGAAAATAAGTAATCAATGCTTACAGGCAGGGTGGGGGGGAGCTGGGGGGTTAGGGTCAGGGTGAGATGAAAACACTCATACACTGGGGACAATAGTAGTAAGTACAACTTTCAAATAATTTGTGGAGTATTAGGATATTTTTAGATTTTTCTTGTTTTCAAGTTCATACCCTTGTGATTCTACTACCATGAATCTAAGTTTTAAAAATAATCGGATTCAGAAAAAGATTTACATATTTATAATAATGATATTTATTACAGCTATTTATAATCACAAAAAATTAGAAACAACTACAATACCAAACATTAGGGAAATGGATCATTATAGGATCAAATATTATGCAGCCAATAAAACTTGAGGACAAATGTATAGGATAAAACATTAAGTAAAAAAAAAAACCAGGATCTACAATTTTAATGCAGGTTCAGCTAAAACTATGATTAAAAGAAAGCACAGGGGCTTCCCTGGTGGCGCACTGGTTGAGAGTCTGCCTGCCAGTGCAGGGGACGCGGGTTCGTGCCCTGATCTGGGAAGATCCGACATGCCGCAGAGTGGCTGGGCCCATGAGCCACGATTGCTGAGCCTGTGCATCTGGAGCCTGTGCTCCGCAACAAGAGAGGCCGCGATGGTGAGAGGCCCGCGCACAGCGATGAAGAGTGGCCCCCGCTTGCTGCAACTGGAGAAGGCCCTTGTACAGAGGCGAGGACCCAGCACAGCCATAAATAAATAAATAAATAAATTTTAAAAAATAATCTGTTAAAAAAAAAAAAAAAAGAGTATAAACCCCAAATGCCAGTCCCCTCCCCATCCCTCCTTGCCTGATCCTCCTAACCTAAGTGATTCCTCCTGCCTCTAAACTTGCATAGCCCCTTGTGCTGCTGTAGGTTTCCACCACCTGTTATTAAAAAAAAAAAAAAAAGAAAGCACAGATTTTGTATCCTGCTGCTTTTCTGAATTCCCTTATTAGCTTGTATGTGTGTGTGTGTGTGTGTGTGTGACCACACAAGGTCATACCACCTGCAAACAAATAATTTTACTACTTCTTTTTCAATTTAGATGCCTTTTTTTTCCCCTTGTCTAAGTGTCATCCTTCTCTTCCGGAAAAGCTTCCAGTTTTTTCACAATTGAGTAGGATGTTAGCTAAGCAGAAGGATATAAAATCAGCACATGGAAGTCAACTGCATTTCTATACTATAATAATGAACAATCTGAAAATAAAATTAACAATACAATTCCATACACAATAGCACAGAAAAGAATTAATTACCTAGGAATTAACCACAGAGGTGAAACACTGGTACACTGGAAACTATAAAACATTGCTAACAAAATTTAAAAGAGACATAAATAAATGGAAAGATATGTGTTCATGGACTGGAAGGCTTACTATTGTTAAGAGATCAATACTATCCAAAGTGATCTATACATTCAATGCAATTCCTATAGAAATCCCCATGTTTCTTGCAAAAATAGAAAGATCCATCCTGAAACTCATATGGAATCTCAAGGGACACCAAACAGCCAAAACGATCTTGAAAATAAAAAAAGTTGAGGGACTTATACTTCCTGATTTCAAAACTTCCTACAAAGCTTCAGAAATCAAAACAGTGTGGTACTGGCATAAAGAGAGACATAGAGACCAACGGAACAGAATAAAGAGCCCAGAAATCAAATCTTACATATACGGTAAAAGAAGTTTTGACAATAGTGTCAAGAACATTCAGTGGAGAAAGGACAGTCTCATTAACAAATGGTGCTGGGAAACTGGATATTCACAACAGAGGAATGAAGTTGAGCATTATCTAATGCCCTATACAAAAATTAACTCAAGATGGATCAACAGCATACACGTAAGGCCTAAAACAATCAAACTCTCAGAAGAAAACATATGACAAAAACTTCATGACACTGGATTTGGCAGTGATTTCTTGTATATGACACTAAAGGCAAAGATAATAAAAGAAAAAATAGACAAATTTAACTTACTGAGAAATTTAAAATGTTATGCATGGAAAGACATTATCACCAAAGTAAAAAGACAACCCACAGAATGATAGAAAATGTTTTCCAGATCAAATCTGATACGGGATTAATATCCAGAATACTACAGAGAACTCCTAAAACTCAACATAAAAACAAACAACCCAATTCAAAAATGGTCAAAGAATTTGAAGAATCATTTTTCCAGAGAAGATATACAAATGGCCAATAAGCACATGAAAAGATGTTCAACATCACTAATCATTAGGGAAATGCCAATCACAACAAGGAGACAGCACCTCATATCCAGTAGGATGACTATTATCAAAAAACTGAAAAAAAAAGCAACTGTTGGCTAGAATGTAAAATAGTATGGCTGCTCTGACAGTAACCGCAAAAAAATTAAGAGATAGAATTATCATATAATCCAGCAATTACACTTCTGAATATTTACCCCAAAGAAGTGGAAGCATGGTCTCAAAGAGATATATGTACCCCCAAGAGCACAGCAGTATTCTTCACAATAGCCAAGAGGTGGAAGCAACACAAGTGTACACCAACAGACAAACGACTGAACATGATGTGGTATGTACATACAATAATATAAAGGAAGGAAATTCTAACACAGGCTACAACATGGATGAACACTGCAGACATTGTGCTAAGTGAAATAAGCCAGTCACAAAAAGACAATACTGTATGATTCCACTTATATAGGTACAGAGTAGTCAAAATCATGGAGACAGAAAGTAAAATGGTGGCTGCTAGGGGCTGGGAAAAGGGGGGAATGGGG
The DNA here is from genome assembly GCF_965194805.1 of Balaenoptera borealis. Taxonomy (NCBI): domain Eukaryota; kingdom Metazoa; phylum Chordata; class Mammalia; order Artiodactyla; family Balaenopteridae; genus Balaenoptera; species Balaenoptera borealis. Next base: position 584,399 of record NC_138874.1, on the reverse strand, counting down.
AGTTGATGTTTAATTGGTACAGAGTTTCAGTTCTATAAGATGGAATAATTTCTGTAGACTGTACAACAATGTGAATGTACTTAATGCCACTAAACTTCACACTTAAACATAAGTAAAATGGAAAATTCTATGTTAAGCACATTGCACCACAATTCAAAAAAATTATTTAACTCTGTGCTTGAAAAAAAAAGGCAGAGAAATATATTTTATAAGAAAATATGTCAAAGAATTAAGTTAGATATTCCTTGGAAGCCAAAACAGAATGATTATGATTTTCTAGTTTATACCATTTAGCACTTTCCAAGTTTTTAATAATATGTACTTGCTTTTATATATATAAAAAAAGTTGAATTTTAAAAAGAAGTTTGGTGCTTATTCAAGTAGTTTTGTGAGGTTAAAAGATTTTCAACAGAAACAAATTTCTAAAATTATGATAAAAATTATTAAACAGTATTTCCTAATAGAAATTTTCTCCAAAATCAGTAATTTACAAATATACATTAGGAATTCACCTTGATTTTAACTCTCTCTAATAAAGGGCAAAGATTTTTCTAAAGTTCTGTTTATTCTTTAACTATGATACTAAGGCATACTTTTTGGTATTATTGATATTACTGCTTCCTGCTTTTGAGACTTTTCATACAAAATTCACATATATGTGATAATTACAGATTTTTTCCAATTTTTGAGTTAAGGTTTATAGAATCAAAAAGCATGCTAGTCATGGTTTTAAAAAACTTCATATTAACAATCCAACATATTCATTCAACAAATATTTTTTTAAAAATCTATCATGGATAAAATTATCTTCTTTATTTTCCTAGAGTATTCAAACTATCCTATCAAAACTATAACTCATAAGTATCACCTTTCATCTTTCCATATTATATTTTCTTTTTAAAACGCCATTAATTCATTTCATCATCTCTCTCCTTCCCTCTCTGTCTTTGCTTTTTAACCACTTAACTCCTCAGACTTTTAAAGGGTTAACTAACTAAAAGAGAAAATTTATAAGCACTACAATTATCAGCAAGTAAAACTATCCTTGTAAGTAGTTAATTTATGTTGAAAAAATCTGAAATACCTACCCTGATAATATATATACCAAATACCTGAAATAACGTTTCAATGGCTTTAACATATTTCTTTGATATTAATGTAAGAAAATTATTTCATTCAAACAAACTGAATAAATATTAAATGCCGAATACCCTGCCAGGAAACAGGGATAACAATGGTTAAAGAGATGTGGCTTTTTTCCCACAGAATTAATGATACTGTTTAGTTAGTACGTTTCTTTTATAAAACTCTGCAAACTAATTGAGAATTTATTGAAATCTACTATTTTCTTAAATGGAATACCTCCTGATATGAAATAATTTTACTTATTACCTTAACATCTACAGTTGACCCTTAAACAACATGGGGATTATGACCTGACCCTCCATGCAGTTGAAAATACGTGTATATAATTTTATAGTTGGCCCTCCAAATCTGCAGTTCCCCATCTGCGGATTCAACCAGCTGTAAATAGTACAGTACAGGGGTATATATTTATTGAAAAAAATCCATGTATAAGTGGACCCCACAGTTCAAACCCATGTTGTTCAAGGGTCAACTGTAATTTCACATTAAATATCTGCTATTATCCACAATGACTCACTCAATTTTGACAAAATTTAACGAACTAAGGAAAATTATATGCTACTGAATGATTTATAAAAAGTACCCTCTTATCGTTCACTTACAAAGTCTCATTCAACACAGTTCTTTCACACTGCATACAAATCAATCAAGTATCTCTCAGCAGTCGTCAGTTCATGTTTCCCCTAGCTGAACAGAATAAACTATTTGTGGACTAAATATGCTGAAAGAGTACTAACAAAAAGACACACAGAATTGTTTAACAAAATGAAAGCAGTATTTTGAAATATCTGCCAGATACTTCGGAGCCTCCTCAGGAATATTAACCTATAATCACTAAGATAAATCTAAACTTATATTTAGCTCTTATTCTTTTAAAACAAACAACTGAAAATGCTTAATGAAATAGGAATATAGATCTTACCAATGCAGGCCACTGAATCTGTTTGCTCTTTGATCCCTGAGTCTGGCTAGGGTTGTTCCTTCTGGCCCAGATTAAGTGGTATTCCACCAAGAAGGCTGAAAAATCTTCATAAACTTTAACCCACTCTCGTTTATCCCACTCAAGATGATCAAATTCCACATACACCTATGGAAAAGAAAACATAAACTCCATAAACAACGTAGAGTGTGATATTTTAAAATATAAGCCATGAAGTTAAATTAGAAAAGCCATTAACAAATTCATTATTCAAATTAACATTTCTCTTAAAAATCATTATTTATCTAACATCTCCTTAACCAAATTATAACCCTGACTTATTGTATGGCAGGAAGATAAACTGTAAGTTTATTAAGAAAAGCAATTTACACAATATTGGTCAGTACAGACTGGCGAATATCTACTAAAGACATACTAAAGAACTACGTTGATACTGATGATTCTAGAAGCAGAAGTCAGGAAATGTTTTCTAAGGACCAAATAGTAAATATTTTAGGCTTTGCAAACCATATGGCCTCTGTCATAACTACTTATTTCTGACTTTGTAGTATCAAAGTAGCCACAGACAATATGTAAACAAATGAGTTTGGCTTTGTTCCAATAAAACTTTAATTACAAAGACAGGAGGCAGTGCAAGGATGGTTCAACATATGAAAAATCAATCAATGTAATATACCACATTAACAGAATGAAGAAAACTACATGATCATCTTAACTGACAAAGAAAAAGCATTTGACAAACTCAACACCCTGTCATAAAAATAGTCAAACTAGGAATAGAAGGAAACTACCTCAACTTAATGAAGATAATAATGAAAAATTCACAGCTGAATCATACTCAATGATGAAAGACCGAAAGCTTTTCCACCAAAACAGGAGCAAGACACGTGTGTTATATTTGGAAAACTGAAGCTGACGCTTCTATGCTAAGTCATTCAATCATTCAACTCTCCTTTCCCCACCGTCATCCTTTTCATTCATAGAGCTGTCCTCCCTATTACATTATGAGTTATGCTGGAGGCCGTCTTGTTCTTTTTTTTTTCCACCCATCTTTTGCTCCCTTACACCTGAAGTGTTTCAGTTTCCACTTATTTAAATTCTGTTTGTTCTTCTGGCCTTGTTCAAGTTCTTAGAGGATGTTTATAACCCCCACTTCGATTCAAATATTTGAACATTTACAAGCAGTTTTTTTCCCCAGTTTATATTAGTATATAATCAAATAATGGGTACAAGCTCACTGAGGGCAGAAATGTTTTAGTGTTCACTGCAGTGCTGCATACATACAAAGTGCTTTACAAATATTACGTATCTCCTGCCTGTTGCAGTCATCGACTTTTAAACATGGAGGCAAACTGCTAAAACATGTTTGATTTTGAGATATCTGTGCTCCTGCCCATTAGGAAGCTAGTTAGATATGCTTACCTATTAGAAGTGGGAAAGAGAAATACATTGTTCAAGGATTTAATCTCTGTTCATGGTTATCCACATGAAGGCACAGCAGAAGCTCTGTTGGCTTCTTATAAAAATGCATCCTTAGGGGTTGAGCTGAGGTCCAATTGGTGTTATGCAAATATTTCAAACTATACCACTTTCTCCACTACTTTAAATCTTTCAAGATTCTCGTTTACTCAATTGTGGTATAAATGGGTTTTGGGAAACTCCAGGAAACTGAAGCTGAGATAAGGCTCAGGAAAACCTTAGCACTATCTTTGCTTTCCCCTCATGGACAGTAATAAGGTCTTGTTGACAAAATATTTCAGCCAAGAACCTAAAGAACCAAGGTTTATAAACGTCTCTTTATCTAAAAGGACATATTCAATGTAAATTCTTCCAAATGCAAAGCCCTTGATATAAAATTAAAACTTTCAGCTTGAAGTGAACTTTCTAAACTCATAGTTTTTCTTGCATGGACAGTGTCATGGGCAGTTTTAGGAAATCTGCTAGGACCCTGGGGACAAAAGGAAACTAAAACTAGACATCCTGCTGCTTCTTTGCTATGCAGCCAATTTACCTCCGTACTATCAACAACAGTGAAGGATTTGAGACTTGACTGTAGACAGACAGGTAGGTAGGTAGATAAACAGTTAGACAGTTGTGTGTGTGTGTGAATCTCTTATTTTTCTACAAAATAAAACAATGACCAGTAACTACGAAAAGCCCCTATTCTTTCACAATATACTCTATTCAATGACATTTATAAAGAAAATTAAAGTCACACAACTGTTTCTGTGGTAAAATCAAATGATATAAGACAAATTTAGTTATTTTTACCATGGTTTCAATAATAATAATAATAATGTTGATATTATATCAATTTAGTGCAATGCAGGCCTCATCTTTTTATTTACTGCAAAGGAAGGGCGGGGATCTACATAATGTCATGAGAGAACTATGAAGAGTTCCCAGGCTTGATTCTGCCAAAACCAACCAGCCACCACAGGCTAAAACTACTTAGACTCTAAGAATCTTTAATGTTAAAAATAAAAGCGTTAGACTATACTAACATTTCTCAAAATATAATCTATATTATAGAATCATCATTTCTTTGTATATAAATAAGCATTAGGGAAGCCAAATAAGTCATGCACAAAGTTCATGAACTAACAAGTTAAAGTAACAAATGTCTAATTTTACCAGAGGTCTTCTCAAGTCTTTTAACATGCCAGTGTTCATTATGCATTATTAATAATAAGAGAGTTCATACCGTCAGATTTTTCCCAATTTCTTTGTCCATAAAATCTTCTATTATGGGGTACTTAATATTTTTCTATAAAATAGCAGTAGGGGGAAAAACAGACTAGTTTTTTCACACGATTTACCTGTCTACAAATTTATATAAATAATTTGGTAATAAGAAATCAAGGGGGAGGGAGAGGAGGGAGATTAGCAGATGCAAACTGAATATTATATATAGGATGGATAAACAATAAGGTCCTACTATACAGCACAAGGAACTATATTCAAAGTCCCGTGATAAACCATAATGGAAAAGAATATGAAAAAGAATATATATAAATAACATACATAACCCTTTAAAATAACTTTTATAAACAAAAAAACAAAAAAAGAAATCAAGGGGGGGCCAAAACCTGGTCATCTCTGCCCAAATACTCAAGGAGGTAGGTAACTAGATAGTAAATTAATGGGGTTTAAAGTGTAATACAGTAAATGTTTTACTCAAAACATTAAAAAATGCCCTATGTCTTTATAAAATCAGAAATGTTTAACTATGGCTTATTAATTCATACATGTTAAAAATTAAATTATCAAATTAAAATGGTAATTATAGCAGATTTAGTTGACCTTCCTCTCTAATGAATAAAGCATATTTATTTCAAAAGATATATTGTAAGCAGATATTTTATATAAAAGTAAGTAATGAAATAGAGGAATACGATAAATCAACAAAGTAATGTTTTTATTATTACTGGCTTAGAGTCGTATTTAAAATAAGTTTTCTAGATTATTGGAAGAAATTGTGAAAACAAAATTAAAATCACTTGGTGACTTCATTTATTAGTTAAGACAAAAAAGACATTACAGAAAATAATTTCATATAAATTATATAAAATAAGGAAGCTAGGTCTCTTTTTAATTTTACTTTACAAAAAACGTAAACAAATGTAACCATAATTTTAGGTTACTTCAAAAGTTTACACTTTTATTAACATTAAAAAGGGTCAAAATTAATAGGCACTCATATGAACTAGCCCAAGCTTAAACAAAGAGTACGCTGAGCAATAATCAATAAATCTAAGAATTATTTTAAAGAAATAGGTTGATCTTAGAAAATAATGAACTGTAAATTTAGAATTAAACCTGAGAAATAGTCTGACATAATCCAAGGTATAAGTGGTGTGAAACAATGTTAAGTGGCTTCTGCTATTTTCTCTCTCTTTTTTTTATTACAGCCATACTAGTAGGTATGATAAAATCCAACATTTTAATAAACAAGTATTATATTCTGTGTAGCTGTATTAAATTTGCTATGGTGAACTAAAATTAAAATCGTAAGGACAATTCTACAGAGGAGTCCAATACATATTCACACCAAAACAGTATATTACTATAATGACAATCGCAAGTAAAATTACAATACACATTGCGATATATAAATCTAGGTTCTGAAAATGCTAAAATAGTCTGGGGATCACAGATAACCATTCATTTCCCAAGGGGCATTCAAACCTCTATCAGAGTTAACCAGTATTATTGATAATGGAAATAAAAGCACTACCAGTAACAACAACAAAAACAGCTAACACTTCAATAGTGCCTACTATTCCATATATTAAGCCATTTAATCATTACATATACCCTGTAAGTTGGCACTATTAGGATCAACTTTTTCAAAAGCAGAAACTGAGATATAGAGAAATTAGTTGCCTAAGGTCAAACCCTAGTAAATGATGGAGTCAATGAAAACAATAAAATAGCTTCTAAGAGGCTTCACAGTTATACAGCAGCATAGTCCCTACAAGGTGATGCACACAGCAAGTGATAAATCACTTGAATAGAGAGGGATGTCTGGGTAGCTGACTCCTTTGTGGCAGAAGAACCACACACTTAAAATGGCCTTAAGATTTTCCACAATGAGTCTGCAAGTTAGAGCCCTAGGGGGCAAAATGAGAAAAAGGGTCAAACAAAGATAGCAAATAGTAAAATAAAAGAGACCAAGCTTGCTTTCAGTACCTATATTGTTAAATAAAAGAGACTAAGCTTGCTTTCAATATCTATATTGCTTATTCCTCTTCTCTATGACTTACTTACCTAATAGTCTTACTACTTGGTGAACAACAAGATGCATCAAGAAATGCAAACTATTCAAAGATGCTTAAGTTACAATTACCTTCTTTACATCTAATGAAAAAGAATTATATTCCCATCATCTTCAAAGTTCCTTATCACATTATATAATTCAGTATATATACTACTATCTTTTGGATAAATTATGCATAGTATTTAACATAATATCATTGACGATGATGACTGTCTTAGTCTGCTTGTGCCGCCTTAACAAAATACCATTAAACAACAAAAACTTATTTTCTCACAGTTCCAGAGGCTGGAAAAGTGAATACAGCAAGGTCTGTTTATGAGGAGGACTCTCCCCTTGGTTGTAGACAAGCTGCCTTCTCACCGTGTGCTCACATGACCTCTTCTTTGTGGGAGCACAGATGGTCTCTTCTTATTAGGGCACTAATCCAATCATGAGGGTCCCAGCCTCATGACTTCACCTAACCCTAATTATCTCCCAAAGACCCCATCTCCAAATACCTTCACATTGGGAGTTAGGACATATGAATTTGGGGGGACACAAACACCAAGTCTATAACATTAGTAATGATAGCAACAGCTAAAATTTGAGGGCTTACAATGTGTTGGGTACAGTTTTACAAAAGAGAAAACTAAGGCATAGAGAAGTTAAGCAATTTACGGCTTTTGGACAATTATTCAAATGATACACAACTGAAAATGGCTAAAAAGGACGAAAACCATCAGTTCAGCTCTTTTTTAGCATAAGGAGGCATTTTAGAGACCACAGTAGTTTCTAGACAATATAAAAGATGAGGAAGAGAGAGAAGGAGCTTTACCAAACAAGGAGGAAAAAGCTTTCCAGGAGCACAAACTCTGGGGATGCTTTTAAAGCACAGGAATGAATTAATGAAGAGAGTTCTTCTATAGGTTAAAAGGGATTCCTGGGAATAGTTTACAAAACTGAAGGCATTAGGATGTAACTCAAGAGTTTAAAGGAGAGGGAGAACAACTAAATATATAACAAAGAAAAACCTAAGTTAAATGCAAAGTCCTGAATACTGCAAATGCTTGTTAATAAATCCCCAACATAATTTGTTTAGAGAAAGACTCAAATTCTGGTTTTGATCTTTTGAGACATGATTAGAAATTGTATTAACTATTAATGTTTTTATAGAAAAGAGGTCAAATGCAGAAGCTCCCATAATATATCATTCTAATTCTAGGAGTACTTTTAAAAGTAGGCTGGAAATCTTACAACACAACATGAGTATCAACCGTCTACTAAGTATGTTAGCTTTTGATTTTTTTTTCCCTTAGCAATTGATTATTATCCTCTTAAGCTCAGTCCTAGAGCTCCACAGTTTTGAAAATTTATGCTGGAAGTCTTCTACTTTCAATCACCCAACTGGCAAGCCATTCTCAAAACTTTTCTGCCGCTATTACTGCTACCAACTCCAAATCCAGTGACCCCTTTCATAGCTTTCTGTTGCAGCTACAAGATGCTTTGTTCCTTCCTTCTTGTAAAAGAACTTAATAAAAAACTGGGTCTTTCCTCCCCCTGTCTATAACAGAGACTATACTATGTTCTTGTCTATAACCATGTGGTCTTTCTTTAACTGGGCTCCAGAAGACAGTGTAATAGGCAGTTAACCCTTCAGGTAGCTGAGGCAGCTCAAAATCATCACTGATACTCTTCTTTTCAGATTTGGTTTTCCAATTAAGTAACTTCTCAAAGAGTTGGGCAGAAGTAAAATATATTTCTCTGATACTTTGAATTAAAAAATCAAGTACTTTTATTCCTTATTTTCACAGTACTGAAAACTACTTCTGCTTTTACTTTATTTCTTTTGTACTGTTAATTTCCTCCATTTACCTTCTGAAATAGATTTTTAAGAAAGTTACCATAGAAATAAAGACTTGCTATAACAATGAAAGCAGTGGTGAATGTCCTTTCTTTATACTATTTATAAAGAACTCAGCGCTGGGGCACTGGTAACTGATTCGTAAAATTAAAATACACTTCTGTTTCTCGATCTAACTGTTCATATGTATGTTAATAAAATATTTAATTAATTGGGATCGAGAAACATGCTACTTATTTTATCAATGAAGAAAACTAAGTAATAAAGGAAAGGGTACCTTGAAAGGCAGAAACAAATATATCTCAGCAAAAATGTACTGTGTTCTAAATATATTATTTGTATGTAGGACAATAGTACTGCTATCCATCTGAAATACAACAGAACTAAAAAATGAGCTAAAAGGCTCCTAACAAGCCAAGAAAGATGTTACAAATTCCATTCCCTACAGGCAAATACACTTTACCCAAAGGTAAACTCTCTCATCTTGTGTCAGATCTTACTGACACTAGTATAAAGATAATTATAATAATAAACTACATTATCTAGTTTCCAAGTCTAAAGTAGCTTATAAAAGCAAAACAGGGAGAGAGCCTCTGAAGACATGCTTCCATAGCATTCTAAAAACTATAAAAAAGTTTCATGAAGACTTTAGAAAATCTTTTACCCTAGGACTCAAAATTGGTCAGAAAATAGTATCACTGTATTATAATTTATATTAAATGGGCATTTGTTTAATTGAAAAATATATGCAAAACATTTTTTTAAAAACCCTGTATCATTTACTTTCATAGCACCATATACTTTGTCTTTGTACCATTTGACACAAATGAAATATGTCTGTGTATATTTAATGTTTGTCCCCTCTACTACTAGTTTGTAATAAATATGTTTAATGAGTGATGCAGAAAAAGTCTAAATTTATATCCAGAATCATCTAAGATGATGCAGAAATGTATTTTAGAAAACTCGCATGGAAATGGCTAATGTATTTAACACATATTCTATAACATTTATACACCAGCTTTATTCATAATTGCCAAAATTTGGAAGTAACCAAAGTGTCTTTCAATAGGTGAATAGATAAACAAGTTGTGGTACATCCATACAATAAAACATTACTCAATGATTAAAAAAAAAAAAAGACCATCAGAATGAAACAGCTGTTTTTAGTCACTGTCAAAATTCACTACTAGTGTATTACTTACTTAATCAGTCTTTCTTTAATACTTCTACACTTCCAGTTAACTAACACAGTATTGAATATCAGAATTTGTATTTGGACAATTATACAAGGCTTTTCCTACCAACCTAAGGTCTCAAGACAGTGCCAGTGTAGAGTGTTATGAAGAGCACTGGGGAAAGAAATTTCAGCCACCTAGCTTTCGAGACATCAATAGCATTCAAGCAGTTAAGTCATCCGAAATCATAAGTAAAACTAACAGAATTTTTAAATAATGGTACCAGAATATTCACTATCAGAATAAGTACACTCATACTAAAATTGTGCACTCATTTTGAGGTAGATATTTATTTTATTTTTTCTATTGCAGAAAGAAAACTTTAAGATTCCAAGTCTTTTTATTTTATTTTTTGAATTGAAAACTAGGGCTTACTATCCTTGTTAAACATTTTAGATACAAGAATTACTCTAGGCATAGGAGAATGACCTCATTATGTTTCATCCCTATCATATACTTGGCTGATACCTGTATTAAAGGATAGCAGGTGTCATTACAAAGGGTCATTGCACAATTATTATTAGTTGTCTCACCCATATATGCTGTATTCCAAGACACAATTATCACCACAGTTCCTTGACACTTACTTTGTGGAGATCATCTGGACTTCCTTGACCTCAGATCCTTTGATCTTAAATTGAGTCTGAAACCATTTAAATTTCCTGGGCTGCCAAATTATCTTTCATGTGTTTTCGAGAATAGAGCCCTGTGTGGTGTTTTCTGTAAACATAAAGAGGATAACCTACCAAGCAATGATCAAAATATGGAATATACCTTTGCTTATTTCCAGGGACCTAGTTTTAGGCCACCCACCTCATAGGGCTAGAAAATCTATTAGTGGATCTATGTAAAAAATGTAAAGCCAATTTGTTGTACTTTTGGAGGCCCCCCCAATGAATTTTTTAGCAATAAATTTATAATTGCACTTTTCTTTCTGCCTCAAGGATACTGTGGCTAGCAATAGGTTTTATTATGAATTTGCTGAGTCATGTCTAAAAAGCACATAGTTACCATTAAGACTTTACCTTACTTCAACTATAAAGGGTAGTTCCATCTGGCAGATAAAAGTATGAATTTTTAAATTTATGAGAAAATAAACATGAGGAATATCCCTCCTCTCAAAAAACAAACAATTTGCACCTTTGAGACTGTATGTGCATTCTGACCAAATATACCTTTATCCCTAACAGAAGTCAGCCATAAATAAATAATGGACTCTTTCTATCATGGTGGGCCAGCAATCCAGTTTGACAGAGTCTGATCTCTGACTGAAGCTGAGACTAAGCACCAGAGCCCACAAACCTGAGAGAGGCACCTTGGTTTCTGGAGTCTTGGGTGGGAAGAGAATATATAACGCCATACACTCCTGATTCGCATCAAAGAAGTAAGCAGTATTTTAAGATAATAAAAAGTAGCAGAAATTGATCAAAATAAGTTTAGGACGTGTATGAGAAAATTACAAAATACGCATTTTAAAAAAATGAAGGTCTAAATAAAAGGACAGATACACTGTGTTTGTTACTTTAAAGACTCAATATTCTTAAAGAAGTAAAGTTTCCCCCCAATTGATCTATAAACTCAATGCAATTCCAATAAAAATCCCAGCAGGATTTTTGCAGACTCTTAAATTTATATGAGGGCAAAAAGATATAGAATAGACCAAACTTCAAGAAAGAAGAAAAAAGTTGGATGACTCACACTAATTGGTTTTAAGACGCACTACAAAGCTACATTAATCAAGACAGTGTGGTAGTGACAAAAGACACACAAATCAATGTAAGAGAATAAAGTCCAGAAACAGATCCATATAGAACTGACAACTGATTTTTGACAAATGTACAAATGCAATTCAAAAGAGATAACCTTTTCAACAAATTATGCTGGGATAACTGGACACCCCTATGCAAACAAAACAAAACAAAACAAAACCCCCCGAAACCCTTCAATCCATACTTCACACCATATACAAAACTTAGGCCAAACAGGTTATAAAGTTAAACGTAAAACCTAAAACTTTTTGGTAAAAAGTCTTTGTGGGGGGCTTCCCTGATGGCGCAGCGGTTGAGAATCTGCCTGCCAATGCGGTGGACGCGGGTTCGAGCCCTGGTCTGGGAGGATCCCACATGCCGCGGAGCAACTGGGCCCGTGAGCCACAACTGCTGAGCCTGCGCGTCTGGAGCTTGTGCTCCGCAACAAAGAGAGGCCGCGACAGTGAGAGGCCCGCGCACCGCGATGAAGAGTGGCCCCCGCCTGCCGCAACTGGAGAAAGCCCTCGCACAGAAACGAAGACCCAACACAGCCAAATATAAATAAAATAAAAATTAAGAGCTTTGAGATATAATTAAAAAAAAAAAAAAGTCTTTGTGGCAAATAATTCTTAGAAATGACTTCAAAAGCACAAAACATAAAAGAAAAAATGTAATTACTTAGATGTCATTGAAATTTAAAGTTTTTGCTCTGGGAAAGACAATGTTAAGAAAATGAGAAGCCACAGACAGGACAAAAACATTTATAAATTGTTTATCTGACAAAAGACTTGTATCCAGGATATATAAAGAACTGCCAAAATTCAACAGAAAGAAAACAAAGCAATCGAAAAACATAGAAAAAGATTTGAACAGATACTTCACCGAAGAAGATATACAGGTGGCAAATAAGCTAATGAAAAGATACTCAAAATCATTAGTCATTGGAGAAACGCAAATAAAAAGCACAATGAGATATTACTGCATACCTAACAGTATGGCTAAAATTTCAGCCTTGTGAAATAAAAATTGTACTTATACAAAAGCCTGTATATGAATGTTTAGAGCAGTTTTATTTTTAATAGACAAAAGCTACAAACAACACGAACAGGGAATGGATGAACAAACTATGGTATATCCATATAATGAAATATTTCTCAGCAATAAAGAGGAAGAAACTACTGATACATGCAACAATATGGATAAATCTCAAATGCATTAGGATAACTGAAAGAAGCCTGACTCAAAAGGTTATCTATTATATGGTTCTATTCACATGACATTCAGGAAAAGACAAAACAAGGACTGAGAATTGATTATTAATTGTCCAGGGTTAAAGGGGGTGGAGGATTTGAAGGTTTGACTACAAAGGAGTGGTAACAAAAGGAAATTCTATGGGAGAGTGATTCAACTGTTATACATGTCGACTGTGGTAAAGGTTACCCTACAATGCCGTTGTCCTAACTCAAAGAACTGTTCACCAAAAAAAGTAAATTTTACTCTAATTAAAAAAAAAAAAATTGTAAGTAGAAAATTTAACTGAAAAGGTAAAGAAGGAGGAATGAGCATGATGGAAAACTATGCCACTGCCTTCTCCCAAAGGAATGATGTAATAGTATTATACTTATTGGTATTCTACTATAAAGCTTCATATGCCTTTTGGGGAAAAGAATAAAATAATGAGATGGCAATCATATATTCTGATGGGCCAGAAATTTCTGCAATTATACATTATCACGGTACGGGTTGACCCCAGGATCCTTTTTCCTTGAGAAAGAGAAAGAAAGAATGTAAGTCCTCTGGCATACCCAACTCCACCCTTCCTATTTTTTGCTTTGAAAAGGCAAATGTGGAAGTAGAAGTGAGGATGAGGAAAGAGCTATGGAAACACTAACAACCTGAAATTAAAAACACACTCCCCAAATGCCATATAACTGGTCATGTAGCAACTTCAGCTGAAAGAGCAGAGCATGCCCTAAAATGAAAAGGACATAAATGTCAGGTCCCAGAAAGTTTAAGATATGGAACTTATTTATAAACTTGCAAATGTTTTGTTTCCAGGAACTCTTAGAAGGGGATACCCCAATTTTTTTAAAGAGAAACTAATGATACCTTTTCATCATAGGCACAAGGGGGCACTGGAGCACAGAGTTATTAGGTATGCCTTGTGCTACACCTAAGGACTTTTCCTTTGTTCAGCCAAAAAAAGGAAACCAACAGTTGGTACACTTAACTGTATTTCCATTTTTTTCATTTGAAGAAAGATTTTACAAGACTGGATTTAAATGTACGGATTTTTTCAACAATCAAACTCATGGAATGAATTTTTCCTTCTATCAAACCCTATCAACAAAAATTGTTTTGCTCTCTTAATTCTGATTAGGTCAACTATAATGCTTGAATTTAATAAATAACCACAGAGCCCTTCAAATGAAAATTGCCACTATTTAACTGATCTCATCTTTTAATCTACGGTTCTCCACCACAAGAGAGTGAAAGACACAAACACTTAAATTCATAAATAATTCTTCAACTATTCAGTATGCTAGATTACTGACAGATTTTGGATACAAGAAAAGATATCTTGAAAAATCTAATTGTTCTTTTTTAGTTTTAACTTTTCATTATATAGAGAAATAACAATGGATTCCCATGTGTCCATCATCTAGCTTCAACAATTTTCACCTCATGGCCAATCTTCTTTATACTAAAAAAAAAATTGTTAATTCTGCAAAATTATTCGTTATCAGTCAGCATTCAAGTTTCCCAGGATAGTCTTTTTTTTTCCTTTTCAGTTTGTTCAAATTAAGACCCAAATAAGTTCCACAAATTGCAACTGGTTGACATGATTCTTACATCTTTTTATCTATATAGGTTCTACCATCTCTTTTCCTCCTGCAACTTTCTTGTTAAAGAAGTCATTAGTTCCAGTCTTCAGTTACCTGTATTTTGCTGATTATACACTTCTGTGGCATTTTTAAACATGTTCCTCTGTCCCTGCATTTTCTGTAATTGTTGAATCTAGAGTCTTAAATTCCGAACTGATAGAGAAGACAACCTCACACACTGTACCGTGTTCTTCACTGAGGCATATATGTATTACCATATATCTTTCTGTGGTAATAGCAGCCAATGACAAATATTGCCTAAATCCACTACTTCACTGACAGTTGCATAATAGTGATACACAAATTTTATCATTCCTTCATTTACTATCTGGAATATGTCTAATAAGTGAGAATTCCCCTCATCAAATCTTCCGTATCCAAGAGGTAGTTTGTTTAGGAAAGGAAAAGTAAATGCTCAATTTTTATGAGTTTTTCAAATACAGTTGCCCCTCACAATATCTGCAGGGGACTGGTTCCAGGACCACCACCCCCCCTCGACTTGCACTCATGGACACCAAAAGCCACAATGTTTAAGTCCTTTATTTAAAATGGCGCATTATTTGTGTATAACCTATGCCCCCCCCCATATACGTTAACTCATCTTTAGATTATGTATAATACCTAATACATTGTAAATGCCATGTAAATAACTGTAAATACAATGTAAACGCTATGTAAATAGTTATCAGTGCTGGACAATTTCAAGTTTCACTTTCTAAAATCCACCCCCTTCCCCCCAAGTATTTTCAATTCATGGTTGGTTGACTCCACAGATACAGAACTCACAGATATGGAAGGCCATGGAAAACAGACTGTAATGAGTTAGTATCCTAACGTCCCAGAATGGTAAATAATGAGAGGTTTTTAGGGGAGGGATCATTATTAAAAACTCTTGGATTTAAATAAATGTAGTAATGCTTCAAATCACTGCAGTTTTTATGCCTATTGCTTCCAAATTTCCCATCTTCGGCCAGTGAGAGCCTCTTCAATTAGTTTCAGAGTCTTCTAGACATGACCTTAGTAGTCTTTGATAGCTTCCTTGTTTCCAGAGTAACAAAATACCCCAGGGTCATCCTGTCCAACTCCTGCCTCAGACCTGAAATCAACCATATATCCATATATACTTCTCAATAAGAAATAGCATTCAGAGACAACAATCTGGGTTCTAGGAGTGCTCATTACTCCTGAGCTGGTCAGATATACTGGTCAGGGTTAGTATGTCTTTATACTGATACTTCCAAATAAAATTCTACATTTTTTTTTAAACGGCATCTATCTTATATTCCTATCTCATTTCTCCCATATTGAAGATCCTGTTAAACAATGACACCAACACAAATCCATTTGCTTTGTTGCACAATACATATACAACAATCTAGGAATAAGAATACCAACACTGTGATTAATGAAAACATTGTTTTTACATTGCTCTTTTGTCCTTAGGGTATATAACCTACTAGGCATGTATAATCAAGTTACTGTGTTATAAAGTCACTTAAAATAGTTCCTTCCTATGGTTATACCACTTATGCTTCTTTGCTTCATTTTGCTTTCACTTTTAGGATCTTTATTTTTTAATGATTCAAACTTGTTTTAAAATTACATAAAACATTTACATGGTTTCAAAGTCATACCTAAAAAACAAATATATTCACAGAACTCTAGCTATTCCTTCCATCCTTGTTCCCTATGATGGATTAGTTTCTGGTTAATCCCTATGTTTTAAAAAAATCAAATAGAAATGCACATATACAATATATATGTATTTAGTTAAATAACATACTTTATGAATTTTTCTATATCTTATTATTTTTATTTCATAATATGTATACTGGCCATCATGTCACAGAAGATATTGCTTATTTGCTTGTATACCTATAAAATACTTCATTGGGTAGATGAACGTTTTACTCAGTCACAACCCTATTGATGGGTTATTTCAGTCTTTTGCTATTATAAATGGGGCTGCTATAACTACAGCCTTGTGCACATGTCATTTTGTATTTATGCCAATCTATGTTTGGGATATATATATTCCTAGAAATAAGATTTACTGGATCAAAGAGTAAATGAATATGAATTTAGCTAGAAATTGCTAAATTCCCTACTATAGGAGGTTGCACCATTTTGTATTCCAATAGACAATGTCTGAGAGTGCGTATTCCTCCACAAGTTCACCAAATGGATATGTTGTCAATACGGGAAGAGAAGGGAATGAGGGACAATCTGATACGGTAGAAATTCTCAGTTTATTCACTTTTTCCCTTTTATTTTCTATTTTAATGATCTACTTTTATCTTTATTTCCTGTCTTGTTCTTAGTTTGGGTTTCATTTGCTCTTCTTTTTCTCTCTTAACGTGGAACCTTAGGTCACTGATTTTACTTTCCTTCTTTTCTTATGTAAGTATTTAAACTTATAAATTTCTCTCTAAACCAACATTCATTCTCAGGCACCAACATTCTGATGTGCTACATTTTCATTATCATTCGGTTCAAAATGACTTCTAATTTCCCTTGTGATTTCTTCTTTGACCTACAAATTTTCTAGAAGTGTACTGTTTAATATTAAACATTTGAGGTGTTTTCCCCAAACATCATACTGTTATTGATTTTTAATTTAATTCCACTATGTTCCAAGAATATACTCTTGTATTATATCCATGCTTTTAAATTTATTTAGGTGTTCCATATGTATTAATTAAATCAAGGTGATTGATAGCTTTTTGGATCTTTAATGTCTTTGCTAGCTTTTTATGTAGCTGTTCTACCAACTGCTGAAGGAAGGGTGTTAAAATCTCCAACTATGACTGTGAAATTTTCTATACGAAATCTCTGTCATTCTGTAAAATTCTGCTTATGTATTTTGAAGCTATGCTATTAGGTGCACATATATTTGTCACTGTTATATCAGAACTGTCCCACTTTTTTTCTGATTATTAATACTCTTTCTTGAAGAGTACCTTAGCCACATCAACTCTCATATGGCTACTCTACGCATGGTTTATCTTTTTCTGTTCATTACTTTCAACCTATCTGTGTCTTTGTATCTAAAGTGAATTTCTGATGGACCATATATGCTTGGATCTTACTTCTGTTTTATCCATTCTGACATTCTCTGTATTTTAATTGGACTGTTTAAGTCATTAGCATTTATTATACTTATTAATATGGTTGAGTCTATCAATTTACTACTAGTTTTCTGTTTGTCACCTCTGTTTTTGGTTCTGTTCCTCTTTCTCTGCCTTCTTTTGCATTGCCTGAATATTTTTTAGAATTGTATTTTAACTAATGAAAATTTAAACTTTCTAGTAGCCACATAAAAAAAGGAAAAACAAGATAGGTGAAATTTTAAAATATATTTTAAGCTAACATATCTAAAGGTTATAATTTCAACAAGTAAGCAATATTTTAAGTTGAGATTTTTACATTCTTTTACTCATACTAAGCCTTTAAAATCTGGTTTGTATATTATATTTATAGCACATTTCAACTGGGACTAGCCACATTTCAAGGGCTCAACAGCCACATGTAGTTGGTGGCTACCATATTAGACAGAGCAGCTCTACCTCATTCTGTAGTACAATGTGTCTTTTTCATTTTCAGAGTGAGAGGGTTACCTTTAACAGTCTTTGTATCCAGAATTATTTGGCTGCACACTAAAACACTGAATTATGACTCAAACATTTAAAAATGATTTATATGTGCTCACTTCACTTAGCATTTTAATGAAACTTATAAATAAATCTAAAGATTTTAATTAATTTCAATTGATGCAGTTTTCTTTTTAAATCTTTTTCTTAAAAACTACAAAATCCTTAAGAATTTAAAAATGTCTGTTAGCTGAATTTTAAAACTGAAGAGAAACATGAATTTTACTAATATATTTTCAAAATGATAGTAAGCTATCATTTAAGGAGTTATAAATGAAAGGATATGTATGTAATATACAATCAAAAAATAAATTAATAAATATAATGGTTTCTGTAATTATGGATTTCATATGTGACACGATCAACCAAGTCTATTCTGTTAAAAAATAAGTAATTCCCGTATTATGTGAGAATATGGCAGGCTATCCTATAAACTTTTCCCACAATTACTTATTTTCTCTATAGGGAAAGGTTCCCAAACATGTGCTACATAGAAAAAAAAATATGTTCCCCAAAAGATACATCAAACTGAATTGCATTCAAAATGAAAGAGAAATTATATATTTTCTTAGACTATAAGATATGTGAGGATATCTGTACATATTCTAGATTGTATGTGTTTCACAATAAATCCAGAGGTATGACAGAGTACACAAATGTTGGTTACCTAATGGCATTTATGGTTGTCAGAGGAGCTAAAGCTTTCTAGGAGCCAAGCAAAACATAATGAGTTAAATAAGCCAGTATTCACTATGTGATATAAAAACATGTTCATAATTGCATTGTTACCACTGATACAATAAATGCAGACATTTAATTTGGAGTCCTACAAGTGGCCTATGTACACTTTAGTATCACTTTCTATGACAGGCTAAAACAACAGAGTACAAATAATTAATCTGTAGATTCATCTGAAGGTAAGTTTAGAGCTGTGCTATTCTAGAGAATCAACATGAACTACAAATATGATTCAATATGTAATTTTAAACTTTGTTAGACACATTTACAAAGTGAAGAAAAACAGGTGAATTTTACTAATATATTTTCAAATATATATATATATATGAAAATATCATTTCAATGTGCAATCAACAAAAAAAATTCATGCAATATTTTAGGCTTATTTATACTAAGTCCTCAATATTTGTGTGTATTTTACACTTACATCAAATCTCAGTTCACACAAGCTACACTGTAAGTACTCCATAGTCACATGTGGCTAGGGCTACCTTACTGAACAGTGCAGGTTTAGACTATCTGGAAGATGGAGTATACTAAGCGATCTACCCTAATTTTTACTGCAGTTGAGCTTTGATAAAGACTGGGGAGCTTTGCTGAAACCTGGAGAGGGGATATTTTACATGAGAGCATAGCTAAAATTTAAAAATCTGTCAAGAAGAAGGCAGGGTTGAGCTCCTCTTTAACCATAGCATGTGTCTGAATGAATGACCATCAAGGAAGTAGATTAAGGGGCACAACCAAAATCTTCAATAGAAGATTTTGTCTGCTCAAACACAAACATAAGTAAGCAATCTAATTCCCCAGGTGCTGTGCCCCAAAATTTGGCTATTAAAATAATTATATAATTATGTCACATAATTGCCCTACACACCAGCAATTCTACTCCAAGGCATCTACTAAAGATATTCAACACAAAGATTTCTATCCACATGTCCAGAAAAGCATTATCCATAAATGTCAAAAAGCAGAACCAACTTAAATATTTGTCTATCACATGGTCAATGGATGAACAAAATAAAGGGGAAAAAAAGCTAAAAAAAGAAGGCAGACACAAAATACTATATATTGTGTGAGTCTGTTTATGTTAAATTCTAGAGAAGTCAAAACTATTTTGACAGAAGAGAGATCAGGGGTCAGGAGTGGGGACTTAAGGCAAAGGGACATGAGGGAACAGTTATGTTAAAATGTATACTTAAAATAGGTAAATATTACCACATAAAAATATTTCAATAATCCTACTAAAAAATTAATATACAGTCAAAAAATATTTAGGCCAGACTATTTTCAAAAGTTAACCCAACATTTACTTTAGTCATCAAAGTAATGAAGCTTCAAGGTAAACCTTTTAGACAAAATTAGAAATTTTATTATTGATCTTTTGATTATAGGTAGTGGCTGAATCATTATTTACTGATTCATTGTGTTTTACACTCAGTGAGGAAGCTCTATAAGTGCCTATTACATGTAATTGCAATACAACAGAAGTTTTCAAATACATTGTCTCATTCTATCTTCACTATAATCCCATAAAGAAAAAAAGATGAATATTATTTTAACATATGACAAAACCGTTACCACAGAGGTATCCAAAGGTTCTTCACATACTAAGGGTTGTGACTAAAACTGAAAATAGAAACACAGATGAAGTGTCTAGGATGCCTTCTATTATACTTCATAGTGATACCATTCTTAGAAGGGAGATTTGTATGAACCTGCGTTGTTAACTTTTTAATTAAAACTGCCTATCCACTGAACTATTTTAGCTATTCAATACACAGGTTCTCTCCCCAGGTCCCAATCCCCAACCAAAAACTTTCTTGCCGCTCCTTCTTTTGTCAAAACATAAAATCCTTTGTTGCATCATCTCCTATTGCTGAGACTGAAACATAGCACCACCAATTACAAGTATCTCTGAAATAATGCCAACATAAAAAGAGAGCTCCAATTCTAGCAAAGGAAAGTATGAACACAAAATACTTTCTTTGGTTATTCTTTTTTTTTTTAATTATTTAATTGCTTATTTATTTTTATTTTTGGCTGCATTGGGTCTTCATTGTCGCACGCAGGCTTTCTCTAGTTGTGGCTAGCGGGGGCTACACTTTGTTGTGATGAGCGGGCTTCTCATTGCTGTGGCTTCTCTTCTTGCAGAGCATGGGCTCTAGGCACGTGGCTTTAGTAGCTGCAGCATGTGGGCTCAGTAGTTGTGGCTCATGGGTTCTAGAAGGCAGGCTCAGCAGTTGTGGTGCACGGGCTTAGCTGCTTTACAGCATGTGGGATCTTCCAGGACCAGGGCTCGAACCCCGTGTCCCTTGCATTGGCAGGAGGATTCTTAACCACTGTGCCACCACGGGAGTCCTCCTTGGTTACTCTTGAACATTAATTCTGCCCTATAGCATTCTAAAACATAACTCCTGAAAATCTACCACAATGATCTCTGGAATAATACCAGCAAAAATCCAGCATATCCTCAACCTCTTCTCTGAATTTTGTATCCTTTGCCTTGTTCCTCTAAATGAAGTATGGCTCTTCTTCAAAAACACTGTTTTTTGCTGGTAACCTCTCAAATTATGACTGTTTTCCTTCCCAAGTTCCTTGTACTACTGGGCTTAGATTTGGAGTAGGTCTCTCTTTATTTCCCACTGCACAGACCATTCTCCTTCCTTGATCATCCATCCTACCTCAACCAAGTCCCTCCCCTCTCCCTGGTTATATACTTTCTCCATATCCTCGATTTCAAACACTTCACTCCTGGAACACTACCTCCTATATTTCCAGCTCACGCTGACATATTCAAGCTGGACCAATCAATCAACCCAACCCAGGGCCTACAACTTTTCATTGTTGTTCTATTATACTACAATTCCACTATAAAATATGTAAAGCTAGAAAAGCAATTTGCAAAAATGCTAATGAAAATTATCCAAGAGTGGTGCACTGATGTATGTTTCCTAAATTTTCCAAGAATAAACATAAATACCACTTTTAAAATAACACTGAAGGTTTTTTAAAAATAAAAAAGTTAATTGCAGAGGGAAGGCGGGGTGGGATGAATTGGGAGATTGGGGCTGACATATATATACTACTATGTATAAAACAGGTATGACCTAAATGGGAAGGAAATTTTAAAAAGAGTAGATATATGTATACGTATGACTGGTTCACTTTGCTATACAGCAAGAAACTAATACAACACTATAAAGCAACTATACGTCAATAAAAATTAATTTTAAAAAAGGCAATGGAAGAAAATTACCTTTAAGTAATTACTCTTATCTTACCCTTCATCTCAGTTATCCTTCCTTTAAACCATTTCCTAGTCTTACTGGCTAAATGCACGTTGAGACAGCATAGCTAAGAATGGCTTAAATTACTATATAGTGGTAGGAATGGGAGGGATGTGAAAAGGATGTTATGAAAGTCTGCCAAAACGAAAAGATTTAAAAAAAAAATCAGCCTAGTCAAAATTTATCAGAACAGAGGCATTAAAACAAATGTCATATTGTCTTAAACAAAACAAAACCAAACCAGTGTGGAGTAACTACTATTTCCCAAAATCAGTGCTGACTGTTTCATGAATTCTCTCATTTCATCATTAGCACATCCCTGTAAGTTACGTAAATACTGTTAAACTTATTCTAATTGAGGAAGCAGTGTTAGAGAATTAAGTAACTTACCCAATGAAATATAAATACAAGTGATCAAAACAAGGATTTCTATGTAATCTGTCTCCCTTATGTAACAATACTGTGTATGTAACACAAGAACATTTTGTAAAGTAACCATTAAAAATACACTGATGGGGACTTCCCTGGTGGCGCAGTGGTTAAGAATCTGCCTGCCAATGCAGGGCACATAGGTTCGATCTCTGGTCTGGGAAGATTCCACATGCCGCAGTGCAACTAAGTCTGTGCACCACAACTACTGGAGCCCTCGCGCCTAGAGCCCATGCTCTGCAACAAGAGAAGCCACGGCACCGTGAAGCCCATGAACCACAACCAAGAGTGGCCCCTGCTCACCGCAACTAGAGAAAGCCTCCGCGCAGCAATGAAGACCCAACGCAGCCATAAATAAATATCATTCACTTATTTTTAAAAAAATGCATCGATGATGTAAATATTATTAAGTCAAGATGTAGAGTATTGGGGCTTCCCTGGTGGCACAGTGGTTAGGAATCTGCCTGCTAATGCAGGGGACATGGGTTCAAGCCCTGGTTCAGGAGGATCCCACATGCTGCAGAGCAGCTAGGCCCGTGTGCCACAGCTACTGGGCCTACACTCTAGAGCCCGCGCACCTAGAGCCGGTGCTCCAAGATGAGAGAGGCCACCACAATGGGAGGCCCGCGCACGGCAATGAAGAGTAGCCCCTGCTCACCGCAACTAAAAAGAGAGCCCACACACAGCAACGAAGACCCAACGCAGCCAAAAATAAATTAATTAAAAAAAAAAAAAAGAAATGTATTTCCAATAATATTAAAAAAAAAAAAAGATGTAGACTATTTTCAAGTTTGGAAAATTGGTAGTAACAATGAATAAAATATTTTTATAATATTCAATATTATGTAAACATATTTCTTTATCTTGGAAAAATATATCCTTTTGTTATCAAATTTTCCTGTTTTCCCTTAGCTTCAAGATTTCAATAAATGAACTTATCTAAAAGTTAAATTGGGAAATTTCTTACAGAGAACAACTTTCTACATATTTACAGGATATCTCTAAATCCATTATATTAAATGTAAAAACATCAGAAGCAAGCTTCATTCTTAAAATAGAAAATGATGCTACATGATCATAGGGCCATAAATCACAAATACATTTAGGTACACAGTGAAAACTCTGATAATTGATACTGAAACTTTTCATTTAATATGCTTTTTGACGTAGATATATTAGTTATGAAAACAATTCCTCAACAAATGGAATTTAAGTTATAAGTCAATCTTCTAAATTTAATGCACCTTTTAGAAAACAAAACAAATATGCTGGGCCTACCAAGCAGAGTTCACATCACTGAATACTCTGATGATTAAAATAAGAATTATAATAGGAGACTAAGAATTATTTTTTATTAGATGAAACTTTTAAATTCTAAAACACAGACTTATAGTGGCTGAAGAAGATTCCAAGTAAAAAAAGCTAAACCTCTCTAGTAGAGTAGGATTAAGAAATTCAATTTGTAGAACTCACTTCTACAGAAGTGAGAATAGAGTAAATGTATTAAATCTCTAAGGTTTATAGGTTGCTTACAATCTGCAAATTTCTGGAATAAGAAATAATATTCGAAGTTACTAATGAGAAAATCTATCATGACATACTCTATATATTCACATATTTACATAATCCTATCTTTTTTTTTTAAGTAGTAAATTCAAATAATTTACTTACTCAGGTAAAACTACCATCACAACAACAAAAGCAGAAGACAATATAAAAGTACCATCCTCTGTGACTTCCCTGGTGGTCCAGTGGGTAGGACTTTGCGCTCCCAATGCAGGTGGCCGGGGTTCAATCCCTGGTCGGGGAACTAGATCCGGTGTGCAGGTTGCAACTAAGAAGTTTGTATGCCACAACTAAAAGAGCTTACATGCCACAACGAAGACCGGCGTGCCGCAGCTAAGACCCGGAACAGGCAAAATAAATACATACATACATAAATATTAAAAAAAAAAAAGTACTATTCTCTAAAATTAGCTTCTTCCCCCCTCCTCTAACAGAAAAAAGGCTATCGTCCTCCTAACAATAACATCTACAAATAGATGGACAGTCTCTCAAAAAACAAATGAAAATAAAACCAATTGATTTTAATGTACTACTAAAAACTAGAATCCTTAATTAAAAACCTAGTACTGGATTCCCACTAAAATAAACAATAAAAGCATCAAATCCTAACCACTAGACCACCAGGGAGCATCTAAAATAAACAATGAGAACAAAATAATTGGGTACATTTACAAAAAACACTTTTTACATTCTTTTTAAAATATATTTTCCTTCCCTCCTGTCTTAAAAAAATATTGTTTATTCCTTTGTATTGAGCAAATGAATAACATTATGACCGAATGTATAAAACTCATCTGAAAAGAATGTTTTTAGGAATACCTTAATTACCTATTCCCATCAGGATGGAAAAAGTAGACGTGATAACTTCAGGGCTTAATTCCCCATCATGTTGCTCCAAAGTATGAAATAGCTTCCAAGAGTCCCAGCTGTAAGCTGGGAAGAATCCCTGTACCTATAATCACACAGTGACCACACTATAAATTAGACTTCTATTGTCATCTCATCACTCAATTTACATTTTAGCAGCTCAATGGGTATACTTTAGGGTTTTTCATTTGTTCTATAACAAGATATTAAAACCTCAAAAAAGATACCAAATCATTCCCCTTACCTTAAAGCCCTCTATTAGCTTCTCCTGAGACAAGAATAAAGTCTAAACTTACGCTAGTTGACAAAAACCCTAAAGATCTAGTTTCTGCACTCTTCTCAACCTGCTACAACTACTAGTCCCTTACTCTACAGATTGGTACTATGATTTTCTTCCTGTTCCTAAAACATACCAGGCTCATTCTGATCTCATGGTAGAAAAGAAGCAGAAGATAAAGTTTTACTGCAATGACTAAAAACAGGAATGAAATACAATGTCTGAAACCTAAAGAAATGTCAAGAGAAAGGGAGATGGACAGACTAATCTCTGGAGCCGTGCTTTAACTCTTTAGAGAAAACAAGTCAACGTCAAAGAGCTGGAAATACAAGTGTCACTAGGAAACCCAACAGACTGGCCCAGGGTAATACAAGTTGTCCTACTACTTCCAAATGTACATTACCCATCCAAGCTGTATGAACTTTTTAAAAGTTCAGAAATATGCATCCAACGTACATTCTAGGTAAGTATAATGTAGCAAGACCAACAATGAATAAAAAGTACTGAGAATTATTATTTATAATCTAAGAAAGATACTGAAGAACTTTAATTTGGATGATAAAGTTATATAAGTGATTCCATGGACGATACGGAATGATGTTCAATGTTCTGCATCATTACTTTTCAGGTCATGTATTACAGCACAGAGAGCATATTCTTTGGCAGCAAGAACACTGAGACCTTGAATGGTAAAATTTCTTTGAGCCTCAGTTTTCAAATTAGCAAAACAGAGGTAATAATAAATACTTCAGATGGCTGTTGTAAGGACTAAACATGATAATGTAAGAAAGGAACTCAACAAAGTAACTGACACATGTTGGCTTCTTCTTTTTGTCCTTGACCTTAAAGTATGATGTACTTCATAAAGACTAAAAAGAAAATGTTTGGCTAGAGATTTGTCACCATGATCACGATTGCATTGCATTGAAATTTTAGAAAGAGGAAGGATACGTAAAATGCAGTTATTCAGAAAAACAGTGAATTTAATTTTAAAAAGAACCATCAGAGAAATTGGCCAATCTCATTCAAAAACAAGAGAGTGAGAAGGGGGAGGGGAGAGGACACAGACACACTAGTATTTTTAACCTTGGCTTTTTTATAATCCGGTGGTTAAACACATTAACTTTTAACGTATATTTAATATTTTAACATAAAATGTAAAAATGATCTCTCCGTATGAAAAGAAAGGAATTTCTTACTGGAATACAGCAACATGTCTATTTATCTTTCAAAAACAGGTAAAGAAGAAGGATTACTGAGCAGCAGAGATGCCAGACATCCAGAAATCCACAAACGTAAGCATGATATAACATGGCAATTTGGGAATGAGAATAAACAGAAGCAATAATACTTATAAGTATATAACAGAAATTGGCCATATGGAGAATTTTTCCTTAACATTAAATTTTAAAGTGACACAGAGGCAGGTACATACGGATAAAAAGAAATATCAACAATGAAATGGGTGAAAAGAAATAACCAACAAATTTAGGCAATCCAATTTGAAACTGTAAGTCATTACTATTTACCAGTTGCAATGGATAAGGATCAGTACAATATAATTCTTGCTCCCAAGGAGATTTACAATCATATTTCAAAAGGATTGCAATAAATATCTAGATAGCAATCCTTATAAAAATAATACCATCATGGGCTTCCCTGGTGGCGCAGTGGTTGAGAATCTGCCTGCCAACGCAGGGGACATGGGTTTGAGCCCTGGTCTGGGAGGATCCCACATGCCGTGGAGCAGCTGAGCCCGTGAGCCACAATTACTGAGGCTGCGCGTCTGGAGCCTGTGCTCTGCAACAAGAGAGGCCGCGATAGTGAGAGGCCCGCGCACCGCGATGAAGAGTGGCCCCCGCTTGCCACAACTAGAGAAAGCCCTTGCACAGAAACGAAGACCCAACACAGCCATAAAAATAAATTAAAAAAAAGAAATGACTACTTGTTGAATTTCCATACAATATCAAAAAATAACCACAATTATCTGAAAAGACTATTAAAATGTCTCCTTTTAAAAAAAATAAAAATAAAAAATAATACCATCATAAAGCTTTTTAAACTTAAGAAGCTCATATAATATATGTATGTACATTTTCTCAATTAATTTTTAACATCTGAATTCTCTTAATTCAACCCTATCAAGTAGATATTAGGTACATTTTACAAGTGAGAACTCTAAGACCCAGAAAGATTAAGTGAGTTATCCAACATTACACAGCCAGCATTTGGCAGAGCCAGAACTCAAACTTGAGTCTACTATTATAGTACCATACAGCTCCAAAAGTATTATTCGACAATGTGGATGAGAGACCAAAGAGCAAAAGTTAGTAAGTTAGTTTTTAATTATACAGATGTGGATAACTCTAACGAGAAACGGTAGAAGATATTCCCTATGAAAATATGAACTCTACTAGTAAAAGTAGTATCTTACCAATATTTTATTTCTCAGGAACTGATACACTTTAGGAACTTAAATAATTTCAGTGGATTGAATTAATGAAGGTGATGAGTGAGTGAAACAGTATGACTACATATAGTTTTCAGATGCCAGATTTTAGAAGGACATATATAAATAATGGAAGGAGGGGAATGTAACTAAGAGTGTTTATAAATTAATATCATAAACTTTATAAGAATAATAATATAAGTTAGAATAAGCTAAATTTTATAAATAATACAAAGGAAAACCAAACAGGTCCACTGGCTACATAAAAGTAAGAGGATGAACTAGGAAGAAACAAGAATATTGCATGGAAAAGATGATGTAATGTTAACAGATGCAGAGAGAATAAAGAACTACTCACACCTTCTCTTTTGCATCCATCTTCTCCACCAAGGAGAATTGAGTAGAAAACTGGAAAAGGTAGAAGAAACATAGTTAAAAAGTAAATGAAGTTGAAATGAGTAAAGAAGACAGTAAGAGAATACCTAGCCACTTTTTTAATTAGTTTTTGTCTACAGAGCCTGAATTAGGCATGCATCTCTAAGGTGTATAATCTGTAAAACATCGTAAGAAAGCAATTTCTAAAATGCACTGATACTGAAAAGAAAAAAATTTAAGAGAAATATGTATCAAAAAAGCATGTACCCTTTGAGTTTAAAATGCTTTTGACAATCCATTAATGTCAATCTGTATCCAAAGTACAAAAACTATTGTTTGAAGATGGCTTGTAAGCACTAAAAAAATAAAAAGGTTACTCCTGGAGCATTTTTTTTTTTTTCACTATAAGTGATCCTCAACTTTATCAAAGTAAATTTCTTCTTTTTAGGTAGGCTAGTATAACACTAGATGTTTTTTACTAAAATATTGCAAGATTCTGAAAGATTCTGAAAGATAGAATATTCTGAAGATATGCAAGATAGAAAGATTCTGAAAATATTTTTAGGAATCAAATTTAAAAATATAAGATCATTAATAAATAATACAGCACAACCAGGTACTCATAGCTGGATAAACCACCATAATTTACAGTATTTACCAAGAACTAGAGTAAAATTGAATGTCTTCAAAAGTAATCCACAGGGCTCTGTCCTCATACTTTAATCAAGACAGATGACTCAATAGGATTCAAATTTAAGAAGAATAATTAACATGTTGGATGATAACATGAAGTTTCAAAACAATTTCAATAGATTGGAAAATGGGTAGAATCAACTAATATTAAAACAACAGCAAAAGGAGTGATAGATGACTTCATGAAATAAAAGAGGCTTAAGCTAAAGCCAGAATTTGGGAAAACTGATAAACACTCCAATTTACAGCAGAGAAGCCCCCAAAGGGTCAAAAATTGGTTGAGGGTAAAGTAGAGCTAATAGGAAGAATTACATTAGTCTATTTAAGCAACAGTCAGACCCACAGATCTCTCCCTGGCTCTAGCTTAGCAACTGTCTCCTCTCCCACTTTGGCAGAAAAAGAGTTCTTAGAAAAAGGTTATCAGAGGGTCTCTGGATCAAGGACCATATTACTTTGTATTATTTATAAAATAATATGAGATTATTACTGAAATAGGATGATGAAGTTACAGTATACATAATGAAATATGTTGAAAACCAACCCCATCCCTCCCACTCCCACTCTTTTTTACCTCAAAGGGTTTAACTTTTGAGAGCCAGGGAAAAGATTGGTTTACTTCTATGGGAAACCTGACCAGTTTAAGATAAAAGACACCCAAATACACAGACATTAGGTATTCTCCAAGGACATGGCCTGATCTCCAAACAGGCAGCACTATGGTCAACAAACCCTGCCCACAAGCTCAGAGCTCCCAAAGTGCTTTTTAATTGCTTTGCTATTAAGTATGAGTAGTCAAAAAGAATCATCAAGTATTTCATGTGGGGAAAACATCAAATATAAAACCTAGAGACTAAATTACACAGAGAAAAAAGTGACTAGAAGAAAACAAGACTCTGAAGGGAGAAGAAAACAAAGAAGCAAAAAATCATGCAAAAACTAATATTAATAGTCTCAATAATATAATAGAAACAACATAACATAATTAAAACACAGAGAGAAATAACAATTTTAAATGGTTATTTAAGAATAACCATTCGGAGAACAAAAAAGTTTAAGGAAATTAAGAGAGCAGAAATGAAAAACAAAACAAAAAGTTTAGACTATAAAGTTGGAAATTTTTCCTACTCATAGAACAAAAAGAACATAGGCAAAGAAAAGATATGGTAAAAAGAGAACCAGTATGGTCCCATATCCCAACACAAAAGTTCCAGAAAAGAAAAAAAGAATTCAGAAAAGAGGGAATTAAGGAAACAATTCAAGAAAATTTCCCAGAACTGAAACTCCCAAATTCCCATATTGAAAAGCAACTCCTGAAGAGCTACGCACACAGATGAAAAGGCATGTACATCTAGGAATGTTATTATGAAATTTCCAAGCACAAACAAAAGAGAAGATCCTACATACTTCTTTCTTGTAAAAGAATCAAAAAGCAGAATGATATGACTTTTCAAAAGCAACATCAGAATCTGGAAGATATTATATCAATGCTTTCAGAACTCTCTAATCCAGAATTTTATATCCAGTCAGATGTGAGTCAAGTTTGAGGGCAGAATACAAATACCTTCAGATGAACAAGCCATTAAAAAATGTCCAAACAGGCAGTCTTTTTAACGAAATTACTGGAGGATATATTCCACCAATACAAGAGAATAAACCAAGACCTGGAATTCAGGAACATAATCTGATAAAAAAAAAAAAGAGAGGCAAAGGAAGTACAGTGCCTCACATAAAGTAAGCTTTATATAAGCCTGTTTCATAACTGTTTTCCCTGCCTCTGAAACAGAGCAAGACCCTGTGGGGCCCTCCTGGGTGCAAATCCTTTCCATGTCCTGGTTTCCTGTCAGTAGGAAATAGGCTTCATTCAGCCTCCTTGACCTTCCCTGAGTTCCAAAGGGCAGATTCAAACAATTGCTAATCAGGGAAGAGAGGCAATGCAGAAACAAAGGAGGAGCAGTAAAGAAACTAGTGCAGCAATAAAGCAGAGTCCTGATTCCTCCTCAAGGAATATACATAACCATACCGTTGAGCTCTTCTGCAGGAACTAAGGCCCCCACCCAGGTGGAGGATGGTAACTTCAGACTGAGCACAAGATTCCTGGAACACCACCCTGTTACCTCACCACCAACTAATCAGAAAAAAGTCTGCACACAGTGGAAGACAACTAAGACTCTGATCCCCCCTCTCCCTGCACCCTCTCCCTGCACCCGCCCCCCCCCCCACCCGTGATTCTTCCTTTAAAAACTTTCATTGTTGAGCGGAATCTTCAGAGTTGGTTTCTGGACATGAGCTTGCCATCTCCCCAGGCTACTGGCCTCCTGAATAAAACAACCTTTCCTTTCCAACCAATGCTTTTCTCTCAAGTATTGGCTTGCGAGCAGCTGAACCTGAGGTCGGTAACACCTCCAATCACATTTTTTCTCCAGCTTACCTAATACCACCAGACTAATTTTCTTAGAACAGTTCCTTTCATCATCTCACTTTAATAATGTAAATATGCATGACTACCTTCTGAATCAAGATCAAGCTCCTACATCTCACATTCATAGGTCTCTATTACGTATTCCAAGGGTCAGCAAATACGGCCCATAAGCCAATCACCTGTTTTATTTATTTATCTATTTATTTATTTATTTATATTTTTGGCTGCACTGGGTCTTCGTTGCTGCACAAGGGCTTTCTCTAGTTGCAGTGAGCAGGGGCTACTTTTCGTTGTGGTGTGCAAGCTTCTCACGGTGGTGGCTTCTCTTATTGCGGAGCACGGGCTTTAGGCATGCAGGCTTCAGCAGTTGTGGCACGCAGGCTCAGTAGTTGTGGCGCACAGGCTTGGTTGCTCTGCGGCATGTGGGATCTTCCCAAACCAGGGCTCGAACCCGTTTTCCCCTGTATTATCAGGCGGATTCCTAACCACTGCACCACCAGGGAAGTCCCCAATCACCTGTTTTTGTTCGTAAGTTTTTATTGAAATACAGCCACCCTCATTAATGTATGCATTGTCCACAGATGCTTTCTCACTTTGATATCAGAGTTGACTGGCTGTGACATAGTCCATAAGGTCCACAAAGCATAAAATGTTTACTATTTGGTCCTTTAAAGGAAATGTTTGCTGATCCCTGACCTAGTTCAATCTCTTATCTGTATGAATCCCATATACATATTTAACATGTCTAAAATGGAACTCACCTTTTTTTCAGATACTTGCTCCTCTCAACTTCATTATTTTATTAATATTTAATTGATATTTATTGAGGCCAAACACTGCTCTAGTAAGTTGGTAAAACAGCAGGGGAAAAAAGGAAAGCCCCAACTCTTACAAAGCATATTTTCTTTTGGAGGGCAATAAACCAAAAATAAAAAGTATACACGTAAGTAGATGTCAGTTGGTGATAAGTGCTATGAAGAAAAACAGAGGTATCTAGGATGACAGAATGACAGAAGATTGGGGTGCTATTTTAGATATCATAGCTTTTCTAATGAGGCAACATTTGAATAGAGTCTTGAATTAGAAAGTGAACCACAGGAATGCTTTGAACCACAGGAATGCTTTAGGGGAAAAGCAATCCAGCAGCAGAGGCAACTCAACCCCAAGAGTGGATGCCTCTTTAAATTTGTACCCTAAGTACCTCACTTGTCTCACTCTAGTCCCAAATCCTGCTGTCAATGACTCATATACAGAATACATAAAGACCTCCTACTAATCAAAAAGAAAAAGACAAACAATCCAGTTGCATAAGACTTGATCAGGGACTTCAAAAAAGAGGATATATATCCAAACAGCCAATAAGCATATGAAAAGGTACTCAACAAATTACTCACCAATGAAATGCAAATTAAAATTACAGTTAGATACTATTACACACCCATGAGAATAGCCAAAATTTCCAAGTGAATACAACTTTATTCAGAAGCCAAAAAACCTGGGAACAACCCAAATACCTGTCATTTGGAGAAGAGTTCAATAGTGATGTATTCGCGCAATGAAATATTTCATGGCAATAAAAAGAATAAATTTCTGGTAGATCCAATAACATTAATGAATGAATTAGTTTCCTAGGGCTGCATTAATATATCACCAAAACACTATCTATTGGGATAGAAATCAGATTAGTGGAATAGAGAAGCAGTATAAACTGGGAGTGAAACCAAGCAGGACCCTGTGGGGCTCCGAGGCATGGAAGCCTTTCTGTGCCCCCCATTTCTTGTTTGTAGGGAATAGGCTTCAGCCTCCATGACCTTCCGTGAGTTCCAAAGGGCAGGTTCAAACAGCTGCTAAAGATTCAAAGACAAGGGAGAAGCAGTCAAGAAACAATAGTGCAGCCTGGGGGCAGGGTCCTGGTTCCACCTCAAGAGATACACGTAACAGTATCTTTGAGCTCTTCTGTAAAACTAAAACGCCCAACAAATGAAGATGTTAACTACTCTTGATAACGTGAGAACGACAGAAGCTCACCAGGAGACCACCTGAGGCCAGATTAAAGGAATGAATGCAGGCCCTGCACATACCCTGATCCTTATCAGCAACCCCACCCCTTGAACCATTGCTATAAAACTCATCACCAAATCCCCCAGGTTGGGACACAAAGTTTTGAGGGCAATAGCCCACTGTGTCCCCCTTTGCCTGGCAAAGCAATAAAGCTGTTCTTTTCTACTTCACGCAAAACCCTGTCTCTGAGATTCAATTTGGCACCAGCGCACAGAGGCTGAGTTTCAGCATCAGGAAGGGGTACTAAGGTAAGTGTAATGTCTTGGAGACATTCTATTCTGTATTTTGATCTTGGTGGTAGTCACATGAATAGATAAAAATGTTATTTTTTAAAGATCAAAGAATGAAACTGAGTCTTCCAAAAACTGAGTTACCCTGCCGAGATTATGATTAACCTCTCTATCCAAAACTTTATCCCCTTCTTCTCCTGCCCCTGCTCCCCTCAGGATTGAGGAGTATCAAAGAAAAAGGGGAAGAAATGAAACCAAGCAGGACCCTTCAGGGGCCCCACCAGGTACAAAAGCCCCTCCGTGATCCCTGTTTCTTGTTTGTAAAAAAAAAAAAAAAAAGGTCTTAGTCTCCTAGGCGTTCCAAGTTCCAAAGAGCAGTCTCAAGCAGTTACTAATTAGGAAAGAGACAAATGAAGAAACAAAGGAAAAGCCGTCAAGCAAGAAAAATGATGATAGCTGAAACAATAGTTCAGAGGTAAAAGAATCTTAGTTCCTCCTCAAGGGATATACAAAACAATTTGACCCAGACTGGTTAGAACCAGAAGGTTGATGGTTAAGATTCCCAAAACAACACCCTGCTATCTCACCATAAACCAATCGGAAGAAAGTCCACAGGCTGCAACCCTCATTCTAAATGTTGCCTTAAAAGACCCTTCCCTGAAAGCCACTGGGGAGTTCAGGTCTTTTGAGCATGAGCTGCTTGTTTCTGCTTGCTTGGTGCCCTGCAATAAACATTGAACTTTCCTTTACCATGACCCGGTGTCAGTAGATTGGCTTGCTGAACAGCAGGTGAGCAGACCCAAGCTGGGTTCAGTAAGAACAGAGCATATTCTGTACGACATGGTTTAATTAAAAGAAATAAGGATAAGACCACAACACAGAGTGGAAACATCAAAACAATAATCACAAAATAGTTGCTAAATAATTATTGAAAGACTGACTAGTTCAGAGCTATCTTAAGACTTAAACCACTTTAATCAGACAGACTAAAAGACATATCATTTCCAAATACTTACTCTCATCTTTCAATTCATGTGTTTATGTATTTACCTTAAAGAGATAATGTGAAAATAGGTCAAAGACAAGCACTCTTCAATATTCTGATGTCACAGAATTATCTGGACTGTAACAGGTCTGGTCCTAAATACCAAAATAGATTATTTTATTTGTGTTTTGCCATCTTAAATATATAATTTAGTGATGAAATAAACTTACCTCTGTTTAATAACATCTTAAAAATATGACATATTCTAGCTTAATATGCATAGATTTTTAAGAATGGTTTTCCTGAGGAGTAACAAAATAGACACAACCTCATATTGCAGGAAATTTTTATGTAAACAGTGACAACTATTGGGAAGGAGGAAATAGACTAATTTAGTAAAATAGTTGGTTAAACTCCTTTCTGGTGGGAAAAAGGCCCTTCACAGCTGCCTTAGGTTGAACTTTTTTTTTTTTCTGTTTTGCTAGGAGACAAAGAAAGAAATCAGGAGGTAAGATAATGGCAGAGGCTCTGTATATGTGTTGTGTGTGTGTGTATGTGTCTGTGTGTATGCACATGAGACAGAGAGATAAGAAATGCTAAGAAATCTAAATAAAGCAATTCTTTTAACTTCTGCAAGCATTTAACTTTTGTCCCTCAAGTCAGATTAAAAGGTGAATAGAAGACAGTCACAAATATCTGTGATGAAAATTAGAGAATTTCAAAATTACAAAACCGATAAATCCCAGATCAATGAAGAAAAATAAAAGATTGACTGATTCTATCCAAATCTGAGAGAGAACCTGAGTAAAGAGTGATCAATAAATACTGAAAGACTGAAAAGTTCACACTTTTACAAAGATATTTAGACTTCTTAAAATGTACACTGAATACTATATGTTCTAAAATTATTAATAATTAAGAAAACCTTATCTACTGAACTTCCTTATTGAAGAGTTCTTTGTTTTAATTTTAAGAAGCACATGAGGGCTTCCCTGGTGGTGCAGTGGTTAAGAATCCACCTGCCAATGCAGGGGACACGGGTTCGAGCCCTGGTCCGCGAAGATCCCACATGCCGCGGAGCAACTAAGCCCGTGCACCACAACTACTGAGCTTGCACTCTAGAGCCCGCATGCCACAACTACTGAAGCCCACACACCTAGAGCCCGTGCTCCACAACAAGAGAAGCCACCTTAAATGAGAGGCCCGCGCACCACAACGAAGAGAAGCCCCCGCTCGCTGCAACTAAAAAGAAAGCCTGCGGGGCTTCCCTGGTGGCGCAGTGGTTGAGAGTCTGCCTGCCAATGCAGGGGACACGGGTTCGAGCCCTGGTCTGGGAAGATCCCACATGCCGCAGAGCAGATGGGCCCGTGAGCCACAGTTACTGAGCCTGCGCGTCTGGAGCCTGTGGTCCGCAACAAGTGAGGCCACGGTGGTGAGAGGCCCGCGTGCTGCGATGAAGAGTGGCCCCCGCTTGCCACAACTAGAGAAAGCCCTCGCACAGAAACGAGGACCCAACACAGCCATAAATAAATAAATTAAATAAATTAAAAAAAAAAAAAGCCTGCGCACAGCAACGAAGATCCAATGCAGCCATAAATAATTAATTAATTAAAAAAAAAAAAGCACATGACTATATGTGTTGTATTTTCTGATTTAGAAATTTCAGTTTAAAGGTCTCAAGGCTAACCAGATAACCTAAGGTTAGGTGCTCAAACCTTCCTCACAGCTTCTGCATGGCTCTTATAATATGACCACCCTCCCCAAAAGATGAGTGTGATTCTAGTATTTAGAGATACAAGAAAGATACAAATGAAAAAAAACACACAACACTTTATCGAATATACAAAAAACAATTATTCCGACACTGAAAGAAAAAAGCCAGCTGTGTTGGATGAACTGAAAAACAACAGCTTATTTTTCCCCAAAAGGCTTTAGGAGTGAATTTGATTAGATGCATTTTCCCCTGCTGCTGCCCACACTGCAACCTAATCCCCTCTTTTTAAGATACAACTCCATTTCACTGGTTTTGAAAATGAGTAAATGTAGCAGTATGGGTATGAGTAAGAATATGGTTACTTACCATATCTCACTTAAAAACGTAATTTTTCTACATATAAAGTGACTTCACCAAAACTTTAGTATCAGTATGTATAATATCACAGGCATAATGAAGATAAGCTTCATTAGAATTTAACCTGTAAGTTTTAGTGTCCTATCCATATACATATTTTTAAAAGCTACCAGATTACTAATAACTTTCCCCACCTAATAAAATTTCATATGTGACTTTTATCAGAAAGCACCAATATGAAAAGTTACTGTAATTTGATAACATTACTGGAGAAATAATTATCTATATTGTTTTCTTTAAAGCTTTTATATACAAATATAAAAAATTGGCTTTCACTTGCAGTGCAATTGGTATTGGCCATTAGGTTTGGTTCATGTGGATTCAGAAAAACTATAGCACAGATATTTTGTTATTTAAAGTTTTGGTTTAGCATAGTTATTCTTAGAACACCTGATGACTTTTTTAAAAGCCTTTTTATTTTTTTAAGGTGAAATATAAGTGTATACCAACTCACCACAAATTGTAATCCTTTATTTAAAAGAACTAGTTCAGTACATAATCTTAAGGCATACACAATTGTTACAAAACCAAAAAATAGAACTACATGTAAGATTATATTTCTTAAACTTTCCTTAAAATAAAATCTTTTTTCCAAATCTGACACAATGAAAAACAACTATAATGCCCTATGGAACAGCAGCACCTGCAAGGAAAAGATCCAGTCTGGCAACTGCTGGTACTATCAATTTAACACTTGATTCTGAAACATTATGGTATTCCTTTTCCCCCTTCCTACACACTCAAAGGATGTAACTGAAGAAAACAGAGCTTAGAGTGTTCATGCCAAACCCCCACACTACACAGCTGGATCTCTTACACACTCTAAAAGAGGCTGTCCTTCAGACAACAGGCTTAACACACATTTATGCAGCATCCTGCTCCTAGTTAGGAGTTGCAGATATGATAACTATTCAGTGACACATTTAATCTCTATTTAAAAATTCTATATTTTTTGAAAGATACTAACAATCAAGTAAGAGAAATGTGCAATGGGGCTTCCCTGGTGGCGCAGTGGTTAAGAATCCGCCTGCCAATGCAGGGGACACGGGTTCGAGCCCTGGTCCCGGAAGATCCCACATGCCGCGGAGCAGCTGGGCCCGTGAGCCACAATTACTGAGCCTGCGCGTCTGGAGCCTGTGCTCCGCAACAAGAGAGGCTGCGATAGTGAGAGGCCCGCGCACTGCGATGAAGAGTGGCCCCCACTTGCCACAACTGGAGAAAGCCCTCGCACAGAAACGAAGACCCAACACAGCCATAAATAAATAAATAAATAAAATTTAAAAGAAATATGCACAAAAAAAAAAAAGAGAGAGAAATGTGCAATGTTTAAACTGCACAAGGAAAAATATGACCAAGGCAAAAAAAACCATGCTTTAATCCTTAATGACAATTAATTTCACAGGCAAATTTTTAAATAAAAAAAGTAAACTCTTATTCACTCAACAGACACGATTTTCTTGTTTTTTGTTTTCTTCCTGAAATAAACGAACACCATTTAAAAATTACCTGAACTGTAATCCATGATTGGGGAAAAATAACATACCTCATTTTGTCAATATTTTCCAATGTGTTCTTAATATTTTAGAAAGCTTTTGATATTATGGAAAACAGTTTAAAATTTCCTTGGCATGTTACTAAACCACTAAAGGCCTGTCAAGTAACAGGGGGAAAACTGTCTACTTGGCTGATCATGCTGTGCTGGCAATTTCTCAAACATCTGTTAAAGGTCAGATTTCCAATGCATGGAACCAATCAATAGAACTACACAATTCTCCTAGCCCTATAAGAAGCTAAACACAGAACACTATTTTACATAAGTAATGAAACATAACCTTAGCTTTGTAATAATAACTTGCAGCAAAGTCTATCCCTTTCTTATCACAGATTTCATACATTTTAAATTATTGTAAAATTCTATTTGCATTTTATTCTAAAATGTTTATTATATTCATGAAATATGTATATAAAACTCTACATTCAATTTGGTTAAAAAAAAATAATTGATTTTTTAATTTCACACTCCACAGAGGTGCTGTATGTCCAAATGAAATTTTAGGGATAATTTTAACATAACAATAAATATTTATAGCTTTTATTTTTTTACAAATATGAAAATTGTAATAGTAGGTCACTTAATTGAGTGATTCATTTTGCAACAAATTCACATTAGTAGATGACTGAGTTTATAAAAAGATATAATGTTGAAACTAAATTTGTCATAGAAACATTCAGATTTTTCTATGATCATAGAGACTGATGTCACCTACTCTGAAAAACTTTTGACCCAAGTCATCTTAAACACATTCTATATGCTACAACTTTGGGAACTTGATCAATTATTTAAACGAGTAATGAAACACAACAGATCACCAAAGAATAATAGTTAAATATCATAAGAAGCATTCTCAATGCACATATACAGATGAGGTACTCCTTTACTGGGTCTTCGGTTTTTTAAGAGCAGAAATATTAAAGCCAAATTTAAAAGTTACTTTTCCTTTCAAAGTACCACACTAGTGTTAATTACTCAAACTGCTGCC
Source organism: Balaenoptera borealis (assembly GCF_965194805.1). Lineage (NCBI taxonomy): Eukaryota > Metazoa > Chordata > Mammalia > Artiodactyla > Balaenopteridae > Balaenoptera > Balaenoptera borealis. The sequence goes on along the minus strand of NC_138874.1, from coordinate 545,125 downwards.
AAAATTTTGATAAACATACTGAATCTACAAAATGATGATAAATATAAAGAATGTGCCTTTTTATATAAGCCTGCCCAATAATGAATGGACAGTTTTAAATCTTAGATTGAAACACTTTGTCAAAAGGCCCTCAGAAAATTAGTGACCGATGTTTAAATGATCAAGTGACTATTGGAAGCTTTTTAAAAAAAACTTAATGTCAACATTTTTATATGGCATAGGATCTTCTTTCATATAAAAATATGATAAAGCTACTAGAAAATAGATGGATCATAAAACTTTACCTGTGATTACACCATATACTAAGGAACTTCTATCATATTATAGACGAAAATTACTTCCTTCCAAACAATGAAAAATAGAGAACTTACTTTTACCCAGACTATCACTAAGAAAAGTTCGGTCTTAAACAATCCAATACTTCAGTAAGTCAACTGAAATAAGCCAGGTTATTGTCAAATAAGAACCACATCACTTTCCTGTGTAATACAGACAAGTTTTTATTTTTCAATGAACTCAACTATTTTGATTGTTATTTTGCTCTAATAACCTTCATTGCTTTATATAGGTTTACAATTGAATTCCAAAGAAAGCCTAAGATTGAGACTACATTAAATATTTTACAAGAATATCATCACAGAAAGGTAACAAGGTTCCAGGTAATGCTGATGCTACTGGTTTGCCGACCACACAAAATTACCATACTAAAGGATACCTGTAACATGCATCCTGACAAAATAATCTATACTGAACACTGTTTTCCAATTAATCTCCCGTTAACAACACTTAAAAAGCTCTAAACGGTTGTTCAGAAATCTCTCCATGATCTTCCACTGCCAAGAGCACAACATACAAATTTATTAAGATCTGTACTGAAGGTTTTACAAGAAAGAAAACCATTTGTCTTTTAGTCTCATTTTTCTTTGATGGCTCAAGGGAACATCTGTCTACATAATATTTTTTAAAGCCTTGCTAAAGCCACTCAATACTTTCTATGTACTAATGTATCAGACACTACCAGGAGCTGTGTTACAAACAATAAAAGCTACCTCTACCTGAAGGACACATATGCAAACAAATAATCAAAATATCAACACCATGTAGGAGTTTCTGCTTCCTGTATAATTCATACCATCATCATTACCATCGCTGTGACAATTAAAAATCTAGATAAAATATATTTCAAGTTTAGGTTTTTAAAAGCCAAGGGTAACAAGATAAAAAGGAAAAATTAAGCCAAGAACTTGAAGAGGTGAAAAACTCAGAGATAATAAAGCACTGTCAGTTACTTTTGTCCTGAGGTTGAAAAGCCAAGCAATATACTTACTTGATGCCCTCCCCCGGCTGTATCTATCGAAGTCCAAATCTAGGGACCACGAAAGGTAAGGACCATGGTTACCCCCTAAATGAGTTAGAACTCTAAAAGGCTGTATCCCAGAAGAGTAACCCGGAATGAAATCACCTCTTTCATGGTAGGAAGCCCAGCTTTGAGTAATCAACATGGCTCAGAAAATCTCAAATCACACTTAGAATAAGACAGTTAATGGTGTTGGTACATAGAAAAGTCTGGCACTGTCTTAAAGAGTTAAACATATAACTACCATATGACCCAGACATTCTAATGCTAGGTATTTTTTTCCAAGAAAAATGAAAGCATATTTCCATAGCAACTTTAAATGAACTAATGATCCATGTAACAATATGGATGTATCTCAAAATAATTATGCTAAGAAAAGAAGCCAGACAAACAGAACATATACTTACGATTATATTTGAGCAAAATTCTGGAAAATGCAAACTTGTCTATAGTGACAAAAAGCAGTGAGTAATTTCCTGAGATTGCGGGGTGGGAGTGGAGATTTACAAAGAGATTGCAAAGAAATTTTGGGGATCATGAGGTGTTTTTTTTTCTTTTTAATTGAAGTATAGTTAACATAACAATATTATATTAGTTTCGGGTGTACAACACAGTGATTCAATATTTTTACAGATTACACTCCCATTAAAAGTTATTACAAGATAATGGCTATAATTCCCTGTGTTACACAATATACCCCTGTTACTTAACTATTTTATACATAGAAGTTTCTATCTTTTAATTCCATAACCTTATCTTGTCCCTCTCCCTATCCCTCTCCTCACTGTTAATCAATAGTTTGTTTTCTAAATCTGTGAGTCTATTTCTGTTGTGCTATATACATTCCTTTTATTTTTTAGATTCCACATATAAATGATATACAGTATTAATCTCTGTCTTGACTTATTTCACTAAGCATAATATTCTCTAGGTCCATCCACATTGCTGCAAATGGCAAAATTTCATTTGTTTTTACGGCTGAATAATAATATTCCACTCTGTGTGTGTATGAGTATATATAGATGTATATGAAACACAAGGAGATGTGTTTATTTTCTTGATTATGTTAGTTTTATCTTGGAATCATGTATCTTTATATATGTCATTTAAATATGTACAGTTTATTGTATCTCAGGTATAGCTCAACAAATCTGCTAAACATTCTTAGATCAAAAAAAAGCACAAACCAAAAAATTTTCATCTTTTTTCACTGAAAATAAATTTTCTTAATTGTATCTTAAAGAGGATTATTTAAGAGTAGTAGGAAAAGGGATGAGAAAGCTAAACCTGAAGGACTGAAAAACAAATGTTCACCCAATTCAAATGCAGTACAAGACAATACAAAACAGAAATGTGTGTACACATATTTGTGTTCACACTGCGAAAAGATGGGGAAAAGCAACATATGAAGCATTTGCATTTCTAAGAAATGAACAATATAAGAGAGGGAAAATACTGTAACCTAGTCATACATGCCCATTCAAGTCCATGTAAACCATTCCCAGAGACTACAAACTGAATGCTGTCAAAAAGATTGTTGATTATTTCTGCTTAAGCAATCTGAACTGCAATGTAACAACTAGGGTTTTCTATTTTGTTTTCTGACCCCCTTTTAAAACTTAACATCTCCAGATTCCTTTCCCTAAAACACACACTATAATAACTGTAGACCTCTGTGCAATCCCTTGAGAGTTCCCTTTTCTAACAGTCTAAATTCCTTAGGCTAGCATTCAAGAAGTTCCATAAATTCACCGTTCAAATCTTCAAAGCTATACTACCTCTTCACAGAGACCAACTAATCTACTTCTAGTACTAAAAAGTCCTTCCTCTCTCTTACCTCTGCCTCTGGCTCTCATAATCCCTTTTGCCTAAAACATTCTGCTCACACTGCTCCCTATACCAATACCATAATCTCTGAAATATCAATTAAAATCTCATATCCTCTGTGACACACTCAGCCTGGACAAAAATATTTACTTCCCAACATTTGATTCAAGTATTTGCAAGGGGTATAAATCATTTCCTGACCAGTATCTTTAATCATTCAACATTTATACCTTACACTTATTATCTACCATAGTGCCTTTCATATATTAATATATTTGTTGTTTCTTTATAAGTACCAATATATAACACATTGCTATTTTGGTCAGGTTCACGTTCATTCACTAATGAACAAAATCCCTACTTAATAGCTGCTACCTTTGATTTATTATTAAATTTTTTTGAGAAAAGAAACATTTTTAATAGACTGAAAACGTGAATACTGGGTGGGAATAACTGACTAAATCAAATAAATAGAAGAGAGACAAAATCAAACTTTAATATGGAGAGTTTACAGGATAAAAAATAAACAGTAAATGTCAAGAAAAATAAACAGTAAATGTCAAAAAAAATGGAGAACAAAAAAACCTGGAGGAAGAGAAATTTCTAATTCCTGAGGATTCATATGGAGTTCTAAGTTTTGGAATATTTTACTGACTCACAAAGCCCTTCTTAGTGACTCTCTAATACAGAGTGAGAATGACTTGAAGAGTGGTGTCAAAATGCTTAAGTACTCTCTAAACAGACACCCAATCTGGTAAAAATATTAAGTTCTAGATTCAAAGCCAAAACTTTAAGATATTTTTATCTTTATCTCCTAAATAATTTTATAGTCCTCTATGAAAACACAGCTTTGTGAGATATTATTATCTATGAAAGAGGAAATAGAGAGGGATGAAAATGGCGGAGTAGGAGGACATGAAGCTCACCTCCCCGTAGAAACACATCAAAAATACATCTATATGTGGAACAATTCTCACAAAAAACTGACCAGAAACTGGCAGAACTCTTACACAAACAAAGCTGGAAGAAAGATTTCCACGTAACTGGGTAGGACAAAAAAAAAGCACAGTGTCGGGACTCCCACCCTTGAAAGGGATCTGAAAGGAAGAGAATCTGCAAGGCAGACCCTCATCCTGGGGAGCAAGAGGGTCAAGCCACAGATGGGCATCCCAGCCTCAGAGTCCTGCGATGAGGAGACAGGCCCCCGTGGGTGCTGGGAGAACCCCTGTGACAGACAGAAGGGCTGGAGAAGCACAGACTCTACTTTCGAGAAGTGCATATGTGCTGGCTTGCTAACAATCAGGGCGAAGAGAGCTTTTCACAGCTGTCTGCCGCCTCACCACACTCCCTGTTCCCAATGGGGCAAATGTCCCAGCCCCGCTCACTCCACACAACAGCTTGGCACGAGATCTGGGCTACCCGGGTCCTGGGCAAAAAGTCTATTTAGCTATAGTACAGAGACAGATGGAGGGAGGTGCCCCGCTTGGGTGTGGTCTGGGTAGGACAACAGCAGCAGCCATTGTCAGCACTCACTCAGTCAGCACCCCAGGAACATGCTACGGTTCCTATCCCAGCTCTGCAGATACTCTGGCCCCTCCCACTCCACCCCACAGCTTGGTACTGGACCTAGGGCAGAGAGTTCCTGGGAAACGACTGTCACAGAGGCAGCCCAGATCTCTGGCAGCAGTGTGGTCACCTCAATTCCTGCAGCCACAACACCTCAAGCCCCAGCCCCAGCATAGTAAATGCTCCACCTCCAGCTCCACACACTCCATGCCACAACCTTGCAGTAGATCTGGGACGAATATGACAGGAGAAGAGATGTGATTTTGGGCTGTACCTGTGTGGAGCTGGAGACTCCTACACAGGTGGCACACTGGTCCTCTGTGAGTGCATGGGATGCACTTGCTTCAGCAATCCCCTCCTGTGGGACAGGGCATGCAATGAAGGGGAACAGAAACTGATCAAGCCCAAACCTCAGGGCTTCTACTCTGACAGCTTGGGAAAATAAACCACCTGGACAGGGCCACAACAGCCAGGGAACAGAGAAGTCCCACCTCATACCCTTGAACAAGCTTTAGATCCTCCGACACCATGAACAGGCTTTAGATCCTCCGACACCAAACACCCTATCAAAGTAATAATGGCCAACACATCCTGAGGAAACATGTGGCTGGTGTTCATATGAAAACCAGCCTTTGCACCAAAAATACTGGACACAGTCTACACAGGGACACTCCCACATAAAAACACCCCCTCAAGACCACAATAGATAACTGCTTCTCCTAGATTTATAGAGACAGAGAAAGTTAAGTAAGATGAAAAGGCAGAGGAACTACTCCTGATTAAAAAAGCAAGAGAAATCCCTTGAAAGAACAAATAATGAAACAGAACTCACCAGTCTATCAGACTCCTACTTCAAAAAGGTGGTAATAAAACTGATAAATTAATTAAAGATTATTGATACGAATGCAAATCAATGTAATAAGGAACTAAAAACTATAAAGATGAACCAATCAAAAATAGGTGATTCAATATCTGAGATAAAAAGCAATCTAAGAGCAATGAAATGCTGACAAAATCAAAGCAAAGAATGAATAAGTGATCTGGGAAACAGAATAATGGAAACATCCAATCAGAACAGCAGACAGAAAGAGAAGGGGAAAAAAGTGAAAGCAACATATGACATCTATGGGATAATATAAAATGTGCAAACCAACACACAATAGGTGATATAGAAAGAGAAAAGTGAGAGAAGAGGATCAAAAATGTATTTTAATAAATTACGGCTGAAAACATCCTAAATCTAAAGAAGAAAACAGATATACAGGTACAGAAAACAAAGAGGGTCCCAATGAACCCAAACAGACTCACACCAAGACATATTGTACTTAAAATGGCAAAAGAAAGGATTCTAAAGCCAGCAAGAGAAAAAACCAAGAGTCTTTTACAAGGAAACCACTACAAGGCTATCAGCTGATTTCACTGCAGAAACTCTGCAGGCCAGAAGGGAACAGCATGATGTATTCAAAGTCCTGAAAGGGAAAAACATGCAACCTAGGATACCCTACCCGACAAGATTATCATCTAGAATAGAAAGAGAAAGAATTTTTCAGACAAGCAAAAACTAAAAGAATTCAGCAACCTACCCTAAAAGAAATATTAAAGGGTCTTCTCTAAATGGAAAAGAGGCAAAGAATCTATAGGAGAGAAAAAAATCACAATAGGAAAGGCAAATGTACACTAAGGTTTGACAATCAGTTAAACAAGGCAGTACAGGGACTTCCCTGGTGTCACAGTGGTTAAGAACCAGCCCGCCAATGCAGGGGACATGGGTTTGATCCCTGGTCCAGGAAGATCCCACATGCCTTGCAGCTGCTGAGCCCGTGCTCCACAGCAAGAGAAGTCACAGCAATGAGCAGCCCGTGCACCGCAACGAAGAGTAGCCCCTGCTCGCCACAACTAGAGAAAGCCTGTGCATAGCAACGAAGACCCAATGCAGCCGGGGAAAAAAAAAAAAGGCAGTACACTGATTAAAAAACAATTAAAAACTTGTAAAAACAATCATACCTACAATGAACAGTAAAAGGATAAACATGAAGATGTAAAAGAGGGCTTCAAAATCACAAAGTGTGGGGGAGGGGAGTAAAAAAATGTAGATCATTTAGAATGTGTCTGAACCTGAATGACTATCAGTTCAAAGTAGATATAGTTATGGGTCAATATACGTGAACTCCAAGGTAACCACAAATCAAAAACATACAACAGATTCACAGAAACCAAAAAGAAAGGAACTTAAGCACACTACAAAAGAAAATCATCAAACCACAAAACGAAAAACAAAAAAAGAAATGAACAAACAACTATCACAAAAACCTGTAAAACAAGGATTAGAATGGTGTTAAGTACATACCTGTCAATAATTACTTTTTTTTTTTTAATTTATTTATTTATTTATTTTTGGCTGTGCTGGGTCTTTGTTTCTGTGCGAGGGCTTTCTCTAGTTGCGGCGAGCGGGGGCCACTCTTCATCGCGGTGCGCAGGCCTTTCACTGTTGCGGCCTCTCTTGTTGCGGAGCACAGGCTCCAGACGCGCAGGCTCAGTAGCTGTGGCTCACGGGCCTAGTTGCTCCGCGGCATGTGGGATCTTCCCTGATGAGGGCTCGAACCCGTGTCCCCTGCATTGGCAGGCAGATTCTCAACCAATGCGCCACCAGGGAAGCCCAATAATTCCTTTAAACGTCAATGGACATGTCACAAGGATGGTTCAACATAGGCAAATCGATCAATGTAATACACCACATTAACCAAAGGAAAGACAAAAACCAAATGAACATCTCAAAAGACGCAAAAAAAAAGCATTTGACTAAATTCAACATCCATTCATGATAAAAACTCTAAGTGGTATAGAGGAAACACATCTCAACATAATAAAAACCTTTTATTTATTATGCTTTTGGCTGCTTTGGGTCTTCATTGCTGCACGCAGCCTTTCTCTAGTTGTGGTGAGCGGAGGCTACTCTTCATTGCAGCGTGCGGGTTTCTCGTTGCAGTGGCTTCTCTTGTTGCGGAGCATGGGCTGTAGGCATGTGGGCTTCAGTAGTTGTGGCTCGCAGGCTCCAGAGCGCAGGCTCAGTAGTTGCGGTGCACGGGCTTAGCTGATCCGTGGCATGTGGGATCTTCCTGGACCAGGGATTGAACCCATGTCCCTTGCATTGGCAGGTGGATTCTTAACCACTGTGCCACCAGAGAAGTCCCAATAAAAGCCATTTATGACAAGCCAGCACAATACTCAACAGTAAAAAGCTGAAAGCCTTCCTGCTAAATTCAGGAACAACAAGGATGCCCACCTCTCACCACTTATATTCAACATACTTTTGGTAGTCCTAGCCACAGCAGTCAGACAAGAAAAAGAAATAAAAGGTATCCAAACTGGAAGGGAAGAGGTAAAATTGTCACCATTTGCAGATGACATGATCCTCTATACTGAGAACCCTAAAGTTTCCACACAAGAACTATTAGCATAAATGATTTTAGCAAGGTAGCAAAATACAAGATTAATATACAGAAATCTATTGCATTTCTACACACTAGTAATGAAATATCAGAAATAGAAATTAAAAAAAAAAAGCAACTCCGTTTAAAATCACATCAGGGAACTCCCTGGCATCCAGTGGTTAGGACTCCATGCTTCCACTGCAGGTGGCATGGGTTCAGTCCCTGGTCAAGGAACTAAGATCCTGCAAGCTGCGAGACATAGCCAAACAAACAAAAAATAAATAAATAATAAAATTGTCAAAGGAAAAAAAAAAGCAAACTAGGAATAAACTTAACCAAGTAGGTGAAAGACATATACTCTAAAAACTATAAAACACTGATAAAGGAAATTAAAGATGATTCAAAGAAACGGAAAGATATCTCTTGCTCTTGGATTGGAAGAATTAATATTGTTAAAACTGTCATACTACCCAAAGCAATCTAAAGATTTAATGCAATCCCAATCAAACTACCCATGACATTTTGCACAGAACTAGAACAAATCTTCTTAAGTTTTATGTGGAACCACAGAAGACCCAGAATTGCCAGAGCAATTCTGAGAAAAAAGAACAAAGCTGGAGGGATAACCCTCTCAGACTTTGGACTACACTAAAAAGCTACAGTAATCAAAACAGCATGGTATCAGCACAAAAAACAGACACATATATCAATGGAACATAATAGCTCAGAAATAAACCCACATACCTACGGTCAATTAATCTTCGACAAAGGAGGCAAGAATATACAATGGAGAAAAGACAGTCTCTTCAACAAAGGGTGTTGGGAGATCTGTACAGCTACATGTAAAACAATGAAATTAGTGTATTCCCTCACACCATACACAAAAATACACTCAAAATGGTTTAAAGAGTGAAATCTAAGACACAACACCATAAAACTCGTATAAAAGAATACACGTGAAACATCCTGTGACATAAATCACAGCAATATCTTCTTACATCAGTCTCCCAAGGGAAAAGAAATAAAAGCAAAAATAAACAAATGGGACCTAATCAAACTTAAAAGTGTTTGCACAGCAAAGGAAACCGTCAACAAAACAAGAAAAAACAACCTACAAAATGTGAGAAAATATTTGCAAATGATGTGACTGACAAGATGTTACTATCCAAAATATACAAGAAAGCTCATACAACTCAGTATCAAAAAAATCAAACAGCTTAATCAGAAAATGGGCAGAAGACCTAAACAGACATTTTTCGAAAGAAGACATACAGATGGCTAACAGGCACATGAAAAGATGTTAAACACTGCTAATTATGTTAGAGAAATGCAGATCAAAACCACAATGAGTATCACCTCACACTGGTCAGAATGACTATCATCAAAAAGTCTACCAATAATAAATGCAGGAGAGGATGTGCAGAAAAGGGAACCCTCCTACATTGTTGGTGGGAATGTAAATTGGTGCAGCCACGATGGCAAACAGTATGGAGGTCCCTTAAAAAAACTAAAAATAAAATTACTATGTAATCCAGCAATTCCACTCCTGGGTATAAATATGGGAAAAATGAAAACTGTAATTTGAAAAGATACATGCATCCCAATGTTCACAGCAGCACTATGTACAATAGCCAAAACATGGAAACAATCCAACTGCCCATCAACAGATGATTGAATTAAGAAAATTTGGTATATATATACAATAGAATATTACTCAGCAATAAAAAGGAATGAAATATTGCCATGTGTAGCAACATGGTGGACCTAAAGAACATTATGCTTAGTGCAATAAGTCACCCAAAGAAAAACAAATATTGTATGATATCACTTATATGTGGACTCTAAAAAATATATACAAAACAGAAACAGACTCACAGACAGGGAAAACAAACTTACGATTACCAAAGGGGAGGGGGAGAGGGAGGACTAAATTAGGAGTATGGGATAAACAGATACAAACTGCTACACATAAAATAGATAAGCAAGAAGGATTTACTGTATAGCACAGGGAATTATACCCAACAGTTTGTAATAACCTACAATGAAATATAATCTTGAAACTAACACTATATTGTAAATCAACTATACTTCAATAAGAAAAAAAAAAAAGAAATAGGAAAAAGAAGCAACCTCAATATACCACTGAAATTTCAGACTTTTAGAGAAAAAATGGGGGAGATGGGGATGTTAAAGAGCATTAAAAATACTTAAGGAGTAGCCAAATTAAACATAAATAAGAAGTTTGTTATTTTTCCACAAATCACAAGAAGGATGGTACTACTTCCAGCTAGACATAAGCAAAGGAAGGGAATGAAATGCAATGATTTCACTTAAAGTGACAGTGAAATAGGAAAACAATATTAATCTATACAGTACAGACAAACAGAAATGTGGGCACATTACAGATACAGTATCAGAATTTATCGATGGGATCTTAAAGATGTCTATTACTAATTAAAGCAGTGTTATTTAAACCAGTAAGAAAGTATAAGCAGACAAATAATCATCCAAGCAATCACATTTGCCTTTGTAATACCTCATATGATTCAACTTACATTTTTTTCTATAAAAGTTTCTACTTTATTATTAAAATTAAAATGCATTTTCTGAGTATCCACCAAACAATAGTAGATGCAGCTTTCACAGTTTGTACAGACTACCAGTTAATAACTCAGTGACCAACTAATTCTCAGAAAGAAAAGAACCACCAGATTTCTACCACTCTATTCCTAGATCTTTTGATTCCAGATATCTTCCTTGAAGACTGAGCCTTAAATTACTGTCCTTTACTACACTGTCTACAGCAGTCCCCCAAACAGTTACATGAACAATCAGGTTTAGTAAAGGGAACATAAAAGGCACTATGATAAGTGCTTTACATAGTTTAATCCCTGTAATAACCCTTTTAGGTAATATATTCCCTCTTATATACATCAGAAAACCAAGAAAAGTCAAATCATTTTTCACAGAGACACACACACACACAGGTAGTAATTATGAATAAGACTTTCCCCAAGTCACCTAACTCATCCAGATAGAAGGAAAAGTGGCTACAGTCAGGAAGTACCTCGTTGGAAGAGCTGTGCCTGAGAGGCAGCATAACACAAAAAAAGTGGATTCTGCAGTCACAGGACCTGGGTTCAAACACTAGTCATCACTTACAATATGTATGTGCAATTTCCTAAGCCTATATACTCCCCAGTTGACACATTTGTAAAATGGTACTAACAGCAGTGATTAACTCAAAAAGTTTCTATGAGGATAAAATGTCAATACATGTAAACTGTTTAACATTAAGATAATGGCTGGTACAGAGCAAGGGCTATGTAAGTAGAAATATTACCACCATGAACCAATCATTCTTCCCTTCCTATTGGCTTAATTTTAAGTCCTTCCCTCAATCTTCTCATTTTGCATTCTCTCCAATCTCTATTCTTAAGTTTCACTTAAAAGCTCTCTTTTCAGTTTTCCTGTTCCAAGCATCACCCTATTTTCAATAAAATCACACAGTAGCCAGCTGGTGACTCAAAAAGTTAACTCCAATATACGGTGATAGTGGAGAAAAATCTGACTTTTGCCCCTTTTGAATTACTACACTCAGCTTTATTCTCATTACTGAATCTCTTCCAGTTCTTTGGCCTCAGTTATTTTATGGATTTAGTCACCTTCAATAAATACCTCTGTTGTTCTGTTTCTCATTCCTCTTCTCACTGTTAACACTGTTGGTGTTCTTGAAGCATGGGAGAGGTGAGCAAATAAATTTTACCCAATATTTTATACATTTAAGAATACGTATGTAGCACCTATTATTTGCTAAGCACTATTCTGGGGCTATATATATACATATATAACTAAGATGATACTCATACACAATGATAACTGGTGAGATCAACAAGAAACAGTCATACTTGGTAAAATGATGCGGACAAGCAACCAAAACTACTGCCCAAAGATTCATGGAGGCTGACCTAGTACAAAGCTAGGTTTTCCCATTATCGGTTAAAAATCTGAATCAACGAGTCCAGAAACAAGAGTCCCAGATTGCCAGGGAGAAAAAAGTAAATAATATCTGAACCGGCCATAAAAGTTCCTCCTAATTCTATCCTCAAATTGGGCATATAACAATTGGATATGCCATTCTTAATAAACCTAGGATACCAATTAACTTACAACACAGTTAATTACATTACATGCACATGCAAAATATAGACAGTTTTGGGTATGTGTGTATGTGTGTGTGTATTCTCCATACATATTTGTTCTTTTGGATTTTTACTTGACTCCAAGGGGCCATTAAATTTAAAATTTCTTAAAAAAAAAAAAAAAGACTTGGTTCATTATATTCCCTGTAACTTCTAATGACTCATTAGAATGTTAGGCATATGTTAGTGTGCATGAAATATTAGATGCTCTGTAGTTTAAAATATAACCAACTAGAAAATGAAGGGAAGGCTTTAAAGAAAAAAATGGCATAAAAATTTCTATAAAAATAGAAGTATTTCTATTTCCATGCCAAACTTTTTCTTGTCCCCAAGGCAATATTCATATTATTCCCCTCTCTGGAATGTAGTCTCTTCATTCAATGACTACCCTTTTTATAATCCAGCTCCTCCATGAAGCCTTTCTATCATTAAAAGTATAATAGTAGCACACTCTCATAATGCCCCATCTCTTAATTTCTATAGCACTTAACATCACCACATAATTAATCCTTAATTGTTGACTGGCTTTTTCCCTCCTGACATCAATTAGGTGGTATATTTTCCAAAATGACTTCTCCAACAATCCAGTACCAAGTGGGTATCCTACAATTCAATTAGATTCTGACACTAACTATAGGGAGTTAGCATCAAACTCCACAGGTTGAAGGTTTCCGTCACACAAGACTGCCATCACTTCAGTCACCAGTCAAATATATGATACCAGTACTTCCGACTGACCAACTATAAATCAGGGATTCCCACAACCCCCTTTATCAGGTTCACTAATTTCCTAGAACTACTCACAGAACTCTGGAAAGCCTACTTACTACAACTGGTTTATGGATACAACTGATGAACAGCCAGGTGGAAGAGATTAAAAGGGCAAAGTGAGTGGGAGATGGAGTTTTTCATACTTTCCCTGGGTGTATCACCTTCCCAGCACCTTGATGTATTGGCCAACCCAGAAGATCTCCAAATTCCAGCTTAGGAGTTTTTAATGGAGGTTTCATTATAAAAGCATGATTGTGGCCATTGGTGATTACCTCAAACTTCAACCCCTCTCACCTCCCCAAAAGCTGGGGGTTGGGGATGAAAGTTCCAAGCTTCTAATCAAAGCTTAGTCTTTTCAGTGACCAGCTTCCAACCTGAAGCTATCTAGGGACTCATGAGGAGTCACCTCATTAGAACAAAAGATGCTCCCATCACCTTTATCACTCAGGAAAATCCAAGGATTTTAGAAGCTCAGTGCCAGGAACCAGTGACATAAACCAGATATATATTTCTTATTATACCACAACTGTATACTATAGTAGAAATCAGCAGTTGAATGTTAAGTCATCCCCCTCCACTAGAAATATAAATTCCTTGAGAGTGGGTTTATTTCTTACATTTTCAATTAGCCTAACAACGCTAACCACATAATAGATACTTGTTGTGTATTCATCCAATAAATTTACTGAGAGGCAACACCTAACAAAAATTGACACGGAGAGTGTTCTGATTTCATATTTGCATATTAGAAAGTTCTCTTTTACTGACTTTATTAGGTTTTTCATTATAAAGTAATATAACTCCAAGAATAAGAGCTAAATTTCAGAAAATTCTAGGACATTTCATTGTATTTTAACTAAACAAGTATTTTTTGAATCCCCATTAGCTGCTAAGCAATGTTCTAGGTGATGGGAAAACAGCAGTTACCAAAATAGGCAAAAACCCATTTCATGAAGCTTAATTCTAATGCAGAAAAATAAGTAAAATGTTTAGTCCGAATGAAATTACAGACAAGGCCAGTAGATCAGGATAGCAAACAGAAAATGTTAAAGGAAGAAGGAAAGAAGGAAGGAAGGAAGGAAGGAAGGAAGGAAGGAAGGGAGGAAGGGAGGAAGGGAGGAAGGAAGGGAGGGAGGGAGGGAGGGAGGGGGTCAATTTTAGATAAGGTGGCCAGAGAAGACCACAATGAGCAAGCATACTGACACTGGAAGAGACCTACCTGGGGGAGCGAGTCATGTGGATATCTTGGAGAAGAGCATTCTGGGCAGAGAAACAAGTGCAAAGGCCACAAGGGTGGATAACACCTGGAATATTCAAGGAACAGCAAAGAGGCCAATGATGTGGCTGGAAAAGAATACATAAATCAGAGAGTAATAGATGATGAGGTCAACGTGGCCTGATGAGGAACAACATAATGTAGAGCCTCTCAAGCCACTTAAGGCCTTCGGCTGTTAACTCTAAATCAGTGTGGTTGACTTTGGAAGCATTCGATTATGGGAGTGACATAATCTGACTACCTGCTGTAGATACTTTTATGGGTAAGAAGAAATAGAAAGCTAGTTAGGCACCTACTTGTTACTCATAACTAGTTAGAAACTACTGGAAAATCTAGGCAAAAGATCATGATGGCCTGGACTAGAGTGATAATAATGGAAGAGGTGAGACGTACTGGAATTCCGGATGTATTCTGAAGGCAGCACCAAAAATATTCTGCAGATACTTTGGATATGGGATGCGAGAGCAAGTTGTCAAGGATGACTTCAAAGAAACCGAACTGGAAAGATGGAGCTGCCATTCACTGGATGGTGAAAACACAGAGCAATGCAGGCTTAGGGGGATAGTGACAGGAGCTCAGTTGTGGACATGTTACATTTGAGATGCCCATTAGGCACCCAAATGGAGACATGAAGGGAGTGCTTCAATATGAGTCTATGAGTCTGGGGTTTGGGGGAAAGGTCCAAACTAAGGATATAAATGTGGGAATCATCAGCATATAGATGGTATATCTTCCAAGGACAAAAGTTTAGATAGAAAAGAGATCCAAGAACTGACCGCTTAACAGGCGGTAGAAACAAGGAAAATTAGCACAGGAAACTTCAAAGGAGAGGCAAGAGAGGTAGGAGAAAAATCAGGTGAGCATAATATCCTAGAAGCAAAGTGAAAAAAATATTTAATGGAAGAGAGGGTGATTAGCCATATTAAATACTGCCGATAGGTCAAGTAAGATGAGGAGTGAGAAGTGAGAAATGACATTTGATTTAGAAAGGAGCAGGTGATTTGTGACTTTGATCACAGCAGTTTCCCTAGAGTAACGGGGCAAAAGGCTGGTAGAGTGGATTCAAGAGGTAACAGAAGTCAAGAAACGGAGGATAATACCAAACAACTTATATGTCAAAGATACAACAGAGACTACTTTCTTTACAAAGTAGAGATTCCAATTTCCTTCTAATTACCACGAAATTTCATTTGCAACAAAGTTTTTCTGTTATTGCTATATTTGTGTTTTGGTGATGTGTAAGGAATTGGTATAACTCTAGGAACAAAATATAAGCATTTTATAAATAAACACAAGATACAATCAACTTTTAAATAAAAATCTTCCCAATAGACTCAAAAAATATAGGGTACACTAAGTGTTAATGGTCACATTCTTAAGAAGAAAGTTTCTCAAGCTTGACCTTTTTGAGTGCCTCCCCCAGAGCACAGCACATCACAAAAGCACTCAAAGGTTTATAGCTTCCCTGACCTCAACTCAGTTCTTCCTCATGTTCCCACATTACTTCTAAAAAGCTTCTCAAAAAAAAAAAAAATCTTCTTAGAAACCTCCTCTTTTTCACCAGAAAACAGCCTATAGTATCTAGAAAACTGTAGAACAGAGGAAGAAAAAATAAATAAATATAATTTTAAAGGGTACAAAATAGTACTGGATTTAGATTACACCCCCTTTTTTTTCCTGTAATCAAAATCAACGTATTTCTGACCTCTTTCATTTCCTTTGTACTACTAGGTGAGCAGTCGAATTTCATTGAGCCTGTACATTTTCCTTCTAACTCTAACATGAATCATAATATTCCACATTACTTAAAAGGACAGAAATAATAAAGGTAATAGCTTATGCTCTGAAGAGATTAAATCTTACTTTCTATGGCTCTGTGCCATTAATATTATAACTAAAAAGAATCAGCAGTATAAGTACACTGTCCATAACTCTGAAGTATGGGAGAAAGTGGAAGGGAAAAAAAACTAATCTAAAAAAACTTAGTTTTATTACAATAGAAAAAAAGATCATTTTCATTTAGAAGATAAGATACTAAGGTCAAAGAGTTCAAGATTTTTAAATATGTCCATTGATTGTTAATTTTGCCAGAGTCACAACTGCTTTAAAAAACAAAACAGGGCCTTCCCTGGTGGCGCAGTGGTTAAGAATCCGCCTGCCAATGCAGGGGACACGGGTTCCATCCTTAGTCCCGGAAAATCCCAAAATGCCACGGAGCAACTAAGACCGTGCGCCACAACTACTGAGCCTGCACTCTAGAGCCCACAAGCCACAACTACTGAGCCCACATGCCACAACTACTGAAGCCCGCACGCCTAGAGCCTGTGCTCCGCAACAAGAGAAGCCACCGCAATAAGCCCGTGTACTACAAAAAAGAGTAGCCCCCGCTCGCCACAATCAGAGAAAGTCCATGCGCAGCAACGAAGAACCAATGCAGCCAAAAATAAATTAATTAATTTAAAAAAAAAAAACTTCCTCAGAACAAAGTTTAACTAAAAGTTTTGCCAAAACCTGGATTATTTTTTCTCTCTTATGTAAAAAATAATAACAAAAAAGAAAGACTAGACAAAAAATTAGTACCTAATGCACCTGTTATCCTTTCAACCCTTTTTGCATTTTTGGAATTTAGTAAAACTGAACATTTTCCTCATACATTTTAAAATTTCACAGGTAACTGACTCTGTCAAGAATCCAGAAAGTACAGCCATTTGTTGTTTTAAATGGATAATTTTGATCTACTATTTCCTGAGCTCTACCAAGGTTCAAAATATCAAAAGCTGAAGAAAGCACATTAAAAAATTACAGCATACATAAGGTCAGTTTCCTATTCTCCAAGTTTTAACCTTCACTACAGTACCATTCTTGAGAAGTAAAAATAGAACAGTTCTCTAAAAGGTTAACACAGGTCAGAAATCAATTGAGAATGGAGTCTATTGCAAAAGAGATAAAAAAGAACCCTTTAGACGGTGTGTGTGTGTGTGTGTGTGTGTGTGTGTGTGTGTGTATACACACACACACCCCCACTGTTTTCAGTAGATTGTAATTTTATGTCATAAATATAGCATTTTGAAACAGTAGTGTTTAAAAAGAACTGATACCTTAGGAAGTAATTTAAATACACTTTAAAATTAAGAATTCTGATATGTACTCTTTTGTATAGTAATTCCCACCAAAATATCTTTATTTTTATCTGTATTTGTGAATACAGTAATTTGTTACAATCTTATCCGAAGATAAACTGCTACATACTTAACCTAAAAGTAAAGCTCTATAAAATAAACTTTGTATTTCCACCGATTACAATTATAAAATGACAGACAGGTTAAAGAAATAACATCTTCAACAGCCTACTGAGAATTTAAGCAAAAGATTTAAGACGCTAGTAACATTATCATTTCACTTTTTCTTTATGACACTAATCTTTACTGTAACTTTGTTAAGCCCATTAGTGAAAAGAACTAGAAAGCAATTACATGAGCTAAAAACATACACAGGGAAAAGAATAGGAACATTATTTTTAGTCCAAAAATCATGTTTGGGGAAAGAAATCAGTGACTTATAAAGGTATGTATTAATGATTCAGGGTATGTCCACATGCATTTAAAAATCAAAATATAAAGTGTCTAAGAATAAACCTAAGAAAACCACATGACCTAAATGAGGAAAATAACTGTAGAACTTAAAAAAAAAAAACTTTAATAGCTGGAAGGATATTCCATGCTATTTGAAATTCAGACTCAATGGAAAGGTGTTCTTTCTTCCTGAATTTGTCTATAAAAACGTATACAATTCCAAGCAAAATTATACTAGAATATGTGTGAGAAGGGGAGAAAATGAAAGGAGTTACAAAAAATTTTTTAATTAAATACAATAAAAATAGTAATATACATAACCAAGTGGGATTTACTCCTGGAATGCAAAGATGGTTCAACATATAAAAATCAATCAATGTAATATACCACATTAAAAGAATGAAGGGGGAAAAATGATCAACTCAATTGATGCAGAAAAAGCATTTGACAAAATTCTACACCATTTCATGATAAAAAGTGACTAGGAATAGAAACTAGGAATAGAAAGAACTACCTCAACATAATAAAGGCCATATATGAAAATTCCACATCATATTCAACAGTAAAAAACTACAAACATTTTAAGATTAAGAACAAGACAAAGATGCTTGCTCTTGCCATGCCTATTAAATATGGTGTTGGAAGTTCTAAATAGAAAATTAGACAAGAAACTAAAAAGACATCCACATAGGAAAGAAGAAATATCTATTTGCAGATGGCATGATCTTATATGCAGAAAATTCTAAAAATTTCACAAACACAGGAGAAAATAACTGTTAGAAAAAAATTCTGCAGCTGCAGTATACAAAATCAACACATGAAAATCAGTCGCATTTCTATACAGTAACAATAAGCAACCTGAAAAGGAAATTAAGAAAATTCCATTTACAATAGCATTAAAGATATTTAATACTTAGGAATTAACATAACCAAGGAGGCAAAAAACTTCTACACTGAAAACTACAAAATGTTGCTGAAAAAAATTAAAAACACAAATAAATGGAAAGAAATATTGTATTCATAGATTAGAAAACTTAATATTGTTATAATATTAATTCTACTCAAAGAGAGCTACAGATTCAATATAATCTCTATCAAAATCCCAATGCCAGGGCTTCCCTGGTGGCGCAGTGGTTAAGAATCCGCCTGCCAATGCAGGAGACACGGGTTCGAGCCCTGGTCCAGGAAGATCCCACATGCCGTGGAGCAACTAAGCCCGTGTGCCACCAACTACTGAGCCTGTGCTCTAGAGCCTTTGAGCCACAGCTACTGAAGCCCGTGCGCCCAGAGGCTGTGCTCCACAACAACAGAAGCCACCTCAATGAGAAGCCTGCGCACAGCAATGAAGAGTAGCCCTAGCTCGCTGCAACTAGAGAAAGCCCGCACGCAGCAACGAAAACCCAATGCAGCCAAAAATAAAATACATAATTAAAAAAAAAAAGAGACCAAAATATGAGCAAGCTATTTATATATTTTTAAAATAAGGCCAATAAATACATGAAACTCAAAAACACATAAACAGGAATTAAAGCAAGGTACCTTGTTTTTGGGGCGAATTAGGCATAAATTATGACTGACAATATCCTGTAGTGTTGAGACTCGTGTGGGAAAACTGGTGCTTCCATAAACTGCAGCTGTAAACAGGTACAATCTGTATGGAAATTAGTCTGCTGTTTCAGCGACCAGAATTAAAGGCCCTTCATTCTACTTTCAAAAATATAGTTATGGCTCTACATACTCAGTTTCGAAGGGCCAACTGTACTATGCCATTTTAAGAAAGGGACTTGAGCGCCCATGGATTTTGGTATCTGAGGAGGCCCTGAAACCAAGCCCCCATGGATACCTAGGGACAACTGTATTCATAAAGTTGGGAAATGGCACAAGTACTAGGATATTCATTTCAGCCAACCACTCTAGACATACCACAAATTTCTCAATCTGATATTACAATTTGGCCCTAATTTTCACATTATTTTTCTTATTGTTATTCCAATATGAATCCTCTCTGAAGCCAAGTGGTTTGCTTTTCCTCATACCATTCCTTCTACCAAAACCATTTTATACCTCTTCTAATATTATTATTGGGTTGGCCATAATGTTTGTTCAGTTTCCTCGTTAAGATGGCTCTAGTAGCGCTTAGGTGTCTTTAACTTCATTCGAAACAATTTTGTAGATTGCACCATGACAGCTGTCATACCAGTGTGAATTTAAAAAAATCAAAATTGGTGAATTTTTTTTTAACATCTTTACTGGAGTATAATTGCTTTACAACGGTGTGTTAGTTTCTGCTTTATAACAAAGTGAATCAGCTATACATATACATTTACCCCCATATCTCTTCCCTCTTGCGTCTCCCTCCCTCCCACCCTTCCTATCCCACCCCTCTAGGTGGTCACAAAGCACCGAGCTGATCTCCCTGTGCTATGCGGCTGCTTCCCACTAGCTATCAATTTTACATTTGGTAGTGTATACATGTCCATGCCACTCTCTCACTTTGTAAATTGGTGAATTTTTGTATAGCCATTTTAATACTGAAGATGGAAGAAAAAAGTAGCATTTTTGGCATATTATGCTTTATTATTTCAAGAAAGGTAAAAACGCAATTGAAACGCAAAAAAAGATTTGTGCAGTGTACGGAGAAGGTGCTGTGACTGATAGAACGTGCCAAAAGTGGTTTGCGAAGTTTCATGCTGGAGATTTCTCGCTGGACAATGCTCCACGGTCGGGTAGACCAGTTGAAGTTGATAGCAATCAAATCGAGACATTAACTGAGAACAATCAACGAGAACAATCAACGTTATACCATGTGGGAGACAGCCAACATACTCAAAATATCCAAATCAAGTACCGAAAATCATTTGCACCAGCTTGACTATGTTAATTGCTTTGATGTTTGGGTTCCACGTAAGCTAAGCGAAAAAAACCTTCTTGACCGTATATCTGCATACAATCATCTACTGAAACATAACAAAAACGTACTGTTTTTAAAACAAATTGTGACCAGCGATGAAAAGTGGATACCGTACAATAATGGGGAATGGAAGAGATTGTGGGGCAAGCAAAATGAACCACCAGCAACCAAACCAAAGGCCGGTCTTCATCCGAAGAAGGTGATGTTATGTATATGGTGGGACTGGAAGGGAGTTCTCTATTATGAGCTCCTTCCGGAAAACCAAACGATTATTTCCAGCAAGTACTGCCCCCAATTAGACCAACTGAAAGCAGCACTCAACGAAAAGTGTACAGAATTAGTCAAAAGAAAACACACAATCTTTCATCAGTGTAACACAAGACCGTATGTTTCTTTGATGACCAGGCAAAAACTGTTACAGCTTGGCTGGGAAGTTCTGAGTCATCTGCCATGTTCACCGGACATTGTACCTTCGGATTTCCATTTATTTCCGTCTTCACGAAATTCTCTTAATGGAAAAAATTTCAATTCTCTGGAAGACTGTAAAAGGCACCTGGACCAGTTCTTTGCTCAAAAAGATAAAAAAGTTTTGGGAAGATGAAATTATGAAGTTGTCTGAAAAATGGCAGAAGGTAGTGGAACAAAATGGTGAATACGTTGTTCAATAAAGTTCTTGCTGAAAATGAAAAATGTGTCTTCTATTTTTACTTTAAAATCGAAGGAACTTTTTGGCCAGCCCAATATATTATGCCAGTCACTCTTCAGGGCCCAAAATATCCTGTTTCCTCAACGAATGCATCCTTCAAATCTGTATCACTCACTTCTACGAATCCATAGATATTACTGCTTATCATTCATTAAGCACTTAAAATTGGTAACTGTACCTGACAACATCTTACATTTAAGGCTGTATACCTTACAAAACACATGTCTTAAACGGTACCAGTCATTAGAAGGTGCTCAAATATTTTTTGAATAAACGTATTTCAGTATTTATTCATATTAAATATTTACTCATATTGAATGACCGTGTATTTATTACATATACTATCTCATTCACACAACTACCTTGTGAGATGGCCAAAGCAAGTACTTATTATTCTAAATATTCTATTTGTTACTGTTATTTTACTGCTAGTTCTATCAGCTATTTAATTTCCCATTATGGTTATAAGTTTGTCTATTTTCTCTAATAGTTCTATAAATTCCAGCTTTATGTATTTTAAGTCATGTCACAGGTACTTAGAAAACTGAAATTATATCTTCTTGCTGAATAAACTCTTACCATGGTAAACAAAGCCTCTTTATCCCAAATAACGCTTCTTTTCTTAAACACTGTCTTTAGTATAGCCACGTCAACTATCTTTAATTAGTATTTGCATGGAAGTTTTTTCCCCATCTTGTTACAACCACCTTTAAGTATTCTTATGTTTTAGATAGATTTGTTATAAACAGCAAATAAGCGTGGATTTGTTTTTTTTTTTTTCACTGCGTTGGGTCTTCATTGTTGCGCGTGGGCTTTCTTTAGTTGCGGTGAACAGGGGCTACTCTTCGTTGCGGTGTGCAGGCTTCTCGTTGCAGTGGCTTCTCTTGTGGCGGAGCACGGGCTATACGCACACGGGCTTCAGGAGTTGCGGCACGTGGGCTCACTAGTTGTGGCTCACGGGCTCTAGAGTGCAGGCTCAGTAGTTGTGGTGCATGGGCTCAGCTGCTCCGTGGCATGTGGGATCCTCCTGGACCAGGGATCGAACCTGTGTCCCCTGCATTGGCACGCAGATTCCTAACCACTGTGCTACCAGGGAAGTCCCAGTAAGTGTGTTTTGTGGGTTCTCTCCTCCCAGTTTTATAACCTTCCTTTTAATAGAAATGTTTAGTCAATTACATTTAATGTAATTACTGATATATCTGGGTTTAAATTAAATCTCTTATTTTGTGCTGTTTGTCTCACCTTTGTTATGTTTGTCTCTCTTCTTGCCTTCTTTTATTTTTATCATTCCATTTTTTTCCCCTTCTACTAGTTTGTATGATAAGTTGACTATTCTTTTAAAGCTTACTCTAGAATAGTGGCATCCAATAGATCTTTCTGCAATGATGGAAATTTTCTTATTTGTGCTGTCTAAAACCATAGTTACTAGCTAGATGTAGCAACTGAGAACCTGAAATTGGCTACAGTGAATGAGGAACTCATATTCAATTTTAATCAATTTAACTTGCCACAATATTCAACAGCACAGCTCTAGTTCTAGAATTTCCCACATCCTGGATCTAGCTGACTGCATCCTCATGGTGTTGTTTAACATGTGCCTCTACCCTCATATGTCCTGCAAATTAGTGGTTGAATGTAGAAGCTTGATTATACTCAAGTTCCATAATTTTTAGTACAAATACTTCATTGGTGTACTTCCTACCATATCTTCTCAGTAGATTCATAATGTGTGTTTTTCTTTTAGTGATGCTCAGGTTGATCACATATGAATGGGAGGAATGAAACCATGTACACTTGCTCCTATCTTTATAAGTTAACCCTGGAAAGACACTTGAATTAATAAAAATGGTTATTTAAAAGAGTGACAGAAAAATAAATAAATAAATAAATAAAAATAAAAGAGTTGCAGAGTAAACTGAGCTGATGGGGACGGGGTGGGAGTGAAATTACTCTAGATGTATCTTTTTACGTGGCTTTGGTACCTAATAATTTTAATAAAATGCAGATTTTAGTAAAATGCAGATCAAAATATCTAGGTATGAGGTATAGAAACTAGCATTTAAAATATGGAGCTCCCTCCAAGATTTTCATGCACATTAAAGCTTAACCCTATCCACTGTGAGACTGCAACAAATATAAAAAAGGTTGAGAATCACTGCCTTTAGACATATATATCAGATTCTTCTCTTACATGTTCCACTGATCACTAAAAATTACATACCTGGACGAAATTAATCTTTTGCAGGAATATCCTCATCAGGAGTCACTTTATAATTACATCTTTAATCTTTAATTACTAAGAAAGTTCTTGTTTGTTTTAATAATAATCATTGTGTTTAACAATTGTACACTACTTAATTTTCCATGTAAAAGTCATCAATTAAAGAATTTTTTGTCAGGAAAAGTTTCTCTTTAAAAATGGCACACTTCTTTCTCCCTGGAAAAAGAATTATTGATACATAACCAATTTTTTTGACCTGAGAAATCATTATCAAATAAAACTGATAAGATCAAAGCTGTTCCAAATGAATGGGTCGAGGACCAGAATTCAGTACCCTAGGATTTCTTCCTTTTCTCCTATACTCTCTGGCCATTCATTCACTTTTCCAACAGACCTCAGAAAGCTCCAAAAAGCCAGTAAGGCTTAGTGAAAATCACTCTGAAGATCAATGATATTGTAATTCATCACAATTCTCATTTTGCTCTGGACACTAAGAAATTCAGAAGCAAATTTAACGCAGTATTATGTTAGCTCGCTTTACAAGCTTATCTACCTTTTTCCTTTTTGCAGTTTTAACCTAAACTTTTTTTACTGCTATAACTTTTAGTTCAAGGGGAACTAATCACTATTTCCATAAATATGTACATATGTTTATATATTTCAAAGCCATTATGAAAAGACAGGACACAAATAGTCTATATTCATATTCATTATTTATTCCCTTTATTAAGATGAACAATGTAAAGTTAAATGGTTTCCCTTAAAATGATTCACTTTGGTATTAAAATATAATAAGAGATCTTGAAAGTTAAGGCAATAGAACATTTTAGGGAATAGGTTAAACACTCTGAAATCTGATCTATATAATTTCATCAATGTGGTTTTGAAGATAAAGACAGACCAAAATAATAGTATGGTTCTATTCAACACATTGGAACAGTTTACCAATTTTAAGTTGTTTCACAGTTTCAATACCTTCCCTAGTACTGTATTGCCTTGATGCTAAGATTCAATCTAAGGAAAAACAATTTAGGGAAAAAATAAATCTTATATTAAATATACATAAAGCCATTCTGCATTAAATGGCAATGCATAACTTTATCCATACATTAACATAAACATACATTCCTTCTTCAATATTCCTCTGATTCTAAAGATGTTTTCTGAGTCTTACTTAAACTCAGTAATTTTGACAGGTGAATCAGATTTTTCAGCTCCTAAGTGACAGTCTTTCACAAGACATGAATTAGTCACACAGACCTCTCCTATCTTTGAAAAATTCTAAAATCTATTCCAGGAATGCTGACTTAGTTTCTACTTCATGTTCTACTGTTTCTACATTCTAGGGCATGAGACAAGAAATCTACATTTAAAATACACTCTTTTATATAGAGCAATATAGAGCAATATAGCAAATACTAGCAGACATTTGAAATGAAGAAGCTAAATTCAACTTAAAATTTAAACACCTGCCATGATACTTCCAACTAGGGAAATGATTAGATGAACAGATACCTTCACCACAGGTTTTCAGGGGTAACTGAACCCGTTCAGGGGGTTATAAGGTCAAAACCTTTCACAATAAAACCAGGATGTTATTTGCCTTTTCCAATCTTACTCTCTCATCAGTGTACAGAGCAGTTTTCTACAGGCTACATATAGTGTGATAGCACTGTTCTGACAGGTAACGGAATGTGTGCTTTTACGTTGTAACGATTCAATCTTACTTTTTAATGTAGTAAATATCTATAGGTATAACCCATAGAAATCAAAGCTCTATGGGATCCTCAGTAATTAAGTTTAAAAGAATACTAAGACTGAAAAGTTCTACACTAAGGTTACACACTTTGCAGACACGACTACTACCATTACACTGCCACTTAACATTCAGCCTAGTGGTAAACAAGTTGCTTTTGACATGGACTGTATGTAAACTATGCCTTAATTTCAGAAACATTAAAATGTGGAAAATGTCTAGCTTAAAATCAAAGAAAAGTCGTATTTCCAGATTCATTAATAGTGTGTAAAATGTTGTTAAACTGGATTTTGTCTTTCATGAACAGAAATGGAATAACTAACACTTTATACATTATTTGACTCATTAAGAATCTGTTTTCTCATTGGACTCAGTTCATGCAATACCAAGTAATACCATTTTTAACAAGAGAAATGTTTGACATCAGAAACTTTTTATCAGCAAATGAAATTCGAAAGCAAGAAATGCGTTTTATGATTTCATTAACAGTGGGTTATAATATTTTAAAAATTCCAACGAAAGACTTTCGCTAAACACCACAACAGTTTATGCAGGGGATTAGTTAATTTTAAATTTCAAAGGATAGAGACACTGAGCACATCTAAGCATTAGAGAATGAAGTCTGGACTTTATCGAATAAGCGAAGGAAAAACTACTAAAGTGAGCTAAAGGGAAACACAGGATGAGTAATTTGTCCACAACGAATAGAACGGACTGAAAAAGGAATAAACTTTAAAGTAAAAAGATCACTTAATACATGCCTAGGGCAAAGAAGGTGTGGACTCAGTGGTAGCACAAATTGGAATAAAAGGGGAGGTGGGAGTGGGGAGTAGAAGAGATTGTAATTTGAAGAAAGAAATTTGTGTAACTCACTAAATACATACATTGTAGGTGGTGAAAACGTGAAGGATGAGGCATCTTCAAGCCCGGATGAGACTTCAAGATAAATCTCAAAAGGGGAGCTTTTTCACATGAAGATAATAAACTACATTTTAGAAACATTAATCATACTCAAATGTGGGACATTCATATATAGACACCAAAGAAGAATGGAGAGATGGTGGATTCCAACTGAAGGTCAATGCTTAAGTTGCAGATTAGTGAGTAATGATGCAAAGAAGTACAAGTAAATTCTCCAAAGGGAATAACAAGATTTGAAAAATAAAACAAAAAGAAACAGTAAGCAAAGGACTGACTTTCTAATACTAAATTAAGAAGATGGGAGGAACTGTAGTCACTAAAAAAAGAAGTTCCAAGAGGACTTGAATCATGGGGCTGCAAAAATCAAGAAGGAAAGGTTCAGGGAGAATATTTATCATAGCAATGGATGGGGCTTTTTTTCTTTTTTTTTTTTTTTTTTTAAACTTTGAAAGTGTGAATTACTATATCCCTTTGGAGAAGCAATTTTTGACTTCTTTTAATCGATTTGAACCATAGGGTATTTTCACCAAGAATTAAATGTAACTGATCAAAACTTCCAAGTGCATGAAGAAATATATATGCTAAATTATTTTAAGATCCAATATTGAAGGCTTCAGATATTTTTCTTTATTCTACCTCAATTTATTCAACCATAAAAATCCAAATCCTATGATCTCATTTTGATCATCCAAAAGAAACACTGAACAGAAATCACATTATTTACATAGAATTGTGGTTTTTGTAATAACAAAACACAACAGACATGTCATAATGAAATGTTTCATTAACTCAGAATTAAGAGCTTTTGGGACAGACCAGAAATTTATTTTTGCTTAAAAGACACTTTATTCTAAGACATTACAGGTTAAAAAAAAAAAACTATTAACATCACAATTCTAGAACTACAGAATAGGAAATGCTCTGAACTCTAGACCAATTCCATTCACTGAACGGGATAAATAAGAAAACTGAGGCCCAAACTATAAATCAAGTACAATGTTAAGTGTACCTTTAAGAAATGTTTCTTTTAAGTGATCAGTTATGTATTATTATATATACTTATACTTAATTCCTATTTATTCAAACTAATTTCAAAATATGTTCTACTAAGATCTATTTTGTTATGCTGGTTTGAACAAATATAGATGAAATACTGTACCTGAAATCTGCAATCTATTAAGAAATACGTAATCCAGAATTTTTATTCATTCCAAACGAGTGTACTAGCCAATAAACCCCAATAGGCAGGTATCACTATATTCACACTATCTATCTATCTATCTATCTATCTATCTATCTATCTATTTATTTATTTATTTATTTATTTATTTATGGCTGTGTTGGGTCCCCGCCTCCGTGCGAGGGCTTCCTCTAGTTGCGGCAAGTGGGGGCCACTCCTCATCGCGGTGCGCGGGCCTCTCACTATCGCGGCCTCTCTTGTTGCGGAGCACAGGCTCCAGGCGCCCAGGCTCAGTAGTTGTGGCTCACGGGCCCAGTTGCTCCGTGGCACGTGGGATCTTCCCAGAACAGGGCTCGAACCCGTGTCCCCTGCATTGGCAGGCGGACTCCCAACCACTGTGCCACCAGGGAAGCCCCTATTCACACTTTTTAATTCAAAGGTCTAAGCATTTATCTACCCTGCTCAAATCCTGTATGACTCACAGTTCCTACTGGTTGCATCCGGGAAACTGGACTAGACCATGTTGTAACCTTAGAATTTTAGCACCAAGTCCAACCAAACAGTAAATGAATAATAAGCTGTTTTCTACTCATTAACCATGTATTCTATAATCAAATCAATAGGTTCTATATTATAAGAAGAAAATATTTTCAAAGGGTTTACTAATATAATTCCATAAAATAGCTAAAATATAAAATGAATCATAAATTCTACATGAAAAGATTCCACCCAATTAGATAATTTCAGAGAATGCTTCAACATCTTAGAACATTTCAGTATTTAGTAAGCAACAATCTTAAAGGATAAATTATATAACCCTTACAGATTTGTCAGATTAAGAATTTTATATCAAATAAAACACAAGTTTATTAAAAATCCACATAGAAAAAAAATGTTTATCGGGGCATCAGGCAGAAATGTAATCACTGTCAAATCTTGAAACAAATGAAATCAGCAGTATTTGTTACTACCAAACTGCCACCATTAAAAATCAGGCCAACAGTGACAAGAGTAGAAAAATATAGTATTTATGGTTTACAGCCTAAAAAAGAAAAGGTTGCCATTTCTTTTTTAATTTCTGAAATATTAATGATATCTATTTGCTGAAATTTCTCTTTAACAATGAGGGGTTTATGGCATACTTCCTGACATGAAAATTCAAATGGTATTTCTTATTTTTAATTATTTAGAAAATTAGGTATTTATGTTTCATATACATTAATTTTTCAAAGCTCTGTAATACATCTGGACACAATAAAGCAGAACATATCACCATTCTTGAAAATCACTACTGAAATTATTCAAAATTATAAAGCAAAAATCTGCCTTAACCTTAAATAACAAACAAGAGTGTCAAGAAAATGCCTTTCATATGCCTTCAAAAAAAAAAAAAAGGCAAAGGAACATTACCATGTATATCAGTTAACATGCTTTTAGTTCCAAAGAAGAGACACACCAAGAAAAACAGACATAAACTCAATTTATTCTTCCATAATGAAAAATCTCGTAAGTGAAAAATCCAATAGTTGTATTTAGGCTTCAGAAAACAACTTGATCAGCCATATTTTTTCTGTTGCCTTTTCAATTCTGTTAGCCTCTATTATGTCAACTTTGTCCTCAAACTGGTTTACCTTAAAGTAGGAAAATGGCTGTGGCAATTCCAGATTCACACCCACACAATACCCCTTGCCTTCATTCTGACTGGACTTATTTAGGGCCTATACCCATCAGTGTAACCAGAGGAGTTCAATTTCCTGATTGGCTTAGGAATACCCAGGCCCACCCTTTAGTCAAACCACACAATAGACAATGAATATGGGGAAGTAACCACTAAGGTACACAATTCCACACAACAACAAAAGAGATTCAAAATTACGAGTAAAGAGTCACTGATAATTGAGATGGTTGGTATGAATTAAAGTACACAAGAAATTGATGCTATTCATTCATTTATTTGCCATTCAATGAACATTTACTAAACACCTAATGTTAGGTACTATACTAAATATGTAAAGGAGAAACAAAATATGAGTTTGAGAGTTGAAAACATTCTTTGCTCATAACTTACAATTGTCAAAAGTAACACATTAAACCAATAAACACAGGAAAATAGCCTACATACTTTTGATTACGTGGAAATATCCAGACATTTTTACTTTCAAATGCAACGTCTTCCCTATATGAAGCTAAGAGTTCTCATACTAAAATGTCTTTAGTCCAATTACCTTAATGAATGAAAACATTCTCTATTTTAAATTAATGGCATCAAAATACGTGCCAGAATATATCTATGACAGGTCAAAAGGGAAAAATCAAAACACCTCCTTTATTTAATTTTACACAGAAACATACACTTCACACCATTTACTGGGTGGCTATCTACTTTTAAAGCCAGCTAGTGGTTACAACTGCACAAGTTACGTGCCACCACAGCTACAGTTTACATACTTATTTTCCTGTACATAAGTCTTTAGGACCAATCACAATATAAATTCAAGGGCAGGGGGGGAACCTGTATGTACTCAAATCAGACATAAAAGTTTTTCTACCTACCAGCTAAACCAATTTTCCCTATGGTTAACTTATCCAGGTCATACTGAGCAATGAAGTAAAAATCATTCATTCATTCATTCAACACTGTGTGCCCAGACCAGAAATTAGTATTAGCAATATTACAACACCATGATATACATTTTAGATTTACCTAAAGAATTATCCTAACAAAACTTAAAGAATCAAATACTACCAACTCAATATGAAACTTAAATGAAGAGACAGCTAAGCAGAAAAACATAGTTTTCATATTTAAGATACTTACATTTAGGACATATAAGATCTGCAAAGTAACTTTAATCTACAGGTAGTACAGTTTAGAACAGCTTAAAATCTGTATTACAAGGTTAGCTACTCCTCACTAAGTGACCATTAGAAAATTCCCCCAAACACAAACAAATTTACATGTTTGGTCTATGAAACACTATACTATGATTTTTTGTTCCTTTTGGGTACTGAAAAAACCTGATAACATTTTTTTTTTAAGATTTTTTTTTTTTTTTCCCGATGTGGACCATTTTTAAGTCTTTATTGAATTTGTTACAACATTGCCTCCATTCCATGTTCTTGGTCCTTTGGCCATGAGGCATGTGGGATCCCAGCTCCCCAACCAGGGATCGAATCTGCACCCCCTGCATTGGAAGGCCAAGTCCCAACCACTGGGCCACCAGGGAAGTTCTAAAACCTGGTACTTTTTTTTTTTAATTGTAGAATGCTTTTTATTAGACAGAGAGTAATTTTCAAGTTAAAAAATAGATAACAATAATTGCCATACTTCTCATTTCTCTACAAGAAACTTTCAATCTGAGTTTTTGACAAGAGACTATTAGATAACAACTACTTTTCAAGTAACTTCACATTGATTCATTGTACTTCAAATAAAACATTTGCTGAGAACACTGTTCTTGTGAAAGAGATTTAAAATTATATTACATCACTCAGAAAGCAACTTGGTATGAGCATTTAGAAACTGTGTGCATTTGCTCCTTTCTATCCAATAATGAGTCCCCAAAGAACTCTTCAAGATTTTATCAAATTTAGTATTAATGGTAGCGGGAGGAAAGTTTTATAAGCGCTACAGAAAAATGTTCCATGATTATAAGTAAACCGCTTTTTTTCAATGTACACAAAATATCTTCATATTTCTCTACTGACATTAAAAAAACAGAGTTAGTGTCTTTCACCAAGTAACAGAAGTTTTTATTTGTGTGTGTGTGTTGCCTTTGTTGTTGTATCTGTGTTCTTCTTTTATGTTGCAATCAAGATGTAATTCAGTTCCTAGCATCCCTTCCTGAATTTTTGAATACTTCAGTTAATATTTTCCTTCCTTTATTATGACTTTACTTCTTCCCTGACTCTGTATTTGTTTCAAGCAATATATTAATATAAAGGAGACTGACTCAAAAGGATTCTTGTGTAAAAATAGAAATAATATTCTACAGGGGAAAAAGAATAACTGACCCAAGATCCAGAGATCCCAAGTGCGAATCTGTTAAGTGTCCATTCTCAGGAGCTCCAGAGCAGTTTCTATTTCATTTGAAACAGGACTGGGTCCTCGGTATGAAGATCTATCAGGTATAATGTACTTCAACTTCTCATTCACTCAGCAAATATCTAACCTCTTATGCAACACAGCGCAAAGTTGAGTGCAAAATTCTGGGAATTTTATTCTCAAGAAGCAGACTCAAACACAAACATCACACTCTTAGATTTTAATCTGCAAGACTAAAATCCAAGATAAAAGAAAAAAAAAGAGGACTTTGGAAAAGTGGAAACGTGGGCTTCCCTGGTGGCGCAGTGGTTGAGAAGCTGCCTGCTAATGCAGGGGACACGGGTTCGAGCCCTGGTCCGGGAAGATCCCACATGCCGCGGAGCAACTAGGCCCGTGAGCCACAACTACTGAGCCTGCGCGTCTGGAGCCTGTGCTCTGCAACAAGAGAGGCCGCGATAGTGAGAGGCCCGCGCATCGCGATGAAGAGTGGCCCCCCGCTTGCCGCAACTAGAGAAAGCCCTCGCACAGAAACGAAGACCCAACACAGCCAAAAAATAAATAATAAATAAGTAATAAATAAATTAAAGAAATCACTATTAAAAAAAAAAAAACTGGAAACTTTTGCGGGAAAATAGATGATTGCATCCAAAATGAGGAATCCCAGTGGGGAGGTCTCTAACCAGATTAAAAATGATTTTCATCGACATTGCAAAATGTCATGGTAACCTGGAATGTTTTATGAAAACCTGATACATTTTTTAAAAATACTCACACTTTGGATAGGATTAGCTTGAAACAATGATGCAATCACATTAAGCTTCAAGGGAAGGTAGATGGGTAAGTGACTGAATGGATGGATAAATAAATAAGCAAGTAAATAAAGGGCTGTTAAGTTGTGCAAGGGAAGTAAAATGAGTAAAGTAAATCAATTTTTGCTCTATAATTAGCATGACAATATTATTCAAGGTTGAATATTATGCAACCCTACTTTTCTCAACTGTCAGCTTTCCTTCCATAATACTATCAATCTTCTAGAAAGTTCCTCAAAAAGTAGGGCAGTAATAAACGTTTAACATGTATAACAAATCAAGAACCTTTCTAAACAATGGAGCTACAAAAAAGAAAACATGCTGAGGGCTCACAATATACTTTATGTATTTCAATTTAATCAACTATTTGGTCCTCCTGAATTAAAAGGGTTCAGATAAAGTCTTTTGTTGGTTAATGTAATTCCAAGATACCCCAGAAGATTTTTCAAGCCATTTTTTAAAAGTCACCAACAAAATAGGTGAAATTATACAAGCACAGCTGAGTAAAACTTCTACAAATTAAGCTCATTTACTTAAGAGATCACATAGTGATATCGCTAAAACTCGCAGCAGGAAAAAGTACAATAATTTTAGCCTTAATTTATTTGTATCAAATCATGGTCATATTGTAAAAGAATATTTTTGCTACCATGGTGTGGTGGGCAGAATAATGCCACCTCAAAGATGCTCATGTCCTAATACATGAAACCTGTAACTATGTTAAACTCCATGCCAAAGGACAATTAGGGTTCAGATGGAATTAAGGTTGTTAATTAGCAGATGGGGAGATTATCCTGGATTATCTGGGTGGGCCCAATATGATCACAAGGGCACTTAAAAGTGTAAGGGGAAGCAGGAGAGTCAAGAGGGAGATGCGACTAGAGAAAAAGAGAGAGACATAAACTGCTGGTTTTTAAGGAGGAAGAGGACCACGAGACAATGAATGTGGGCTGCTTCTAAAAATGAGACCTAGAGCCTCCAGGAAAGAACACAGTTCTAATCACACCTTGATTTTAGCCCATGGAGACCCAGAAGTTAGACTTGTCATCTCCAGAACCATTATAATAATCAATTCGTATTGTTTAAATCACCAAAGTTGTGATAATTAGTTAACAGTAGTATAGAAAATTAATGCATGTGGAAATTCCTCATATATAAGACCAAAAATAAGAATAACTGACTAACTTTTGAGACAAAGCATCCCCTACTTTCAAGTTCTGATAATTATCCTTCCAAATCATGTGCCATAAATACACACATATCTGAGATTCCTAATGAACTTGTAGTTTTTAAATTACATATATTTGTAACCAAAAAAAAACCCACAAAAGTAATTAATAAAGCTCCTTTGGGCTTGATTTATTCTGCAGTAACAAAAGTCTACAAGGCAAATTGCATTTTGGTGATGCTAAACTGTCCCAAGTTTAACTTAGAAAATATGAATGCAAAAAAAGAAATATAAGAAAGTTTGGGAGTAACTCTAAATCTGTAGGTTCCAGGCTAAAAAACTCAGATTACACTGTAACAACATAAATTGTTTAAGTAAAGACTGTTAAAGGAAAACTGTCAAAGGTTCACATAGTTATAGTTCAAAACACATTTTTGAGGTAAAATTTGTATGTAGGAAATGCACAGATATTAAGTGCACAATTCAATGAGTTTTGACATATGTATGCACCCATGTAATCATCAAGATGCAAAAAGTTTCCATCATCTGAGGAAACTCCTTCCTGTTCTTTCCAGTTGATTCCCTCCATCCACGTATACTTTTCATTTTTAAATACCCAATTTATTATCTTGCCTTTTCAAACATGGTATGTGTAAACCCCCCTCCTTATATCATTTAAATCCCCATACAAAAAAGTAATTTTTTTAATATATTTAACTTCGATAACTTGACTGTTGCCAATGACATTCGTAATTTAAAACTATACTTCCCAATTTTCATGTATCTACTAAAACAAAACACAAAATTTTTAGGAAAACACAAAATATGTTTGTTTTGAAACAATTTAAAAATGCTGACCCATAATCTATCTTCCACATAAAGCCAAGACTATAACATATCAGAGTAAAAGGAGAAAAAATAAAATCAGCACATGCTTTTTACACAAACTTATTGAATTGCCACAATTTGTAGAACCATTAAGAAATGTTTGGGTTGTTTTTTTTAAGGAAGATTCTCTTTTTCTTCTTTTCAACGAGAATAACCAACCAGAATCTCCAAAATTACCTCTATTCTGCAAACATATTTTGCAGTATCAAGTCGACATTAATACACGCCGCAAGAAACCGTATCACTGACTACATTCATGAAACCGGGTTAGCAAAAACTCCAACAAACGTATTAAGATACATATGTACATGTAAATTCGGAATTGTAAACCTGCATATAAACAAAAAGAAGAAAGTTCCCAAATTTTAAATATCCACTGAAAAATTAAATACCCCACAGTATTACCAATAAATTTCATGGATTATGTATTCATAAGTCAATCTTTCAAAGCCTAGTCAATGTCTTGCCTCTCCTTGGCTCCCTAACTCCAACATGTCCCCCAGTGAAAACGTTATTGGAACACTAACAGCATATCCCGTCTCAGAATCTTGCACACTCCTACACTACTGAAAGAAAACACTGGCAGTATCACAAGTAAGGGAAAGCAAGCAAAGAAAAAGACACTTTAAGGTTCTGCAGAGTCTTAAACGTTTTAACTTACAATATTTCTTGCTTCATTTAAAATCATATAAAACCCAGGGATGGATGACTTTAAAGCACTATTCCCTTCTAACAAAAAAACACAACACTATGGAAAAAACAAACGGAAGGAAAGAAGGGAGGGAGGGAGAGAGAGGTTAATTTCCATGGCCCTCCAAACCAAAAGTTTTCATTTTCATCGTTTTCTGTTAGAAATCCAAGCATCTACTGTAGAGAAAGGTTGAATCAGGGCACCCGCCACCGCCAGGGCCTTTGCCTCGAAAACACACACGAATCCCAGGACAGACTGGAAAACCAGAGATCTGTCTCCTTCCTTTTCTCCCTCCCCTTCAGCAACCTTACGGGATAAGTTTTCAGTCTCCAACGCCTGCACTGTTAAGACTTTCACACAGAGAGGCAGGTGAAGCTGGCCCCCTACCGCCACGAGCGAGGGGTCCGCCCCCCACCCCCACCCCCACCCGCGCAGCACACGGCTGGCAGCCCCGCCTTTCCGTAAGGTCTCCGCGGCCGAATCCCTCCCGGATAGCGGCCAAAGGGCCCGGGCGGGCGCCGGGGAGTCCCGAGGGGGTCACCGCCCCCGCTGGGGAAGCTCCTCGCGGGGAGGAGGCGATCCTGGCAGCGCACGTGGGCAAACCCGCCCAGAGCGCAGGAGAGGGGCGTGACCGCCAGTTGGCCGGGCTGAGCCAGGTGCCAGAGGTAACCCCACAAGGTGCGGCTGCGAGACCAAGGGGTGGGGCTGCGGCCGCGGGCGGGAGACTGAGGGGAGTTTGCTTTCTTACCGCCAGGTCGGGATTGCGGCTGTCCCTATGTGACACCGCTCGGATAACCCCCGCTCGCCAGCCCCGCCAGCAGCGTCCGCTCTCCCCGCGCTCCGGCTGCGCCTCTTCGCCGACCGCCAGGCACAGGAACCGCTTCCCCACCAGCTCCGGCCGCGTCTCCACCGCCATAGCCGTCGCTGCCGAAGTGGCCGCTGCCTCCTCAGCTGCCAGGAAATCACCGAAACCCCGCTCCTACCGGCCGCCCATGCCGAGGACAGCTGACCTAGGGAAGGCGGCGGCCCCGCGAACGAGCGCAGGCTCGGGGGCGCACCGGCCGCTCTGCCCAGAAGGGCACAGCGACCTCGGTCTCTCACAGTCCTCAACACTCCCCTGGACTCCCCGACTTGCAGCCTCTGGCTGCAGTTCCACAAATAAAAGAAAGAAACGGACAGAAATTTCCACACGGCCGTCTCAGGCCCCGAGGCAGCGCCGGCCGGTACTGCCACCGCGCCGCGGCCAGTACTACTCCGCCTCCCCATCCACTAGCGTGATTGAGGGCGCGCCGCGCGTCTCCTTCCGCCGGCGCGGGCTGGGGGAGGGAGCCGCGGGAGAGGGTCGGAGGAACCACCGCAGACGGAAAGTAGTGCCCGACGCTGCAGCAGCGTCTGCGGGACCAGCCAGGATAAAAAAAGGGAGAGCGGGGCGGGAGAAGGGAGTGCAGTCGTTCAGAAACGTAGTGTTTGACGTCCACCTCTCTACTCGTCGCTCCCTGAGAAGTGGGGGAGTTGGGGGTGAGGTGAAAGTGAAGCGTGCTGGTTCCACTCTGGGTCACAAAACAAACTCAAGGTTAAAAGCCGCATCTCCAGAGTGATGTTTTTCAGAACACATGGCGCCTGCAGTCTGAGTTAGCCTCAATTTTGCCTGAATTAACAGTCCCGTAGTCCCAGCAGCAAAACAGAGCAACACTTTCAACTGAAAACTAAGCCCACAGAACTCGGTCACGACAGAAACACAGTCCACGACTTTAAATGAAAATGAAGATAACACTGTCATCCTTTCATTCTTCCTGTTTTGGGGCGATGCTCATTACGGGTTTGAGCTATTCAGAGATTTACACCTCGCTACTGCTTTATTGTAAGAAAGCCAAACATCCGGTTGAGGGTTTTTTGTCAACATTCTTAAAATTCACAGTCTCTGCACCAATTTGAGTACTTTTAGTACTAGTACGTACGCCAAACTCACTGATCGGATAATAAAAACAGGGAAAGGCTCCGGATTCAGTTGTTAGAAAATACCGTGGAAAGAAAAGGATTTTAGCCAATCATAGTTCAGGAAAATAAATTATGTTTACTTCCCGTCCAATCATAACAGGACTTTGTAACCCATACACGTACAGATCTCCAACTTAGAACAATTACTCCTTCTTTGATCTAACCCTTCAATTCTTCTAAACCAAACCTCTATAGATGTCGGTGAGAAGTTCGATTTCAGACATGCATTATAGTGTTTTTTAAAAGGTAGTTTTCAAAATCCCAGTTGTGGGGTTTTTTCACGGCCACTAGTGATTACATCAACTCCCAAAATTCTTCTAGTCCAATAAAAACTTTTTCTAAATTTCGGTTTCTTAAAGATTTTTCTAAGCCTCCACCAAAAAAAAGTTACCTTTTTAAAGGAATTTACACTAGAAATTTGAATATTTAAAATAGACATAAGGCTTTTATCTGCTTTCTTACAACACCCAAGCTGAGCTGTTTGAAATGGAAAATACATGGCCGAAGCTAACAGGTTAAAAACCACAATTACAAGACAGATTTTAATCATCATTGTCTAATTTTGCTACTCTAAAGACCAAATGTAGAACTGTAATAGATAACAAAGGAAAACCATATCTAGAAATGCATACTGGCAAGTTGAGAGACAAATTTAATTTTACTTGTGCCATCTTATTTCCAAGTCCACTCTTTTAGTACATACTGTATAATACTTAGCAAATTACCTTGAGAACTACAGACTAAGATTTCTAAAGTCTCAATGTGGATTAAGGAGCCAGTAAAATAACCTGCTGAAGATAATCTAACATGTGGAAAGAGAAAAAAACAGAGTAAGAAGATCTAAATTCAGATACCAATTTATCAATGACTTGCTTTGTTATCTCTGGCATGACACAATTGCTACAACTGAAATTGCCTGCTTCCTAATCTCAGTGATAGTCTGGGAGCAAGTGAGAAAATATAAAGTCATTTGAGAAAAGAGATGCAAATAACACTATTATCACATAAATACCATTCACTAAATTATATTTTTAGAGTCTAGGTTGTCCTGTTGCCTTACATAAAACTGCCAGCTGATTTTAATTTTGTAGGCAAGCTCCTCTAAATGGACCCTAGGAACCCTCTCTATATGTAGAATGCTGTCCTTTCAAGTGCTCTGAAAAGCATGTCAATCAACCAAATCAATCAAAACATTTCAAATGCAAAAACAAAAAGTTTTTCAGAAGGCCATATATCTTCATAACATTTTCAAACATCTTATATTCTTAGAACTATATTCCAGATAGCAGTCTACGAATCCCTTGACTACAACCAGTACCTAGGGTTCAATGACAACAACAACAAATCACTAATGTGTGGATGTTTTCCTTTTGGAGAAACTTGAAGTGCATTTTTTTAAGTGCAAAATAAAACGGCCTTAAAGGATTTTTGTTTGTTTGCTGGCATTTTTTTGCTTTGTTTCAGGGAGTACAGTTGACCCTTGAACAACATGGGATTGAACCGTGGGTCCACTTACATGCAGGCTTTTTTCCCTTTAAGTACTACTGTAGTACTACCCCATCCAGTTGGTTGAATCCACAGATGCAGAACCTCTGACACTGAGAGCCGACTGTAAAGTCATACTCAGATCTTCTACTGCACTGGGGATCAGCGCCCCTAACCCCCGAGTTGTTCAATAGTCAACTGTACTTACATTATTTTTGCCAGCAACTCATAACTGTAAATAACATGGAATAAAAATAAATTTAAAGTCAGACTAGAAACCTTAAAATATTTGTTTGTTCAGTTGGTTCCCTTACATCCTTTACTTTCATAAAGATCCTCAGAAAATGCCAGGATTAGTAACTGTAAAGAAAAGAAGTTATAATACTATAGTTGTAAGTTATAGTACTTCACTATATAGATGAAGACAGTGACACAGAAGTACTTAAAATAACTAAGTTTACAGAAGCTGAAAATTTAGATATATAGACTAGATCTTCTACTCTTTCCATCCCCAAATCCAAATATGTACATTAAGTATATCCACACACACACATACACATCAATTCAGGCAAATTTCGTACATCCAATTATCTTAATCTATATACAAGATAAAATGGGGAATTGTTTTGTTTTTTAAAAGTCTACAAAAATTTATTTATAAAATCTACTTGGTTTATTAAAAAACCTGACTTATAAAGGAAGACAATGTATTCATTACAATGATAAGTGCCACAATTACCCACTTAATTATCAATAATTAGTAGTTCATCAAATTTAGTTTCATAAACAACTAGTTATTAATTTTTTACTTTTTCACTTGGTTTAACTATAGAAAGGGCCAACTTTCTGCTCTAACACATACCAGTATCCTGCATCACTATAGGTATATATTTTAAACATCACAGATAAAACAAATAGGTAAAAAAGTTTAGTGCATGTACAGACAGTCCCCAACTTAAGGATGGATCGATGTAGAATTTTTCAACTTTAGGACAATGTGAAAACAATATGCATTCAGTAGAAACCTTACTTTGAATTCTGAATTTTAATCTTTTCCCAGGCTAGTAAGGGTGGTACGATACTCCCTCTTGATGCTGAGCAATGGCAGCAAGCTGCAGCTCCTAGTCAAGCCATGCAATCACAATGGTTAACAGCTGATATACACTTACAACCATTTTGTTTTTCACTTCAGTAAAGGATTCAATCAATTACATGAGATATGCAGCACTTTATTATAAAATATACTATGTGATATTAATATATCAATATTACATGATATTGCCCAACTGTAGGCTAATGTAAGTATACTAAGCATGCTGAAGGTAGGCAAGGCTAAGCTATGATGTTCTGAAGATTAGGTGTATTAAATGCATTTTCAACTTAGGATATTTTCAACTTCTGATGGGTTTATCTAGAGGTAACCCTACCGTAAGCCAAGTAAGATCTGTATCTTGTAATAATATTAGCCACAATATTTGTGAAACACTTACTATGTGCCAGACACTATGTGAAGTACTTTACACATGTAATCGCATGTAAATAAATCTTTATTTTAAAGATGAAGAAGATGAGGTTTACAGAAGTTTAATTAGTTATTTGCCTGGGAATACACATTAAGGAACTGGAATTCAAAACCAGACCTTATGATTCAAAGCCTCTGTATTATGCTAAAAAGTAACTTAAATGAAACAAGGAGGTCAGTTGCCAAGTTGTTTCCTCCTTATTTAACACAGATTATCCATAACTGATTTGTTTATTTTACACTTACTATGTGTCTCACATCCTGCAAGGTTCTGGAGATAGAGCCTCTCTGTCCTTAAGAAGTTCAGTCTATCTGGAAAGATAGACAATAGAAATGCCTTGGTTTGTTTAATATTTAAGGAAGTATTCCTGGAATGGAATACAAGGTAAGTTTAGTGCATTTTAACAAATAATTTTCAAATCTATTATAATTTGGAGGCTTTTATTTACTGCCAAATGTAAAGACTGGATTGGGTTATGAGCTCAGACTATATGAGTATATCTAGGAACTGTGGAAGCCAATGTTAAAATGAAGAAAGCCAGGAGTTTCAACTGAATTCTGCAAACGGAAGACCAAGAATAGAATGGAATATAAATTTGTTATCATGCTTATTATTAAACCTTAACTAATACTTATCTAGGTATTTCCCTAAGCACTTATTTAAACTGAATTCCTCAACCACATTTATGATAATGATAAAGTAACTCAAATGTCACTTCCTTAAGGAAGCCATCTGATTCCAAGACTATCAAATCCCCAATTATGGATTTTCAAAACTTTTCCCATTTGTCTTAGTACTTATCACAATTGTATTTATAACATTTATTGTGTAAAAGACTGTTTTATATTTGTCTCCCTTGGCAGACTATAAGCTCCATAAAAGCAAGGACAATTTATCTTGTTCATAACAATACTCCCAGCATCCACTAAGACTTGAGCAGAATAGACACTCAATACATGTTATTGAATTAACGAATGAACATCGCAAAAAATGTACCTTTTTCTAAATCCAACCCAACTAAGAGGAACTTAGAATCTCTCAATTGAGGGTCATAAACAAGAGTTCATGTTCTTTCCACAGGGTTATTCATCACCTTTAAAACAATGTCTTACATATATTATCTCATTTCATCATGGAAGTACAATGTAAAGCCTTCATAAAACTTGAGCTTCACCAGAAAAGCAAGGTGGTTCCTGAGGATAATTTCTAAAGAAGAGATACAGAGAAAGGGTTACAACTCACAAGAAAAACTTTCACTGTTACCAAATTACCAATTTAATGCAAACCCCAAAATGATCCTATAAGTATATATGCTAAACACCAGTCTATTCTTGGTATTCCAAAGAGAACAGTCTCAAATAATGTCTTTGATGGAGGTAACATACAAACATAACTATCTGACTGTCTTCTTGATGCCACGTGGAAGGAGTAAGAGGGAGAAAGACGAAAAGAGGGTGAAAAGAAAGGAAGGAAGGAGAAATAAAGAAATCTCTACTGGGCCTCCACATTTGTTACCTAGTTTCCAATTCAAATTCTGGATGTGCTGGAACCCACCACTTCTTTTCAACATTTCTCTATTAAAAATGAGACTTCAAATATGATTTTCAATGATAATTTTTTTAATTTAGAAAGAATGAACATAATAGCACTGAAAATTTCTCATTATAGAATGAGCAACTATAAGAAAAAGAATAAATGAAAAGTTGCCATTGAGCATACAGCAAGAGTCTTCCCGGGGTGTCCCATAGGACTTCTTGTTTGTCACCCCTCACACAAATGCTTCCACTATTAACTACCATTAAAATATGCATATGCTAGATGGCAGTTTGCACTTTTCATCTTCAATTGTTACATTAGCTCCTTCATTTATCAACAGGTCAGGTTCCTAAAGGGTTATGTATTATTCTCACAAGCCTTCACTATTATCACGTGTGTCAGTAGTGGCAAAGCTAAAAGTCCCAAAGAATGGCTCTGTTTATATCCATTAAAGTTAATTAAGTAAAAAAGCGTCTATACTTGTATTTAAAGCTACAAATGAGGGAAAGTCAAAGAAAAACCTAAGCTAAAAAGTGGCCCGGGAAGATCCCACATGCCGCGAAGCAACTAAGCCCTTTCACCACAACTACTGAAGCCGGCACGCCTAGAGCCCGTGCTCCGCAACAAGAGAAGCCCCCGCCCACCGCAACTAGAGAAAGCCCGCGCACAGGAACGGAGACCCAACGCAGCCAAATAAATAAATAAATAAAGTAATACTGACTCAAAATCACAGCATGCTTATTACTCCACTGAAGTTCCTCCCCACAGATGAAACTTCACGGTCAAGTACACACAGCTCTGAGGCACATTTCTTAAATTAATGGCATCTGGCTTCAAAGAAACAAAACCAAAACAAAACAAGACCTAGCAGTGAAATACGGGAAATCTTTAGTCATTCTTTTCTTTGGCATCTTCTAGAAAAAGCCACATGATTACATATAATGAGATTTATAACATACTACAAAACATAAATATCCAATAAAAATAAATTACTCTATATAAAGGAAAGCATTGTCTTCTGGCTCCACGTGTGCTTCACTATTACATATAATTTATTTATTCAATTAAAGCGTGTATAAAATAGTGTTCCAATTCCAAGGCCTATGTTCACAGAAGCTCAGTATTTGGAGGCCCCTAGATTTTTTCTTTAAAAATCAAAATTGACACACATAAAAAAGAGACCTGGAAAAAACTTTAACTACAAACTTAAAAATCAAATCAACGTCCCCAAAACATTCTGCTACTTCAGGGCACATTTTGATATTATTTAAGATTAAATGGCCAAGAGAAATATTCAGAAAACTAGCCAACTTCTCTTTTCACAAAGTATGCAAAAACACTTAGGTTAAAAC
The DNA here is from genome assembly GCF_965194805.1 of Balaenoptera borealis. Classification (NCBI taxonomy): domain Eukaryota; kingdom Metazoa; phylum Chordata; class Mammalia; order Artiodactyla; family Balaenopteridae; genus Balaenoptera; species Balaenoptera borealis. The sequence goes on along the minus strand of NC_138874.1, from coordinate 501,933 downwards.
TGGTCAATCTCCATGCCATAGAGCCATTTACAAACGGGTATTTTAAGATATATATCACAAATATAGCAAACTTAAAATTATCAGTCACATAATGTAATTTAATGAAAGAGCAAGAGTCACCGAAGTCTAAGTTACTTCTACTGCTAACTACTGTACACTTTGGGCAAACCCCTCTGCTTCTCTAGGAATCATACATAAAAAGTAGAGGCTAACATAATCAATAAAGTTCCTAAAAATTTGCTTCCAAAGCTTCTGAATAATCCAGCAAGCAGCAAAGTACACTCTCCTGATACATGCTAGGTTCAAACCTGAAAAATGTTAAAGGATTGACAAAAGTAATTTTGCTTAGGAAAACAAATGTTTTTAGCCAGAAAGTTTCTATCTCAAAGCTCTCACAGAAGATATACATATCAATCATTTAATACATACAAACAATAATACAGACCAAAAGACTTCCCAATTAAACAACAGTTTTTAAACATCCTTGTAGAATCGCTTCTTTCCTCTTCTCTCCAAATTTGCTCTTAAAACTTATCGTATTAAAATAACCTAGCAGAACTAACTCCAAATGGAGGAATTTTTGAGGTACTTTGCATTACAAGTAACCTTTATATTAGAAACCTCTGCCTTGCATGCCTTTATATTCTTCCTTGTTTATAATGGCTAAAAATCCATTTTTCAATTATTCTAAATTACAAAAATTATCTTAAAATCAATTGTTTCATTTGCTTTTCACAGCTAAATTTTCACGGATGTTTCTTTCCCCACTTGTACTTTGTTTTTGATATTCACTAGTTTTAAGTTTTTACACAAATATGCTAAAATATTTGTTTTGACCTTAAGCCATGCTTAGAAAATACATAGGTATTCTTCTGTATTTTCTTCTGGTAGTTTTATGATTCAAATTTTTATAATTCCCTCAAATTAGAGGCTAATATCTACCCCTGAGAGAGGGACAGGAAATCATCCTGGCCCCAAACAATAAAGGTCTACTATTATCAGGGGAAAAGCAGGATTACAGAGAAGAGAAGGAAACAGAGCCTGTCTAAAACTAACGCTGATCTAGGACAAAAAATAAGGCCCGATGCCCTCCACCACAAAGCTAGAGTTCCCAGGGCCCTAGCCTACCACAACGCAAACGAGCTCCCAGTAATAAGTAACAGCACTCTACTAGTAGAGAAGGAACAAAAGAGTACAGAGAGACTCTCTGATTCTCAGATATACACGTAAGGCTTAAACATAGAGGTGGAGTAAAAATATTGAGTTAAACTTTACAGCAAACCAACTCTCACCTTAAGCATGAGGTGATGATAGAAGTATTTACAGTTGACGATACACTGAAGGTAACCAGAGCAACAACAAAAAAACATAAATCCTCATCAACTTCAAGCAAGACTGATTCAATCTCCCATGTTAACAGCTGAATGGAATAAGAGTCATGCCTACTTCTTGGCATAAATACTGTATACTTATATCTCTATTACCGTGCCAATGATAGCTGGCATTCAATCAAAAATTATAAGCCTAGCCATGGGGGTGACTTCCCTGATCACCAAGGCAGTGCCTGCATGTTGGGTTACCATTACCTGTTCTATGAATCATACAAAAACATCTATTTTTGAAATTGAAATGCTGAAAACGAGAACTGCAGTAACAAATTTTAAAAGCCTTTGGCCAGCTCATCAGGCTTAACACAGCTGAGGAAAGAATCAATAACCTTGAAGACAGGTCAAAAGAAATTACCAAAGCTGAAACTAAACAGGAAAAAAAAAAAAAGTGGGAAAAAAATCTACACAAATAGAACAGGAGGGAAAGTCTCAAATTCATTTTATGAGGTAAGCATTACCCTGGATACCAAAATCAGACAAAGAAATTATGAGAAAAGAAAACTCATTATCCCTCATACATGCAAAAATCCTCAACAAAATATTAGCAAATCAAATTCAGTAATTTATAAAAAGGATAAGACACCACAACCAATGCAGGTTTATTCCAGGAATGCAGGTTGATTCAACATTGAAAGATCAACCAGTATAATTCAACAGATCAACAGACTAAAGAAGAAAAATATGATAGCATCAACAAATGCAAAAAATACACATTTGAGAAAATCCAACCCTCATTCCTCACAAAATTCTCAGCCAATCAGGAAGAGAAGGGCACTTAAACAACCTGATAAAATGCATCTACTAAAAAATTACTGCTAACATCATATTTAACAGTAAAAGACTAAATGTTTTCCCCCAAAGATTCAGAACAAGGAAAGGACATCAGCTGTCACCATTCCTATTCAATAACAACATACTCAAAGTCCTAGAAAGTGCAATAAGAGAAAAGAAATAAAAGGCATACAGACTGGAAAGAGAAGAAATAAGCCTGCCTCTATTTGCAAATGGCATGATTGTCTATATAGAAAATCATAAAGAACCTTCAAAAAAGCTTCTAGAACTTTAATAAATGAGTTTAGCAAGGTTGCAGGATACAAGATCAATATGCAAACATCAATTATGTCTCCATACACTAGAAACAAAAAGTTAGAAATCCAAATTTAAAACCAGTACCATTTACAACAGCACCCAAAGAAATAAAAATATGTATAAATGTAATAAAATATGTACAAGCTCTCCATGCTGAAAACTACAAAGTACTGATGAATGAAAGAAGACCTAAATAAGTGAAGAGATATACCATAAACATGTATTAGAAGACTCTATTAGCCCCAAGTTGATCTACAAATTCAAAGTAATCTCAATCAAAATACCAGCAAATTTTTTGATGCTGGCAATCAACGAGTTGATTCTAAAATCAATAAGTTAAGGTAACGAAACTGGAGCAGGGGCTTCCCTGGTGGCGCAGTGGTTAAGAATCCACCTGCCAATGCAGGGGACACAGGTTCGAGCCCTGGTCCGGGAAGATCCCACATGCCACGGAGCAACTAAGCCCATGCGCCACAACTACTGAGCCCGCACTCTAGAGCCTCCGAGCCACAACTACTGAAGCCCGCGTGCCTAGAGCCCGTGCTCCACAACAAGAGAAGGCACCGCAAGAGAAGCCCGCGCATCACAACGTAACCCCCGCTCGCTGCAACTACAGAGAAAGCCCGCGCACAGCAACGAAGACCCAATGCAGCCAAAAATAAACAAATAAAAATAAATTTTAAAAAAATTAAAAAAAGAAAAAAAGAAACCGGAACCAAAACAATTTTGTTTCACAACAATTTTGAAAATAAAAAACTAAAAGACTCATAGTATCTTACCTCAGGACTATACTGTAAAGCTTCATTAATCAACTCAGCATGACATAAGCAAAAGAGTAAACAGATAGATGAATAGAACAAAATGGAGAGTCCAGAAACAGACTCATACATATATAGTCAATTGATAGACAAACGTAAAAAAGTAATTCAATGGAGAAAGGATAATCCCTTCAACAAATAGTGCTAGAGCAATTAGACATTCATACACCAAAAAAAGAACCTTGATCCATCTCTCATACCATACACTAAAATTAATTCAAAATGAATCAAAAACCTAAATGTAAAATATTTGAAAAGCTAAAAAACTTTTAGAAACACAGAAAATTCTCATGACATTGAGTTAGACAAAGATTTCTTAAAATCCATAAAACCCATAAAATTAAAAATTAAACATTGTTGAAATTAAAAATTCCTCTCCAAAGGTCGCAGACTAGGAGAAAATATTTGCAAAACACATATGTGATAAAGGATTGGTATCCAGAAAATTTAGAGAACTCTCAAAACTCAATAATTTTTAAAAATTTTTAATGGGCAAAAAATTTGAACAGATACTTTAACGAGTAAGATATACAAATGGCAAATAAGTACGTGAAGATACTCAACATCACTAGTTATTAGTGAAGTGGAAAGAAAAACTATAATGCGATACCATTACATACCTATTAAGATGGCTAAAATTAAAAGAAAAAGAAAACTGGCAATATCAAATATTGAGGAGGATGAGGAGCAATTAGAACTCTCATACAGTAGTAGCTGGGAGGAGTACAGAATGGTATAGCCACTTTGCGAAACAGCTTGGTAGTTTCTCATAAAGTTAAACCTTTCATATAACCCAGCAATCCCACTTTTAGGTATTTTTACCCAAGTAAAATCAAAACCTATGTTCACACAAAAACCTGTTCTCAGATGTTTATAGAAGTTTTATTTGTAATTGCCAAAAGCTAGATGCAACCGGCTCAGCTGGGGAATGAACAAACTTTGGAATGCTACTCAACACTGAAATAATTCAATATTTCATATACATGAAATAATATGAATGAACCTCTGCAGTTCAGAGGTCCCCAAGTCCACCCTCATGTTCAATGATTCACTAGACTTATAAAACTCAGAAGAGCCATTTTACTCAGGGTTGCAGTTTAATATAGCAAAAAGATACAAATTAAAATCAATAAGGGGAAGAGGGGCATAGGGCAGGGTCCAGGAGACACCAAGCTTCCAGCTGTCCCCTCCCAGTGGAGTTGTGTACACAGCGCTTATTTCCCCCAACAAGAACTTGTGATAACGTGCATGGAGTATAAGCAATCAAGTAAGTTCACCCAAGGCTCAGTGTCCAGCATTTTTATCCGAGGTCTGAAACACAGGTAGGGCTAACCATCTGCATGGCTGACTTTTGTCTCAGCTCCTCTATAGGTCAAACTGATACCACACAGCCCAAGGCCTCCACGCAGTTATCAGCCACATTGTCAGGATAGGCAATCTGGGGTGGCCAAATGCCCCCAAGTAAACAAAGACACCCTTATTAAGCAGGACATTCCAAGGGCTTAAAGGTTACCTCCCAGGAGCTGGGCAAGGCCAAACCTTAGGCAGCTTTGGGTGCAACTGAGCTACTTGTACTCAAAACACTTGTGACACCACATGTGTGCACTTTTTCCTCACACCAACTAATTCTCCAGCTCTCCAGACACCAATTAGGTGTCCTACAATTCACTTCAATTCTGACATTAACTACTCAGTCAGTATTAGACTCCTCAGCCTTTTGGGCTCAGTCTCACAAGACAGCCACTTCAGATGCCAGTTGCAAGCACTGGGTCCCCAGGTTACCCACACTTCTGTTCAACTTGGCTACAAGGTCGAGGAGGGGGGGCTCCCATAAACCCCACCCCCTTTCAGGTACATTAATTTGCTAGAATGGCTCACAAAACTCCACAGAAAACTTTACTATTACCAGTTTATTATAAAGGATACAAGTGAACAGTCATATAAAAAGGCACATAGGGCAAGGTCCAGATGGTTCCTGAGAACAGGAGCTTCTGTCTCCACAGAGTTGGGAGTGTGCCACCCTCTTAGCGAGTGGATGTGTTTCCCAAATATGACTCTCTCCGAACCCCACTGTTTCAGGGTCTTTATGTAGGTTCTACTAAATAGGCATAATTAATTAAATCATAGGCCACTGGTGACTGAACTCAATCTCCAAACCCTCTCCCTCCTTGGAGGTCCAGGGATGGAGCTGAAAGTTCCAACCTCTAATCACATTGTTGGTTCCTCTGGCAACCAGCCACCATTCTGAAGCTATCTAGGGACCCACCAAGAGTTCATCAAGTCAGACATGGTTGGAAAAGGCTTATTATGAATAACAGGAAATGTTCGTTTCAAGGGTTTTTAGGGGTTCTAGACCAGGAACCAGGGACAAAGACAAAATATGTATTTTTTACTATGTCAAAGGAATGCTATTCCTTTACTACACAACCTCAGATGCATTGTACTAAGTGAAAGGAAAAGCCCAAAAGGCTCTGAGGTATATGATACCATTTATACAACATTCTTGAAAATGCAAAACTACAGGGACAGAAAATACACCAGTAATTGTCAAGGTCTGGGATGCAGGGGGGGAGGGCTTGTCTACCAATGGGCACAAGATTATATTTTATGCCTTTATTGTGATGGTGGTTACATAAATACATGTGCTTATCAAAATACAAAACTATACACAGAGAACAATGATTTTTACTGTTTGTTAATTATACCTTGATTAACCTAAGACAACCAGTAATATAGATACAGTGACCTAAAACAATTTCATTCTTTAAAAGTGGCAAGTATAAATATTAGGTAAATAACAAAACAAATGCCTTTCCTAAGTAGAGAGCAACAGAAAATTGGATCTTTGCTCTATAGGTTCTTTATAAAATTTATGCATGCACACAGCCAAAGGAAAACATTTTTAATCATTGGCTGGCAGGATTATGGGTGACTATTTTTCTCTTCTACTTCAAGTTCCATTAATACTGTCTGCATAATAACAAACAAAATAAGCTTCATGCTCTTGTACAATCATCTCTCCCTGAGTGTGGGTAGGACTCGCAACTTGTTCCTGACCAATGAAATATGGCAAAGGTGATGGGATATCACTCCCATGATTATGTTGTTTTAAATGGCAAAGGTGAAAATACTTTGCAGATGTAATTTAGGTCCTTAATTGGTGGCTTTAAATTAATCAAAAAGGAGATTTTGCCCAGGTGGGCCTACCTGATAAGGTGAGCCCTTTAAACAAGGGTCTAGATGTCCGAGACTTTCTTGCCAACCTTGAAAATGCAAGTCAACCTGTGTTCTACAGTTGGAAGAAAATGAATTCAGGCAACAACCATGTGAACTTGGAAGAAGACCCAGTCTCAATGACATCTCAGCCGTAGCCAACACTTTTGATTTGCAGCCTTGTGAGTCCCCGAGCAGAGGACTCAGCTTAAACTGTGCCCAGACTCCTGATCCATGGAAACTGTGAGATGATAAATCTGTGTTGTTTTAAGCTGCTAACTGTGGCAATTTATTACGCAGCAATAGAAAAGTAATCCAGTAATTAAATTTATTTTCTGGGGAATCTTGGCTTTAATAATGGCTCATCTCAAATTACAGGAAATGTCCTGTTCTTGTTAGGCACTTCAATTTTCACCAAAGAATGTGAACCTTAACAGAAGCTTCACTGAATAATGGTTCAGATTTAATCAGTAACACAGAGGACCTGTATTTCAGCAAGTTGCCAGCAAATAAAATCTCAATTCACTCCTGCCCAATACCTGGGAAAAGCTCCACACAAAACAATGTTTATGGAGAACTGTCTGCAGGATGCTTCATACAGTCCATCTAGTTAGAGTCGTTGGGGAGAGGGAGAGGAGTTAATAGCAAAAGCTCTAAGGAAGTAGATGACTATGGTATTTTTTTTTTAATTATGAGCACGTATGAAGTTTTACTTCAAAATTGCCACAAGAGACCTAAAACAAGTCAACTCAAGGATTCATTCCAATTAGAGACATCTAGTAAAAACAACAGCAACAACAAAAACAGACTACTTACACTAATACAAAAAAAGAATATTTTGTTAAACTATTAAACTTTTGCCTGATAATCCATAGAGAAGCTAGTTTCTCAAAATGTTTAATTTCATTAGATTGAATATAATTTGATTATAATACATTTTATCAGAAATGCTGATTTCTTCCTAAAATTATTGTGAATTTTGTTATACAAAAGTTATATCCCAGACCAGGTTTGAGACACTTACTCTTTATCACCCTTTGTTTCAAAAGTTTTAAAAGATTAGCATTTTTATTAGCCTAGGGGTAATTGACCTAAGTCTCAAGTTGCTAAAATAGAGTTTGATTTTTTTTAAGTTTAAAACGGTATGTTTAGATACTAAAATGGGATACTGAAGGAAATTGTGAAATACCCTTCAGAATTTTCAAAAATAAAATAATTTATGGTCTTGTTTAAAGTCAAGGAAAAATATTAGGTGACTTAAGATGTTTTCTAGCTCTATGTCATAAACAATTTTTTTTTAGAATTCTATTTATTTTTTTATACAGCAGGTTCTTATTAGTTATCCACTTTATACACATCAGTGTATACATGTCAATCCCAATCGCCCAATTCATCACACCACCACCCCAACTGCCACTTTCCCCCCTTGGTGTCCATACGTTTGTTCTCTACAGCTGTGTCTCAATTTCTGTCCTGCAAACTGGTTCATCTGTACCATTTTTCTAGGTTCCACATATATGCGTTAATATATGATATTTGTTTTTCTCTTTCTGACTTCACTCTGTGTGACAGTCTCTAGATCCATCCACGTCTCTACAAATGACCCAATTTTGTTTCTTTTTATGGCTCAGTAATATCCCATTGTATATACGTACCACATCTTCTTTATCCATTCGTCTGTCGATGGGCATTTAGGTTGCTCCCATGACCTGGATATTGTAAATAGTGCTGCAATGAACACTGGGGTGCATGTGTCTTCTTGAATTATGGTTTTCTCTGGGTACATGACCAGTAGTGGGATTGCTGGATCATATGGTAATTCTTAGTTTTTTAAGGAACCTCCATACTGTTCTCCATGGTGGCTGTATCAATTTACATTCCCACCAACAGTGCAACAGGGTTCCCTTTTCTCCACACCCCCTCCAGCACTTTTTGTTTGTAGATTTTCTGATGATGCCCATTCTAACTGGTGTGAGGTGATACCTCGTTGTAGTTTTGATTTGCATTTCTCTAATAATTAGTGATGTTGAGCAGCTTTTCATGTGCTTCTTGGCCATCTGTATCTCTTCTTCGGAGAAATGTCTATTTAGGTCTTCTGCCCATTTTTGGATTGGGTTGTTTGTTTCTTTAATATTGAGCTGAATGAGCTGTTTATATATTTTGGAGATTAATCCTTGTCCACTGATTCGTTTGCAGATATTTTCTCCCATTCTGAGAGTTGTCTTTTGTCTTGTTTGTAGTTTCCTTTGCTTTGCAAAAGCTTTGAAGTTTCATTAGGTCCCATTTGTTTATTTTTGTTTTTATTTCCATTATTCTAGGAGGTGGATCAAAAAAGATCTTGCTGTGATTTATGTCAAAAAGTGTTCTTCCTATGTTTTCCTCTAAGAGTTTTGCAGTGTCCGGTCTTACATTTAGGTCTCTAATCCATTTTGAGTTTATTTTTGTGTATGGTGTTAGGGAGTGTTCTAATTTCATTCTTTTACACGTAGCTGTCCAGTTTTCCCAGCACCACTTATTGAAGAGACTGTCTTTTCTCCATTGTATACCCTTGCCTCCTTTGTCATAGATTAGTTGACCATAGGTGTGTGGGTTCCTCTCTGGAATTTCTATCCTGTTCCATTGATCTATATTTCTGCTTTTGTGCCAGTACCATATTGTCTTGATTACTGTAGCTTTGTAGTATAGTCTGAAGTCAGGGAGTCTGATTCCTCCAGCTCCATTTTTTTCCCTCAAGACTGTTTTGGCTATTTGGGGTCTTTTGTGTCTCCATACAAATCTTAAGATTTTTTGTTCTAGTTCTGTAAAAAATGCCATTGGTAATTCGATAAGGATTGCATTGAATCTGTAGACTGCTTTGGGTAGTATAGTCATTTTCACAATATTGATTCTTCCAATCCAAGAACATGGTATATCTCTCCATCTGTTTGTATCATCTTTAATGTCTTTCATCAGTGTCTTATAGTTTCCTGCATACAGGTCTTTTGTCTCCCTAGGTAGGTTTATTCCCAGGTATTTTATTCTTTTTGTTGCAATGGTAAATGGGAGTGTTTCCTTAATTTCTCTTTCAGATTTTTCATCATTAGTATATAGGAATGCAAGAGATTTCTGTGCATTCATTTTGTATCCGGCAACTTTACCAAATTCATGGATTAGCTCTAGTAGTTTTCTGGTGGCATCTTTAGGATTCTCTATGTATAGTATCATGTCATCTGCAAACAGTGACAGTTTTACTTCTTCTTTTCCAATTTGTATTCCTTTTATTTCTTTTTCTTCTCTAATTGCTGTGGTTAGGACTCCCAAAACTATGTAGGTGAGAGTGGACATCCTTGTATTGTTCCGGATTGTAGACGAAATGCTTTCAGTTTTTCACCATTGAGAATGATGTTTGCTGTGGGTTTGTCATATATGGCCTTTATTATGTTGAGGTAGGTTCCCTCTATGCCCACTTTCTGGAGTTTTTATCATAAATGGGTGTTGAATTTTGTCAAAAGCTTTTTCTACATCTATTGAGGTGATCATATGGTTTTTATTCTTCAATTTGTTAATATGGTGTATCACATTGATTGATTTGCGTATATTGAAGAATCCTTGCATCCCTGGGATAAATCCCACTTGATCATGGTGTATGATCCTTTTAATGTGCTGTTGGATTCCCTTTGTTAGTATTTTGTTGAGGATTTTTGTATCTATATTCATCAGTGATATTGGTCTGCAATTTTCTTTTTTTGTAGTATCTTTGTCTGGTTTGGGTATCAGGGTGATGGTGGCCTCATAGAATGAGTTTGGGAGTGTTCCTTCCTCTGCAATTTTTTAGAAGATTTTGAGAAGGGGGGTTAGCTCTTCTCTAAATGTTTGATAGAATTCACCTGTGAAGCCATCTGGTCCTGGACTTTTCTTTATTGGAAGATTTTTAATCACAGTTTCGATTTCATTACTTGTTATTGGTCTGTTCATATTTTCTATTTATTCCTGGTTTAGTTTTGGAAGATTATACCTTTCTAAGAATTTGTCCATTTCTTCCAGGTTGTCCATTTTACTGGCATAGAGTTGCTTGTAGTAGCCTCTTAGGATGCTTTGTATTTCTGCGGTGTCTGTTGTAACTTCTCCTTTTTCATTTCTGATTTTATTGGTTTGAGTCCTCTCCCTATTTTTCTTGATGAGTCTGGCTAAAGGTTTATCAATTTTGTTTCTCTTCTCAAAGAACCAGCTTTTAGTTTTATAGATCTTTGCTATTGTTTTCTTTGTTTCTATTTCATTTATTTCTGCTCTGATCTTTATGACTTCTTTCCTTCTACTAACGTTGGGTTTTGTTTGTTCTTCTTTCTCTAGTTCCTTTAGGTGTAACATTAGATTGTTTATTTGAGATTTTTCTTGTTTCTTGAGGTAGGCTTGTATTGCTATAAACTTCCCTCTTAGCACTGCTATTGCTGCATCCCACAGGTTTTGGATCATCATGTTTTCATTGGCATGTGTCTCTAGGTATGTTTTGATTTCCTCTTTGATTTCTTCAGTGATCTCTTGGTTATTTAGTAACGTATTGTTTAGCCTCCATGTGTTTGTGTTTTTTACGTTTTTTTCCCTGTAATTTATTTCTAATTTCATAGCACTGTGGTCAGAAAAGATGCTTGATATGATTTCAATTTTCTTAAATTTCCTGAGGCTTGATTTGTGCCCCAGGATGTGATCTATCCTGGAGAAGTTCCGTGTGCACTGGAGAAGAAAGTGTAATCTGCTGTTTTTGGATGGAATGTCCTATAAATATCACTTAAATCTATCTGGTCTATTGTGTCATTTAAAGCTTATGTTTCCTTATTAATTTTCTGATTGGATGATCTGTCCATTGGTATAAGTGAAGTGTTAAAGTCCCCCACTATTATTGTGTTACTGTCAATTTCCACTTTTATAGCTGTTAGCAGTTGCCTTATGTATTGAGGTGCTCCTGTGTTGGGTGCATATATAATTGTTATATCTTCTTCTTGGGTTGATCCCTTGATCATTATGTAGTGTCCTTCCTTGCCTCTTATAACATTCTTTATTTTAAAGTCTATTTTATCTGATATGAGTACTGCTACTCCAGCTTTCTTTTGATTTCCAATTGAATGGAATATCTTTTTCCATCCCCTCACTTTCATTCTGTATATGTCTCTAGGTCTGAAGTGGGTCTCTTGTAGACAGCATATAGATGGGTCTTGTTTTTGCATCCATTCAGTGAGCCTGTGTCTTTTGGTTGGAGCATTTAATCCATTCACATTTAAGGTAATTATTGATATGTATGTACCAATTACCATTTTCTTAGTTGTTATGGGTTTGTTTTTGTAGGTCCTTTTCTTCTCTTGTGTTTGCCACTTAGAGAAGTTGCTTTAGCATTTGCCGTAGAGCTGGTTTGGTGATGCTGAATTCTCTTAGCTTTTGCTTGTCTGTAAAGCTTTTGATTTCTCCATCAAATCTGAATGAGATCCTTGCTGGGTAGAGTAATCTTGGTTGTAGGTTCTTCCCTTTCATCACTTTAAACATATAACCTTATGGCAGTTCCCTTGTATGTTATTTGTTGTTTTTCCCTTGTTGCTTTCAATAATTTTTCTTTGTCTTTAATTTTTGTCAATTTGATTACTATGTATCTCGGCATGTCTCTCCTTGGGTTTATCCTCCCTGGGACTCTCTGCGCTTCCTGGACTTGGGTGGCTATTTCCTTTCCCATGTTAGGGAAGTTTTCGACTATAATCTCTTCAAATATTTTCTCGGGTCCTTTCTCTCTCTCTTCTCCTTCTGGGACCCCTATAATGCGAATGTTGTTGCGTTTAATGTTGTCCCAGAGGTCTCTTAGGCTGTCTTCACTTCTTTTCATTCTCTTTTCTTTATTCTGTTCTGTGGCAGTGAATTCCACCTGTCTGTGTTCCAGGTCACTTATCCATTCTTCTGGCTCAGCTATTCTGCTGTTGATTCCTTCTAGTGTATTTTTCATTTCAGTTATTGTATTGTTCATCCCTGTTTGTTTGTTCTTTAATTATTCTAGGTGTTTGTTCTTTAATTCTTCTATGTCTTTGTTAAACATTTCTTGCATCTTTTCAATCTTTGCCCCATTCTTTTTCTGAGGTCCTGGATCATCTTCACTATCATTATTCTGAATTCTTTTTCTGGAAGGTTGCCTATCTCCACTTCATTTAGTTCTTTTTCTGGGGTTTTATCTTGTTCCTTCATCTGGTACATAGCCCTCTGCCTTTTCATCTTGTCTTTCTGTGAATGTGGTTTTTGTTCCACAGGCTGCAGGATTTTAGTTCTTCTTGCTTCTGCTGTCTGCCCTCTGGTGGATAAGGCTATCTAAGAGGTTGCACAAGTTTCCTGATGGGAGGGACTGGTGGTGGGTAGAGCTGGGTGTTGCTCTGGTGAGCAGAGCTCAGTAAAACTTTAATCCACTTGTCTGCTGATGTGTTGGGGTGGGTTCCCTCCCTGTTGGTTGTTTGGCCTGAGGCGACCCAACACTGGAGCCTACCTGGGCTCTTTGGTGGGGCTAATGGTGGACTCTAGGAGGGCTCGTGCCAAGGAGTACTTCCCAGAACTTCTGCTGCCAGTGTCCTTGTCCTCACGTTGAGCCACAGCCACCCCCCACCTCTGCAGGAGACCCTCCAACACGAGCAGGTAGGTCTGGTTCAGTCTCCTATGGGGTCACTGCTCCTTCCCCTGGGTCCCGATGCGCACGCTACTTTGTGTGTGCCCTCCAAGAGTGGAGTCTGTTTCCCCCAGTCCTGTCAAAGTCCTGCAATCAAATCCCGCTAGCCTTCAAAGTCTGATTCTCCTCCAGTTGCCAGACCCCCAGGTTGGGAAGCCTGACGTGGGGCTTAGAACCTTCACTCCAGTGGGTGGACTTCTGTGGTATAAATGTTCTCCAGTTTGTGAGTCACCCACCCATCAGTTATGGGATTTGATTTTATTGTGATTGCACCCCTCCTACCGTCTCATTGTGGCTTCTCCTTTGTCTTTGGATGTGGGGTATCTTTTTTGGTGAGTTCCAGTGTCTTCCTGTCGATGACTGTTCAGCAGTTAGTCGTGATTCCGGTTCTCTCGCAAGAGGGAGTGAGCACCGACTATGGTATTTTAAATGTTTATTTTAAGACAACATTTTTACATTTTAAAAAATACTTGTTTTGGAAACAAACCATAGAAAACAAAATTCAATCAAATTTCTTTGGCCAACAGTAACAGCTATAAGGAAATTTATCTGTTATATTAACTAATCTGAAACACAGGGTTAGGGGAAGAAGTCATTACAGAAATCGAGGGGAGAAATAATAGAGATGGGAATGAGACCTCTAATGAATTCTACTGGGAAGTGAGGTTCCTAGAATGTATCATATTGGCTCCCATAAAGCTGGTTTCACTGGAATTAATCATGGATGGGATTTCACTGGCCATTTTGAGGAATGCTACAAAAAATTGATTCTATTTACTGGAGGGATGTGGTTTAAAATGTTTTTCACACTACCTTACATAGTGTCCTCAAGAACACTGTCAAGGAAAACTTCTTTTTGGTCTTAATAAATGTTAAGAAGAATTGTGCTTTTTCCCAAAGTTGCTTTGTTTTTATTGTATAGACACTATGAATTATGTTACTGACCTAGTTTTCGTTCTATGTTGGCTGCTAGAAAACTTTATGATACACGTATTTTAGGTTAATTTTTTTAAACCTTTGGTTCTGAAATTTTTCAAACATATATGTAAGTAAGGAGATAATTGTAGAATGAATGGCCATGCAAGTTAACAATCTCATTTCTCCTATCCTACCATTTCTCTCTCTCTTTTTCTTTGGGGGAAGAGGGGCTTGGGGCTTGGAGTTAGAGCAAATCACAGACATCATCTTTTTTCACCCGTACTAGTCAAGAATGTATCACTATCAGTTAAAGACTTTTCTTTAAATTGATACTATAATTCCATTATCTCTTCTGACAAAATTAGCAATAATTCCTCAATATCCTCTAATACATAGTTCATGTTCAAATTTCAATCATCTCAAAAATGGAACTTTTACTACTGATTTGTCTAAACCAGGAATGAAACAAGAACCACACACTTTATCTGATGGATATATCTCTTCAAATCTCATTTAATCTGTAACAAGTCAGTTGTCTTGTAGAATTTCTCATATCCTAAATTTAGCTGACTATTTCCTTATGGTGTTAACTTATTCCTCCATTCCCCATATTTCCAGTAAACTGTAGTAAGATCTAGAGACGTGATTCATTTTCAAATTTTTGACAAGAATACTCCAGAGATGATACATGTACTTTCCTAATCCATCACATTAGAACACATGTAATATCTGGTTATCCCACTTAAAGTAATGTTCCGATTGATTATGATATTCAAGTGTTGCCGCCTGATTCACCCAATGATCATTCTCCATTATTTATTTAAGGGCTGCCCAAAAGTGATATGCTAATTCTATCATTCCATCTGCATTTATTACCTGGAATTCTTCTAAAAAGGACTTTCCCTAAATAACTATTTAGATACCCTGAAATGCAGTTTACACAGGAAAAACAGTGTAAATTCTTGACTCTTTCCATTTACAGTTTCTCAGAAAATGAACTGGCGATCTAGCACCTTCAAAAGCTATGATATTTATTTACTCATATCAATTTCTTTTTGTCTTTCTCACTAACTTCTAAGTTGTGTTATCTTGCTCAATTCTATAGAAATAAACATAGTGATAATACATTCAGAATTCGTTAGACCGATTCCTAAACACTAATAGTTCACTGTGAAGTACTGTGAACTATTAACACTGAAAAGATGTACTGTGTAATTTTAACAGGGCCACTTTCACAAACTGACAATTCTGAACAATGATAGCAGTGAAGGTAGCACCAAGAAACCCAAAGCAAAATTTTAGGGGGAGGGTGTCTTAGACTTTTTTTTTTATTTCAAAACAACATTCCTCCTCACTCCCCTAAAATCTTCTTCAAAAATCTTTTGGATATCTTCAGCATAGAGCATGGATGAACAGTCATCCCTTTGTATCCATGGGGGACTGATTCCAGAACCCCACAGGTACCAAAATCCATAGATACTCAAGTCAAATCCCTCATAGAAAATGTCATCGTATTTGCATATAACCTATACATGTCCTCCCACATATTTTAAGTCATCTCTAGATTACTTATAATACCTAATACAATGTACATTCTATGTAAATAGTTGCAGTGCAGCATATTCAAGTTTTGCTTTTTGCAACTTTCTGGAATTTTTTTTTCTGAATATTTTCAATCCGCAGTTGGTTGAATCCATGGACGTGGAACCTGTAGCTACAGAGGGCTGACTGTACATAGAGAATCAATGTGAATACTCTAGGTGTACTGCAGGTAGAAGAACTGTCTTTACAGTTCATAATAAATAAGCAATAGAGAAAGTCACAGGTGAGAAACAAAATCTGCTTCCCTACAATTACCTTCTGACAGTTAAAAATCATCTTGTGATTCCAAATTACAGGGTATCTATACCTCCCTTAACTAACTAGAGAAGCAGAAATGTACATGATATATATAACTAAGTATAATACAACATGGGAAGTGTTTTAAAGCAGTATAATTAGTTCCCTCTGGAACACCAGAGTAAGTAATTATATCTCGAACAGTTTAAAAGTGCTTCCCAGAGGAATTCTACCAAACATACAAAGATGAACTTATACTGATACTTCCAAAACTTTTCCAAAAGATTGAAGAGGAGGGAACACTCCCAAAGACATTCTATGAAGCCACCATCACCCTGATACCAAAACCAAAGACACTAACAAAAAAGAAAATTACAGGCCAGTATCTTTGATGAATATAGATGCAAACATCCTCAACAAAATATTAGCAAACCGAATCTAACAACATATAAAAAAGATTATACACCACAACCAAGTTGGATTCATCCCAGGGTCATAATGATGATTCAACACAAATCAATCAGTGTGATACAGCACATCAACAAAAGAAAGGACAAAAATCACATTATCATCTCAATAGATGCAGAAAAAGCATTTGATAAATTCAACATCCATTCATGAGAAAAAAATCTTACCAAAGTGGGCATAGAGGGAACATATCTCAACATAATAAAAGCTATCCATGACAAACATACGGCCAATATAATACTCAACGGTGAGAAGCTGAAAGCCTTCCCACTAAAATCTGGAATAAGACAAGGATGCCCACTCTCAACACTTCTATTCAACATAGTATTAGAAGTCATAGCCACAGCAATCAGACAAGAAATAAAAGGTATCCAAACTGGAAAAGAAGAGGGAAAATTGTTGTTACATGCAGATGACATGACAGTATATATAGGAAACCATAAAGACTGCAAAAAAAGTACTAGAACTGATAAATGAATTTAGCAAGGTAGCAGGATACAAGATTAACATACAGAAATCAGTTGCATTTCTTTACACTAACAATGAAATATCAGAAAAGTAAAAAACCAAACCGTTTTAAAATCGCATCAAAAAACACAAATACTTAGGAATAAACCTGACCAAGGAGATGAAAGATATATATGCTGAGAACTATAAAATATTAATAAAGGAATCTGAAGATGATTCAAAGAAATGGAAAGTTATCCCATGCTTTTGGATTGAAAGAATTAATATTGTTAAAATGGCCATACTATCCAAAGCAATCTGCAGATTTCATGTGATCCCTATCAAATTACCCATGACATTTTTCACAGAACTTTTATATGGAACAACAAAAGACCGAGAACTGCCAAAGCAATCCTGAGGAAAAAGAACAAAGCAGGAGGCATAACCCTTCCAGACTTCAGACAATACTACAAAGCTACAGTAATCAAAACAGTGTCATACTCATACAAAAACAGCCATATGGATCAGTGGAACAGAATAGAGAGCCCAGAAATAAACACCATACAGTCAATCTTCGACAAAGGAGGGAGGAATATACAGTGGAGAAAAAGACCGTCTCTTCAGCCAGTGGTGTTGGGAAAGCTAGACAGCCACATGTCAGTCAATGAAGTTAGAACACACCCTCACACAGGCAAAACAAACTCAAAATGTCTTAAAGAATTAAACACAAGACATGACATGATAAAACTCCTAGAAGAGAACACAGGCAGAACACTCTCTGACATAAATTGTACCAATGTTTTCTTAGGTCAGTCTCCCAAGGCAACAGAAATAAAAACAAAAATAAACAAATGGGACCAAATCAAAACTACCATAAAGTACCACCTCACAGCAGTCAGAATGGCCATCATTAAAAAGTCTACAAATAACAAATGCTGGAGAGGGTGTGGAGAAACGGGAACCCTCCTGCACTGTTGGTGGGAATATAAGTTGGTGCAGCCACTATGGAAAACAGTATCTCAGTTCCTCAGAAAACTAAAAATAGAACTACCATATGATCCAGCAATCCCACTCCAGGGCATGTATCTGGACAAAATTATAATTTGAAAGGATACATGTACCCCTATGTTCATAGCAGCACTATTTACAACAGCCAAGAGATGGAAACAACCTAAATGTCCATCAAAAGATGAATGAATAAAGAAGATGTGGAGTGTGTGTGTGTGTGTGTGTGTGTGTGTATAAAATGGAATATATAATGGAATACTGCTCAGCCATAAAAAAGAATGAAATAATGCCATTTGCAGCAACATGGATGGACCTAGAGATTATCATACTAAGTGAAATCAGAAACAGAAAGATAAATACCACATGATATCACTTACCTGTGGAATCTAAAAATATGACACAAATGAACTTATCTATGAAACAGAAACAGACTCACAGACATAGAGAACACACTTGTGGTTGCCGTGGCATGGGGGGTGGGGGAGGGCTGAATTGGGAGTTTGGGATAAGCAAATGCAAATTATATATACGTATAACTGAATCACTTTTGCCATACACCAGAAACTAACACAACACTGTAAATCAACTATACCGCAATAAAACAAATTTTTTTAAAAATTAAATTTAATTTTAAAAAATGAATAAAAATAAATAAAAATGCTTCTCAGGGAAGATGATGTCTAAGTTATTTATTTATTTTTTTACACTTTTATTTATTTATTTATTTATTTATGGCTGTGTTGGGTCTTCGTTTCTGTGCGAGGGCTTTCTCTAGTTGCGGCAAGTGGGGGCCACTCTTCATGGCGGTGCGCGGGCCTCTCACTGTCGCGGCCTCTCTTGTTGCAGAGCACAGGCTCCAGACACGCAGGCTCAGTAGTTGTGGCTCACGGGCCTAGTTGCTCCGCGGCATGTGGGATCTTCCCAGACCAGGGCTCGAACCCGTGTCCCCTGCATTGGCAGGCAGATTCTCAACCACTGTGCCATCAGGGAAGCCCATCTAAGTTATATTTTTAAAGTTAAGAAGCATTTTTGTGGGAGGTAAGGTAAAAAGAAAAAGGTATTTCAAGGCAGAGAAAAATAGCATAAAACATGACACTGGTGTTTGGAAATATGCCGTGTTTAAGGCATAAGCAAGTTACGTGATATAAGTCACATATAAAGTGCCTACTGAGGGACTGCTATGGATGAGGCCACTGTGAAATGTTTCATAATCT
Organism: Balaenoptera borealis; assembly: GCF_965194805.1. Taxonomy (NCBI): domain Eukaryota; kingdom Metazoa; phylum Chordata; class Mammalia; order Artiodactyla; family Balaenopteridae; genus Balaenoptera; species Balaenoptera borealis. The sequence goes on along the minus strand of NC_138874.1, from coordinate 482,864 downwards.
TCTAACACTTTATATATGCTATAATATGTTGTCCACACTTTAAAGTATTCAGAGACACAAAATGTTTTTAAGCTAAGTGACAGGATCAGACTTGGTTCTTAGAGAAATAAATATACTAATATTGTAAAGAATAAAAGAGGAAAGACAATAGAAACAGAAAAACCAGGTAGAGAAGACTAGTTTGACATCTAAGACAAGCACTGTGAAAAGGAGTAAGTCAGGACTTGAGGGACTGGACAAAATCAAGAGCCACAGTAGATACAGAACTAGCAGGATTTATTTACTAAATGTAACTAATCAAAGATGAGCCCCAGGTTTCTACTTTGGGAAAATAAGACTATGAGGATCCCAGTAACCAAAAAGTGGGAAGAGATTTTTGAGAGGACTAAATAGTTATCAGTGGCTTCCTTTGGGTAGTAGAATTACCAGAAGTTGGTTGGTTGGTTGGTTTGAAGTGCTTCCTACTTCTCTGGATTTTCCAAATACAGGATTTTGGAAAACCACTATAAAAGAAGGAATATCTGTTACTTTGACAATTTAAAAAAATCACTGTAAAAAACAGTATTTTTTAGAGTACAGTTGAGTTTTATTCTAGAGGCTCTCCAATCAAACAGCATTGTTCTATGGTTAGTATAAAAGGTTCTGATCCAGTTAGGAACGATCCAGATTTAATCGAGAAGCAAAAGACATACAGAGCCCATCTTCTGAAGCAATTTCAGACCCTAATTTCAGACCTTTGGGGGTCTGCAAGATATATTCCACAGGGGTACTAATGAATCCTTCAGAAACAGCCTAAAATGTAGTTTTACAGCCAGGACCATTCTAAGGCCTGGCACTCTAGACTGGGAACACTGAAAACTGTGAACACAATGATTACGGGTGGATGCACTCAAGCTCCCCTCACTGCTTATTATTAACAATTAACAATTGTTATTAACAATTTTTATTATTATTAACAATTAAAAAATATTATTATAGACGAATAATAATTCATCACAGCTAGTCTGTATGCCTATAGATAGAGGTACCCTTTCTGTTAGAGAGGACTCCGGTTCAAAGCTTTTTTGGCTACCTTTGTGATACATCACTTAATAAAAAATGGATGGATGGCAAATAAGAAAGCCCAGGACCCTAGCTACCAGTATACCAGAAAATGTTTTTTTGTGAGTCTCAACAGCAGTTCTTTCCCTACTCTCATTCTGTAATACAGGAAATTAATTATCAGAAGGGAAGGGGGGCTGTAAGCATTTTCATCATCCAGTCTATAACTCATATGTGTATGCTAGAGAAACTGATATAAATATACTGTAGACTCATCAGAACAACTAAGGCTCGTATTTACAAATTTTCCAAATACTATTCATATGCTGACAGAATTATTTTAAACATTACTGTACACTGAATCTTCATATGTTTTATGAAGATTCAATATACTCACTGAGAAATTAACTAAGTGTTTTTCCTCAGGAACTAGATAGGATTTCCTTGATTACAGGTATAGTTAGAAATAATGTGAAGTCTTTTTCTAAACTAATAGTTGGTAAATACTATAGAATAGTTTTTAATGTTATTTCAGATAATTCATGTTTTCAGATTTCAAAAAAACTAAAGATACCTTAATTTTAAAGTTGGATTTGAGAAACTTTCACTTGGGCATTATACTGCTAGAATATGTCCACGGTCGTATTAATTACAACTAACATATCTACTGGATATTTATGTTTTAATATAGCAGACACTTATTTCCTTTTAAAATTAACTGAATTTATTTATTTATTTACTTACTTACTTATTTATAAAAATATGAGCAGTACTCAAACTAAACAAACAGCCTTCTTAATTCTGTGGCTTTGAGAGTTCACTTAGAAGCTTCATTTAACAAAAGATATTTCTGAAAGAAACCCACAGTCAATTACAGATCATCCATTTACAGTTTGTTAACTGTATATTTTTGATGTCTTCTCCTGCCACCCAGCACACTTTTGGACCTCTTCCATGACCTCACTTAGTAACAGAAATATTACTTTTAGAAATAAATTAATCTCTAGTTTATTAAGATCATTTGGGGGATGGAAAGAAGGTAAAAATCAGGGGACAAACAAAACCCCCCAACCAAAGTAGTAAAACACATGAGAGGAGGAAGAGACAAACAGAAGTTGGAAGGAAGTTATGTGGAGAAGAAAAACCTAAATCAGAGAGAGAATAGTAGGTTTCCTTTGGACGAAAGACTGTGCACACCAGAAGCTACATGGAGATCGAGATGGAGATAAACTCAGATTTCCATTCTTTCACATCCTAATCTAAGCATATGAACTTATATTACACAGTACATGCCAATGCCACAAGAATATTTTAAAATTATGTATCTTTCAATTTACTTTTAGCTATATATATTCATCTAAATCTAGAGAGATGTAATTAATCAGAAAATAGTTTAACTTCTTTATTGACAGTCAGTATAAAGTAACATAGTGGTTAAGAGAGCAAACTCCAACTAAACTGAATTCTAATCCCAGCTCCAACATTTACTAGCTGTGGGACCCTGGGCAAGTAACATGATCTCTCTGTGCCTCAGTTTCCTCATCTGTAAAATGGAAATAATAATAGTTCCTATGTAAAGAAATTGCTGTGAGGATCTTATGAGTGAATATAACGTTGCATGCTTAGAACAGAGTTGCACAAAGGAAGCACTCAATAAATATTAGCTATTTCCAAGAAAGGTCAGTAATGGCCTGTTCATTTATTCTTTAAAACCAGTAAAGTGCTTCCTAATTTTTTAAAAATTAAATTCCTAATTACCATATAGAGTTGATTTAATCCAGGTATGATCATTTTGTAAAATCTCAACATCTCTAGTCTAAATAACTATCTTTATAAAGGAACTTATCTTAAACTGTAATAACCATAAAATCTTATGTAAAAGAACTATAAATCAATCCAAATAGTCTTTAAAAATGGGTCAACTAGCTTGTTTATTATTCATCACGAAGACAATGAAGTAATCATTTAAGAAATTTATTAGTTTAATTCCCCCATGAAAATATCAATTTAAAGAGGATAAAATACTATTTTCAGTTACAGATGAAGCATAAAATATTAAAACAATCCAGTGATTTCTACAAAGTATTCACCACAAAACATAACATAATGTTAAGCTCCCAAATAAGCTGATCCCTAAGTCTAGATCAGGGGTAGTTTGAGCACTACTGACATTTTGAAACACATTAATTCTTTGCGGGAACAAAATCGCCCCCAATTGCTCTAGATTGTGAGAAAAGTTCTTTTACTTCTAACAAACAAGGGGTTATAATAACAACCAGGTTTCCACGTCCCCGTTTTTTTTTTTTTGTCTATTTCCTTGAAAACTTCACAAAAAAAGGTGAATTAACTGCCTGCCCACAATACATTTTAGTATCTTGATAATACTTGCAAATAAGACTGCCACTGGTGTCTTATTTTACACTCACTTGATTCTCTGCACAAAACAAAAGGATGTAATTCATTAATATATTTTTTTAAACAACGTCTCATTTTAAATTTGCCCCTTAGGCATAAGGACTGAAATTTTTAATCATACCTTCCCTTTAAACCGGACACACGTTATGTTGCCAATTACCAGCACAGCACTTCAACAAAAGAATACCTCACACTTGGCAACACTTGAGATCTATGAAACCTGTGTGATAAGCACAAACTACCTCGTTTAGTCCTAACAATATCCTTAAGAGGTATTATAATCTCCAATTTTTAAGGGGAAGAAACTGAGGCTAAGAAAGAACAATATGACTGAATCACACTGCTAGTAAATAAGAGAATCAGGACTGGATCTCAAGTCTCCAAAGCCAACAATTCACACTCACTACCCCCAATGTGCTATCCTACAAAGGACTCTAAGAAACATTGTTTCAAAACACGGAAGCAATGGAACTCTTATCTTTTGAGATAATACTGCTATCCTCATTGAACCATTTCTGAATATATAACTTTTAGTGTATGTAACTTTCCCAGATGAACAATACCTTTCTCCTAGCATTTAGTCCCTCTCTCCTCAGGACAAACACAGAGCTTATGTGAACTTCAATTGTGGCCTTTGTGATAGGAGAATCTGTAGTTCAAGAACTTAGGATTTTTCAAAAAAATAAAAAGAGGGTTAAAAATATAAGATCTTGATCAAACCAATGAAAGCAATGACAAACATTTTTATATTCTCTTAAAAAAATCACAAAAGTAGATAAGGAAAATATCCATTCCAACTATCATCTAAAATTGACTATAGTGAATACTGTATATTTAGTTTCCATTGACCTTTGATTCAGAGATAATAAGGACATATTTCCTACAATAGCCAGTCTCACAGAGGAAATATGAGAAAAAAAGGAAAAGCGTTTCCTCAGTTTTCCTGGTTCCCTTACTGTAAGGCCCAGAGAATCCTCATGACAGAGAATCCCCGTGACACTAGGGCAAGTGAGGGTTCATGCTGCTCTGTTCTCCTCTCCCCTCATCCACTGGAGGGATGAGTTAGCATTTGACATAATGGGTTCTTTTAAAAAGAACTTCTCAGAATTATCTCTTCTTTGCTGCACAAATTTTAAAAACTAAAATCCAGGAATAGAGGTACAACCACAAAAGGGATAATAAAAACACTAGCTTCATGAGGATTAAATGAAATAATTCACATACAACAACTAGCACAGTGCCAAGCACAGAGTCAGGGCTCAGTAAATTTTAGGTATTTATTGCTTTTGTTGTTGTTAAAAGGAAAATGTTAGTATGAAGACTATTAAAACACAGAGGAAAGTACCTGTGGTTCTTCCTGAAATACTTTCTGTGCTCTCCCCTTTCTACACCTGTTCTTTCAAAGTCCCCTTGATTGAGGCTGTCGTCAGAGAATGCAAATTTTTCTTCCAACCTCCATTTTGCCTCATAAATCTTTATTCAAACAGAAAAAAATAGTAGCAGCAAAAAAAGAAGAGAAAATCAGAGAAAAGATATCCCGTCACCCCTTCTCAAGGCCAACATCTTCTTTCTTCTTCTGAACCTGTGACAGCTCAATGTAGAACAGTGAGAAGAGGAGTGACATCTTATCCTAGAAATAAAATTCTCACAATTGACAAAAAAGTATTACAAATATATCCAAATTTCCTCATATTTCAAATTAGGAGAACTCGTATTCAGGAAAACATCACCATCCATGTTTTATTTCCACAAGTGGACCACAGCACTTTGAAAGCAGGGACTGGGGACCTTTGAATCTCGCACAGCAATTGACATGATGCCTAGCACAGAGTAACTGTTAAGTAAAAGTGTAATATGAATGAATTAATGTTTTTCTCAATTTAACAAAAAAATTAAATCTATTAATTTATTCAACAAATACTTGTCAAGGCCCTACCACATGCCAGGCACTATTGTCTAGTACGAGGATCCAAAAGTGAACAGGAAAGACATGGTCTCGGCTCTCCCGAAGTTTACAGCATAGTAGACATACAGACCTTTGATATTAAGTGAGAAATCTACGAGAAGATATTAAATAGATGGATGACTAGACAGATGGCAGCACACAGAAGGGGCAACTAACTAATCCAGGCTTGGGGTTGAAGCAGAGATTAGGAAGCAATAATAGATCTGATGAAGCTTGAAGAATGAATGACAGACAAAGAATGGGGGAAGGTAAAGGGTTTCAGGCAAATATAAAAAATGGAAAGCTTGAGAGAACATGCCATATTTAACGAACTGAGAGAAATTCAGTACAGTATGACTGAAGCTTGGAACACTTAATGGAGCAGGGGGGATTTGGGGACAGAGGAGAAATGGAGTGGTGAGAGCTGAGGGTGGACGTGTTGGCAGGGAACTGAGTCATTAGAGGGAGAAAATTAGAATTGTTCTTTGCCTTAATTCCTCCACTTCCATCTTTTTCTCTTACCTTTCTCATCTTGTTTTACTACTACTGCTCTTCTTTCCCCCCTCCAACTATTTTAAATTACCAACTCTTTTCTCCATTCCACTTAATCTGATTCAAAATAATTTCATGCTATATACTTTAACATTTATATGTAATCTTTTAATATGAGGTAATTAATATTCACTAAGACATTATACAAAGACCTACAACTTCATTTTTCAATAAGGAATCTGCACCAACACTCTTGACCCTCCTTCTTCTTGCATAGTGATTCTCTTACGGTACTCAACTTGGTTGTGGACTGTCTAGTAAGAAAAGGAGAGGCTTCCTTTCTTTCTTCTTCTTTCTCTTGGTATCCTAAGAAGATAGATAGGAATATAAATACTGCCAAAGCCTATCTGTACTAGAAAGAGCCCCTTTTTTACTGGGTCTGAAAATTTGGTTTGGAGCACAAAATTTAAATTTATGCCTTGGTATTGCTCTATTTTGCACTGTCATCACAGAATCTTTCATGGGTGTTCCGACAGCAGCTTAGAGCTACAATCCTCCTCAGTGGAGGAAACTTGGGCTCCAGAATCTTTCCAGACAAATAAGGCAACTTGCAGAGAGCTTTCTAAGCAGCCAAATCAGAGAGCTGCCACAACACTTCCAAGAGAGTCCTAAAAGGAAGTTTTCTTGCCAACTTCAGAAACAGCTATGTGTCACCACAAGAGAGAATTCATTCTAAACTAAAAAAGAAAAAACAAAGATCCAACTTAGCAGAAATTCCTTGACCTTATAGAGATTTTCTTTTTAAATAATAGAGTAATCATTATTTTCTTTGAAAGGCAAGCTTTAGCTCCAAATAAAAAGGTTCCTTCTAATATGAACAAAGTCTGATGAAGAAGTTAATCACAAGAAGGGAAGTTTTAATCTACAATATCGATTTAAAAGATCATTTTAAAAGGTAATTAGTAAACAAAAGTAATCATTAAAAGTATAAGAAAAAGCAAAACAAATTACACTCTTATACACCAAGCTCAAAGTGGTAAGTCCAAAATGCGGAGGTGGGGGAGATCTAAACAATTGAAAATAACTCAGACAAGTAACTCACCACAGTATTGCCTGAATCACCCCAATATTAACTTAAAGTCTTCCCTTTGTTTTAACTGTGAGGTTCTGACTAAGATATGAGTCTAGATAACAGCTGCATCTTCAAGAGAAGTGTCAGATAAGTGTTAGCTTTCTGTTTGAAGGGGGGAAAAAGGAACATGATTTAAAATTATCTGGATTTCTCTTCCAATTTCTCTCCCTGCTTTTCTTTATTTATTCTTTCCCTTATCTTCTTTTTTCAACATCATTCATAATTTAAGAAAATTCTCTGGGTATGCTAACCTGATAAAATTATACATTTATAGCAGGAAAATTTAAATAGATAATATTAAAATGTAGATTGACACCTACGTAAGAATCACAGGCTATTTTTAAGTAGACAGGAACAAAACATAATTTCAGAAAGTACAAATTATTAAAATAATAAGTTCAACAGCACATAAAGGAGAGAGCATAAATGTTCTGCTTTCATGCGTAAATTAATTTATGGTTTATCCATTTTCACAGACCACACAAGTGGCTACTATAAATGGAGGTAATAAAGTCAGAAAAGTAGAAAAAGTCTGATAAAATTAGAAGGCTCACAAACTACCTTAGGAATGTTTTCTTTCTAATCCACATCTCCAGATCACATTTCAAAAAAAGAAAAAAAAAAAAGAGAGAGAGAGAAGTGTGACATCAGAAGGTCTTTTCTTCCTGCAGCTGGTCAGAAGCAGGGTATATGATTTCTTGGTATGCTGACTTTGAATTACTGATACTTTTCAAAATACAGATAATTATTAATCCACAGTAAAGAACTACAAAGCTCCATTATAAAATAAGTTTCTAGTGCTGAAAATATCTTAAATTTTAAACATAATCTTAACACCATACTTGCAAGAGGTAAACATATTTAAATTAACTTCCTGATATTCTGGGAAGGAATCAACACAATATGATACTAAATAAATGAAAATAATTTAGTTTTAAAAGACACACTATCGTGGATGTGAAGAACAGTCACTAGCCTCCCATTGGTAAAAGTTGTAAATTGTTACAACCTTTTCTGATGACAATTTGGCAGTTATCTATAACAAAGTTTAAAATGTACCTACTCTTGAACACGGCAATTTCCTTTCTAGGAATCTTGCCCTATCAAAATACATGGCCAAATGCACAAGAGTATACACACAGTGATGTTTCCTGTGGTATTATTACTGACAGAGCAAGCCTGAAGAGAAGCAAAATATATGTTGATAAGTGTCATAAACTTAAAGATGAGGAAACTGAGGCTCAAACTGGTGCAAAGACAAAGGAATACCACATACATGTCCTAAAGAGACAATTCCCAAGAGTACCTTCACTTCAATTTATTCCTCAAAGCTGAGATCAAGTGCCATCGCCTCGAGGAAGCCTTCCTTGATGCCCATCTTCCCTCTATGTAAGATGGCCTCCTATGAGCTTCTATACCAAAAGCCCAACATATTCTAGTATTTATAACACCATGCTTTAATTATCTACAAAGCAGGGACCATGTTTTATATCTATTTCTCCAAGTGCCAAACACAGTACCTAGGTATTCAAAAACAAAAACAAAAACTTATTTCCTGGATCTGTTCACTGAAAAACCAAGTAGCAATGAGTACCCCAAGCACTCAGATTGTAGGCTCTAAATACCAAGGTTCTTAGAGCAAATGGCTGATTCCAGGTCTGGGTCAGGACATTTACAAGATGACCCTGGAATGTCTTATCACACCAAAAAGCAAGGAAGCAATCAAAGATGACTAAGGTCATGTCAAGAGGACGTAACAGCCAACTTGAAGAGCCTTTCACCAACTTGAATATCTACAAGTAGAGTAATGGACTAAAACATTAAATATTTTTAAATCATCAAATTCTAATTCATCAAAGGATACTAAAATTAATTCACTCAACATCTTTGGAGGATCCTAAGGAACCAACTCATTAGTTTGAAAACTGATAAATAAAGGGAAATAATTGAGCATTTATACTTCCTTTCCTTTTTAAACTTTACTTTGGGGTAACAAATAGTTGACAAGGAAAATTACTTTAAAAATATTAATTGTTAAATATGAGAAAGAATGGATTTGAAAAAAGGAATATCACCACTTAGCAATTCCTAGTGAATTAATGGATCTATACAGTGACCATCAATGGCTACCAACAGACATTATGTGCCCCTTAATGGACATACACGATAAAATTTATGATGTAGTGGTGCCAAAAACCTCAAACCTGAACTTGCTCAAATCTCTAAATCTAACTGTAAATCTGTAGGAAATGCAGGGGCAGAGGAACAAGTTAAATGACACAACAGGTATGCAATTAGCAAAATCAAGATGGAGGGAAACTCTACAGAATAAAAAACCTAATTTCTTCAACAAAAAAAGGACAAAGGGATGGCGGGGGGAAAGACTTACAGATTAAAAAATTTAAGAGACAAAACACTATACAGTCCTTATTTTGGTCTCAATTCAAGCAAACAAACTATTTTTTGAAGAGAGAAAATTATATAAGATAACTGGGGAAATATAAAGACTGGCTAGTTGATATTACGAGATTTTGTTTTGGTTCTTTTGGAAGAAAAGGATGGGAGGGAGGGAGGGAGGGAGAAAGGAAGGAAGGAAGGAAGGGGAGCCAGCTGGCCCTATTTTCTAGAGAAATTTACTAATACAGTCACAGATTAACTGATGATTTGCTTCAAAATAATCTTGGGCAGGGTGGGCATCAGTGAGGATAATGATCAATCAACCTTGGCCATGCATTCACGATTGTTGAAATTAGCTGTTTAGTACATCAGGATTCCTTACTATTCTCTACTTTTGTATATTTGTATAGACCCAAATTTTCCAAAATGAAAAAAACTTTGAAAAAATGTTCTAAGGCCTGGAACATGAGAAGTATACAGGTGAGGAGGGAACGGGTTGAGAGGGACAAATAGATTTTTTTAAAGAAGGGGGGGCGGGGGAGGGCAAGCAGCATAAAATACAGTGGTTGTCAAGTCAGTGAGCATCAGAATCACTTGTTAACATACAGACTGCCAGGCCCCAGCAGAGCAGGTCTAGCATGAGGCCTGAGAATTTCTAGCAAATTCCCACAAGATGCTAGTAAAGCTGTTGGTCCCAGGACCACACCTGGAGAACTATAAAAACAGATAGTGGGGCTGGGAGGCAAAGAATGTATTTATGTAAGGACTGGCCTGACTTGAGACTCCTCTCCACTCTCACCCCAGTAAGCCACATCTCAGAATTTTCAAGACTGAGAAATCCCTGTCTGAAGTACATGACATCCAACAGACAATCAATAAAAGTTCTTCTGACACCTCCTGTAGAGAGAAAGGGATATCAAAAACAAAGTGGGTTGATAGAATGAAAACAGGCTTGGTTCAATTTTCTTCCTGGCTCAATTTCCCAAGTAATAGGGTAATGAAGAGGTGCCTGGAGAGGAGGACCTCTATATGTCATGAGGGGAATGGGACTGGTCAAAAGACTGCACCCAGGAGTGAGTCTTCTATTATTCTCTGGTAAGTTATCTCGTAACACTCGTAATGGGATCTCTGCCTCACCTCCACTCTCATGCTCTTGCATGGGTCTCTGGCTCACTTTTAGATACTACTGGTTGAAGTTGGTTATCCCGTGACCTTAGTGCTAGAAATTCCCTTTACTTGTGAAGTTCTGGGATATTCCCTTGAGTTCAAAAGACATGGAGCTACACCAGCTTCACCTCCATCTTTCTCATCTTTCCTCCCTAAGTTTCATTATTTCCTTCTGAGGTGTGATAACCTGAATTTCTGTTTCAAATAATCTGTGCCTCCTTACATGTAAGAAGGCTATTTATCCCCACCTAATGCCATGTGACTTGCATTGCCTACTACAGTCAGATTATACTTCCCTGACTGATTGTCAGGTTTGCTATATGACCTGCCTAACTCAGCCAATGTAATGTGAGCAGAAATGTGATGTATGCCAGTTCTGAGCAAATGCTTTACATGCATGTTTTACGAGTTTGGTTTCTTTTTCCTTCAGTTATAAAAATGGTATGTCCCAAATAGAGTTTGTTCCTTCAGCCTGAATCCTGGAATGAGAAGATGGGCGAAGAAGAGCCCCAGCCAACTGCAACTAACGTGTAACATGAGCAGATAACAAACCCATATTGTTGTAAACTACTAAGATTTTGAAGTTATTTGTTAGGGCAGCAAACCTAGTAAAAGCTAACTAATATATGGGAATAAAAGAGATAGAATTTTTAAATATCTACAAAAGATATTTCTAAAAATAGTACATAATTTTTTTCCTTTAGAACATATTTCATTAAAAAAATTATCTCAAGAGAAATGAAAACATATTTCCATGCAAAAAGCTGTACATGTATTTTTATAGCAGCATTATTCGTAATGGCCAAAAAGTAGAAACAATCCAAATGTCCATCAATTGATGAATGGATTAACTAAAATGTTGTCTAGCCATACAATAGAATTTTATTCAACAATAAAAATGAATTAAGTACTGACATGTGGTACAAATTATTGAACTTTGAAAATATTTTGCTAAATGAAAGAAGTCAGTCAAAAAAGACTACATATCCATATTCCAAAAAAAAAAAAAAAAAGACCACATATTGTATGATTCCATTTATATGAATGAGAAGTGACTGCTAAAATGTATGGATTTTCTTTGGGGGATGATTAGGATGATTTAAAACTAATTGTGATGAAAGCTGCACAGCTCTGTACATATGCTAAAAACCACAGAACTGGACACTTTAATATAAGGGTAAATTACCTGAAATGTGAATTTTATCTTAACAAAGCTGTTATTTTTAAAGTCTATAAATGGATGGTTTTTAAAAGTTAAATCACTATAAATGAAATAAGTCAATTTTCTGCTCTAAAGCTGTACAAGTTTTCTTTGTAAACCAGGAGAACATCACTGGAGTAACAACCTAAGTAAAAAGCCCTAAGTACCTAGAAAAGAGTAAGTAAGTAGCATACTTTAGAAAAAGCTCAGGATAAAAGCTCAGAGAAAAAAAAATTTTTTAATTGATTCTAAATGTAACATGATATGGATTCAAAAAACTGAAGCCTTCAGAAAACAGAGAGAAAGTAATCCAGAAACCTTTGTTAAATGTCAAAGCAACCAATCACTATGAGTTGTTCTCTACGAGGGTACAGTCAAGTTGTTCTTCACCTTGGAGGAATATCAGTCAGTAAATATTTACTGAGCACAGTGGGCCTTAAGATGCGTAAAGGTTATCTCCCAGCCATTTGCAATTCCCCAAATTTCGAAGTAAAACAATGGCACCTAACTTTGCCTATATAATGAAGTAAAGTAAACAGCAGTGTTATATATACTTGTTGGGAAGAAGAGCAGAAAGTCGTCACATATTCTAGGTAAAGTGCTCTTCTCCACTAGGTGAGTGACTCACTCCTACACACAAGGCTCCCCAGCCTGTGAAATTCTAATTTTGTGCCAAAACAAAATTATACAAATTACTAACTCCTGGGCCATCAAGGTCTCAAAAAACTGAAACAAATAATACAAGAGTGATATCTTTGCATACAAAGTATCAGGATAGGAAGAGTGACAGATACACACAAAAAAACTACACCATCTTCCTTTTCTCAACAAGTTTACAAACTAGTTGAGGAAACTGGACAATCAAGTAATGGTGTTAAGTTGTCACTGAGTTTGACAATAATAAAAAAAAATAGTGACTATTTTTTGCCAGGCCGTATACTAAGCATATTACACAAACACTAGCTAATTGAATTTCTGACAAGCCCATAGGAGAGGCCTTATCACCCCTAGATTGCAAAGTATCTGACCAAAGGTCACACAGAGTCAGCAAGTGATGAGGACAGAATCCAAACTGTGTCACTCAGCTTAAAATCCTCACTTTTAATCATTAAGCTATATTGCCTAATGACCTTTAAAAGTACATTGTCAATACTGGGATTAGAAGGGGCACATTGTGAAGAGAGAGAGATAGGTACGAAAGAGTGAGTGATATGGTCTTCACGATAAAAACATCACAAGCACACACTATAGAAGTAGTGGAATTCAGAAGAGTCAGATACTGGCAGTTTTACCTCAAGTAAGTAAATAAAATGACTCTGAAAATATAGCAAGTCACTAATCTAATAAAAAAAAGAGAGAAAGGAGACCAAGAGCAGTAGTTTGAGGATGGGGCCAACCATGTAGTCTGTATAAGAGATGGCTCATCAACAAGCTGTATCATCACAATAATGACCACTCCACTGTCTTTAATCTCTCATCCACAAGAAGCAGGGGGCTTCAGAGAGCTTCAAAGATTTGAAAAAGTTCCCTTATCTGATTAGCATTAAAATTAGTTTTATTCTAACCACTAGGGAAAGAAATCTTTTACTTCCAAATCTTCCACTTCCAAAATATGTAACATTTTTTAGCCTTCCTAAAGAATGTAAATTTTGTTTAATTTTGCCTTTCCTTAATTAGCCAAGGTCATCACCATAAACATCAGGGTGATGTCCTGGGGAGTTAGTGAAGTTAAAAGTGTGGGGCTGCCTGGCTCAACAAACAAATTGATACACTTGTTTGGACCCTTTGTCTGCTCCTCACAATTTTCATATCCTCCCAGGCTAAAAATTCTAAATTATTATAAACAAGTAAGCTTCAATTCTTTGATTAATTAATAATGCCTTATAACAAAATAGACATTCTAGGCCATCATTAAAAAGTCTACAAATAAGGAATGCTGGAGAGGGTGTGGAGAAAAGGGAACCCTTCTACACTGTTGGTGGGAATGTAAGTTGGTGCAGCCACTATGGAAAACAGTACAGAGGTTCCTCAGAAAACTAAAAATAGAATTACCATATGATCCAGCAATCCCACTCCCGGGCCTATACCAGGACAAAGCTGTAATTCAAAACGATACATTTACCCCTGTGTTCATAGTAGCACTATTCACAACAGCCAAGACATGGAAATAACCTAAATGTCCATCGACAGAGGAATGGATAAAGAAGATGTGGTACATATATACAATGGAATATTACTCAGCCATAGAAAAGAATGAAATAAAGCCATTTGCAGCAACATGGATGCAACTAGAGATTATCATACTAAGTGAAGTAAGTCAGAAAGACACCATATGATATCACTTATATGTGGAATCTCAAGTATGGCACAAATTAATCTATCTACAAAACAGAAACAGACTTACAGACACATCAGACTTGTGGTTGCCAAGGTGGACGGGTGGAAGGGAGAGGGATGGACTGGGAATTTGGGGTTGGTAGATGCAAACTATTACATTTAAAATGGTAAACAACAAGGTCCTACTGTATAGCACAGGGAACTATATCCAATCTCCTGGGATAAACCATAAGGGAAAAGAATTTTTAAAAAAGAATGTATATATGTGTATAAAAGAGTCACTTTGCTGTACAGCAGAGACAGGCACAACACTGTAAATCAACTATACTTCAATAAAAGAAACAAAAGAAAACAGACATTCTATATGGAAAAGAGTGAGACATTGACTCTTACTAAAATAAAGATTAAGTACATCAAAGAACATCCCTAGTTAACAGTGTAGAACTAAATAACTTCAAATCATTTGTTAGATATCTTAACTGGAAATTTATCATATATTGACATTAATTCAAAACCTGTGTTTGTTTTAGCTATCTGTTCAATAATGAAGCACTAGCACAATATGTTTTCTTCATAGGATTCATATTACTTTAAAGTATTAAGTGCAGATAACTATGAACAATAAAGTGATAAAAAAAAAAAACCCACACAACAACACACTCCTGGAAAAAGCAGTTGCCAAGCTATCATACAATACCTGAATAAAACAGATAAAAAAAGAGACATGGTATTATTCAAATTCTTTAAAAGTCTTAAGCTATTAATTTTTTAGTTTTAATCTACAAAAATCAGACAACAGAACTTCTAAACTTGTGTAAAATTTATAGGCAAGACTGATTGAAGCTCGATGCACTAATGTAGATTATGGACTTCTTGTCAATTGAAAAAGACAAATTTATAATAGTCTTTATAGCAAAGAGATCATGGAAAAACAATTCAGAAAATACTGAAGAATATCTTTTCAGCCATGGCTGAAAGGCAGGTTGCACACCAAAATACTAAGGAAAAAACTGAATCAATTAAAAACAAATTCAGAGTAAAATCAATTAAAAATAAATTCAAACTTCTCAACTATATTTCATTAAAGTATTTAAAAAGGAAATTTATAAATAGATACAAGATTGAAGGGGACTTTTATTCAACGTAGTATTGGGAGTCTTAGCAATAGCAATTAGGCAAGAAAAAGAAATAGAAGACATCCAAATTGGAAAGGAAAAGTTAAACTGTCACTATTTGCAGATGACATGATATTATAAACAGAAAAAGACTCCACTAGAAAACTCTTAGAACTAACAAACGAATCCAGGACAGTTGCAGGACGAAATCAACATAGAGAAATCTGTTGCATTTCTAAACAATGACAACAAACTATCAGAAAGAGAAATTAAGAAAACAATCTCCTTTACAACTGCACCAAAAAGAATAAAATACCCAGGAACAAATTTAATCAAGGAGGTGAAAGACCTATACACTGAAAACTATAAAACATTAATGAAAGAAACTGAGTAAGATACCAATAAACGGAAAGATACTCAGTGCTCAGAGAGTGGAAGAATTAATATTGTTAAATGTCCATATTACCCAAAGCAATCTACAGATTCAATGGAATCCCTATCAAAATTCCAATGGCATTTTTCACAGAAATAAAGTCCTAAAATTCGTATGGAACCAAATAAGCCCCCATATAGCCAAAGCAATCTTAAGAAAGAAGAACAAAGCTGGAGGCATCACACTCCCTGATTTCAAAGTAATCAAAACAGTATGGTATTGTCATAAAAACAGACACAGAGATCAATGGAACAGAATAGAGAGCCTAGAAATAAAACCAAGCATATATGGTCAATTAATTTATCACAAATTAATTTATGACAATTAATTATGCCAAAAATATACAATGGGGAAAGGACACTCTCTTCAATAAACGGTGTTGGGAAAACTGGATAGTCACATGCAAAAGAATGAAATTGGACCACTACCTTACACCATATACAAAAATAACTCGAAATAGATTAAAGACTTGAAAGATCTGAAACCATAAAACTCCTAGTAGAAAACACAGACAATAAAGTAATATGACCTCAAAAGCAAAGGCAACAAAAGCAAAAATCAGCAAGTGGGACTACATCAAACTAGAAAGCTTCTGCACAGCAAAGGAAACCATCAACAAAAGGAAAATCACATATCTGATAAGGGGTAAATATCCAAAATATATAAAGAACTCATGCAACAAATATCATTTGCAAAAAATAATACCATTAAAAAATGGACAAAGGATCTAAATCAACATTTTTTCAAAAGATATACAGAAGGCCAACATGAAAAGATGCTCAACTTCACTAGTCATCAGGGAAATGCAAATCAAAGCCACAATGAGATACCATCTCACACCTATTAACACAGCTATTATCAGAAGGACAAGAAATACCAAGTGATGGCAATGATGTGGAGAAAAGGGAACCCTTGTGCACTGCTGATAGGAATGTAAACTGGTGCAGCCACTATGGAAAACAACATGGAGGGTCCCTACAAAATTGAAAACAGAACTACCATATGATCCAGCAATTCCACTTCTGGTTATTTATCTGAAGAAAATGAAAAAACTCGCTAAAAATAATGTACACATCCTCACATTTGCTGCGGCATGACATACAATAGCCAAAATACAGAAATCACCCAAGTGTCCATCGATGGATAAATGGATAAAGAAATTGTGGTGTGTGTGTGTGTGTGTATAAAATGGAATATTCAGCTGTTTAAAAAAAAAGACAAGAAATCTTTCCATTTGCAACGACATGGATGGACCTTAAGGGCATATGCTAAGTGAAATAAACATGACAGAAAAAGACAAATATCATATGATCTCATTTATATGTGAAATCCATTTTTAAAAAAAAACAAGCTCACAGATAAAGAGAACAGAGGCAGGAGGGTGTGGGAGTGGAGGGTGGGTGAAATGGAAGAAGGGAGTCAAAAGGTACAAACTTCCAGTTATAAAATAAATGTCACAGGGATGTAATGCACAGCATGACAATGCTAGTTAATAATGTATTGTACATTTTAAAGTTCCTAAGAGAAAAAAATCTTAAAAGTTCTCATCACAAAAGAAAAGTTCTGTAACCATGTATGCTGATGAATGTTAACTAGACTTATTGTGGTGTTCATTTTACAATATATACAAATATCAAACCATTATACTGTACACCTGAAACTAGCATAATTTTGTATGTCAATTATACCTCAATTAAAAAAAGGTAAATAAATGTCATGGGTATGTAATGTACAGCACGGTGACTATAGTTAATACTGTAATGTATGTACATTTGAAAGCTGCTAAGAGAGTAAATTTGAAAAGTTCTCGTCACAAGAAAAAAAACTGTAAATATGTGTCATGATGGATGTTAACTAGACTTATTGTGGTGGCCATTTCACAAGATATACAAATATGGAATCATTATGCTGTACAACTGAAACTGATATAACATTATACGTCCCTTGTATCTAAGTTTTTAAAAATTTGCTCTGATTAAAAAAAAAAAAAAAGATTGGGATAATGCTATCACCCCAATAAACTCTACTACTTAATATTTAGTAATTTACTTTGTACCTAGTCTATTTAAACATATTCGCATTAGGTAGATCAGCCTTTAATTAGGCACATTTTATGGTTTAACTAGAGGTAAATATGAGTAACCCAGTAAGAGGACAGTCATATAATTCATGTGTTAGAACTGTCCATAACAAATGAATATTTAACTATCTAAGGTGACTTGGTAGAGAACCACCAAATCTAATCAACATAATGCATTTTTAAAATAAATACTGTTTCCCCCCTCTGAACAGCACTTTAGAATTATAGCACATATGAACTATTAACATCCCTATGAGATAGATTTCATAATTCCCAGTTTACTGATGAAGACCAGAAGACTCAAAAACTGAGTCACTTGCCCAAGAACCCCAGTTAGTAAGAGGTAGGGCCAGAGCCTGAATGCAGGTCTCAGTTCCTGGACCTGCTGGACCTTGTACCTTAATCAGGTTACACGAATGCTCATATTATCAGCTCCCTTCAATGCCACCTTATTGTATACTATGTAGAGAGTTTATAATATTTTAGTTTTAAGAATGAGAAAGGCATGCAGTTTAATCGTACAATCAGCATCAGTAAGTTTTACACCAGCTACACAGGTATTGCAGAAGACAAAAACTGATTCATTGCAGGACTAAACCAAAGGTACTGATGTTAATTGTGCTTTGATTTTAAAGTTAAAAAACCATATTACCATGTTATATTTTTCAGTTCTTTCTCCCTGTACTTACTCTTAAAAGGTGTTAAATATAAGATTCTTTTCACGATAAAAAAAAATCATTTTATTAAGAATAGTACCACTATTTCTGCCAGGTGATTAGTTTATTAATTCTCCAGCAAAATCACCACCTGAGAACAAACTCATGGTGCTATGGGGAGGAAAAGAGAGGGAGAGAGGGAAGGATGTAGAGAGAGGGGAAAGACTTCATTTCAGTATTTAAAATCTAGCCTAATTCACCATTTAATAATCTTTTCTAAAATGAGTAAGACTGAAATACAACTTCTAAGGGAAACATTTTTCTTCCCATGTTAAAATAACATGCTAACAGCTACCAAGGAAATATACTTTATGTACATGCATTTTCATAGATTCCAATTATGAAATGTGTTGCAATAAAATGGAGTGTATGAAAAACACTTAAGGTGAGCATCATTTTTACAAATTTTGCCAATTTGCAAATTTTACCCCTTCTGTCTCCTTACTTCAACATAAGATGACCTCTAAAACATCAGCAGCAGTTCATTATGGCACCTCCATAATCCACTTACTATTGAAGCTGAAGCTTGTTTCCCCTCACTCTGTGCTCAGTGAATGGAGCACAGCTGTTTTTTTGAAAAGGCTAGAGGTTTTAAAAACCTGCCAGCTCTTCATTCTCCCTCCAGTCACAGCTGCCAATATAATAAATTCTTTTCTCAATTCCATCTTTCTTGGGGTTAAAGGAGAGGGAATCAATTCCTGGGGATAAAAAGATCAAACTTTGAAACCAAAATCTACAATCCCAGGAATATGAGCTGCATAGCTCCGAATAGCAATAACAATTATAGAAATAGAATAATGGCTAATAATTATTGAAGCTGTACTATGTATCAAGCAATATGCCAGTGCTTAAAAGCATTATCTCACGTGATCCTCAAAATAACTTCCTGAAGTAGATACTATTATTATACTCATTTTGCAAATGGGGAAACTAAGTCTTAGAGCTAAGTACCCTATGCAAAATAGTTCTCAAGTGACAAAGATTTGAATTCAAACGGCCTGAGAAATAAATTTAGGGCTTCAATGGCCAAGCTCCAAAGCTCTCAACCTCTAAAAGCCATAGGTCATTTTTAATATTTGAAAAATCTAAATGAAACAACCAATTAAACCATTTAACTGTAAATGCCATACCAGGTAGCTAAAACTGTAGTTTGTTTTTTTTTCCTTTAGTTGAACTTAACATCAATTCAGTATGGATAGCATATGCTGTTCTAATTACAGTCTTTGGTAAAAAAAAATGGGGAGGCAAATCATTAATAATCAAAGGTTTTGCGGAAAAATATTTTTGTAATATGGGATTCAAAATGAGAAAACAATTTAAGAGATCTCTTGTGTGAAAATTTGGGGAAACAATGGACTAAATGACCTCAATGATCTCAGATGGAACTAACAACGTCTGATTCTTTGCCTAACAAACGCTTCTACCCCAGAAATATGTCTGCTCCACCCTTACTCCAGTCTCTTCCTCTCTCCCAATCTCACACTCATAACTCACCAGCTGCTTTTTATTACCATTGGCAGGCCTAGGAAATTTTGAGATTAGCTCTCAATCACTAGGATGAGCTGAATAAAGGCAGCTGAAGTTTACTCAACTTTTATTCTTTGCTATGAATCCTGGACAATTCTTTAATTTACCTGGTTTCCTCCAATTTTTTTCTGATTCTCCTCACTACTTGCTGACTGACTGACCCTCTGTCCAATTGCCTAGCTGTGCTTCTTCAACTACTGACCACCTCCTGGCAGCTGCTTAGGGTATGATCACTGGGTCTCTATCCTGGCCCCCATCTCTGGGATCTGGATCATACTGATGGACTAAGAAGCATCTAACTCCACCAGAGTTCACATGCTTGTGTCTCATAAGTGCTCTCTTTTCCCTTTTCTGCTTCCTTGCTAGTTCCACTTGACCTGCTACAAACCATACTCTACCATGACATTCTAAAATGACCGTAATATTATAGCTGATTTTGGTTGGCACACACTCCATAAAATGCTATGCGCAGCTTGTGAACAAAAATTTTAATATCCGTAATTTCCTGGAGGTCCAGTGTTAGGACTCTGTGCTTTCAGTGCCTAGGGCCTGGGTTATATCCCTGTTTGGGGAACGAAGATCCCGCAAGCCGTGTGGTACAGCAAAAAAAAAAAAGTATAATATGAATTCGGAGATTGGGATTCACATATACACACTAATATGTATAAAACAGATAACTAATAAGAACCTGCTGTATAAAAAATAAAAAATAAAAAATCATACCCAATGTATAAAGTCATTATTTACTTTTGTACTTTTTTGGCTAGAGTTAACCAATGAAAATCCTAAAGGATGTTATACAGCTGACTCACAACCTCCCCATCCCCAACTCTCTGAATGAAACAACTTATGATTCACTTCCTTGGAATCTTTAGAAGTTATTTTTATTTCCTATATAATGACATTATCAAATCGTCAATAACTCTGAACTCTTTCTCATTCCCCATTTTACTTGCTCTGGACACTTTTTTCGCTCTTCAAGCTATCACTAGCCCCCCTGAATTTTAAAATGCAACTAGTTTGAATATTCTCATAGTAATTAGTGTAGTCCCAAATAGTCATGGACTAAGACTTAATGTATTGAAATAATACAAAATATTTCAAAAAACATCTATTTTTAGGTACTGGGAATATAACAAGTGCAAAACAGGACAATGTTCCTGCTCTAACAGACTTTACGTTCTAAGTAGAGGAGACACAGAAAACAAGAAGAGCAGCAGTGGTGAGTACTACTGCAGAGGACCGGAATCGGATGATCTAGGAGTGATTAGGTGACTATGTTAGATTGGGTGATCAATGAAGGAGGCTCCCTGGAATCTGAACGGCATTAAGAATCCAATACGGAGGGGAAAGTTGCTCATTTTGGAGTAGGAAACAATAAATACAAAGACCTTACGACAGAAAGTAGGATCCCATGTTTATAGGAACAGAAAAAAGGCCAGTGTGGCTGAAGCTTAGGGGGCCAGGAGGACAGTGATAGCAGATGAAGTTGGAAAGACAAGCAGGGGCCAGCTCACCCAGGGTTTTTAATCCAAGTGCAAGGAAAGCCATTGGAGGGGGTTTTAAGCTTTACAAAGTCCTATCATTTGTGTACTAAAATGGCCCCTCTGGTTGCTATGCAGGTTACAGACTATAGCAGGTGAAGAACAGAAATAGGAAGATGCATTAGAGGGCTTGCAGTAGTCCAGCTGAGAGAGGTGGTAGAGAGAGAAAGGTACAGAGATTCACAAGGTTAGGAAGTAGAACTGAGAGAACTTGGAGAAGACAGGTGAGAACAGGTGAGAAAAAAAGAAATCAAGGATAACTCCTACATTTTTCACTTGATGCACTGACTGGAGAGTGATGTAGTTCAGTGAGATGGGACAGGCTATGGAAATGTTGGTTTGGAGGGAAGCAAGGCAAGAGCAGAATTTTAGAGCTGGAAGAGATCTCATGGATCATTTAGTCCAACCACTTTATTCTAGAGAAGTAAAGTGACTCAAACTTGTTAATGCGACTTGCCAAAAATGGCAAACTACCAGTACATTCTGGAAGAGCCACTGCCTCGGTTTACCAAGAGTTCTTAATCTTTTTGTGTCATAAGCCCCTTTAGTAGTCTAATCAAACTTGGAATCAAAATAATGCTTAAGTTTTTTAAGAAATTTCTTAAGTATGGGATTACAAAAAAACCAATTGTATTGAAATACAGTTATCAAAACAGTAAAAGAAAATATGATTTGGTAACACTATATGTGCTTCTTTATCAACTCATTCAATAATAAGACCTCATAGCAGACCTAATAACTACCACAGTTTCAGAGTAACGACATGTGGTGTAAGTAATATTTCAAGACACCTGAAACGATTTTAACGGGCTATGAAAATATTTGTGATTTCTACTGACAAAAAGTTAAAAGTACTACAAATATTCCTGTCGTTTGTTTCCTACATTCATAGCTGAAGGATATGCTAACTTTCAGGAAAGGTGTAGTGGGGAAAAGTGCAATTTTTCACCTTCTAAGTTCATGGCCTCCTGAATTCTATCCAGGAACACCTAATTTGTAGACCCCAAGTTAAGAGCCTTTGGTTAAATCCCTGATCATTTTCCCCCCAGATTAACATAATAGCCTTGGACTGATCACCCTGCCTCCAGTATTTCCTCAAATCCATCCCTCATCCTGATGAAGGATCACAAAGGCCCATCTAACAATACTCCCCTGCTTAAAGTCCTTGGAAGGGTTCCTCATAGCCTATAGATAGTATGGCACTGACAGACATACACTCCAGGCTCTGCTTCTCTAATACAGTATTTCTACTTGATTTCCAGCATTGCACTGAACTTTCAAGACTTCCTGCCTGTGTTCTCTTCTCTCTTTTCTACTAGTATAAGACCCTACCAAAGTATCATCTTTCGAAGCATCTGAGTCCTTTCCCCCAAACAGAGCAATCTCTCCCTTTCCTATGAACTTCAAAATCAATAAACGTTTTCGCCTGGCACATTATCCTGGGCTGTGGTTATCTGCACATATTCTTTTTCCCATACATGACAGTATGCTTCTCCCAAATTCAGTGTTCTCCCCACTGCAAAAGGTGGTCTTGAATATTTGTGCTGGATTTTTACTAATCTAAAAATAATATCTCATATCCCCATTACAGTGTTCAGCTTATAAAGGGATTTCATACATCTTGTTTAATTCTCTTAATAACCCTATGAAGACAAGCAGTCTAACGGATTACCTTAATAACCCTATAAAAACAAGTAGTCTGGCTCTTTGGTGGGGCTAATGGCGGACTCCAGGAGGGCTCATGCCAATGAGTACTTCCCAGAACTTCTGCTGCCAGGGTCCTTGTCCCTGCAGTGAGCCACAGCCACCCCCCCGCCTCTGCAGGAGACCCTCCAACACTAGCAAGAGCAAAGACCTCCTGCCCCCTTCTTCAGACAGCAATGGAATCATACAGACTGAAAGTGAGGGGATGGAAAAAGATATTCCATGCAAATGGAAATCAAAAGAAAGCTGGAGTAGCAATTCTCATATCAGAAAAAATAGACTTTGAAATAAAGACTATTACAAGAGACAAAGAAGGACACTATATAATGATCAAGGGATCAATGCAAGAAGAAGATATAACAATTGTAAATACTTATGCACCCAACATAGGAGCACCTCAATACATAAGGCAAATGCTATCAGCCATGAAAAGGGAATTCAACAGTAACACAATCATAGTAGGAGACTTTAACACTCCACTTTCACCAATGGACAGATCATCCAAAATGAAAATAAATAAGGAAACACAGTTTTAAATGACACATTAAACAAGATGGACTTAATTGATATTTATAGGACATTCCATCCAAAAACAACAGAACACAATTTCTTCTCAAGTGCTCATGGAACATTCTCCATGAGAGACCATATCTTGGGTCACAAATCAAGCCTTGGTAAATTTAAGAAAACTGAAATCGTATCAAGTATCTTTTCTGACCACAACACTAGCCAGGACATGGAAGCAACCTAAGTGTCCATCGACAGATGAATGGATAAAGAAGATGTGGCACATATATACAATGGAATATTACTCAGCCATAAAAAGAAACAAAACTGAGTTATTTGTAGTGAGGTGGATGGACCTAGAGTCTGTCACACAGAGTGAAGTAAGTCAGAAAGAGAAAAACAAATACCGTATGCTAACACATATATGGAATCTGAAAAAAAAAAAAGGTTCTGAAGAACCTAGGGGCAGGACAGGAATAAAGACACAGACGTAGAGAATGGAACTGAGGACACGGGGAGGGGGAAGGGTAAGCTGGGATGAAGTGAGAGAGTGGCATGGACATATATATCCTACCAAATGTAAAACAGCTAGCTAGTGGGAAGCAGCTGCATAGCACAGGGAGATCAGCTCGGTGTTTTGTGTCCACCTAGAGGGATGGGATGGGGAGGGTGGGAGGGAGGGAGATGCAAGAGGGAGGAGATATGGGGCTATATGTATACGTATAGCTGATTCATTTTGTTATAAAGCAGAAACTAACACACCACTGTAAAGCAATTATACTCCAATAAAGATGTTAAAAAAAAACAACAACAACAAGCAGTCTGAAGTTTTACCTTTATTTTGCAGATGAGGAAACAGAAGTCCAGTGAGGTAAACTGACTTGCTCAGGTCTAATCATTTAACGAGCTAGAGCTGGGATAATAAAACCAGGCTCCTTGGTACAGTGCTTATCGTGAATTGAAGCCAATGTGCCAGGCCCAGGACAGGTGAATAAAAAGCATGAGAGCGCTGCCTTCAAGAAACTTTTCAACATAATACCAATATGACCCTATTAGCAACAGTTTTTTTTTTAATATAATAGTACAAAGCCATTGCTGTACACCTGAAACTAACATAACATTGTTAATAACTATGCTCCAATATAAAATAAAAATTAAAAGAATAGTACAAGTCCTATAATAAAATTACATCATAAAGCTACACATTCCTTAATGTTTAAAAATATAACCAGTTTTCTCTTTTTCTGTTAGAATTTTTAACTACATTATTCCTATTATTCTAGACTGGAGAAATGAAAGCTGCTTGTAAACACTAGTTAAATATTACACAATTAACTAGAGGTTATTATTTCCATCTCTAAAAAGAGAAACTAAAGTGATAGCTTAATATTTTAAAAGACTTCAAGAATGTACCAATTTAAAATTGTCAAATAAGAACTAAGAATTCTTGACATTTATTATCCTGCTAATTCATATTTATTTTGATCAAGTTGCTGAAATTTTTAATGCGATTTTCACGTATTACAACGTGGCTAAGTATTTTGCTTATCAATAGTTCTCTCTTGTGAAATTTGAGGCTTATAGAAAACTGAGTTTTCAAGAGGGTGCTGCATGAACAGTAAAGAACAAAATTCAACTCAATTAAGCGAATATTTATTATTATATGTAAGGTTGGGAACGCACGATGAGATGTGTTAGACACAATTCCTGCTTTCAAGAAGCTTAAAACCTAGTAGGAAGGATGCCAATCATAAACATATCTACAATTTTTTAAATATGATATTTATTATGCTTTAAATGTGATGTTTTACATATCACACACCTTAGATAAACCTTAACATAAGCAGCTGGAGCAAAAAAAAATGTTTCAAACATCCAAAATATCCTTATTTGGAATGAAAAATATACTGTATATACTACATATGATGGATATTACATAGTGGTGGAAATCTATGAATACAGTCACAAGTAACAACAGGATAAGTCTCAAAAATAGGATGCAGTAAAGAAGGGAAGGTGTTAGGGAAGGAGGGAAGGAAGAAAGACCACAGAGTATCTGGAAGGAGTTGTGAAAGAAAGATGAAGAGCTTCTTCGAGTGATTTTTAGCAAGGGGTACATGATTTCTTAGAACCAGGAATAAAATAATTTTTTTTTAAAAAGGAGGGTGGTAAATTATATAAAGGAATTTCAAGATAAGGTAAGGAGAGGTAAGGAGAACTGAAATACAAAGAATTAAGGATTGATAAGTATTCCACTCAAGTCCTTCCAGGGTTAGGGTGGATGGGATTGGAGCCTGATCAGAGCAGAAGTTCACAAACTTGAGAGCACGAAAGAATGGCTCTAATTATTTAACCATATAGTTAATTTTATATCTAATTATGTTGAGCTTGTTTAAAAAGATCCCTAGGCCATACCCAGAGATTCTGATTTAGTTGGTCTGGAATAGAAACTGGAATCTATTCTTTTAAGAACCATCAATGGAACTCCTTTTTAATAACTTTTGGGGTTGAACTATGCTTCTTGAACAAGACCCAGTTCTGAACTTGGACCATGTGTATTCGTAAATCAGTTAGGATTACAGTTTGTCCTGGCCATTTGCACCACTTTTATAAATTATGTGTTTATATTTGTGCATTTTTTTCTACCAAGATTTTTTTTTCATTAATAAGCTTCATTTTCTAGAGCAGTTTTCAGTTCACAAAAATTGAGGGGAAACGACAGAGTTCCCATATACCTTCTGTTCCCACACACATACAACCTTCCCACTATTAACATCCCCACCAGAGCGTTACATTTGTTAGAACTGATGAACCTACATTGACGTATCATTATCACCCGAAGTCCACAGATTACATTAGAATTCTCTCTATTGTATATTGTATAGATGTGGACAAAAGTATAATGACATATTTATACCACTGTAACAACATACAGAATAGTTTCACTGCCCTAAAAATCCTCTGTCCTCTGCCTATTCATCTGCAAAGCTTTTAATTTTAATGAAGTCCAGCTTATCAATTATTTATTTCATGGATAATGCCTTTGGTGTTGTACCTAAAAAAAAATCATTGCCATATTCAAGGCCACTTAAGTTTTCCCCTATGTTATCTTCTAGAAGTTTCAGAGTTTTGCATTTTACGTTTAAGTCTATGATACACTTTTAGTTAATTTTTATGGAAGGCCATAAGGTCTATGCCTAGATTCATCTTTGCATGTGGATGTCCAGTTGTACCAGCACTATTCTTTGACAAGAACATCTCTGCTCCAACGTATTCCCTTTGCTTCTTTGTGTCAAAGTTCAGTTGACTATATTTATATGCTTTTATTTCTGGGCTCTCTATTCTATTCCACTGATATACTTGTCTATTCTTTCGCCAATACCATACTGTCTTGATTAATGTAGCTTTATAGCAAGTCTTGAAGTCGGGTAGTGTCAGTTCTGACCTTATTTTTCTTCAATACTGAGTTGACTATTGAGTCTTTTGCCTCAGCATACAAACTTTAGAATCAGTTTGTCAATATCTACAAAATTACCTGCTGGAATTTTGATTTGGATTGCACTGAACCTACAGATCAAGTTGGGAAGAACTGACATCTTGACAGTATTGAGTCTTCCTAACCATGAGCATGGAATATCTCTCCACTTATTTAGTCTTTGATTTCGTTCAGAGTTTTGGGGGTTTGTTTTTGTTTTTGTTTTTTTGCCACCCTGTGTGGCTTGCAGGATCTTAGTTCCCTGACCAGGGATCGAACCCAGGCCCCCAGCAGTGGAAGTGCAGAGTCCTAACCACTGGACCGCCAGGGAATTAATCAGAGTTGTATCATTTTCCTCAAATATATCTTAATTTTGTTAGGTTTATACCTAAGTTTTTCATTTGGGGGGACACTAAAGTAAATGGTATTGTGCTTTCAATTTCAAATTCTACTTGTTCACAGATAGCATACAGGAAAGCAATTAACTTTTTTATATTAACCTTGTATCCTGCAACTTTGCTATAATCACTTATAATCCAAGAATCTTTTTGTCAATTACTTTGGATGTTTTACACAGACAATCATGTAGAAATAACACTGCAAACAAAGACAGTTTTATTTCTTCCCATTCAGTACAATTTTTTTCCCTTTTCTTATCTTATTGCATTAAGTTGGACTTCCAGTATGATGCTGAAAAGCAATGGTGAGAAGGGACATTCCTTTTTTATCCTCTCTTAGAATTTCTACCTCTCTGCTTACGCTGTCCATCTATGCTTGCATGTTGTCTAGTTTCCCCATTAAAACCCTTAGTATAATAATCATAGTTCTTCTTTAAATTCCTGGTCTGATAGTTCCAACATTCCTTCCACATCTGACTCTGGTTCTGATGACTGCTCAGTCGCTTCAAACGGATTTTGTGCCCTGTAGATGCCTTGTAATTTTTTGTTGAAAGGCAGACATGAAGCACTGGATAAAAGGCACTGTGGTAAAGTAGTGGTATGGTGGGGAAGGGGGGAGCATTCTATAGCATTCTATAGTCCTATGATTAGGTCTCAGTCTTCCAGTGACCCTAAACCTCTGGACTGTAAACTTCACCAATGCTTCTCAGTCCCCACCTCCCTTAGATGGGACAGGATGGCTGGAGGGGGCAGGAGTTATGTATTTCCCTTCCCCTACATGTATGGCTAGAGGGGCTCAAATTGGGTTTTTCCCTTCCCCCGGTCAAAGGCTAGAGCTGGCTGGTGTGGGGTATTTCCCTTCCCCCAGTTAGGTTAGGCTCTGGTGAAATAGTTTCTCCCGAGGGCATACTTTGCTAAGAAGAGCAGAATGCACTGGTGTATTTCAAAATGGTTTCTTTTTCGTTCCCCTGCTTCCAGCAGGGGGAATTTTTCTTCAATACTAATTGTGAAGATCAGGTAGAGCTCCTATGACTGGATTCTCTTGCAGTTTTTAACTCTCAGAGTTGTCCACACTGAGCCTCCAGATTCAATTACAGTTTAGGTTTTCCTACCCTGGCACTGGTTCTTGCAGAGGTTTCCACTCCAGTGAGTTGTGATTCTCCGTATCTGCCTGTTTCTCTAATTTGGGAGACAGCAGTTTATCCTATGACCTATGACCTTACTTCTCTGAAGCATCTAAGAAGAATTGTTGATTTTTTAGTTTGTTCAGCTTTCTACTTGTTGTTAGAGTGGCAACTCCTAAGCTGCTTCTTACGTGCCAGACTGGAAACCAGAGATTCTGAGTTTTGAGACACATTTTTAATTAATGCTTCTTTTTATGAGTGCTTTGTATATTAAGAATATTAACCTTTGTTGGGTTTTACGAATGTTTTCCCCCAATTTGTCATTTGTCTTGAAATCTTATTTATATTGTTTTTTGAAGGCATAGGGGTTTTAAATTCTTATGCAATCAAGTCTATGAAATTTGCCTTTTTGGTTTCTGATTTTATGGCATGCTTTGAGAGGCCTTTCCATTATTATCATGATTTTATTACCTTCACATGTTTTCTTTTTATACTTTCATGGTACTTTTAATTTTTACATTTACAGTTCTTATCCATCAAGAACTACTTTTTCTTCAGATTTTATTAAATGGCTAGCTGGCTGTCATAAAATCCTTTACTAAATAAATCCATCATGTCCCAACTGATGTAATAGTCTAACTTTATCTTAGACTAAATACCTATATACAATTGGGTCTCTTTCTAGACTTTACTCTTGGCCAAAAAACAAAACAAAACAAAACCTGGCAACAGAGATACACCTCTAAAGGAACTGGATAGCTGGAGACAGGTGATAAAAGAAGACTAACAGACTAACTTCATTGTTCACCCTTTTGAATTTTATTCCGGGTGCTTTCAACTACCACTCAAAAACATCAACAAAAATTGTTTAAAGTTCTGCTTACTAGACATAACAGAATTATCAAATATTTCAGCTCTCTGTAAATGACATCATAACAACCCCCATATGCACCTGAACAATACCCAAAATCATAGATCTACCTTGATTTCAAAACCGGGAACTATGATTTAAATGAATAGTAAAAGTGCCTCAAATATGTCTAAATCCTTAATCATTGTAAGCAAAGCTGCTATCTCAAATGTATAAGAACCTCAGATGTGTTCCCTAGATCCAGCCATCACAGACATATTTTGCCTTCTTCATGGAATGTTAGCTAGTAACTATCAAATACTTAATTCACAATCTAATCTTTCACCTAGGGGCAGGACAGGAATAAAGACCCAGGCGTAGAGAATGGACTTGAGGACACGGGGAGGGGGAAGGGTAGGCTGGGACAAAGTGAGAGAGTGGCATGGACTTACATATACTACCAAATGTAAAATAGATAGCTAGTGGGAAGCAGCCGCATAGCACAGGGAGATCAGCTCGGTGCTTTGTGACCACCTAGGGGGTGAGATAGGGAGGGTGGGAGGGAGACGCAAGAGGGAGGAGATATGGGGATATATGTATATGTATAGCTGATTCACTTTGTTATACAGCAGAAACTGACACACCATTGTAAAGCAATTATACTCCAACAAAGATTTTTTAAAAAAAAAAGAATCTAATCTTTCTATTCTAATGCAATCCAATTACTTTATTTTCAATATTATTTCTTTATAATTTGATTTCAATGTCAGCTGCCAAATTTGACCTCTGTTGTAACCATAATGCCATAAAGCAAACTCGCTAAGACAAAAAACATTCATCTGGCAGCAGATGGAAAAACAACAGGTTTTGTCTTTTAAGTCATTCTCTTTAAGATCCTCTCCCTCACACTATTTTCTAAACAACTATGAAAGGTAGGCTCATTTAGTCATTTTAGCCTTTCTGTAAATAAAAATATTTTCAAGCACTTGAAATACTCCTCCAACAGAAGTGTGAAGGTGACCTAGTATTTAGTTTCAATAGCATACTCATTAATTATATAGATTAGATACTATCTCTGTACCCTGTAATTCTCTCACTATCTGCCCTCCTAGATACTTTCCCACTCTCTTTTTTTTTCCTAATAAATAAACTCCTTTAACATGTAGAAGACACATATTCCACATATTTCCCAGGAACTCTAAGTGAAAACGCAGAAGAGAAACCAATTCTTTTTAACAGTCTAATTACCCTTAGTTTTTAAAACCCCTTGCATTTGATCATCATAACATTATCATCCCCATTTAACAGGAAACAGATCGGCCTGCCACACATCGCATTACTGGCAATTAAAATAGGTCTCCTGATGTCCTTTGCCCTAAATATGCTGCATCCCACCATGATTAAACTCAATACCCAAAGAAAACTCTTTGTAGAATACAATGAAGGAAGTACTCAAATGAATGCTAGTAATATATGTTTTTTAAAAATCAATAAGTTTAGTATTTAAAGAAACAATTTTCCATCTTGTAAACAAGAAATGATCTCAAGTACGCCAAAAGAGACCACACTTTAAAAGGCAGCAGGTAATGTATTTCCTTTTTTCCCACTGTCTCCAGAGCCTTGTCTTATACCATGAAGCACTTACCTAATGGCCACCTACTACTAAATCTCAACTATACACCCACTACTAAAATCTGGGTACTTCCCATGTGAGACTTCTCCTCAGATGAAATTACTCTTTGTTTAGGCTAAGAGGTCTCAACCATATCAGGCTTGATGTCCCCCTTTCATAAAATATTTTTCATCTTCTGCTTTATCAC
Source organism: Balaenoptera borealis (assembly GCF_965194805.1). Taxonomy (NCBI): domain Eukaryota; kingdom Metazoa; phylum Chordata; class Mammalia; order Artiodactyla; family Balaenopteridae; genus Balaenoptera; species Balaenoptera borealis. The sequence continues at coordinate 451,444 of NC_138874.1, read as the reverse complement.
CCTGAAATGAAATTTAAAACAATCTCCCTACAGACTTCAAACAAACCCATGTATCCTAAATAAAATATGAATGGAAAAGCGAAATGAAAATCATTTAAAATAAGATAATGTGTATTTCAATATATTAATCTTGAAACAAAACTGAACTAGAAGACATACAAGAGTAGCTAACCATGACAGCTATGAATGCAAAGTAGTTTGTGATGCAATTTTCCAAAACTGTAAACAACTCTTGATTAAGTTGTGAACAAAACAAATGTTTCTTTCGCACAACAGTTGCACGGAAACAGACACTGGAAAATTCAGTCTCAGTTAAAACCATGGTTTATATGTGAAATGGAGGTTCCAGGTTCATATAATTACACGTATTATACAAATGTCAGGCAGGATATTCCTAAACCTTGCAGGACATGGGAACATTCTTTGTCCAGGACAGCCCATGCATTTACAAAGAGCATATATATATATAGCATCCCTGGCCCCCACCCATCAAATGCTAGTGGTTAGCCCCAATCACTCCAACAACCCCCTAAAAATGCCTCCCAACTTCCCCCTAGAGGGAACCCCCATCTGGACCCACTGCCTTAAACACAATTCAACTATCACAGTATAAAGTAAAGAGCACTTGGGAAGCATGGATTAGAGTTCCAGTTCTATCACCTATGCGTTATTTGGTCATGCAGTGAGCTCTCTAAACCTGTTTCCAGTGTACAAAACGGGAATAAACACTACCTAGGCTCTGAGTTGTAAAAGGTTGACTCCACAAATTGTCTGTAGCACAGGGTAGGTGGTTTCCAACACTTGGCATATTGAGATGTGAAGAAGGGGGCTGTTGCAGATTGAGAGCAGCAAAAAGTGACATGAATGTGGAGGAGGTTGAAGATATAACAAGCATACAGGATGAAATTTAACACACAGCAGCCTACAGACATTTCAGAGAGCAGTTAGCAGTCCTATATATCTCAACAACCCCGAAAGCATTAGTGTATTACGATGCAGTGAAATAATATTCAGAATGATGACCCCCCAAAATAAGAAGGCAAGAAAGACATCTTTAAGAGACTTCCACTGTTCAAGGCTGAAATTTCATAAAGTTTTCATACTTAAGAGAGTGACTGTACTAAAAGACATTATTCGAACTTTTACTGGGCAATTACCCTATTCTAGACACTAGGAAAACACAAATAACTAATATACCATACCTGTCCTTAAACATTTTACTAATCAGTAGATTAGGCATAGGTAAAACATAACCATTATATAAAGCAGAATGACACAGGTATTAAATAGATATTCAAACAATAAATTATGAGGGCCTAGAGAAAATTATGAATAACTATGAAAATCAAGGACATCTTCATGGCAGAGCACACTGAAAAAGACTCTGACAGGTAGAGAATGGGGCACAAATCACTCAAGAAAAATTGAAGTACAGGCATAGGCACTGAGGATGAAAATACAGCTTGGTTCAGAGAAAAATGGTAGGGAAAGGGTACTTTAGAGGCTGGGAGGGCAGTAAAAATTAAGGCTGTAAAAAACATTTCAAGACCTGTTCATGGAGGAATCTGAATGCCATACAAGTAACTTTGAGTTTTACTGGGCAAGAGAATTTTCCAGAAAACTGGTGTTTATGTGGCATACGTGATCCCCAAATAATGTTGAATAATGGCCAAAAATAAGATTCCGAACAAATGCAAATTTTCATTAGTGAGATCCCTGAAATTAAAATATACTTTCTAAATATGGGTAAATAAGCAAAAAGAACCTATCCCAAGAGTAGAAAGCAGTTTCTGATTTCATTCCTTAAATAATGAAAATATTATTAAATGTATTGAATCTGGGACCTTAAAAGAATTCAAGATAATCTTATATTTGCTTTTGATTTTCTCCCAAGCAAGTAGTAGAACGTTCTAAACATGTATTTAGCATGCTTTATGTCACCCCTGGAAGGCAAGAGGTAAACTGTAGTATTATCAGCCTCTTTTTACTATGGGGAAACTGAGGAACAAAAAGAATAAATTACAGTATGGTCACAAAATAAGCTGTTATATTTCCTGGGGCTTTCAACTTTTAATTAAAGGCTTGAAGTGCCCATTTCATCCTTTATTCTTCGTACCATCTGAACACTAGAATTATCTTTTATTATCGTCTTAACAGAAAAAAAAAAAAAAGATGAGAATTAAACTTTAAGATCACTTTCTCGACTTGGCACTGCCACCAAAAAAAATTAGAGTTTAAATTCTGTCTCCTGAAATTATGATAACTGAAAGAGCTGTAAGGTGTAAGCAGTAATCCAACCTCCCCAAAAATAGACAGCTGTAAATAGCATGACAGGTCAGGAATCCTAGGCCCAACTTTTACTTTGAATATCTAGCAGGTCAGAGGTGTGTTTGTAAAACAGGCTTTGCAGATGTTGTGATGGAAAGTTGCCTTAAGAGGCCCAGAACAGTGGTATCTATACACCCACTACTGCAAACTTGAAATCCAACGCTTTCCTCCTTCTGCCCCTCCCTGCACTGCACCAGTCACCAGAAGACTCCTGGTACACACAGGCCTGTGCAAAGATCCTCCCGACGTTTGCCTTAAAATGCGGTACTTTGAGGACGTCCAGGGCCTCAGTGAACAGTGAGAACACCGGATGTGGCTAAACACATCTCAAAATCTCTCCTCTCCAGAATCTAGGGCCTAGTCTAGAGGGTTCTATCGGACACAGAGTTCCTGCTACTATTTTGCTTTTCACACAGGCACTGACAACCCCTAGCCACACGTCCCCTTCCTCAGCCTCCGCCTCCCCCCCCCACGCCCCCCCCCCACGCCAGGTGGACTGCCCAGGGACAGAAAGAGCAGGAAGAGGGAAGTGAGAGCCCAGATATCCGCGCCACAACGCCATCCGGCGCGGGCCGGGGTACCGCCAGCCCAGCCCCCGGAGCCCAGCAACCCAGACCTGGCCTCGGCCAACGCGCCGCCGCCGCCGCCGCCGCCTATCAGCGGAGCGCAGGGGCGGGGCTGGCTGGCTCGGCGGCGGCTCCGCCGGCGGGCGGGGACGGGCGGGGGACCGACCGCAGCGCAGCTCGGGCCGCCGCGCGCAGACACGGGGCCCAGCTCCCGAGGGCGCCAGCGCGGCCCCGGGGAGCGCGAGGAGCCGGCGAGCGCGCGGCCTGCCGTTGGCGGCCTGGTCCGCCACGCTCGGCGCCCACCCGCCCCCGAGGTGGGGTCCAAGCCCCCGGGAAGATGGTGTCCTGGATCATCTCCAGAGCCGTGGTGTAAGTGCCGCTCACGGCGCCCCCGAACCCCCAACGCGAGGCCCGGGGGAAGGGTGGGGGGGGCTCGGAGCCAGGAGGAGAAGGCAAGGCCGGGGCCTGGGCGGGGTGGGCTGGCCCGGCCTCGGGCCTGCCCGGGGTCTGGGAGCCCTCGGCCTCCTCACCCTAGTCCACGTCGCTGCGGGGCTCCCTGCGTCGGCCGAGGGCCCGGCGGCTGCGGCGCGGCCGGGCTGCGTGCAGCTCGTCTGCCCTGCTCCCCGGCGCTGGGTGGGCAGGCGCGCAGGGCAGGCGGCGCGCGCTCCCCGCTCCCGCTCCCCGCGCTGCGCGGCACCGCCCTGCGGGCCCGGGAGCGGCGCGCCTGGCGGCGGCGCCCTGCGCAAGCTCCTCAGAAACTGAGCGCGGGAGGCTCCGCGATCCTCCTGAGGATGCAGTGGCAGCGCCGAGCCTTTGTATCGTGCGTTGCGGGTCTCCCAGGGCGGCTGATCACGTGTGGTAGGAGGAGAGATTTGTCTAAAAATCGAGACCGCTCCCAGCTCAGATCCCTGGGAAGGGTCTCAGGTGACCCGAGGTTTACAGCTTATCGAGAAAGGAGCTCATTATTGAATGGTGACGCTCGCCTGTTCGTCCAGATCCCAGAATTTGGCGCTATCTTAGTGGAAATATTTGCAAAGGGATTGAGAGGCTGCAGGTGCCTGTTGCCTTTTTTCAAATTATCGGTTCATTGTGTTTTTACCAACAAGTGCTACAGGCCCGTAAGAAAAAAATTAGTTGAGTTGTTGTGTTTACTCTGTAAAGGTATTTGTTGGGCTACAATTTAATTTCCTCCCATCCTCCCTGACTTAACCCCCTCCTCGAAAACAAAAGTCACGAAGTAAACAATGACGTAGTTACAGCCAGGGGCCCGTGGATTCATTAATCATGATCTCTGTAGGAGTAGTATTATCTCTGTACCTTTATGAAATGTTTTTATGAGGTGGTAGGCTTCTCTGATTAGCTTTATAATGTGGGAAAAGTAACATTACCAGATTTTTAATTTATTTCTCAATGGGGAAAAAGAACTAATTTTTCTGGGTTTTTGGTTTTTTTGGTTTTTTTGGAGAGTGAATTAATCGCCTAGTAGCCCCGTTTAACCTGATTTACAGTAGTATTCAAAATGTGTCATTTGATTGTCTTAATCAGTTTTTTCTTCCTCGGTATAGTTTTTAGCTTTAAAGCTTCAGAGTGTCCCGTGTTCATCTGTACAAAACTAAAACTCAAGAAATGAAAGCATAGCAAAGATATCTTAAGATTTTTTTATTTTTTAGCCTTTTGGGGCCTTCTTTGAGTCTACAGTTTCATCACACAGACATACGGTTCCCGACCTGGAAGTTGTCTATCAATTGTTGTGTCAGCACCTAGGAAAGAAATCAAGTATCCCATTAAGACTTTTTTTTTTTTTTTTAATTCTCTGGGTTCCTTTAACCAGTTTTTTAACTGACAGAAAATTGTGAAGCACTTTTAGTTTTCATTACTCAAAATCAGATTTTTGTTTTTGATCATTAACTATGAGTATGAGTGTCTTTTCTAGGTGCTATCTAGAACACAAAGGTTATTAACACATAACTGATCTTAATGGAACTGCCAGTTGGAATACACTGATACCTGCAGTACAGGTCAAGTCTTCTAAGAGTTACACCCAGAGCAATAGAGTTTAGACAAGGAAGGGAATATATCTGGTTGGAGAATCAGAGAAAGCAAGGGAGATACATTTGAGATGGGCGTTAAAGGACAGACCGAAATTCGACAGCCAGAGATGAAAAAGGAGAGGATTCCAGATAAAGGGATCACTGTGAGCCAAAGAACAGAGGAGGGAAAGCCCAGATTAGTTACCTAGGGCTAAAGAGACTGAGGAGAGAGAAAGCTGGAAAGGTAGGCTGGGGCCTGTTTTCAAGGAATTTCATGAAGAATTGATAGCTATTATTAGGCAGCAATGGCCTTGCTTTAGAAGATTCTCTCCCTGTGTGAGATGGTTGTGAATGGAGAGACTCTGAAGATGGGGAGACCACTTAAGGGGTTCCCTAACTGGAGAGAGAGTATTAAAGCCCGCAATGCTAGAACCTACAGAATTGAAAGTGTGAGGCAAAGGAAAGGGAGCAAAATAATGAGGGAAAAAAGGTCATGGGAATGTATTTATTAAGTGTCTGGAAATGTATTTCATGAGCCCTTGAACAATTAGCATATTAAAAAAGTGCACTTGTCAGGGAATATAAGCATCATTATATTTTGCCCCTACTCTCTAAGCACTGAATGTTTTCTACTCCCTTGATCACACATAACAGCACAAAGGATCAACCCCCAGGGTTTACACAAACTTGGAAACCTTCTTCACACCAGCAGATAGATTTACTACATTCTTTCTAATCTACTGGAACAGCCAGCTAGTCCTGAGCCTGAAGAAAGATCAGACAGTTCTCTCAACATGAACGTCTGGTGGCACGTGCAAGGAACATAAGGACCCTCTTTAACCAGAGCTCCCTGTGTGCATGAGCACTTTCTCCCCAAGCCCTGTGGCAGACCATTTCTGGGAAGAGCAGTGACTTGGTTATCAGACCTGGATGCCAGTTAATAGTTGCATGGTCCTGGGCAACATACTAAACCTGAGCTTCATTGTTCTTGTCTTAAAATGGTTATAGTATTTACCTCCTTAAAACTGTTGTAAAGATTAAATTAGTTTAACTAAAACACACCAAATGTGGTGCCTGGCATTTGTTGTGCACTTAATACGTAATATGTACATAGATTTTTTTTTTAACGAGGGAGAGGAGTAAGATGGTATAGCAAGAAGTATCACTGGACTATGATTCTCATTATTGTTATCATTGGGAACCTGGAACTTAGAACTAGCTTTGGTTGTATTAACCAGCTGAATGACCTTGAGTCAACCTGTCACTGACAGTAGACCTCCGTTTCTTACTCTGTAGAGGTAGAGGGATCTGGTAATCTCAAATCTTTTAAAGATTTTTTTGACGTGGGCGATTTTTAAAGTTTTTATTGAATTTGTTACAATATTGCTTATGTTTTATGTTTTGGTTTTTTGGCTGCGATCGAACCCGCATCCCTGCATTGGAAGGCCAAGTCTTAACCACTGGACTGCCAGTGAAGACCCTCCAAACTCTTTTGTACAGCTGTAGCATTCTGTGATGCTATGAGAGGATTTTCATTTTTTTTCCAGTCTGTTTAAAATCAACTTACCTTAATTTTACAGGCAAAATGGAAAGGTTAGTTAGCAATTATTAAGGGATAGTAATCTGAGACTACCAAATGATATTATATGTGATACAATATGTGATACCCATAACCTTACCTTTTAAAACATGATTCTTAGAGGTGGAGGGAAACCCCATTTTTCTACCTTTTCTTAATTTGTGTATACAACATAGATCGTGGTGAAGATCAGGACTAAAGACTGATTGCCTGAATTCAAATATCAGCTCTGCCATTTAGTATTGGCTGTAGCCTACCCCATAAGATTAAATGTGCTCGCATACAATAATGTCCATTCTCCATCATCAGGTAGATGGTAAGTATTCAGTAACTGTTAGTAGTTGTTACTAGAACAAGGAAGCACGTATTTCGCTATAGTCCCAGCATACTGAATGTTTAAACTATTTTCAGTTTACATTTTTCTTTCTGTCTCTTTGTGTAGGTGACATACTTGTAATTAAGAGTATAGTAAAAAATTTTTAAAAAATTAATTAATTTATTTTTGGCTGTGTTGGGTCTTCGTTTCTGTGCGAGGGCTTTCTCTAGTTGCGGCGAGCGGGGGCCACTCTTCATCGCGGTGCGCGGGCCTCTCACTGTCGCGGCCTCTCTTGTTGCGGAGCACAGGCTCCAGACGCGCAGGCTCAGTAGTTGTGGCTCACGGGCCTTGTTGCTCCGCGGCATGTGGGATCTTCCCAGACCAGGGCTCGAACCCGTGTCCCCTGCATCGGCAGGCAGATTCTCAACCACTGTGCCACCAGGGAAGCCCATAGTAAAATATTTTTTACACTGCTGTTGTTATATGGTAAGCATCTTCTACGTTGCTCTGAAATCTTATATCTTCTGTTTGATTAGGCCAGTATTCATAATTTTCATAGCCATTCTTCCATTTTTTAATTTTCCTTTTAGATCATTTCTAATATCATTATCATAGTTAATGCTACAATGTAATTTTAGTGCTGCAATGGACATCATTTATATATACTTTTTAGTATTTCCTTAGGGTAAATATCCAAGAGGAGTATTTCTGAGTCAAAGGCTATAAATATTTTTATGACCATTGATACCAATTTCCAAATTGCTGTCCAGAAGGATATTAGTATTTTTCACTGCCACCAACAATGTATGAGTACTGTCTTTATGACAGTGTAGCCAGACTAGGAGGCTTTAATTTTTTTTATACTTTCCTAATGAATATAACAGATCTCACTGTTTTTTTTGCATTTTGTTTCTTATTTGCAAGGCTTAATATTTGTTCTAATATTTACTAATTATATCACATATTGTGCAAATAATCTTTATGCACTTTACCCATTTATCTCTTGGTTAGCTGATAATTTACTTGTTTGTCTGAGCTCCTTACATAATAAAGAAATTAGCCTTAAATCCTATCTGATGCAAGTATGTTTCTCAATCTCTCCGTCCTTCTCTTTAGATATTTTACTTTTACTTATATAGAGAGTTTATAGTTTAAATGCAGTTCACAGTTCAGCTTGTTCATTTTTTACTTTGTGATTTCTTTTTCACTTCTAAATATGAAGTATTTACTCCAGATATTTGATTAGCACTACTTTGTCATATAGAATTAGATAAATTTGGAGAATTCCTTTTAAATTCCATAAATCTGCATTTCCCTTTTTACATCTTAAACACATTTTAATTTTCCTTTTACCATAATTTTATTATCTGGCAGTACTAGTAAAACCTCAGTCTTCTTTCTTTAATTGATCCTCTTCCATTATATTTAATGGGTATCTTTAGAGTCTAAATTAACATACCTAAAAAACCATACTCCAGCAGTTTTCCCCTTTCTTTCCAACTTCGTCTGTTTTCCCTCTCTGCTAGATCTTTCTTGTCAGCATGCAAACATGCTATTGTTGCTCCCATCTTAAAAAAAAAAAAAAAAAAAACCTCTTTCAGCCTACTATACTTTTCATCTCATTTACCCATTTCTCTCCCTCTCTTTAAAGCAAAAATCTCCTCAAAAGATAGTCTATATACACTTTCTCCACTTCCTCTCCTTTGGGTCACTCGCGAACCCCTACCATTTAGGCTTTGCCACCAACCACTCCACTAAAATTACCCTTCCGTAGGTCAGCAGTGGCCTCCACATGGCCAAACTGGTCCTCATCTGACTTATCAGCAGCTTTTGATACAATTGCTCATTCTCTCCTTGTAGTACTTTCTTCACTTGGTTTCCCAGAAACCTTGCTTTTTTTGTTTTCTTCATAACTCATTGGCCACTCCCTGCCCAGTCTCCCTTGCCACACTCCTCCACATGCCCTGAATTACTAACATTGACGTGTCCAGGGGCTTAGTTCTCAAACCTTTTTTCTCGTCTATCTACACGCCTATGAGGACTCTTGCTAATTTATATCTGCAACCCAGACCTCTGCTGAACTCATGATCATATACATTTTTAAATGCTTACTTAACTCTACTTGGAAACATCTAGAAGTCATCTTGAACTTAAGATATCCAAAACTGAACTCCTGAATTTCCTTTTTGATCTGACTGTGGCAGCCTGCCCCAGCTCAATTAATGACAACTCAGTCCTTCAGTAGTTCAAGCCAAAAACCTTGGCATCATCCTTGATTCTTCTTTTTCTCTTGTTCCCTGCCTTGAATACTACAGTAAATCTTGTTGACTCTACCTTCAAAATATACCCAGCATCCACCCAGTTCTCACCACCTTTACTTACATTACCTTAGTCCAAGCCAGCATCATCTCTGAAATGTATTGTTACAAAAGCAACCTGTTTCTACCCTTCGTGTATGTGTTGGTTAAGATTATGACAGGATTAATGAAAAAGATCTTGAGTAATTTTTAAATCCTTGGGAACTTGGAGTGCAGTCACAATTTACTAGTGATATTTTTCTTCCTTCATATGTGCTTTAAATATTTTTAAATGGTTGTAAAATCTCAATGATGGCTAAAATTGTTTCTTTCAATTACGTTAAGGTAGATTTTAACTTTATTTACCAGTTTTGATGAGCTCCATCATGTAAATGTTCATGAGTTGTGTCTAAGAATAGGATACTTACTGCTATTAGACCATGGGAAATAAGGAAAATAGGAGCAATGAATTTTTCAAGGAAATTGGACAAGTTAAAAATCTTAAACATGTAATTTGTTGTGAATGTCCTGAAAGAGGTCATTTTTGCTTCATTAAGAGAGAAAACACATCCTAAACTATTGGGTCTTGTTTTCATTGCATAGGCCAGAACTTCCAACAAGATTCCTTTATTAGCCTTCATTTCAAAAACAATTTGCTTTTGTCCATTTTTTGTCACTGCTGCTATATTAGCTATTTCTTTTTGCACTAGATTTTTTAACCCTTTTAGGGTAGAGATTTTTATATTCTCTTCTTTCAGTATAGATTTAAATGTTTAAATAGTACATTACAATAATAATAGCATAAGTGGGTAACTTAAATGTCTTAAATAAATACGATATTACTGTTGTAGTCATCATATGGAAAAAGATGACTGCTGAGTCTCTGTTAGCAGAACATGAGCTTATTTCTATATCATTGGTTATGCATTTGCCCTAAACTACCCCTTTCATAGCATTTTTTGAAGTTAAATGAAAGGTTAAAGATAAAAATTATTGTTATAAGTGTCTTTATTTTTACAAAACTGTCCGTTAAGGGTTTAAGCGTATTTACCTCTATTACTGAAGTAAATTGACCAGCTTCAGTCATGTTGGAATTACAGAGACCACTATGACTAAAAATCTGGTGAGATGGCGTACTCACTAAGATACTGTGGACAGAGACAACAGTAGCAGTTGGAATGAAATTATTTAACCATGGCTAAAGATTATTTGAAGAGCAGACTAGCTAATGTTAGAATATTATACAGCTATTCATATTGATATTCAAAGTGTTTTTTATTTCCTTTGAAGATCCTTTAAATATGTCAGGGTTTCTTAACCTAGCACTATCGACATTTTGGACTGGATAATTCCTTCTTATGGGGGCTGTCCTGTGCCTTGTAGATGGTTTAGCAGCATCCCCGGCCTCTCTTCACAAGATGCCAGTAGCACCCGCACAGGTTTAAGAGCCAAAAGTGTCTCCAGGTGTTGCCAGGCTCTCTTGGTGTGGTCCTCTACCAGATACAGTCTGCTCAGCATCCCCATCTGAAAATGGCTTTGTTGTTGACTCTTTGCTGCTTCCATGGGAGAAATTATAGGCCATAATAATATATGGAAATTCATAAACATCTTAGGATCTCGCTTAAGAATTTTCTGTATAAAATACTGTTGCTGATCAATCTGTCATAATTTTTTATTACTTATTTCAGAATTAATTTCTATTTCAGTATTTATAGAGAATTTCCCCACACTGATGAAAATCGCTGTTACAGTACACTTTGAAAATAATTTTTATAATCACATATTCTGCATATCACTCTTATAGTCCTTCTTTTCTAAATTTATGAATGAAACGTGGTTTACAAGTTACAGTTTTCCTGGTCCTAGATTAGGATTTGAATACAGAGCCAAAGGTTACAAGTATGTTGCTTTCTTTACTATTAACAGTGTCATCAACTCTGCAAAAGCAGAGCTACCAAAGAAAAATTGTGAAAACGAAAGTCATAGGAAAAATCTGTACATAATAGACTTGTACTGGCCAGAAATTCAGAGTATAATTTCAGAATGTATTCAAATATATCATTGCTGAGAGCATTAATATTTTCAATAATGATATGTCCATTTTAGGAAGGAATTATTCTCACCCATAAATAAAACCAAGCAGTTTGGCTGTGGAAAATTTCCTTAACCTTTTGTCATGTCACATTTCTGAGTAATGTATTAGTTTTCTAGGGTTGCTACAACAAAGTACCACCAACTGGATAGCTTAAACAAAAGAAAAGTATTGTGTCAACAGGGTTCTTCCGTCTGCAGTCTGTGAGGGAGAACCTGTTGCATGTCTCTCTCCTAGTCTGGTGTTTTTTTGGCCTTCTTTGCATTCCTTGGCTTGTAAATCATCACCCTGATCTCTGCTTTCATCTTCACCTGGCATTCTCCCTTTGTGCCTGTCTCTGTGTCCAAATTTCCCATTTTTATAAGGATACAAGTCATACTGATTAGAGCTCACCCTAATTACCTCATTTTAACTAGATTACCTCTGTAAAGACCCAATCTCCAAATAAGGTCACCATATCTTTTTTAGGGGGACACAACAATCTCTTTTATATATCTTGAGGAAAACTAGTATATGGCAAGGAATAATTTGAGGGATTGGATTAGAAAAATAGGGAAAAAAACTAACAAAACAGCTGTCTTAATATAATTTGAGTTGTCATATGGGAGAAGGAATACTGATTTTTCTATCTTAACTGTGAAATGCAAGGCTAGAGCAATAAGTAGATGTCATAGCAAAGACAATTTTATTCAGTGTTAGGGAAAACTTTCTAACATCTGAAGTTGTTCAACATTGAGACTGACAGTCCCATGTGTGCAGTGTGCTCTCCGTCACTGGAGGCATGAAAGGGAGAGTAGAAAGCTAGTTAAAGATCTTGATTATATTACTTGTATGCTTCCTATGGAGAATCGTAGATGAAGTACTCTGAAGCATTTTGTGTTTAATAAAACTACTTAGATATTTACATGAATACATTAACCTTGTATTACAACAATATCAAGAATAATTAATAAACAGCATTGTTTGGCATTAAAAAAACAGCGTGATTATGTACAGCACTGAATAAATTATATGCTAAAGCTTCTACTAATGTGACACTCTTTCATTGTCAAAGTGTGATCAATCTTAATGGCTCCCAAAATTTGGGATACGCTTTCACCAAAACTGTGAAGTGGATAAACTGACTTTATTCTATGAAGACACCATCACACTGATACCAAAACCAAAAATACCACCAAAAAAGAAAATTACAGGCCAATATCCTTGATGAATATAGATTCAGAAATCCTCAAGAAAATATTAGCAAACTGAATCCGATAACACATAAAAAAGAATACATACCATGACCAAGTGGGATTCATCCCAAGTTCACAAGGATGGTTCAACATACGCAAATCAATCAATGTAATGTACCACATTAACAAAAGAAAAGTCAAAAACCACATGATCATCTCAATAGATGCAGAAAAAGCACTTGACAAAATTCAGCATCCATTCATGATAAAAACTCTTACCAAAGTGGGTATAAGAGAGAACATATCTCAACGTAATAAAAGCCATTTATGACAAACCCACAGCCAGTATAATACTCAATGGTGGGCTTCCCCGGTGGCACGGTGGTTGAGAATCCACCTGCCAATGCAGGGGACACGGGTTCGATCCCTGGTCCGGGAAGATCCCACATGCCGCGGAGCAACTAAGCTCGTGTGCCACAACTACTGAGCCTGTGCTCTAGAGCCCGTGAGCCACAACTACTGAGCCCACGTGCCGCAACTACTGAAGCCCGCGCGCCTAGAGCCCGTGCTCCACAACGAGAGAAGCCACTGCAATGAGAAGCCCGCGCACCGCGACGAAGAGTAGCCCCCGCTCGCCGCAACTAGAGAAAGCCCGCACGCAGCAACGAAGACCCAACACAGCCAAAAATAAATAAATAAATTAAATTAATTTATTTAAAAAAAAATACTCAATGGTGAGAAGCTGAAAGCCTTCCCACTAAAATCTGGAACAAGATAAGGATGCCCACTCTCGCCACTTCTATTCAACATAGTGTTGGAAGTCCTAGCCACAGCAGTCAGACTAGAAAAGCAAATAAAAGGGATTTCCCTGGTGGTCCAGTGGTTAAGGCTCCATGCTGCCAATGCAGGGGGCCCAGGTTCCATCCCTGGTCAGGGAACTAGATCCTGCGTGCCGCAACTAAGACCCGGTGCAGCCAAATAAATAATTTTTTTTTTTTAATTGGAAGGGAAGAGGTAAAATTGTCACTATATGCAGATGACATGATACTATATATAGAAAACTCTAAGGACTCCACACAAAAACTACTAAATCTAATAAATGAATTCAGCAAAGTAGTAGGATACAAGATTAACATTCAGAAATCGGTTGCGTTTTGTTTTACTAACAATGAAATGTCAGAAAGGGAATGTAAAAAAACAGTACCTTTTAAAATCGCACCAAAAAAAAAAAAATACCTAGGAATAAAACCTGACCAAGGAGGTGAAAGATTTACACGCTGAGAACTATAAAACATTAAAAATGGATCAACTGATTATTTTTCTTTAACATTTGAGAGTCCCTCAAGAACAACGAGCAGTAGATATCCATGAGTGCTGACTTAAAGAATATGGGAATAGAAGAGAACAAACTTAGTGATATTTGCCTGATGGGTGTCATTACGGCCATGATCAGTTCTTCACTGCTTTGTGCCTGTGTTTTCTATGGGAACACTGACCAATCTCACTATTGCTGAACAAACTTCCCAGTTGTTCATTTGATGTTTGTTTATTTGCATTATATTTTTTAATCATTAATTTTTATCAACCTTAGTTTCTATTTCTGATTTTCTGAAATATGGGGCCTTTCACTTTTCACTTTGTAAACCTAGGCTAATTTTGCCAATATAAATGATAATGGTTTTAAGGTGTTTAATGGATCATGAATGTATAGGACAAAGTGTTCTCTAAAGATATGCCTCTCGGTCCATATAAAAGAGACTTGCTAGTGTATAAATCTTAAACAATCTAAAAATATTAAAGTGTTAAATAAAACTATATGAGAAACGTGGTCTGAAAGCTTTGTGTAAAGATATTGTGAAAGGATATCTGGTCTTCTCCTTGCGAAGTAAAAGTTTCAAATATGCAAGTTAGAAATAAACTTTCCCCCCCCACACAAAGTTTATGCATTGTTATTATGATTAAATATTTTTTAGGAACTTCTAAACTCTACATCTTGTTTTGTTTTATATGGTAAATAAATGTGATGCAAATACTACTTTATTTCAATCGGTCTTTTCTAAGTTTAAGAAATTAACTGTACTGTCCATGGGTAGAGGATTAAGAGATACAAACTATGTATAAAATAAGTAAACTGCAAGGATATATTGTACAACAGAGAATATAGCCAATATTTTATAATTGTGAATGTGGGTATAACCTTTGAAAACCGTAAATCACTGTGTTGTACACCTGAATCTTACATAATATTATCCATCAACTTTACCTCAAAAATAAATCAATAAATTTTTTAAAAGAAATTAAACGTACTGTCTTCCAGTAACTCTGTACCCAATTACCTTAAATGTTTGCTGGTGACAAATTCTTGTAGTGCTTTAACTAAAATAACTCACCTAAAAGTAAAATGAGTTCAACATAGCTGGTAAACCATTTTAAGAGTAACAGTTATAATAAAAAGAGACCTTGATTACCTTGAATGACTGAGAAGTATAAAGGAAATGCTGAAAATCATATAACCTATAAGCTAAAAATGGCACTGCCTATCTAAATATGTGATGAGAGGAGGAACTGCATGAGGAAGGAAAGCGTTCAGTTTCTTCCTTTGAAGAATTCAGTTTTGGTCCCCCACTTCAAAGTATGTCATCACTGGCTCTTTTCCTCTCTTTTATGCTTTCCTCACCTTTTTGTCTAGTTTTACTCTTTTTCCCTTCACTCTCAGTAAAGGTGAGGAGAGAATGGAATGGTCTCTGTCATGTGCAGAGATACAGTAATTTAAAAGGGTATAAATATAATCTATAGTCTCCACACCAACAGAGAAAAAAAGAGGCTAAAGGGATATAAAAGACCAAAATAAAGGGGACAAGGTGTGGGAGACATATGGACCAAAAAAGATAGTAGAAATGGGTTCAAAAATATCAATAGAGACAATAAATGTAAATAGATTACATTTTTCTGTTAAAAGACAGACTGTAACACTGGGAAAAAACCTATAAAGTTATAAAATGTGATTGAAAGATAAAAGATCTATATAAATGGATAGCTCATATTAATGGATCAATATTAGTTGATGATTATCAGTTCTTCCCAAATAAATCTATGAATTCTCTGGAATTCCAACAGGATTTTTTTGTTTTTGTTTCATGAAACTTGATAGACTATCTATAGTTCATAGGAAAGAACAAAAGCTCAGGAATCAATAAGATAGCAGCAAAGAACAGGGAAGGAAAACTTCTCCTGTTATATATCAAGATTAATTATAATGTTGTAGTGATTGAGACAGTGTAGTACTGTATTGGTGCAGTGCTTGACAATAGACTTAAGGAAACACAATCAAGAATCCAGAAACTAAATGAGGCATATAAGGAAATCTGATATGACAGAAGTAGTATTCAAAATCAGTGGGCAGGGATGGATAATTAAATAGTGTTGTGACAACTTGGTTACCTCTCAGAAAAAAGAATGAGACTACAGCCTTACTTCACAGCAAACTCAAAAATAAATTATCAGTGGATTACCTGCCCAAATGTGAAAACTGTAACATTTATAATATAACAGTATAGGTACTGCTGTTATCCCCACTTTGCCAATGAGAAATGCAAGGGTTAAAGATATGAAATAACTTGCCCAAGGTGGTAACATACTAAGTGACAGAGCTAAGTGGCAGGTTGGTTCTAGAACCAGACCTTAACCAATGTGCTATACCACCTCCCTGTGTTATAATTTACACCTGTTATTTTATTAATTTTAAATCAGCATTTTTGGGATAGAATTTACATATAATAATTTCAGTGAGTTTTGTCAAATAGTACACTCAGGTATCACCACCCCTATCGAGTTTCATTTTACATTCTCAACAATGGTAATTGATTTTCACTACATTGGCAATAAATTTGTCTGCCAATCTATGTTAAAAAGAAATATCTAATTATATTAAATATCCTTTTCAGGATATAGAATTATTAAAACTCCATTTAGAAACTCATACTGCTATTTTCTCAATTCCTCAGTAGCTCGAGGGCAGGGAAGGAAGGTATGATGGAATAAGCCAGTACTAGAATTGTGGCCCAATGAGGGCAAAAATTGCACAGTTTCGTAACATATGTAACTAACAAAGTATGATAGAAGGTGTAAGAATTCTTTAAAATCAATAAGAAAATACTCAGTCTAAAAGAAGAATGTACAAATGAACCAGTGGCAACTAGACATGGAAAAAGATGCACAAAACTCATTAGTTTTCAGGAAAATGTAAATTAAGACCACATTGAAATTCCATTTCACACCTTCTAGCTTGCAAAAATTAAGAAGTCTGAAAATACCAAGTGTTGGCAAGGATGGGTAGAACAACAGGATCCTTTTTTGCAATGCCAGTCAGAGTAAGATGCTGTAGCTGCTTTGGAAAACAATTTGGCCCTAACTCATAGTGTTAATCATTCACGTAACCTATAACCCAGCAATTCCACAACTAGGAAGAATTTGGCACGTGCACCAGGAGACATTTGCAAGGATATTTATAGGAAAGTCTTAAAGCAAAAATATACCAAGAATACTAATTTACACGGACAAGAGAATGGGTGAATAAATGCTGGTCTGTTTACATAATGGAATATTACACAGCAGTAAAACTGAATGAGATACCACTTACAAGCATCAGTATGGATGACTATTAGGAAAATTAAAGTGTGTTTTTTGGAAAAAAAAAAAAAAAAAAACAGCCTGATATGATTGCATTTAGTGTGATACCATTTTAAAGGCTCCAGCATAGGCAAAACTAAACAATACATAATTTAGAGATATATACATATATGGAACATATTTTTCAAAAAAGAAGAGAGAATAATAAACACGAATTTTAGGATAGGGGTTAACTCAGAGAGTACCCTGACAGAGGAAGGGGTGCTGGGACAATGGCGTTGGTGGTGTTCTACTTTGAAGTTGGATGACTGATTCACTTCTTTATGCTCCCCGACTTAGAAGTGTACGTCAGATATTTTCTTTATAGCAACTATTACATTTTTAAAATGCTTAAGGGAATTCCCTGGTGGTCCAGTGGTTAGGACTTCGCAATTTCACTGCCGAGGGCACGGGTTCAATCCCTGGTCAGGGCAAGACGTGTGGCACAGCCAAAAAAAAAAAAAAAAAAATGCTTAACATATAGTGAGTCAGGACCAAGGTATCTACAGTAACTGAAGGGACAAGCTTAAGACAACACAGAGCAGATACCAACAGAAAGCAGATATCGCCCCTGTCCCAGCCCATATACTTCTTGCTGGTGTAGAGGCCAGTTTAAGTGCTAAGCCAGGCCCCAGATGGAGGGAGGGAAGGAACTGCACCTGTCATGAAGAATATGTGAACAGAAGGCCAGAACCTCTGTGAAACCGCCAGGCAGGCTGTTTCTAGTCCCTTTTTTTTTTTTTTTTTCCCTCAAAGCTGGTATGAGTCCAGTGAAGATGTCAAGTTTCTTATTTATCCAAAGGATTTTCAAGGTTCTAGAAGTAAGTACATAGATGGCCACTTAAGAGCTTTCTCTTTTTTTCCCACTTACTTTAAGATAACTATTTTCCTTGTCTGTCCATTTGGTATATGGGCTATTGCTATAAAAAGTAATTCAGTGTCTAAAAACCGGTATAAATCAATGTGCCTTCACATAGCTACTTCCAGATTAAGATAGACCTAAGAGATAGTGTTGATGTTGAAATGTAGAATAATTTTCTTAACAACCACTGCTTTGTGTTCTTAATGATGGTGCTTGTCCATTTTGATCGTTTACAAAAAAATGTCGCTGTCAAAAAATGTTACATTGCTTGAAATTCCCCTAATACCTACACAAGAATAATTTAGCTTTTAGGTTATGTGTTTTAGAGCAATTCCCCACTATTACAAAGGAGATGACATTAGCTCTAGAATCTGGGGTGGGTTTGAACCTATCAATGGAAGATAACACCTAATATTAACATTTTATACTAATGTGTAGCTCTGATTCCTTATGCACCCTGAGCATCACTTACAGAAGGGGAGGGAAACGGAAAATATTAAATTTAGTTGTGCGTTTTCTGTGTGGTCAGTGTTGCTGTGGGGGTGATCTGGCCGAGACATCTGTCACCCACTGATGGCCAGGATTTATTTGGCCTGCTAGGCTGTCCCCTTGCTCCCTGGTCATTCCACGTGCTGTGCTCACTTGGTCATTACAGGAGGACATTCAAAGCCTCGCAGCACCTCAGGAACATGATTATGAGACATGAGCTAGTAGATATGCAGATTATGTCTGTGGAGATTTCTAGCTTGAGAATGCAAAGTAAATAAGTTTACTATATTTAACTTTAAAAGTTATCCATATTCCTGTACTACCCCAGCAGTCACACAGAAACATCAATCAGATTGCCAGCTAGTCTAACACTTTTTTTTTTAAAACGTGAAGAATGTTAGCCTATTTGATTGAGGAATCTTGGAGGATTTCGTAAGAATGGCTTAAGAAGAGGAAATTAGAAAATGAATCATCAGTCAGCTTCTACAAGAGAAAGAGTACTGCCCAAAGCCCAAGCATATACTAGTGGGATAAAGGAAGTGGGTTATTATGGAACATTTCTTACTAAAGATGACTGGAAAACAACAAGGTCCGACTGTATAGCACAGGAAACTATATTCAGTATCCTGTGATAAACCATAATGGAAGAGAATATGAAAAAGAATTATATATGTGTATATTGAATCACTTTGCTGTACAGTAGAAATCAACTAAACTTCAATAAAACAATTTTTTTTAAAGAGATGTTTGGAAACTCATCAGATAAAATGGAACTTCTAATATAAACAAGAAAAGGTTTAGAAGCTGAGATAAACAACAAAAAAATTTTTAAAAACAAAAGCATCTTAGCCTACAAATGGGCTCTGAAATCAGTGACCATTTATTCCTTTTACTCCTAGCCAGATTCTTGTTTCATTATTGTTTTGTCAGAGTCTTACGTTTTGCTAGCATTTAATCCCTCAAACTAATCATAAAACTTGTCAATAAAGGGACAAAATTTCCTAACATTCACCCTTTAAAAAGGAGTTTTGTATGATGGGGTACTATAAAATTACAGTTTTGAACCAAAAAAGCAGTTCTATAGCTTTACAGATCTTGAAAACTGATGCCATCATTTAATTTGAGAAATATGATTGATAGTGATAACTTTCACCTCTTAAAAATCTAAATAAAATTATTTTCAATATAACTGAACACACGATAAATTGAGTATCTATTTTCATAGAGATGATTTAGATTCTTCATTTAAAATAAGAGCTTACCAAACCCTATACTATGTTTAAAAGCTTTTAAAACACCTTTCCCGGAGCCCATTCCCAAAGATTCTGAGTTAATGGATCTGGGCTGGGGCTGGACATCCTTATTTTTTAAAGGTACCTGAGTGATTGCAATGTGCAACCAGGTTTGAAAACCATTACAGCAGAGGTTATGAGATAGAAAACCTGGTGGTGATTTTTTTGAGAAATAGTGTCAGGAAACTGTCACAGAATTGAGCTGCTAAATATTGTTACCATTTTAAAACAAGGAAACAAAAATTGTACAATATCCTTAGTTTGGTTTTCAGTGATTTGATGATTTTTAAGGCAGTTTGAGTACCTAGAAAATGTCCGAAGCTAAGCAATAAGCAACATTAGTGGCCTATAAAGAAGTAATCTTTCTAGACAAACTTGGTCTTTTCAGATTGAATTACAGAAGTATTAGAGGAAAGGAATGTAGTGGAAGGAATATTTGGATTTTATTACAGCATTCTCTATTGTGCTTCATGAAATTCACTTGGAAATGCATTTCATATTTCTAGCTAGTATGTGAACAAAGTCTAGCAAACAGCAAAATATCACATTTGTCAGGTTGGCCGAGTAGCACATTTGCAGCAGTACACATCTATGCTGCCTTAAAAAGATCATTTGTAAAATTTGTCAGTATGATGCTTTATGTTTATTTTTAAACATAGACTCATCAAAATCATTCCATGCCTTTTAAAAGTTTCCACAGCGTTAATATCGTATATGAGAATGTGTTATATGTCTTGGTTTAAAAAAATAGGTAATGAGAATCTGGTGGGGGTGGGGAGGTGGGAGGAAGCATCAGGGCAGATTTAATTTTTCATAGCAGAAAGACAGGTGCTATTTAGGGTTGAAACGCTAGCCTTTCATAATCCTTAAAGGATTAGTGTAGACCCTGATATTTGTAACATTTAAGATTTTATTTATTCCTTCAGTTTTACTTACTGTCTGTTAAATTTAAGCAAAATGTAATTTAGAATTTTTATTTTAAATCCCATATATTTTAAGATTCCACTTGTATATACTTTTTCTGTCACTCTTCTTTCTCTACTAATAGTACAGAAAGATGTTTGGATTATCAGACGTTATCACTGATTATTTCTGGTCAGTAGAACTGGGGGTGAGTCTTAGATTTCTACTTTGTTCTTTTTGGTAATGTTTCTATAATAAATATAAATCATTTCTACTAAAAATTCATTTCTTTTTTAATTGAAATAACGTTGATTTATAACATTTTCTGTTTCATGTGTACAACATTATATTTCTACTTCTGTCTACACTACAGCATGCTCACCACCAAAAATTTAGTTTCCATTAGTCACCGTACAGTTGATGCCCTTTACACATTTCGCCCTCCCCTCCCTTCCCCTCTGGTAACCACTACACTGTGCTCCATATCTACATGTCTGTTTTTTATTTCATTTGTTCATTTATTTTGGTTTTTTGTTTTTCATATTCGACATGAGTGAAATCATACGGTATTTGTCATATTTCACTTAGCATAATAATGCCTTCAAGGTCCATCCATGTTGTCACATATGGCAAGATTTGATCTTTTTTTTATGGCTCATGAACATTTATTCTGTATCGGCTATTGTAAATAATGCTGTCCACCAACTCGTGGACCTTAAGTAAGGTCACTTTAACAGTTTGACCCCCGAGTCTAATAGATTACTAACCCTAACTCATCTAACTTAGGTTAAGACCTCAGCTCCTCACTTCCATCTCTCTGGGCGCATTCAAGGGTACAGGGTGCTACACATACAGGCAGAGTCACCACCTGCAGCCCTGCAGTCCTCTTGCTGTGACTGTTCCTTGTGCCGTTGATGCCGCCTTCCTCTGTGCTTTATTATGCCCACCAGTGTCCCCCCAAGACATGCATCAGGCAGTACTGATTTGCCTCTGACTTCCAAGTCTGTGCTCACTGCCACTAAGGCCACCTGGAGTTCCTTACTGCTTTCAGTTATCTGTTGCTGCATAACAAACCACCCCCAAAACTTAGTGGCTTTAAAAAAAAAAACAACCATTTTATTATATCTCTCAATTCTGTTCTACATGAAAAAGAACATCAGCTTTCCTTAATCTTTCTAATGTTACGATCATATAGCAAGCTTCTTTTGTCTGGAATAATTTTTAAAGCTGTTTCATGCATTAGAAGGTTTTTGGTGCATTGCAGTTTTTTTCCAGTACTAGTAGACCTAAAGTCTTAAATGTAATGATGGAAAAACAAATTTGCAGGTGTCATCTTTAAGTATTTAACTGACAATTTTTTCCTTGTATGCAAAGCCTACCTTTTTTTTTCCTCTCTCTCTTTTTCTCATAAACTGACTCAAGTTCTAGGATGATTTGGTTAAGTTGCCTTTATTTGGTCAATAAGAAAGTAAAACTTACTCTAAGTTAAAAGGAGAATAGGTCATTTGTCAGTTTTTAGGTGATCATTATTCCTACTAGTAAAAGTAGCTAACTTTCAGCTTACTGAAAAGCTTGTCTTGATTGTTAAAGAATAAATCTCCCAGGAAACAATCTTACTTATCAGGTTTAAACATTTGGGTGAAGAAGAGAATATATTTTCTAGAAGTGACTTTTTCTGAGTGACAAATATGGGCACACAATTTGTTATGATACTATTTCTAGCAAACAATATTTGGAGGAGTTTCATTTTGTGAGTCTTGTTTCTCTGTAACTGATATGTGTGTATGTGTTTTTAAAACATGCTGAAATTTCTCCAACTTTTCTTTTGTGTCTCTTCCCTGAGGAAAGCTCTATGGTATTTAAAGTATAGTTCAGTGTGTTGCTCTGGAAACTAAAAAAATACGGAAAAAACATAAAAGGTAAATCTTTGGCCACCAACCAATAACAAAAACATTCCATGAAAAGAAAATAATTTAATGAAGCAAATACATTTTAAGTAAGTTCAGAGCAGATGCTCTCCACAAAATTGGAATGAGTCAGACATGAGGAAAACAACCACAAATCCAAATTAATATAACATTGGGAAATATGGTCATTTTTGTATGTATGTTGACACTGAGACTTCTGCTACTGAAGGAACTTAGACTTCTGTTACTGCTTTTTTGACTTTATGATTTAATAAATTATGATTAAAAGATACCTTTGTGCATCAAATGGAGAATTTTAAATTGCTGATACATATGTTTAACTAAGTGATGATTACATTTAACCCACTGAAAGAAAATGCTACGGCTGTCATAATTTTCTAATCCTAAATGGCCACTGCAGTTTTTTAAGGCCATGAAAGAAAATTATAGAACCGTCAGGTTGAATATTTAGTACTTTATCAATTTCAATTTCTTTAGTACTTTGTCACTTTTTCATTTTCTGGCCTCAGCTTAGGCTATATTCATATATTAGATTGTGCCTATAAATGATTCAGTCCTGCCTTGCTATGTACACTAAAGGAGTTTATTTTTTATTTTGTTCTTTCTGTAAATATATATTGAGCACCTACTATGTTTCAGAGAGTGTTCTAGACCTTGGGGAGGCGGAGCTAAACTTGGTTTAGTTTTTGTCCTAACTGAACAGCCAACATACAGACAGCAGATGGAAAGTCAGTGAACATAATATTGTTGGACAGTCGTAGTAGCTAATATTTATGGACTGTGTACCATGTGCCTAGCATTGTTATATGGCTTAACTCATTTAATGCTCACAACAAGGTCGTCCCTATTACCGTTGCATTACAGAAAAGCACACAGGCGCAGGAAGGTTAATGACTTGCCCAATGTCACACTGCTAGTAGTGTCACATCAAGTATGTTTAAGATGCTGTGAGAACAGAGGTGAGGGGTTCCTCACCTACAGAGGAGGCAAGGAAATCTAAGAGAAAAATGGCCTTTCAACTCCCTCTTTGAAGTTATCCTCCTTGAGAAGAGGCCTCAGTCAGAGAGGAAAAATATGCCACCACACAGAAACAAAATAACTTGACTCTCTTAGGAAGAAGCAAGGAGTTCAATATCACTGGAGCAGAGATGCAAAAGCATAGACTAGAGAGGTCAGAAGAGTTAGATCAGTTAGGTCTTGCACAGCCTGATGAGTCGTTTCCTTGTTGAGAAAGCAAGGAGAAACAGCTGAAAGCTTTTAAGTACAGTTTACCCTTGAACAGCATGGGTTTGAGTTGCGTGGGTCCACTTACAAATGGATTTTTTTCAACAGTAAATAGTACAGCACTATGTGATGCAGGGTTGGTTGAATCCGGGGATATGGGAACAGCCGGTATGGAGGAACCGGGTATACGGTGGGCGAGCAAGTTATAGGAGGGACTTTTGATCGCACAGAGAGTCCACACCCCAACCCCTCCCTGCATTGTTCAAGGATCAACGATATGACTAGGGGGCCCGAGGACAGTGAGGAGGACAGATAGTCCCCATGAAAAATAAGAAGGGTCAGAATTAAGGCTGAGGTAAGTGTCAGGGCTGTGGGGACAGACATGTCGGCATGAGAGAGGTCTAGGGGGGCGGATTTTGACGAAACTTGGTGACTGGATGTGAGGAGGAGGAAGAAATCTCATACTATCAGAGTAAATTTCAAAAGTAACAGTTGGTGAAACTGCTATAAGGGAAACAATACCTTTTTCTGGCGGGGGGCAGGCGGTGCCCTGCGAGGCTTGCAGGATCCTAGTTCCCCGACCGCGCCCCCCAGCAGCGAAAGCGGGCGCCTAACCGCCGGACGCAGGGAATTCCACTCTACCTTCTTAAGATTCGGAGGAAACTTCCCAGTTCTTCTTGCACATGTATGCACCGGGGTTTAGTTAAATGCCACTAAAGCAAAGACCGTTTGATTTACCTAGTCCTTTCTCCACACGTTAAAAATTACAAATTAGAAAGAAAAGAACTATGAGATGGATGGCCCGCAGAAGAGGCCGCGTCTGCCACTCTGTGGCCGTTATCATGTGAGATTAATGATAAGGGCTGTCTTATATTTAACAAACACAAGGAAGACAGAGTTGGCCATGTGAAAATAGCAAAACTTTGCATTTTAAATTGATCAGTTATTATGGGTCATACTTATTGTGTTCCTGTTAAAAGGTAAAGCATTTTGTTTAGAGTGTTCATCTAGTCTCAGGGGTGACTTGCAGTTTTAAATATGGTGGTCAGGGAAGGCCTCAGGGAGAAGTTGACATTTGAGCAAAGACTTGAAGGAGGTGAAGGCATTAGCCACGCAGAGACTGGGGAAGAGCTTCCCAGGAAGGGAGTTGACCAAGTACAAGCCCTAAGGCGGGGCCCTGCCCAGCACCGGGAGGTCAGGATGGCTGGGGCAGAGCAATAGTGTGGCCATCTGTGTAAGCCATTGTTAACAGCATTGGAATTTACTCTTGAATGAGATGAGTTTTGACCAGAGGAGCAACATTATCAGATTTGACTTTATTGTATCTTTTATTTGTTTGTTTGTTTATTTATTTTTGACTGCATTCGTCTTTGTTGCTGCGTGTGGGCTTTCTCTAGTTGCAGTGAGCGGGGGCTACTCTTGGTTGCGGTGCGCAAGCTTCTCATTGCCGTGGCTTCTCTTGTTGCGGAGCAGGGGCCCTAGGCGCGCGGGCTTCAGTAGTTGCAGCTCGCGGACTCAGTAGTTGTGGCTCACAGGCTCTAGAGCACAGTCTCAGTAGTTGTGGCGCACGGGCTTAAATGGTCTGCGGCATGTGGGATCTTCCCAGACCAGGGCTCGAAGCCGTGTCCCCTACGTTGGCAGGTGGATTCTTAACCACTGCGCCACCGGAAGACCCAGATTTTATTTTAAAAGATCTCTCTACCATGGAGAATCAACTAAAGGGGCAAGGATGGAAGCTTATTAAAATAGTCGGCTATTTTAATAAACCAGTGAGAGATGGGTGGTGACTTGGACCAGATTGGTAATAGTCATCAGATTCTGGATTTATTTTAATGATTGTTAAATGCAGAGGATTGTTTGACAGATTGTGGATATCCAAAGTGATGAAACTGGACGAGTTTACCTAGGGAGTAAGTATATCTAGAGAAAAGAAGAAAGTCAACAAGTTATTTCTAAAATGTATATGAAAATGCAAAGGACTAAGAATAGCCAAGACAATCTTCAAACAGAAGAGCAAAGAATAGAAGAACCAAGTGAGATGACACATTTGATCAGATATTAATAGTAGGATGAGTTAATCAGCTAAAGATTTATTATAAAGGTACAGCAATTAAGACAATGTGCTATTGGAGAAAGGACAAATAGGCCAGTGAACGAGCTTAGGGTCTAGAAAGAGTCCCATACATCTATTATGGATACTTGTTTTATGACAAAAGGTAGTACTGCAGAGCAGTGAGGAAGGTTGTTATATACTATAGTGGTTCCATGTCAACTGGATATCCATATATCCATACAATCATGGCCCCCAACTCGGCCCCTAACTCGAAAATATCAATTCCAGTCTGATTACAGATAAAAAGTTAATGCAGGTTTCTAGAAGGTAATATAGAAAAATATCTTTATGACTTTGAAATAAGGAAAACCAATCTTAAACAGGGCACAAAAAGCATTAGTCATAAAGGAGATGTCTAATAATGATAAATTGAAACAGACTAAAATACTTCTCTTCATCAAAAGACATCATTAAGAGAGTGAAAAAAGGCAGAGTGGGAGAAAACATTTATAACATATGAAAGTGAAAATTGGCTTATATTCAGAATGGACAAAGAAAAATGGACAAGGGACCTTATACCAAAGAGAGGGAGGGAGACACATGCAAATAGCCAAGAAACCTAGGAAAAGGTGCTTTCCCTTCTCTTTCTGGATTGGTGGCAACATTATGTGATGCTGAACCACATTTCTGTCCCCTTTGTTTATCTTTGTGAAAAGAACTAGAGCTTCCTGGATCTTTATTTGTACTAGTTGTGCACTTGTAAATCTTTAGGATTGAATAGGAATTGAGATTATTTAAATTTAATCTAAAATTTGAATGGCTATATGTTTAAGAAAAATATAAACAAATTCCTGAACATGAGATTACTGCTTTGAGAAAAGCTCTCCTACCATAAGCATAAGTAATATTAGGCACACTCATGCATAACCTCTTTATTAAGAAATAGATGATTCTGCCTTGCTGCTAAAACTTGTGGGTAAAGGACTTCCCTGGTGGCGCAGGGGTTGAGAATCTGCCTGCCAGTGCAGGGGACACGGGTTCGAGCCCTGGTCCGGGAAGATCCCACATGCCACAGAGCAGCTAAGCCCGTGAGCCACAACTGTTGAAGCCCGCATGCCCTAGAGCCTGTGCTCTGCAGCAAGAGAAGCCAATGCAATGAGAAGCCTGTGCACCGCAACGAAGAGTAGCCCTTGCTCGCCGCAACTAGAGAAAGCCCGCGCACAGCAATGAAAACCTGATGCAGCCAAAAATTAATTAATTAATTAATAATAATTTTTAAAAAACTTGTGGGTATAGAGGGTGCAGTCAGAAAAATGCCAGCAGGGACACTAACATATCTTGAAAGAAATATGATTACTGGGGAAGAAAATGCACACAAAATGCTTATTTTCTATTAATGTTTCAAATTTTATTATTATTATTTTTAAAGATGTAACCTAAAGGTAGAAACTATCCTGAGTGGCATTTATTGGTTGTCATAAGAGGAAGGTTCTCATCAGATGGCACTGGGATCCAAGGTAACCAGCATGTGTTTAGCAGGGACTGGAAGTGATAAGGATAGAAAAGCATCTGTGTTTAGAATGCTCCAATGAGCAATCAGCACTCTCCTGAGATGACCCTTTCCTGTTGCTAGGCACTCATTTCTGTTTCTAGAGTGGGTGGCAACATTATGTAATGCTGAACCACATTTCCAGCCTCTTTATATATCTTTGGGGGAAGAATTAGCGCTTCCTAGTGTTTTATTTTATACTATTAAATTTTTAGGATTGAATAGAAATTGACATTGTTCAAATTTGGCCTGAAACTTGAATGGCTCTACACTTCAAGGAAAAAAAAAATCTATTTCTGAACTTAAGATTACAATTTTAAGAAAAGCTCTTTTACCATAAGCATCAAATAATGTTAGGAACTCTCATGTATAAGCAGTAGTTTAGGTGACTGATTTACATAATTCACATCAGATATAGGCAACTCCCATATCTCAACTTATGTCATCTGGCCCCAGAAGTGCCTCATAAGAGACTGATTTCCTTTCTTCTTATAGACTGTTCTGATTGTCCTTTTTAGAACAAAGCCTCTGAAAATTTAAAGAGCAATTTAGAGTGTCATTTTCAGTGGTCTGGTGGACAAAAATGTAACTGTGATGGGCCCTCCCATTGAGAACATGAAAAATGCTAGATAAAATATTTATTTAATAACATTTTAAAATATACCATTGATGAAAGCTATTTAGACCATGCGTATTCTTATAAATAAAATGAAAATAAAATACTGGTTGACAACATGATCAATCAAAAACTTTATAACCATTCAAGATTATGTAAAGAAAATACTACCATTATATGTAATGGCTGGGGATTGGAAATGTTCGAAGGTGATCTCCTCTAAGAATCAAAATAAATGCCTTATAGGTTATTTTTTTTAAATATACCACTGAACTGACTAGGAAGTACAGTTTGCTCAGAGGCCAAAAGCCTAGCAAGGTAAAGCGAGCACTAAAGTTAGCTTTCACTTACAGGCATTTCCTGAAACCTAATGACCTTAAGTTTTTGGTTTTCCTGTTTTCATGGGGCATGATGAGACAAGAAACAACACCAAGGGTCTATCCAATATAGGCAGTCTAGTAGCATAAAGCTACAAACCAGAGAACCAAAGAACTAGGTCTCATTCATTCTGTAGAAGGAAAAACAAGAGAGAAATGGAACAGGTAGGACAAATACAAAGTACAGAATAAGATGTTACATTTAAACCTAAATGTATCAGAATAGCAATAAACATAAATGGACTGACAATTCTAGTTAAAGACAGATTTTAGACAGCATAACAAAACAAATCTAGTTACATATTTTCAAGAGGATGTATTTAAGCAAAAACGTACTGAACTACAAGAAAAAATGGATGAATCCACAGTTATGGTAGGAATTTAGCATAAAATATTTTCAATATTTTTGTCTTTAGTCCCCACTGTTTATCTTTTACTCTTTTCACTAGGAGTATGGTAGCTAATCCAGTTGTTAGATGTTCCAGTTTTCTACATAATTGCAGTCTTTTATATAAATGAAACTTAACCTTTTGAGAAACAAAGAATTTAATGAAAATACTTCTAAAATGGGTTTCATTCTTTCCTACCTTCTTTGTAGAAGTATTTCACTGCTTTTTATTGAACAATGTTAACACTACAGAAAATTTAAAAGAGTATAATGAACACTATTTACCCTTCACCTAGAAGCACCTGTTGTTAACAATTTGTCACAGTTGATTTCTCTCTCTCTCTCTGTATACACATACGCACATACTGCAATAACAACAGCTTTTTTTTACCCTTGACTTTCCTGAACCTTTTGAAAGTAAGTTGCTTCAACAAATGGTACTAAACAATTAGATGTCCTTGTGCAAAAAAAAAAAAAATGAAGCTAAACAAAGACTACATCTTTCACCAAAATGACCTTAAAATGGGTCAAAGACCAAAATGCAAAACTCCTAAAAAAAAAAATATATATATATATATATATATATGAGAAACTCTAGATGACCTTGGATTTGGTGATGAATTTTTAGGTACAATGCCAAAAGCATGGTCCATGAAAGAAAAAAAAAATTGATAAATCGGACTAAAAATCTTCTCTGTGAAGGATGCTGTTAAAAGAATGAAAAGACAACCCATAGACTAAGAGAAAAATATATGCAAGGAGCTCTTAAAACTCAACAATAACAACCCAAATAAATGGGCAGAAGAACTGAACAGATACCACCCCAGGAGAATATATAGATGGCAAATGCACATATGGAAAGATGCACTACATCCCACATGTCATTATTAGGAAATGCAAATTAAAACAGTGAGATACCACTACGCACCTACTGTTACCTTTAAATATCTAAAATCAAAACCTGACAATATCATTTGCTGAAGAGGATACTAAACAGCAAGAACTGCTGGTGGGAATGCAAAATGGTACAGCCACTTTGGAAGGCAGTTTGGCTATTACAAACCTGAACATAGTCTTACCATAAGATCTAGCAATCGTGCTTCTATATATTGATGCAACTGAATTGAAAACTGAAGTCCACACAAAAACCTACATGCAAATGTTCATAGAATGTTCATATCAGACCAAGTGCTGGAAGCAACCAAGATGTCCTTTACTAGGGTAAACAAACTGGTACATCCGTACAAACACTGTACAGTGATTAAAAGGAATGAGCTATCAGACCACACAAAGACATGGATGAAACTTAAATGCATATTACTAAATGAAAGAGGCAAGTCTGAAAAACTAAATACTATATAATTCCATTTGTATGACATTCTGGAAAAGGCAAAACTATAGAGATTTTTAAACAGCAGTGGTTGTCGGGTTGGAGGTGTTAGGTAAATCGCAAGGGTTTTTATAGGGCAGTAAGACTATTCTGTATGATACTATAATGGTGGATATATGACATTATGCACTTGTCAAAACCCATACAATTTTACAGCACCAAGAGTGAACCTTTTTTATTTATTTATTTATATTTATTTATTTTTGGCCGCATTGGGTCTTCATTGCAGTGTGCAGGCTTCTCACTGCGGTGGCTTCTCTTGTTGCAGAGCACGGGCTTTAGGTGCATGGGATTCAGTAGTTGTGGCACGCGGGCTCAGTAGTTGTGACACACAGGCTTGGTTGCTCCGCGGCATGTGGGATCTTCCCAGACCAGGCTCGAACCCCTGTCCCCTGCATTGGCGGGCAGATTCTTAACCACTGCCCCACCAGGGAAGCCCAAGAGTGAATCTTAATATATGCAAATTTTTAAAAAGCATTTACGAGGTTGAGGGATACAGGATGGGATGAGGAACGTGACAGCACAATCTAACTATATTACAAACATATTAAACAACCTTGTTGAAGGCAGTATAGGAAAAAGGGGGCCTATTTAAGTAACTTTGGCAATTACTGGGAGCTGTATGACTGAAATAAAAAAGAACTGTATATAGCTCTGTACTCTGCTTGATAAAGTTGTATCCCATGAAGGTATGGGTTAACAGTTCTGAAATCACTCTACAGGTATACTAGAATTGAACAACTAAGTAAATGTTTCTCACTGTTGGAATGGCAGTTACCCATAAGCAAGGAGAGGAAGCTAAATGATCCATGTGGAAAAGAAGAAAGACGAGGGAGGGAGGCATTTCAAGAAGCACACACTCCAAGACAAGTAGAAGTACAAGAGGCATATTGAGGAAACCATGTTGGAACAGATGGTTTATATAAGGCAGTGGTTTTCAAATTACGCTCTGATGAGCCGCTACATAGGCTGGTTGGCAAGAGGGCGAAGAGACCTTTAAGTCTTTAAGCAAGGTAGTACAGCAGGTGTATTAGGAAGATTGATCTGACAGTGGAGCCAGAGGCTCTTTTGGGAAACTATTCAGTAAATCGATTGAGATGGCATGAACCTAAATGTATCATCAGCCACTGGTTTGAAAATAAAAGAGGAGGATGAACGTGCGGATGCTCACCAAGGAAAAACCAGCAGGACTGGGTTACAGATTGGATGCATGTTGTAGCAGGGGAAGGAGGCGTCAAAGATCATACAGTGATAGTGATGGGTAAAGGGGGTTGGAAGGTATAGAACTTACAGTTATAAAGTAAGTAAGTCATAGGATGTAATACACAGCATGGTGACATAGTTATATAACACTGCACTGCATATTTGAAAATTGTTAAGAGAGTAGGTCTTAAAAGTAGGTCTTAAAGGTTATCACAGAAAATTTTTCTAACTGTATGGTGACGGATGTTAACTAGACTTACTGTGGTGATCATTTTGCAGTATATACAAATATCAAATCATGTTGTATCAATACATTTGAAACTAATATAATGTTATATGTCATTTATACATCAATTAAAAATAGAACTAAAGGGGAAGAATTAAGCTTTTTTTTTTTTAAAACGAAAGAAAAGAAATACTAACTTGCTGCCACACATGGACAGACCAAGTGAGCTGAACCACTTCAGACTGGCAACATAACAGGACTTCTTCATGGCAACTTAGTGCAAAATGTCCTGTAAGGTCTTCAGTTTTACAAAAGATAATCATCATAATTATAATTTATGAACAAAACAGGCATTTTTAAAGAATTAAAAAAAGAATCTCATATTGAATTTAAATCCAGCAGTACTAGATTATATTGGAATATGGAAAATAATATGTTGATTGTGTCCAAATTCTCAAGGGAAATACAAAGTAGATTGAAATGACTAACTTCAATATGTAAACTATAACTGTGGCGGCTAACTTTAGTATTATACCTTAAATTGGCAGTGAGGATGAACACATAGCAGACCTGAGAGTTGTATTCTTGTTTATACCTCAGTTCCTAAGGTTAATTGCTTTCTTAGAAATCACTAAGCTGTAAAGCCTCCGTGCCTTGAGGGGTACATGTGTTAACTTGAAAAGCCCTAGGCTCTGTGGCACAGCTAAAAATCTTATATCCAGAGTTTGGGTATTGTCTTCTGGTGAAATAGCATTCACAGGGTAGTATCGTTAAGGCAGGGAGTTAATGATGTGGCTTTCAGTTGGTGAGGATAAAATCCCCAGCAGGAGAAGACTTGGTATTCCTCTGACCTGATGACATGAGCCCCAAACCCAGGGTTCAGCTTTGTAAAAGATAAGAAAGTCACCAGGGATTTACAGCCCATTCCCCCCCCAAATAAAACAGACTATAAATGAATTAAAAATATATATAGAGGGACTTCCCTGGTGGCGCAGTGGTTAGGAATCCGCCTGCCAATGCAGGGGACACGGGTTCGAGCCCTGGTCCGGGAGGATCCCATGTGCCGTGGAGCAACTAAGCCCGTGCGCCGCAACTACTGAGCCTGCACTCTAGAGCCTGTGAGCCACAACTACTGAGCCCACGTGCCACAACTACTGAAGCCCATGTGCCTAGAGCCCTTGCTCCGCAACAAGAGAAGCCACTGCAATGGGAAGCCTGTGCACCACAACGAAGAGTAGCCTCGCTCTCCGCAACTAGAGAAAGCCCACGCACGGCAACGAAGACCCAACGCAGCCAAAAATAAATACATAAATAAATAAATTTTTTTTTAAAGATAAAATCTTTAAAAAAAATAGATACAAATATTTACTTGCTCTCAGCATAAGAAAGGTTTATCTAATATAAATGCAAACGTTTAATATCAAGGTTTACAAATATACAACATATTCATATTAGCAGAATTCATAAACAAAATTGCTATTAGTTAAGATACAAAATAGACCAAAAAAAGGCCTAGAATCAACAATACTCCAATAGTAATGAGCACACCTAACACCTATATCTTGGTTTCAAATACATTCTCCAGAAAAAGAAACCAGCGCTCCCTGGGGAAATAGCTGACTTTAGGAATGGGACAAGAAGTATACAATATGAGCCGGGTCCATCTTTTAGTGCCACAATATAACAAAGTGCTCGAAAAACATACAAATAAAAACAATGATGGGGTTATATCAAAGGGACACAAGAGCCAACTGAAAGAGATCCCAATGACCAAATCTAGAACAATTTGAGCAACAAAATAAAGTACTATTGTGTTAGAACCCAAAATGTATAATATCCATGAGTCCATAATGATACAATGGTTTAATAAATCAATGAATGGAAGAGAAGAGAAAAATTTCCCATGCAGAAGAATTCCAAGTAATTTATGTAAATACTCTGCCCTTATGGAGGTGGAGCATATAACTTGCCACTCCTTAAGTAGAGGCTGTATATAGTCACTTCCTTCCAAGAGGTATGGTATGGGAAGCAAGACAGTGTTTTGGTGGGGAGTGTTTAGTAACTTTACCTGATAACTACTACTACAGCCAAGTGATCAACGTTAACATCATCAGTAATAAGTTTCCAGCGATAAGGGTATGTCGTATGTACCCTTGATATGTCATGAAAATGATACATCGTCTTTGTGATGTTCCTCCCAAAAACCCTTACTCTAATCTAACCCTGACAAAAACATAAGACAAATACAAATTGAGGGACGTTATAAAAAATACTTGACCAGTAATCTTCAAAACTATCAAGTCATCAAAAAGTTTGAGAAACTTTTTGAGGAGCTTGGGGAGACATTAAATGTCATGTCACAAATGAAGTGGAATCCCAGATGGTATCCTAGAATAGATATATGTAAAAACTAAGCAAATCTGACTAAAATATGGACTTTAATTAATTCTAATGTATTGTTAATGGTTCATTAATTGTGCAAATGTACCATAGTATTGTAAGATTTTAATAATAGGGGAAACTGGGTAGGTGGTATATGAGAACTATCTGTACTATCGTTACAATTCTTTTGTAAATCTAAATCTATCCTAAAATTAAAATTTTATTTTAAAAATGTAAATTGAAGACATTAATTTAGTCCTAATTACAATTTCAGTGCTAATTACTGTGTCTCCTAAACAAGGGCATTCTTTAAATAGCCACAAGATTAATATCACCTAAAAAAAATAAGAATGATAAGATATTAACACCTAGAGTACAGTTCGTATTCAAATTGCCCAAGCCCTAAAAATACCTTATGTAGCTTCATTGTTGTTTTTACCAAAAAAACAACCAGAACAAAAATAACAATAGAATTCAATCAGGGATTACACATTGCACTTAACTGTCATTTTTTTCTCTGTCTCTTTAACATAGAACAGTCCTCTCATGATGAGGAATTTTAACAACCCTTTCTTTTCAATGGATATATCAACTGTCCTTTGTTTAATCACTTTTGTATCTTTTTTTTATGGAGCAAAAAGCCACAACTTCAGAATTGGTGGATTCTGTATCACTTCTCAGGAGTGGGAGTAGGATCATCCAAAACTGCCTTTCTGAAACAATGAGTGATGTTTCCTAAGAGCCCAAGGGCTTGGTAGTGCCTAACAGTCAGCATACTGGTTCCCTGCTGTAATTACTGATGTCAGGATTAAATTAGGTGGTGGTATAGTTCTTGTGGCACATGTTTGCTTTCTTTTTCTGTTAATGAGTTGCCCAAGACAGTATAAAGTTCCCTCCTCTCTGGTTTTCTTGTACAAAGAAAGTACTTAGACATTCTCTAATCAGCTGACCACCTCAAGACAACAGAGAATATCTTTAAATGCTTTTACAATGCTTAATTTTTATGTTCTGGTTGTTATTTTTATAATTTCTGTTATTGATTATTTGCTCTACAAAATAAGAAGACCAAACCTCCTTTCAACCTCATTAATGAAAGAGTAACATGCAGGGTGCCTGTGAAAAGAGGGAGCGTTCTCAACGTAAAGAGGAAGATTATTCTAGCTCTAGGGAGTGGCATGAGAAAAAATTACTGAGTTGGAGATAATAGAAGTATTAGAAAGATGTGAACAAATGAAATGAAGGAAGTGGTTTAAGAAATATGAAAGTAGACTGCTTTGATTTCCAAATCATCACAAATTTAGTTTTAATTAAAAAGCAATGGGGTGGGGGGGACTTCCCTGGTGGCGCAGTGGATAAGTCTCCGCACTCCCAAGGCGGGGGCCCAGGTTTGATCCGTGGTCAGGGAGCTAGATCCCACACGAATGCCGCAACTAAGAGTTCGCATGCCACAACTAAGGAGCAACTAAGGAGCCCGCGAGCTGCAACTAAGGAGCCTACCTGCTGCAACTAACACCCAGTGCAATCAAATAAATAAATAAATAAACAAAGCAATGGGGAGTTCAGTGTTGTATCCTTAGAGCTAGAATATACAGTGCCTGGCACAAAGTATGCCATCAGTGATATCTGTTTCTGTATAATGGAGAGGAATTAACATTATTTGAAAGCAAAATATTAAATTCACTTTAGTTTGGTTGGAGCCCAATAAAGAGTTGTTATGCTCATTTGTGAGTGGACTACAGAGGATCGTAGTATGGACTGCACAGTAGATATGAACGCCCAGTGGGAGGACTTGGCAGCAATTTTAGATCTGAGTTCAATTCAGGGAATTTCACTTCGAGATCAGGCTAGAACCCATATTTATGGCTTTTCTTACTTATCCCTTATTTGTTTGTGTAGAGGCATGTACTTTAAGAGAGGAAGTTTTCTCAACATATTCAGAAGTGGTTTGTATGTGATTTTTCTTCACCAGCAGCTTTTTTAAACTTTAGATTAAAACTGAACTCTCCTTATCTTTAATGTCGATGGGGCTGAAGCTGGGTTTGGGTTTTAACAGATCCTGTGCTTAAGGGGCTAAATAAAGAAAACAGTTCCTCTGAGTTAAGAGTTGTTCAGGAGTCAGGGGTTGGTCAGATGATATGAGTAATTCTTATTCCCACCAAGTATAGCCACCTAACCAGTTTGATAGGAATGGAGAGCATGTGAATGTTGATTAAACATGTCAATACTCCTCTATGTAGACTTTGTACACAATCAAAACATGGGTCTCATATTTCTCCAAAGAAGGCATACAGATGCCCAATAGCACATGAAAAGATGCTCAACATCGCTATTAGAGAAGTGCAAATCAAAACTACAATGAGGTATTACCTCACACTGGTCAGAATGGCCATCATTAAAATGTCTACAAATAATAAATGCTGGAGAGAGTGTGGAGAAAAGGGAACCCTCCTACACTGTGGGTGGGAATGTAAATTGGTGCAGTCACTATGGAGAACAGTGTGGAGGTTCCTTAGAAAACTAAAAATAGAATTACCATATGATCCAGCAATCTTACTCCTGGGCATATATCCAGACAAAACTATAATTCAAAAAGATACATGCACCCCTTTGTTCATGGCAGCAGTATTTACAATAGTCAAGACATTCAAGCAACCTACATGTCCATGGACAGAGGAATGGATAAAGAAGATGTGGTACATATATGCAATAGAATACTACTCAGCCATAAAAAGGAATGAAATAATGCCATTTGCAGCAATGTGGATGAACCTACAGATTATCATACTGAGTGTAGTAAGTCAGACAGAGAAAGACAAATATGTTATCACATATGTGGAATCTAAAATATGACACAAATGAACTTATTTACAAAACAGAAACAGACTCACAGACATAGAAAACAAATCTATGGTTACCAAAGGGGAAACGGGGCAGGGAGATAAATTAGGAGTTTGGGATTAGCAGATACAAACTACTGTATATAAAATAGATAAACAAGGTCCTACTATATAGCACAGGGAACTATATTCAGTATCCCGTAATAAACCATAATTGAAAAGAATATGGAAAATATATATATATATATAATGTATGTATATAAAAAAATTGAATTACTTTGCTGTACGCCAGAAACTAACACACTATAAATCAACTATACTTCAATAAAAAACATTTTAGAAAATGGGTCTCAGATATCTTTTTTTTTATATATGATGGGTCACAGTTCACAGTTACTTAGATAACTTCTGAATGTTGACTTCATTCAACTACTAATATTGGAGATGTTTGCTATGAGTTACACGTTGTATAAATTACAAAGTTTTTTTGGTATAGAGCAAAGAGCACAGGTTTTGAAATTAGAAGTTCTAAGTTTATTTTGTTTTGCCTTCGACACTTAGTGGTGCTTAATTCATAAGATTGTTAGTCTCTGAGCCTTATCTGTAGAGATAGAGCAGTAATATCTACCCCACGTATGAATTTCTTATTTGTAGTGACAATCAGAATGGAAAAATTACACCTGGTAAACTGGGGAATGCTGTAGATTTTGGGGACCTTCGTCTTCTTTTAGTTATGTATGGCAATCTATAGAACCCTGTCCACAGGATGCCTAGTTCCTTGAAGGCCTCAAAAGTTGGTGGTTCTATAGTGTATTCTGTATTGAGTTGAGCATTATTTTTAAACATTTTTCTTTGGTCTGGGCCTACCACATAGTAGGCCCTGGTGGTTGGGGGGTGAGGTGGTGGCTAGGGAAAAGAGTAAGAGGATGATGAAATACTAGTCTGATTTACTGTGAATTGATTTCTTTCCCCTTAGTTTTATCTTTAGCTTTCCTTTAAGAGTAGAAATTAGAAGCTCTGAAGTAAAATTAGATGTTTAGCTCTGACAACATGAAAATTCCAAGCTTTATAGCTCTTGATGACTATAATTAAAACATGTATAAAATCTTTCAAAGGAAATTTTTACTGTGTTTTTCTCTCCTTGGCAGTTTTAAACTTGTATCACTTGGTTAAAGAATTCAGGATTTGGGTTTTTCCTCATGGGTTTGACTTTTTCCTCGTGATTGTAATTTTCATACTTTTCTTTAAAGCCACTTAACTTGTTTTACTAAATGGGAATTCTCTACTAGTAGAGATTCTTAGCAACAAATCTTTTCTTGAAATCTGTATAAGACAAAAGTTACATATTATTTTTAGTAATCATATATGAACTTTTGCTACATGATGGCTGCTTAAACAGTGGCATAATGATTCATTTAGAAAGAATATACACAGATAAATGGGTTATCACCAGACCTTGTACCAGTTGTAATCATTTAGCCTTAAACAGGCACAAATTTATTATTTTCAAAGATTTATTAATTTTTGCCACTTTACTCTGTACAACTCTCTTCCCTTATGATCTCTTACATTTATTTTAGAATTTAAGTAAAGACAGAGTTTGACAAAAGTCCAGATAACCTATAGTCACATTACTTCTAAAAATACAGTTAGAGCTTAGCATATGGACAACATTTGCTTAATCATAATCAGTTTTAATCCAAGACTAAAGTAACCTAATGTTGTCACACCTTAGTTTGTTGAAGATGCAGAATTCAGAAATTCAAATTCTTGGGCCCCACTTCCAAAGATTCTCATTCCCAGTTGATCCCTATATACAGACAGATTTGCAAGCTTCTAAACCATTTATAGAGGATGCTTTTCAAGTAGTTCTCAAGGGTTTAGGATTCCTCAGAGGATTCTACAATCATGGAAGCTAAATTCTCTGAGGACAACTTAATTGCATTTGTCTCATTTATTTGCATTCATCTCTTATTTTTTGATGATCCTAAGAAAGATTTCCTCTGGGGGGAAAATACTGCTTTGAAAAAATTCAGAAAACTACTGTTATACAATAGGATTTCTAGGATTCACTAATATTTTATTTATTTATTTATTTATTTATTTATTTATTTATTTATTTATTTATTTATTGGCTGCGTTGGGTCTTCGTTGCTGCACGCGGGCTTTCTCTAGTTGCGGAGAGCAGGGGCTACTCTTCATTGAGGTGTGTGGGCTTCTCATTGTGGTGGCTTCTCCTGTTGTGGAGCACGGGCTCTTGACGTGCAGTCTTAAGTAGTTGTGGCATGTGGGCTCAGTAGTTGTGGCTCACAGGCTCTAGAGCGCAGGCTCAGTAGTTGTGGCGCACGGGGTTAGTTGCTTCCCGGGATGTAGCATCTTCCCGGACCAGGGCTCAAACCTGTGTCGCTTGCATTGGCAGATGGATTCTTAACAACTGCACCACCAGGGAATTCCGATTCCCTAATATTTAAGAGTCTACTTTTATTTTAAAAATTCACCAGAGTCTGTGTTAATATTAGAGACCTAATCTTCAAACAGAATTGAACTATGATAAAGGGCAAAAAACGTTTGCCCTCTTTCTCTTCATCTTGCATGAAGCCTTTTATAAACTTGATTGCCAGAATAGCCTGACTTTTTGATTTCACTAAATTCTGTGAATTCTTTCTACATATAGTATTTCATTGTTCTTCTAATAGAAACAT
This sequence comes from Balaenoptera borealis, assembly GCF_965194805.1. Lineage (NCBI taxonomy): Eukaryota > Metazoa > Chordata > Mammalia > Artiodactyla > Balaenopteridae > Balaenoptera > Balaenoptera borealis. Next base: position 411,972 of record NC_138874.1, on the reverse strand, counting down.
ACTATAGTTTCCCTTGGCTAAAACACATATAGGCAGTGGTGTGCTGGGAATGCTTAATAACTGGGGCAAAGGGACTGATTCATATCATTTGCTAATTTCCATGATGTAAATACTCCCTACAATAATAGCCTATTTCAAGCTACCAGTGTGATGTCACCAAATGTGGAGCTGGGAGGAGACACACACAGAACACTTAGTATTTCCACCATACAAATAGAATAAGTGTAAATAACTTCAAGAGCATAGCAAAATGTAGTCAAAGTAGTTAGGAATAAAATAATTAGGAAATGAGGAGTTTGAGTATTTACTGTTTTGTTATTAATGTGTTTTATATATTTAAATTAGTTGATTGTAAGATATCCAAGAAATTGTTTCCATGCTTCTGTGGGAAAATAGATTGTTTCAAAATGGGAGGAGACTTCTACTTTGAATTTTCTACTTTATTCTGTTTTTTAGATTACCTATGTTAAAAGTTTCAAGCAACAGCAACAAAAACAGTATTTAAAAAGAAGCTCTCCAAAATATTTTCATGTGTGGCTAAGCTGGGGAACCAACAGTGGTTCTCAGTCACAGCTACCTACACTAAAAAATGCGTTTCTTGGTTCTCTGGCACCGTAGAGCTGAATTCTGTGCTTAATCGCAGTGCCCAGTGCATTTTAACTATTTTTTATGCTCTGCTATGTTCTTTCAAATTATTTGAGAAATCATTTGCCAAATGTATATGTTAGAATGTAAAGAAAAATAAGAGAATTAAGACTAGGAAAAAATAGCAATCAAAATATAAAATAAAAATCTGGTGAATACAAGTACTATATAAATATGCCAAACTTAAGGCCCATCATATTGAACAACATTTTGCCTATGAGCTTCCTCGCAATTAGTGGGGGGGAAAAAAGGAATAATATAATTCTTATCAGAAGGAAGGGCATCATTTTCTCAAAGAAAGCTAAGCATTGCATTGTACCGAATTCCAAAGTAAATCTCACACATGAAATTTCATATATAGGGATACCAATATACTAGACAATGCCCTTAATACTATTCCCCTAGTATTTATAGCCATGGGTTTCACATGGCAGTTTCTTATAATATACTTCAAGAAAAAACAAGAATGTAATATTAAAAAACAACTCAGTTAAAGTGAATTTTCCCCCAAAGAAGATAGGTATCATGTTTAGGAATATAATCTGGTAGTCGAGCTTGATCCAAATTTAGAGTGACACCACCTACAGAAATAAAGGTTTAGAACAAGGATGGCAAAAAAAAAAAAAAAAAAAAAGGCAAATAAGTCCAGTTAGCTTCCGTCCTTTGTTGTGAGCTTATGTTGGTGCTGTGTTGACAAGGATTCCGAGACCAGGGTCAGCAGAAAAGAGTGCAGTGAATGACTAGCAGTTTCTCTCTTGGTCACAGGAATGAGTAGCAGAGAGACCTCTGCATGTTTGCCATCCTTACGCCAGGCTATTTTATGTACATTTCACTGGTCTTGGTCTTTGGTGTGAACTGGATTACAGACAGGTGGGGTTTGTTTATACTCTTTGATGAGGGCCTGGAGAGTATTGTATTTTACGTTGCTCTTTGAGAGTGTACATGGTATCTATGTTCATTGTGACTAATCCTAACGAGTCTGGTACATCTGTCTTTCATCATTCTGACTTTTGATCCTATGCTTTGTTTCTTTAATATTAGTTATCCCATTTTAGTTAATCTCTCGTCTCATTGAGTTTGTCCTTTAATGTAATAGAACACCATAATTAACATTTTTTTTTTGTTTGGGAGCATGATTCTGAATGCAGTGGAATGAGGAGAATTTGCTGAGTGAATAACACCAGGTGCCAATGAGCATGGTCACGTTACGTATTAGCATTATATAGTTTAATATCAGCAGTAAGCTGTTTGTAATGCTTCCTTTTAACAAACTACAATGTAAATTCCTTTCTATTATTAGAGCAGGAACTTGTAATCTAAAGACAATTTAGGGGGAATTAAAATAATTCTGAAATTAAATGTTAATATCATTAACTATAATATTTTGGGATGTTTTTCTCTTTTCATAGCAATTTATACACTGCATGATTGTTCTAATCCACATATTATCTTAAAAACACAGTTCATCTGTTGGAAAAAATGCCTACTGACTCCTAATCTATTTCACCTGTTTGACTTTTTTTTAATCTTATTAAATAGTCCTTAAATGGGTATTTTATACATTCCTTGTAAGAATATAAAATGATGTTACTTTTCTGAAGAGCAGTTTGGCAATATATATTAAAGCTCTTCAAAATCTCAGCCTGTTTGACTTAGCTATTCCCCTTCTAGGATAATGTCATTGGGAAATAGTGATCTTTAAGTGTGGATTTTGGAGTGAGAGTGCCTGGCTTTGAATCTAGCCAATAAAGTTATAAGCTGTTATGAAACCGGATTAATTTCTTAACTTCTGTAAGGCTCAGTCTTTTCATCGGTAAAATAGGTATGAAAATAGCACATATCTCTAGGTGTTATTGTGAGAATTAAATGAAGTCATATACAGAAAGTGCTTAACATCCTGCCTAGTATAAAATGTTGATAAATAATTGCTGTTATTAGTAATCAGAGAAAGATTGTTCATCATAGCATTAATTAAAATAGTACACATACAGGAACGTATGATTTTCATTCATATGAAGGAATATTATACTATATAGTTGTTAAATGACGTTCTTAAAGAATATTTAAAGATATAAGAAAATGTTCATAATGTAACATTTAGTGGAAGGGCAGGACAAAAATCTATATGCTCTCAGATGTCAATTGATTGTTTTTAGTATTCTATAACATATTTATTACAACATGTTTTTAAAATAGTCTTTAAAATGTTATGTTTTAAACTAATGTTTTTAAAAGATTATAGAAAAAACTTCAAAAGATAATACCAAAATGTTAAGACTGGATCACTGTTAAAGATTCTTAAAACTAGGTGATAGGGATAGTGGGATTTATTTTATTAATACTATACTATTTGTGTATAATTTCATTTTTCATAATCTTTTTTAAAAGAATGACAAGAATCATAGATAAAAAAGGAAGTTTAAATCCTTGGAATTAGTGCTTTGTCATTTGTTTAAATGTAAATTAATTCTTTATCAGTGTTGTTATTTAACTATTATTGATGCATTTTTAAGGTTTTCAAACGATTTGAGTGATATCAGACTTGTGAAAAGTTTGATAAAAATTATAACAAATATACATAAATATATATTTGGAATAATCTTTACCAAAAAGAAAGATAGTTTATTCAATAATGGAATTACCTGTGATTTTTATTGTCTTTTTTATACTTTTCTACATCTTACAAAAATTCTAAAGTAAGTTCTTTTTAAGATCTTAATCAGAAAAAGCGTTAATCAATTTTTTATGAAATGATGTTTAACTTTTATGCTTTAATGACATTAATTCTAGTATTGAAAGCACTCTTACTCGTTGCTTCTTAGACTTGCCTTTGAACATGATATAATTCTCTAAAACAATTTTGGTGAAGGATGGATTGTGTCGTACCATCTGTCCAGAAAATAGGTATTTCAAGTATTCTCCGTATATGAAAAATGATATAAGAACCATCTTCACTACTGCATTCCCATAAATTTTATTTCCTTTTTTAAATAGTGTTTTTCAACACAGCCAGTGTTCGTATAGGCAACTTTACCTTAGTGGGAGGGAAGGGTATTATGAGTATTTTGGCAAAGTTCTCCAGTCTGTAGGCAGAAATAAGACTAAGAGTAAATGAGTAGCTATTTCTTCCTACCTCTATAACTGAAACGATATTCAAATTTATAGGTCAATTTTATTTGTAGAAAATACTCCCTTTATAAACCATAAGTTTATCTTGTAGGTGGCCTTCTAAAATAAACTTTATTTGATTTTATACAGTGTGTGCTCATACTTTGGCTTTATGCCTGACCTCCCAGGTTGCAAACTTCTCCAGTAGAAGCCAATATTAAAGAAAATGAACCAAAAAATAACCTAGAAAATATTACAGATGTTAGTAATAAATTATCCAGTAATATTCACATTGGAGCAGTAATAAATTATAATATTAACAGTGGTGGTCCTTAAAAATTGTCCCACTATTCACTAAAACATTTAATCTTTCCAGCATTCCAAATGAAATACATTATTGTTTTCTACTCTTAACAAAAGTTAGCTGTTAGGGACGTTGTGTTTGTTCATTTGACTGTTTCTATTCACTACAGAGGTTAGAAAATAAAAGCAAAACACCTGTATGTATAGCATCAACTAGCACCAAACCTTACTATATGTGAGAAAATTATCTATTTTGAAAGTCAGTTATATATACATTAAAAATTCAAATGATCTAAAATAGAGTATGCTAGGGACTTCCCCGGTAGCGCAGTGGTTAAGAGTCCACCTGCCAATGCAGGGGACACGGGTTTGAGCCCTGGTCCAGGAAGATCCCTCATGCCGTGGAGCAGCTAAGCCCGTGTGCCACAACTGCTGAGCCTGTGCTCTAGAGCCCACGAGCCACAACTACTGAAGCCCATGCGCCTAGAGCCCGTGCTCCGCAACAAGAGAAGCCACTGCAATGAGAGGCCCATGCACCACAACTAAGAGTAGCCCCTGCTTGCTGCAACTAGAGAAAGCCCGCGTGCAGCAACAAAGACCCAACGCAGCCAAAAATAAATAAATAAATATTTTTAAAAATAAAATAGAATATGCTAAAGGCAAAATGACTAATCCTGACAAATTCTACATTTCACAATAAAAGTAATTTAGAGGTCTGTGGAGGAGGGTGGGATCTTGAAGGAAAAAAGTGAATTAATTAAGCAAGAAAAAAAATGGAAGAAGAGGAGGGAGGATAAGGAGGGAAGGAGGCATTGCAGGCAGAAGCACACACTCCAGGATTGAAGTAGAAATATCATACAGGAGGCATATTGAGGAAACCATGTTGAAACAGATGGTTTATATAAGGCAGTGGTTTTCAAAATACGTTCTGATGAGCCCCTACATGGGCTGGTTGGCAAAGGGGTGAAGAGGCCAACTACTGAAGTGTTTAAGCAAGGTAGTAGAGCAGATCAATATTAGGAAGGTAGGGTAGATATTAGGTAGTAGAGTAGATCAATATTAGGAAGACTGATCTGACAGTGGAGCCAGAGGCTGTGTTGGGAAACCATTCAGTAAGTCAGATGAGATGGAAAGAACCTAAATGTATCATTGGCCACTAATTTGAAAATAAAAGAGGATGGATGTGTGGATGCTCACCAAGGAAGAACCAACAGGACTGAGTTACAGATTGGATGGATGATGTAGCAGGGGAAGGAGGAGTCAAAGATCCATACACTGATAGTGATGGAGAATCTCATGTTGAATTTAAATCCAGCGGTACTTGATTGCATGGGAATATGGAAGATAATATGTTGATTGTGTCCAAATTCTCAAGGGAAATACGAAGTGGATGGAAATGGCTAACTTGAATATGTAAACTATAACTGTGGTGGCTAACTTTGGGATTATACCTTAGGTCTGCAGTGAGGATGAACACATAGCAGACCTGAGAGTTGTATTCTTGTTTACACCTCAGGTTCTAAGGTAAATCGCTTTCTTAGAAGTCACTAAGCTGGAAAGCCTCTGTGCCTTGTGGGGTGCCTGTGTTAAACTGAAAGGCCCTAGGCTCTGTGGCACAGCTAAAAATCTCATATCCAGAGTCTGGGGATTGGCTTCTGGTGAAATAGCATTCACAGGGTAGTATCGTTAGGTAAGGCAGAGAATGTTAATCAAGTGGCTTCCAGGTGGTGAGGATAAAACCCCCAACAGGAGAAGACTTGGTATTCCTCTAACCGGTTACACGAGCCCCAAATCCAGGGTTCAGCTTTGTGAAGGATAAGAAAGTCACCAGGGATTTATAGCCCATCCCCCTCCCCCAAATAATCTGTAAGTAAACTAAAAAATCTCTCTTTATCTCTTATATAGAGATATAAATATTTACTTGCTCTCAGTGTAAGAATGCTTATTTAGGGCTTCCCTGGTGGCGCAGTGGTTGAGAGTCTGCCTGCTAATGCAGGGGACACGGGTTCGAGCCCTGGTCTGGGAAGATCCCACGTGCCGCGGAGCGGCTGGGCCCGTGAGCCACAACTACTGAGCCTGTGTGTCTGGAGCCTGTGCTCTGCAACAAGAGAGGCCGCGATAGTGAGAGGCCCCCGCTTGCCGCAGCTGGAGAAAGCCCTCGCACAGAAACGAAGACCCAACACAGCCAAAAATAAATATAAATAAAATAAAGGAGTTCCTTAAAAAAAAAAAAAGAATGCTTATTTAATATAAATGGAAACATTTATTTAATGTAAAAGTTCTTAAATATACAGTATGTGTTAAGGGCTGAATTATGTCCCCCTCGCAAAACTTGTATGTTGAAGTCCTAACCCGCGGTATCTCAGAATGTGACTGTATTTGGAGATAAGATCTTTAAAGAGGCAGTTAAATTCAAATGAGGTATTTAGGGTGGGCCTGAATCCAGTATGACTGGTGTTCTTACAAGAAGAAGAGATTAGGACACACACATGGACCAAGGTATGACCACGTGAGGACACAGTGAGAATGTGACCATCTGCAATCCAAGGAGGAAGAAGGCCTCAGGAAAAAACCAAATATGCCAACACCTTGATCTTGGACTTCAAGCCTCCAGAACTATGAGAAAATAAGTATCTGTTGTTTAAACCATCCAGTCTGTGATATTTCATTATGGCAGCCCTAGCAAACATAATACAGTATGTATTTCAGCAAACTTCATAAACAAAATTGAAAGATAACAATAACCTAGAAAAATATTGGCTAACATACAAAATAGACAAAGAAGGGCCTCAAATCAACAACACTGTAGTAACAATGAGCACACCTAGCACCCAGATCTGGGTCTTAAATACCATCATCCAATAAAAGGAACGGAGGCTGCTTGGAGGAGTGGCTGATTCTAGGAATGCGACAGGAAGTACACAGTATGAGCCTGGCGCATTATGTAGTGCCAGAAAGTAACAAATTGCTAAAAAAAGAAAAAAGAAAAAATCCGTCCCTCACAATTATGGAGGTATGTCAGAGGGACACAGGAACTAACCGAAAGATGTCCCAATGTTCAAAGCTTTTGAGCAACAAAATAAAGTATTATTGGATTAAAATCCAAAGTGTAAAATAAACCTATGAGTCCATATTGACATAAATACATTATTGAATAAATAAATAACTGGGGAAGAATAGACAAATCTCCCGTGCAGAAGAATTCCAAATAATTTATATAGCTAATCCACTCTCAAGGAGGTAGAGGGCAACTCCCCACTCAAGCCTGTGCATAGTGACTTCCTTCCAAAAACTACAGCATGGAGGTGGTGGGAGTAACCTTAAAGTTACCAAATCTAACACACACTACCTCAGCCTGGTGGCCAAGGTTAACATCAATAGTGATAAGCCATACTAATAGTATGTGCCCTTAATATGATGAGATGGAACTTAGCCTCCGTGATCTTCCTCCCCCAAACCCACACCTCAGTCTAATCATGAGAAAAACATCAGACAAATGCCAGTCGAGTGGCTTCCTACAGCATAGTTGGCCCATATTCTTCAAAACTGTCAACATCAGGGACTTCCCTGGTGGCGCAGTGGTTAAGACTCTGCGCTCCCAATGCAGCGGGCCCGGGTTCAATCCCTGGTCGGGGAACTAGATCCCACACGCATGCCTCAACTAAAAGTTTGCATGCCACAACTAAGGAGCCTTCGAGCCCCAACTAAAAGGAGCCCATCTGCTGCAACTAAGGAGCCTGCAAGCTGCAACTAAGGCCCAGTGCAACCTAACTAATTAATTAAAACAAAACAAAAAACACATGGTATGAAAAAACCATCAAGATCATTTACCAAGGAAAGTCTGAGAAACTTACAGCCAAGAGGACCTAAGGAGGCAAGACAACTAAATATAATATGCTCTCTTGGATGGGATCCTGGGACAGAAAAAGGATGCTAGGTAAAAACTAAAGACATCTGAATAAAGTTTGGACTTTAGTTAATAATATATTAATTATGATAAATGTACCATACTGATGCAAGATGTTATTGATAGGAGTAACTCAGTGTAGGGTATTGGGAATTATCTATGCCATCTTCCCGACTTTTCTGTAAAAATAAAACTATTCTAAAATAACTCTTTTTTAAAAATAGATTAAAGAAAGAAAAATAGACAACAGAATATCATACACTCATGTATCAAAAAACCAGTGAACACTTGAGAAAAACTCATACTTACTGGTGCTCAGAAATGCACATTAGAACATATAAGGTGATTATTTTTCCCCTATTTAGCTGGCAAACTTTTTTTAAATGATGGTACACACGATTGGCAATGTATAGGAATGCAAAGTGGAACTACTTCTCTGGAGGGCATTTTTGGTAATAGGCAGAAATGTGTGCACTCTTCGAAGCAGCAATACTGCAACCAGAAAGTGTATATCAGTGTGCATAGAAATGTTTTTCACAGTATTATGTGCAATAGCAAAAATCTGGAAATTAACCAAAAGCCTATAAATATGGGACTGTTTAAATAAATTATGTGAATGTCAATGTGGAATGTAATGAAGGTATTAATACTGTAGACTAATATTTGAAGACAAAAAATTCCATGATGTTATGTGAAAATGCCAATTGTAAACCATATATACTGTGTCATGCCATTTCTGTATCTGACACACACACACACCCTCTTAGATCTGGAATTTGGTGAAATAATTGTAACAGAGAGCATTAAATTAAGTCCTGTTAGTGATTGTCATTTTATAAATGCTTTAAGAGTTACTTTAGAATGGATAAAGATGTGGTGTGTGTGTGTGTGTGTGTGTATATATATATATATATATATATATATATATATAAATAACACAATGGAATATTACTGAGCCATAAAAAAGAAGGAAATAATGCCATTTGCAGCAACATGGATGGACCTAGAGATTGTCATACTGAGTAAAGTAAGTCAGACAGAGAAAGCCAAATATCATGTGATATCACATATATGTGGAATCTAAAAAAAAGGTACAAATGAACTTATCTACAAAACAGAAATAGAGTTACAAATGTAGGAAACAAACTTATGGTTACCAGGGGGGAAGGGGGGAAGAATAAAATGAGAGATTGGGATTGACATATACACACTACTATATATAAAATAGATAACTAATAAGGACCTAGTGTATAGCACAGGGAACTCTACTCAATACTCTGAAATGACCTATATGGGAAAAGAATCTAAAAAAGAGTGGAAATATGTATATGTATAACTGATTCACTTCGCTGTACACCTGAAGTTAACACAACATTGTAAATCAACTATACTCCAATTTAAAAAAATTTAAGTTATTTTAAGATATATTGTAATAAATGTATCAAGTATAGTTTCACAGCACTGTCATAATTAGAAATCAGTGCTTCTCAAACCAATGGAGTGAAGGGCCACTTTTTCCATTACCCCAAATTATGTGTGTGTGGGCATGCATGCTATATTTATGTTTTAGGTATACTACACATGGATAAAAAGTAGGATTTGCATACAGTAAAGTGTTGCCTGTGGTTATTTCTGACTGGTAGCGTTGGGGCAAATTTTATTCTTTTGGCAATTTTGTACATTTTCCAAATGTTCAAGGATCTACAGAATATTTTTTGTAATTAGTAAAAAAGATTTTAAGTGGCAGTTTTTAAAAATAAATCTTTTTTTCCCATGAAACTACCTAGAATACTGAAACCATCTTTTTGTTTAACAAAAATTGTATTTTTAGTTTGCTTTTCTGAGTGGATTTAGTTTATACACAAAGTTTTCATACATATTTACACTGTCATATGTTCTCCATGTACTTTCTGCTTTTCTATTAGGTGAAATTTTCATGAGCTGTTAAAAGCATTATTATGTTTGATTAGTCCTCTTGTACTTTTTACTTTTAGGTTGGTGTTTGGAATGCTTTATCCTGCATATTATTCATACAAAGCTGTGAAAACAAAAAACGTGAAGGAATATGTAAGTATAGTTTTGTGAGTGATCAATTCTAGTTGAATGTATCCATTATATACAATACTAGAAAAACTGCCATTATTTTAGAAACAGCTGGAATAATGTTTTGGGTTAAAAATGTGATATAAATGTAATAAAGTTAGTCTTTTTTTAAAACTAATTTTGAATACAATTGCAAAGTGGAGTTTCAAAAATAGTTTGCTGTCAGTTGGCAGTTAAATAAGTATGATCCCCAAATGAGTAATTGGATCTCTTATTCATTTAGACTTTAAGTCCCAGTAAAATAAGAGGTTGGGAAATTGTCTGTTTTTTATTCTTGTTTAAATGGATAGGTACACCAAGAATATCTCTCTGGTCCCAAAACCTTTTTTCTTCCTTCATAGTTGTTTTGTCCCTTTCTAATTGATTTAAATACATAGATACCTCATGACTACTGACAATTACAATCTTTTTTCTTCTTGAATCATACTATATTTGTAATGATTTCCTCTTCAGTCATCAATGTTTCTTTTCTCTTTTACTTTCCTCTTCCCTGTTCCTTAACTGTTTTTTTTTTTATTTCACTAATTTTTAAAATTTTCTTCTTTTCTTTATTATTCATTCATTTATTTACACATTTCTGTAAGTTCTCCCTCCCAATTTTATCCATAATGTTCAATGGTAAATGGGCTTCCCCACCTATAAATCCTGGCATAAGTTTACTATTTGTGATGAAGGGAATTTTCAGAGAATAGCAAAAGCATAGCTTATTAGTGGTTAATCAACAGGGGTAAGCAGTCAACACTGAGAACTGCACATCAGTAGCTGTGGTTCTTTTTTTAATTGAGGTGACATTCAGGTAACATAAAACTAACCATTTCATAGTGAACAATTGGTGGCATTCACTACATTCACAATCTTGTGCAAACACTACTTCTGTCTACTTCCAAAAGATTTTCATCACTCCAAAATAAAACAACATACCCGTTAAGCAGTTACTCGTCACACTGCCCCTGCCCCCCAGCCCCTAGCAACCATCAATCTGCTTTGTTTGTATGGATTCTGGGTATTTCATATAAACTGAATCATATAATATGTGACCTTTTGTGTCTGGCTTCCTTTTACCTAGGATAATGTTTTCAAGATTCATCCACATTATATCATGTATCATTATTTCATTCCTTTTTATGGCTGAGTAAAACTGCATGCACATAGAACATTTTGTTTCTCCATTTATCCATTGACAGACATCTGCATTATTTCCAGCTTTTTAGTATTATGAATAGTGCTGCTATAAACATTTGTGTACAAGGCTTTGTTTGAGTACCTAATTTCAGTTCTCTTGGATATATAGCCATGGTTCTTTACAAGGGATCTTGGATGGTAGCCTTGTCATCCAACTTATCAAATGACCAGAGAACATATTCTTTATTCTATTTGTTCAGGGTAGTTTGTTCTTGTTTTTTGAGTAGGGGGAGGCTCTGAAACCTTTATAGCTAACCCATCCTATTGAACATTTATACTCACTTTTTATCTTCTGTATAAAACTAATTTTGAAGTAAAGTATATACAAATTAATTAGAATGGTGGAATATACCTAGCAGAGGTAGAGAGGTTATTCAGTTGAGCTCTGAAATTTTTCTGTCCTTTTAATGTATGTATTTATCTCTTGGATCTAAGATTGGTGCAAAGTCTTAAGAGATGGAACCACATTAAGTCCTAGTAATTTAAAGTAATTGTTAATGGCTTGAAAGGCCATGTATTAATATATATCATAATAAATTCTTCAAATATTGTTTTACGGTACTGGCATACTTTAGTTTTTAGAAACAAGCAAGTTTCTGCAGTTAACAGTGCTTCTCAAGCTACCTGTGGTATAGGACCAGTTTGGGATTTTTTGTTTTCTTTTTAAATAATTTCCATTAAGTCATAGACAAATACTTTTTAAAATAAAATTAAAAAGTAATTACTAGAAAAATGAAACGAAAACCCAAGAACATACGAAATACAACCCCAACTTCTTTTTATTATTAGATTCAGTAGACCTGAAATAACTGACAATTTTGTATTAACAGCAACAATTCACAACCTTGCACTAGTCCATAGACAACACTTTGCCTTACGGTGTCATATTTGAATTTAATTGCTCTTTTGAAAGATAAAAATAAGAGTTGCTCTTCATTTCCAAACACCACGAAAATATGAGCTGGGAGTATACAACTGGCTAGTACTTAATAACTGTACTGGCCAATACAATGCTCCTTATTTGAAATGTTTATGATACTGTTATTAAATGAGATCTTTTTTCTGAACCTAATTAATTATATAGTTGAAGTACATGGTGATATGTTTCTCAACTCTGGGTCCATCTTACCTATAAAGTATTATACACCCAAGGTAAACAATAACTGGTAAGCCTCTGTGTGTCTTTGTGTACATATTTCTGCTTGAGGTATTCTCCTATCTTCCTTCCCAAATGTGCAATGTTTTTGTTGGGAAAAAAAGTTAAGTACAAGTTGAAAATGAAGCTCTAATAATATAAGGGTATTATCAGCAGGCACACAAATACCATCCCCTAAAATAAAAGGTAAGATAGCAAGAAGAAATATAAAGGTATTCATAACAAATTATAATAAAAAGAAACAGGCCCGTTATGTGTTAATTAATGCTAAAAGGGCAGAAAATATGGTGTTATTTGGGTATTGGTCTAAGAACCATTATAAAAATATTAGTCTATTTATTACTATGTGTCAATTTAACTTTATTAATGTTAATTTTTAAGGACTTAAAAACATGGATTTGTGAGTTTTATCCCTTAATACAACACTCAATTTTTATTACTAGATTAGTCTATAAATTTTTATTACTAGATTATTCTATAAATTTGGGATTAATAAGAATGGTCTAACCCTGAAAATTTTTTTTTAATTTATTTATTCATTTATTTAATTTTTGGCTGCACTGGGTCTTCGCTACCGCACGTGGGTTTTCTCTAGTTGCTGAGAGCAGGGGCTACTCTTCGTTGTGGTGCGCGAGCTTCTCATTGCAGTGGCTTCTCTTGTTGCGGAGCATGGGCTCTAGGCGCGCGGGCTTCAGTAGTTGTGGCACACGGGCTTCAGTAGTTGTGGCTCTCAGGCTCTAGAGCACAGGCTCAGTAGTTGTGGCACACAGGGCTTAGTTGCTCCACGGCATGTGGGATCTTCCTGGACCAGGGCTTGAACTTGTGTCCCCTGCATTGGCAGGCTGATTCTTAACCACTGCACCACCAGGGAAGCCCCCTAACCCTGAAATTTTAATTCTGCTTCATAAGTTAAAGATAATGTAACCTATGGAAGAGAATCTATTAACGTTCTTATTCAAACTGATGGAAAAACTATAAGACTTGACATGTACCGATATACATACATATCTGCGTATATGCTTATTTGGAGATATACTTCACGTATTGCCTTGCACAGCTTTTAGAGAATAACTCATAAACAAAGTTAAGAATTATCTATACATAATTTTGCTACAGTATTACAACTCTGGAAAAAGTTTTCTTGTTTTGTTGGCAAGTACCAATGGCAAGTGCCAATTTGTTGTTGACACTGCTATGGAGCAAAATCAACAAGGGAATTTTTTTTTCTAACCTTATATCATTAAGATTTCTAGTATCTCTTTCCTATTCCAGCCCCAGAGCATTATTATATCACTTTTAGGGTCATTTAAAAGCCTTTTTTGTCTATAGCCTGTTCTTTTCCATTTTTTTAAGGAAGCTTTTAGCATTTTTGAACAATATTAACCAGGGTATCTGAAAGTCTTAATTATCTTGGAAAGAACATCAAGGAGCTAAAGCTTCTAAGAATGTCCAGGTGTTCCCCTATTCAAAGCTATCCTCAGTAATGGATTCAACCCCAAGATGTAACTGCTGAGACTTAAATGCTATTATTGGAAAAAGTTTTCTTAACCATCCCTTTGGGAATATCAGAATCATGAGTAATTGAAGAGAAACTAGGCAACTAGAAAGGCAGGTGGCTGGCACTGGTTTGATTATTACATGGTAATCAACTCTGCTTCACAAATTAGATGAGAGCTAGAGCGAATGCAAAAATAGGCACCGAAACAGGAAAGGCAGGAATCTGCTTTTGACAAGGAAATTTGATACAGCTCTAGAGACCTCCTGGTGACCAAGCTGTCTGCCATCAAATCTGCTGAAGAGACTAAGCAGATATAATACTAGAAAGATAACATCTTACATTTATATAATTTCCTACCAATTTCAAAATACTTTTGTATATTATTGTTTCCAATTGCTACTGTAACAATTACCACACACTTACTGGCTTAAACCAACACAAATGTATTCTCTTACAGTCTCAGAGGTCAAAAATCTGAAATGGATCCACAGCTACATTCCTTTGTGAGGCTACAAGGGAAAATCGGTTTCCTTACCTTTGCTAGCTTCTATAGGCTGCCCACACTCCTTGGCTTATGGCTGTATTCCTCCATCTTCAAAGCCAGGAACACTTGACTGAGACCTTCTCAAGCTGCCAGCTCTCTGGTTCTCCCTTCTGCCTTCCTCTTCCACTTATACAGACTCTCGTGACTACACTGGATTCACCTGAGTAATCCAGGCTCCTCTCCCAGTCTGAGGGTCAGCTGATAAGCAAACCTGAATTCCAACTGCTGCCTGATTTCTCCTTTAACACACAACCTGACATATTCATAGGTTCCAGGGCTTAAGACGTGGGCATCTTTGGGGGAGGGGGACATTATTCTGTGTACTACAATATCTCACTGGCCCTCACTACAACTCTATAAAGTAGTAAGGAATATTAGAATATTCTAGGCTCAGTGAAGTGAATTAACTTGCCCAGAGTCACATGGATCACTAAGGCAGGAATGGTACCAGATTAGAAAAGTAAATGAGGATTCTATCTTCACGAAAAAGTTGAAAGAGCTTTCCCAACCAGCCAGTGAATATGCCTCTGATTAATTCCAAGGTAGATCTTCAGGGGCCACAATTATATGGATATTTTCTAAGAAGAGCAATGAGGCAGCTTAACCAGTACTAGGGCAGGACCCATAAGCATCTAAATCAACCGTGATCAAAATGGTTAAAGATGAAATGAGAAGTTTTTGAAAGTTCTGTATAGTCTTGGCAGTTCTTTAAATATTTCCAACCTAAATTTACTTCCGACAAAAAAAAAAAATTTTTTTAAGTGTTTTACTAAAGGTAGCAAATCTTTTTCTGGATGGTCTGGTGTTTTTTGTGGTTTTTTTTGGCCGACAGAAATTTTGAATATCATCTTCTTGCTGAGTCTCACCTAAACTTAGTCATCCAATTTCACCTCTGACTTATAGAAGTTTTATCAAAACTCTGTTCTCACAAAGTTCTCTTGTATGGTAATCCCATCCAAATTTGCTTTGCATATGGTAGTTTCTTAGTAAAATTAACCTTCTTAAAATTCCCCTGTTATATTTTTAATAGTCTTTTATACTATCTGTATTGTATTTTTTATATGTGTTTGTCTTCCCCACCAGATAAGCTCCATAGAGAGTTTTGTTGCTTTGTTAATTGCTATATTCCTGTACCTAGAACAGTACATGTTACATAGTAGGTACTCAATATTTTTTTAATGAGTGAATAAAAAAAGAAAGAAGAGTTGACTTCTAAGTATATAAGAAATATTAAATAGTGTTTCAAGAGCATGTACATTTCTTAAGTGGATTAGTCTGGTTTCTCAGCTTTGATTCTACTGGGTTAAGGAGTACACAGTCCAATCTGACTTATCCCTAAACCCAGTTACTTTGTCGTGTTTGGTTGTTACCTAAATTCTACTGATATCTACTTCAAAATTATTTTCAGAAAGCAAACATTTTTTATTAATTTACTTCTTCAAACCCTAACTACTACCATTCCCCTTAAGCCTGCAAATAGTAGATTGCACCTGATAAAACAGATGCTGTATTCAAATCAAAACAAATGGAAAGTGCTGTGTATTTTGGCAACCTTCCTTTCTTCCTTTGCCTATTTTTAAAACAGAGCTTTCCTAGGATATAATTTCCTGTATAGTGTGGCTGATATGGCCTACTTAAAGTCTTTCAGTCTTGCAGTAATTGAAATGTAAACTCACTGAAGAATTAGAATGGTTTTGCAAATTTTTTCAAGCTTTATACCGTCTCATGACTTGAAAATAGAGTGTTTACTTCCAAGTCGTGTATAATTGCTGTCGCTTTTCTAGGAAAACAGTGTTCTTATTCTAAGAATGTTGGAGAAAGTGGCAATGAAAAAGACTGGCTAATAGCACTTACAAATCAAAATCAGACATTTGGTCCTGAGATTTACTATGAGCAAGAACAAAGAACAGGGAAAACTCTGGGAGATTACTTTTTTAAAGGCCCTCTAAAACACTGTTGACTTGGCTTTTGAAAGTGACCTAATTTGTGACTGAATATTTGGGTGATATGAAAGTGAACAAATATGCTACATGCTAGTTCTACAGTTCTTGTCAGTTGGTAAAATCTGAAGTTGTCTACTAATTCTGTGTACTAGATAGAAGTTTGTCTATTAGTTATAAGGGAAAAAACATAGTGAAAAAACATAGTAAAGAACTTTTCTTTATTGTCAAAAGTGCTCCCCAGACATCTTTTCATATTTTGGATTAAAAATACTCATTTGATTGAAAGGTTTTAATAATTTGGGAAGTGTAAAGATTAACTCATTGATTAAAGGGGAATTTTTTTTAAATTTTTTGAAAATTAGTTTTGTCAGGCCACATTCCTATCTGTTTATTTTCTTTTCTGATCTACTTTTAACTTAGTTTTTGCTTTTATCAAAGCTGTACTTATTTATAATTTTTAAATCAAACAGCTGTCCAAGGCTTATTATGAAAAACAACAGTTCCCCACCCTCCTCATCCCTATTTCTAACTCTAGAGGCAACTACTTTCAATTCTTTTATCCGGATCCTTTAGTATTTATTTCCACATCTAAATACCTGCTCATATTGCTGCTTCTTAATTTTTCAGAGGGATCTCGTCAGTTGACTTCCTTCTATTAAAGATGATTTAGTAGTTACCCAATGTCACTGTATACTTGCATAATTTCCCTGTAGCCTCCCAGTGTCATTAGGGTGTAATTTGGGTTGGATCAGTATTCAGTCTTTACATTATTGAGGCTAAGTTAGAAAGAAGCAAGAGAATATAAAGAACCATCTAGAACCAGGCTGCTTGTCTTATCATCTTGGCCCTATCCCTTACTAGCTGTATCTTTAAACAAGTTATTATTTATTTATTTATTTATTTATTTATTTATTTGGCTGTATTGGGTCTTAGCCGCGGCATGCGGGATCTTCGTTGCAACACGCGGACTTCTCTCTAGTTGTGGCGAGCAGGCTCCAGAGCGCACAGGCTCAGTAGTTGTTGCACGCGGGCTCTAGAGCACACGGGCTTAGTTGATCCGCGTCATGTGGGATCTCAGTTCCCTGACCAGGGATTGAACCCACGTCCCCTGCATTGGAAGGTGGATTCTTAACCACTGGACCACCAGGGAAGTCCCTGAACAAGTTATTATTTTGCCTCAATTTCCTTATCTGGAAAATGAGAACAGTAGTAGTACTTACCTCCTCAGGTGGTTGTGAGGATTATACGAGTTAATGAACACAAAGCATTTAAATCAGTACCTGTTATATAAGATTTTTCACGATGTAAACACTATTTGCATCTGATCCCTATAGTATCCTACCGTGACCATTCTTTTTCTGCCCAATAGTTTGTTTTCCCTGGTATTATACATTGTCTTGTTTTTTTTTGTTTTGTTTTGTTCACTTCTTTGATATCCTCTGTTCTCATTGCAAATTTAGACCCAAACTCTGTGACAGTTGTGTGAATTTCTTCTCAGTGCATTCTCATCCATTAGATATTCTGGACTGGCTCTTGTCTTAGATCTTCAGATTTCTTAATCTCCTGTTTTCCTCTGTCTTATTTTACTTCCTCATTTTGATGCAATGCCTTCTTCCCGAGAAGGCTTTTTGAGAGGTAGATTTTTTTTGAGATGATAGGCTGGAAATAATTTTCCTTCAGAATTTTGTCTTTTAGCTTCTTGTGTTGCTGTGCAGACGTCTGAAGGCATTCTGATTCTTACCTGCTTGTGGAATCTTTTCTATGTCCCCATTGTTTTAAAATTTCATGATGACATGCCTCGGTGTGAGCCAATTATAATCAATTTTGCTAAACCCTCAGTAGTCTCTTTTAATCTGGGAATCCTTTGTTTTTCAGCTCTGGGAAATTTGGTTAAAATTATTTCTTTATGATTTTCTCCACTTCTTTTTCACTATTTGTTCTATCTGGGATTCCTTTTATTCAGCTAGAAAGCTATTTGGACTGATTCTCTAATTTTCTGATCTTTTTTTCTTCTCTTTCCTATCTTTTTCTTTTTTGCTCTATTTTATGATAGAGTTCCTCAATTTTATCTTCTCTTATGTGTTTAATTTCTAAGAGCTCCTTTTATTCTCTGAATGTTCCCTTTTTCGATAGCACCCTATTCTTATTTTGTTTAAAATAGCTTCCTTTTTGTCTGAGGATATGAATGATTTCTTTTTAGACATGTTCTTTCTACAGTCTCTGTCCTTTGAATTCTGGTTTTTTTGTTTGTTTCAATCTCTCTTTTTCATATATGATTTTCTCAAATGTTGGATGATCCTTGGTTCTCTGCTCATATTTGAGTATTATAATGAATAGCTGATTCGAAGTCCTGTACCCATGAAGAGGCTTGCTGAATGTGATCTTCACTACAGGGTGATCTGACTAGGCAATTTAATTTGTTCCTAGGCCTGCCATAAGGAAGTGCCACAAACTGAGTGTCTTAAAACAATACAAGTGTATTGTCTCACCGTTCTGGTGACTAGATGTGGACAGAGCCACATTCCCTCTGAAACCTGTTGAGAATCCTTTCTTGCCTGTTTCTAGCTTCTGGTGGTTGCCAACAATCCTTGGTGTTCCTTATCTTTCAGCTGCTCCACTTCAGTCTCTGCCTCTATTATATGATGTTCTCCCCTCCTGTGTCTTTGTCTCTGAGTCTCTCTTCTTCCTCTTTTAAGGACACCAGTCATATTGGGTTAAGGGCCTACCATACCCCAGTATGACCTCATCCTAACTAACTATATCTTCAGTGACCCTATTTCCAAATGAGGTCACATGCTGAGGGTTAGAACTTTGTATTAGTCTTCTCAGGCTACCATAACTAAATGCTACACACCGAATAGCTTCAACAACATAAATTTATTTTCTCACAGTTCTGTAGGCTGCAAATCCAAGATTAAGGTGCCATCAGGGTTGGTTTTTGGTGACGCCTCAAGGAAGCTTATAGACCTTCTCTCTGTGTCCTCCTATGACCTTTCCTCTGTGCATGCATGGAGAGAGGTATCTCTGGTGTCTCTTACTTTTCTTATAAGGACACTAGTTCTATTGAATTAAGGCTCCATTCTTACAACCTCATTTAATATTAATCACCTCCTTAAAGTTCCTATCTCCAAATACAGTTACTCTGGGGGTTAGGGCTTCAACATGTGAATTTTAGGGGGACAGAATTCAGTCTATAACAGACTTCAACATATCTTTCTGGGGGACACATCTCAACCCATAACAATCATTTCCTTAAAAAATTATCACTGGCTATATCTTTAGGTGTTTTCTTTTGTGCCAGGCAGATTCTTCAGAGAAGACTCTTCCATTCTGGAAGGTACTTGGTTGCTGCAATTCTGGTGGGAAAATAAGGGTTGGGGGCCCTCAATATTTTATAAACTTTTACTTAATCCCTATTAGCCCTACTCTCAACTGTGCCAGAGATTTGCAAATCCAGCTATCCTCTGATTCACCCTTTCCAGAGAATAAGCCTCAGGGTCCTGCTAGGGGAGGGAGGGGCATCACCACACAGCTGAAGTGGGAGGACATCTAGGGGCCTACCTGCTCCTTACAGGTATCCTTACAGCCATCCTTCTTTTGCCTTTTTTGCCAAGAATTGTGTTACCAATTTTTGAGCCTTTTGGAAGCTCTGCAGTGTAAAGTTGGGTTGCTTGTCAGCTTTTCCCACTGTCCACTTATTATTCAGTTTTCTCAGGTCTCCTGAGTCAGTTACTACTCAACCATTTCCTTCTTGGGTCCAAAAATGTTGGTGCTCTCTTCTCTTCTATATTTTTCTGGACTTAAGTGTTTTTGAAAAATCACTTTACTGTTGCTTTAAAGAGATTTGTGGTGGGGAATGCAATTAAATGTGTGTATTCATTCTACTATCTTTACCCATATTTCCACATTGACTTTGTGAGTGGTATACTTGTGGTTGATTTATACTGTAATATCAAATAAGACTTGTTTTACCATTAACATTGGTTTTTAAAATGTGTTCGCATAGGACATAGGTTTAAAGTAGTAATACGTGTTATCATTTTTTCAATCCTTGACAATTTTAAAATTCAATTTTAGCTGACATGCAATGAATACATGTGTATCTTGTTTTGAGTTATAGTTGTTCACAAATCAAGTTGTGATAAAATCACAGTTTCCACTTGAGACAGTTAAAAAAATCACTTGGGATAGTTCATTATTCTTTAATGAACTATCATTAAATCAACTTACATTTACTTAAAGTAGGTGATGAGTATGCTTTGTAAACTTAAGTTTTTTCTGTTGGGTTTACTTATTTTATACATAGTGCATGTTAGTATGTAACTTCGCTGCTTGCAGTAATTGATGCTGTTATAATTATCAAGTGACGTATACTCTTATGTCTTCTAAAAACAATTTCTTCATGATCATCTTAGGATCATTACAGTGGATCCACTTTAGGAAACAACTGTTAAATTTGAATTAAGGTTATATAATTGGGGGGTGTTAAATGAAAGCCTAACACAGTTCCTTCTAAAATTTTTAAATGTGGGGAATTCCCTGGCAGTCCAGTGGTTAGGACTCTGTGCTTCCACTGCTGGGGGCCCGGGTTCGATCCCTGGTTGGCCAAAAAAAAAAAAAATCAGCTAAAATGTAAAAATATGAATTAGAGTACCCCTTGACCTTTAGGAAGTAAATTGAAAGCATTCCAAACATTTTCACACTAAGATGGAGCTAGCCAACCACAGCTGTCTTGTCCTTTTCTATCTTCCAATGCAACTGCTTTGCAAAACCTACGGAAAGAAAAAAATTCTCGTGGTAACGTTTAAACCTAACAGGCTAAGTCAGGCTTTTGCTAATATCTAGGAAGAATTTTACTAACTGTAGTGCCAATGGCAACAGATTTTTAAAAACAGGGACAGAAACCGTTGTTTCCATTAAAGGAAATGTTGTTAAGCAATAAATTGGAGGGAGACCTAGCCACCTCCACCCTAATCCCTAGTGATGGAACAGCTTAAAATCATAAAAGGTACAGCAACCAAAAAACTCAACTGCCACCACCTTCTCTGCAGGAGAACTGTGTTCAGAGGCAGCCAATGTTCTGCCTCCCCCGTATCTGTTCAGAAACCATTACCTCATTACTTTGAAGAAAACCCCCAATAAGTTCCAAAAGGGAGAAATAACAAGTACAAGAGAAGTTCAAAAGTGCAGTACTAGACGAATTCAAAAATAAAAATGACAGTAATACATATTACAATTTATGTTCTTGAATTTAATAGCTTTAAACGCCTTTATTTTGAACAGGAGGGAAGAATAATGAAACATTCAACTCACAAAGCAAGAAGAGTATCAGAATTAAAGGAATCTGTAAAGAAAGTAGGATGATAAAGCAATAAAAAAAGCAGAAATAAAAATAAAAACAAAACCAAGAGAATTACAATATCTAAGAGTTGTTCCCTTCAATGAGTCTAGTAAGATAAACACTTGAAATAGCTTAAGGTATGGAGAAGAGTAGAAAAAGGATTGACAAAATAAACAAGAAGGGGTTTAAGCAAGCAATGCTAAACTTAAGTGACCGAAAATTAAGACTGTATAATGGAGGGCTTTAAATGAATGCATAACATAGTTCTTTCTAAAATTTTAGAATAAATTTTTTGGGGGGGCTTCCCTGGTGGCGCAGTGGTTGAGAATCTGCCTGCCAATGCAGGGGACACAGGTTCGAGCCCTGGTCTGGGAAGATCCCACATGCTGCGGAGCAGCTAGGCCTGTGAGCCACGATTACTGAGCCTGCGCGTCTGGAGCCTGTGCTCCGCAACAAGAGAGGCCGCGATAATGAGAGGCCCGTGCACCGCGATGAAGAGTGGCCCCCGCTTGCCGCAACTGGAGAAGGCACTCGCACAGAAACGAAGACCCAACACAGCCATAAATAAATAAATAAATAAAATTTTAAAAAAGAAAAAAAATTTTTTGGACCTAGAGAGTGTCATACAGAGTGAAGTAAGTCAGAAAGAGAAAAACAAATATCATGTATTAACACATATATGTAGAATCTAGAAAAATGGTATAGATGACCTTAACTGCCAAGCAGAAATAGAGACACAGATATAAAAAACAAATGTACGGATATGAAGGGGGAAAGGGGTGGGGTGGGAGGAATTGGGAGATTGGGATTGACACATATACACTATTGATGCTATGTATAAAATAGACAACTGATGGGAACATACTGTAGCACAGGGAACTCTACTTAATGCACTGTAGTGTCCTAAGTGGAGGGGATATATGTATATGTATGGCTGATTCATTTTGCTGTGAAGTAGAAGCTAACACAACGTTGTAAAGCAACTATACCCCAGTAAAAATTAATTTTAAAAAATAAGTAAATAAAATAAAAATGGAATGTTTTCTAATAATGTAAGATATACCTCTTCTTTAGTTTTTTCTTTTTCAGCTAAAGTTTACACTATTTAAACAGAGAAGTTTCCTTTTACTCAACACCAGGATCTACCTTTGGAATGTTCAGTTATGTACATCATCTTGCCATTATGTAATTTTAGTAAGATAGTGCTTCACCAACTACAGCTGTAATAATCAGATTGTCAGCCGTGAAAGGTCCTCCTAAAAATATAAAAGCTAGAGTTCTTCCTGAAGATTTTAGCTAAGTAAGAAAAATAAAATCTTTCAGAAAACCTCATGTAATTTTAAAAGCTCATGAGAGAGATGTTACTTCAGAAATGTAATAGATTGTAAAAAGATGAAGTTCTTTTGAAAAACTGTAAAAATTTAAAATATATTGAATTATACAAATATATGAAATTTTGTCTGTCTCTTGTGTATCAGGATAAATATAGACTGATTCCTTTTTTTTTTTAAACCCTTTTTTTTTTAAACCACAGATCCAAACTCTGCAGGTAAAATGGAAAAATTCATCAAAAGGTCTTGAAAAGTCACAGAAGTAGATTGAGTTGAGTAATTTTATTTTAAAATATTATATTAACTTCCAAAGGTTTTCAATAGCATCTTTTAAGTGAAGATCTAACAATTCAGTTTTATTATGTTATAGTCTTCTTAAGAAGATTATCAGAATAAATTATTAGAACCAATTAAGGATGTTTTTGCCAATGACATGTTGTTTGACTATAATTTCAGCCTACTCATCAATGTTCTTACTTTCTCTCTGTAGAAGGCAGATTTAGATTTACTCCTAAGGAGAAGAATCTAAGGGCACTTCCACCTTGGGGAGAGAGAGAGTTTCCATCGAGTGGTCAGTGTCCAGATAGCTCCAGGCTCTTAGGATGAGTAGACAACAGGGACATTCCACATGGAACTTCTGGGTAGAAGAGCCTGTAGGCTGCCCTTCCCTGGGTAGTTTACTCAAAGCTTTTGTCTGTTCAACTGATAGCCATAAACAATGCCTCTGAGAAGTAGGCTAAAGACTCAGTTCCTTCTATTTTTTTCAGGTTTTTTTTTTTTTTTGTAATGATGATGTGCCTAAATAGTGTTATGAAAGAAGGGTACATTTTAACTGTTTACATCTAACAAATTATCATGCAAAACTGAGTTCATCTTTTCTCCAAACCCAAGGCTCTTCTTATACATTCTTTTCATGAATGATACCACCTCCTTCTAAGTGATATTTTCAGAAAAAACACAGAGCAGCCCCCCACTGCAGTGCTTCTCAAACTTTGAGGAGCATTGGAATCCCCCTGGGATCTTGTTAAAATGCAGATTCTAATTTAGTAGTTCTGGCCTGGGCTTGCGAGTCTGCATTTCCGGCAGGTGCCCAGATGATGCCAATACTACCGGCCTGTAGACCGCATTTCAGGTAGCAAGGATTTTGTGCATGTTCTCAAGTCTGCTTACATATTAAAAACTTACGGAGCTTGCCTTTTAAACACCTAGCTGCCCTCTCTCTGCACGTGATGATGGGGCCTAGGAATCTACATAATTTTTTTTAATCCCCAAGTAATTCGTATCCACAGCCAAATCGAAAAGCATTGATTAAGAGGTATCTTATTGTATTGTGAAAAGTGAATAATTACCACGTTGTGCTTTTTTTAGTATAAGTTTATGTAGGCAGATGGGCACGAAATAACAAATAGTTTGTTTTAGAAAACATCTGTATGTAAATGGACTAGCAACTTGGAGTATATCATAGAAAAATAATATTTTAACAAAATTAACCATATAATACTATTAAGGGGGTAAGGATATTGAGTTGGACTTTCTCCTCGTTTCCATGTTGTAGGGCTGGCCATACACAAAATTTCTACATCAGTGAAGTTTTTCTTGAGACTCATCCACCTTTCTTCCCGTACCTTTCCTCCCACTTTTTTCTTCCTCTCACTGTGTTTACTTGGGGTCTTCATACTATCCTGCACTCTGGCACACATCCATCCCTTCCTTACCCCAAGTATCCAGTGCTCTGTAACTTGCCTCTCTCTCCATTCACCCAAATGTGAACCTCAGTTCTCTGTGTGAGGCTGGCTGCACATACTTTTGAAGGAAAGTAATTTGATAACACAGACTCACTTTCAGTCATGACAGATTTATTCTTCCTGGAGCTTTTGGTTTTTTTTTTTACCAGTCTTTGCTTCTCGAGAAGATGCTGTTTTCCCATGTGGTATAAAGGCTGGCTCTTACTGTTTGAATGGTTATTGTATGTTAAAGCATGCTGTTGAGCCTATAACATAAAGCTACAACTTGTATATAGAAAGTGGTATCTTACCTAAAGAAGGAAAATTTTCATTTACTGTGTCAGTCATAGTCCTGCCGGGCACCTGGAGAAAAGAGCATACCTTTTAGTGGCTAGGATAGTTCACTTGTTGAAATAGCAAGGTGGAATTGACCATGTGAAGATGCATGAGGAAATGGAGGACCTAGGTGCCTAAGAAGTGGTGCCAGCCCTTGGGAATGCCTCAAATAGGAAATGTAATGGGCCAAGACTCTGGGAACACTAAGGGAATAAAGAAGGTAGGAGGACAATCTAGCATGGAAACATGACAATTAGGATGGCCATTGAGCCCCGTTTACTCCTCTCTGTCTGGATAGGCTCTGTCCCAGGCTAAAATCCTGAGAAATTGTGTGGCTCTATCAAAAGTGGAACGGTGTCTCTGTTAGATATTTATTATCCCACATAAATCAATAGGACTTTAAATAATACAAAAAGTGAAGTGCAAATTCTCAGCCAGTGTGGATGCAGAGAGTTATTTTGAACTAAGAGGTCATTCCTTCCTAAATTCTGCTCCCGGGAACAGTTCCTGTAAGCAATTCCTGCTTTTTACACCTTCTTTTCAACACCCCTTTTAAATTAATTATCATCTAGTTTTTAAACATTTTTGCACTTTTTCCTTCTCTCAAGTTTCTCAAACTACTGAAGTGAGGGATGAGATACATGGGGCTTCTGTGATTCAAGAACATTGAGGAAGACCAAGGCAGTCTTGTGAAAGAGTATCCATTTCTAGTTACAGTCTGCCCCATTTTAATTGATTTTAACACCAGATACATCTGTATAATGTGAGGCTTTCTTCCTCAAAACAACAGGATATTCTGTGAGGTCTTTGGCAGTGACGTCTGGAAACTGCAGGTAAACCATGTTGCTGCAAGTTCAGCATCTGAAAGTATAACCGACTCCCAAACATCCAAGTCCTGGAAAGCTGTAAAGTTAAGACAGTGGGGAAGTGGGGGAAGAAGTACCCCAAAGTCAAGGAAGTCCAAATTAATCCTAGTCTTAACATATTCACCTCCCAACGCATGCTCCCTGTTTTTAAAGAAAAAAGAAAAATAACTATTTCAACCAAGGTCTCTATTCACTGTGGATTGAAATTCAACTAGCTTATTTTCAAGCATGCTTCTAACTTAGCACAGCTCTGGGAAAAATCCCATAATCGAGCCATCTGGGTTGAATAAAAGAGGGAGTTTTTCTATTTGATTTCTTACATTTTGTTCCTTTGTTTTTAATGGGGAAAAATCATTATGAAGTAACCAAATTATTGCATAATGTTAGTGAAACAGGAGAAATCTTTTCAATTCGTTACTGTTTCTAAAGAAATCTCTGTTAGAAGATCTGTCTGTTGTCTCTGAAATGTGGTACAGAATGAGTGTTTTGGGTGAACTGACTTGAGGGAATAACTAATAATGGTCAGAAAATAAAGTTCTCTTTGGGTGGTCTGAAATTCAGCAGTGTTTATTTCTTTTCAGACTCAGCAAGGATATTTTTTTCCAGTGAAGCATATTTTAGCATTTTATGCCCTGGAATTACTTAGTGTGGTTATAATTGAAATCATTAGGCATGTGTAATTTTTCATTTTTTCTTAAAAACCAGCATTAATTGCTTTATGATTCAAAGAATCTGAAATTAAGAGACATTGGAAAGTTGTTTAATCTCTGAAAACTTTGAAAACAACTTTGACAAAATAGACTATGCTGTATGTTATAAATTGCTGTTTGCAGTCCAGAGTTACCTGTTTGAATCTTACATCAATTCAGATCTTAAAGTTAAGAAACTGTTAAGTAAAAGACTCCCCCTGTGTTTGCTTTACTAGGCACAGGGGTGCTAGGTCCTGGGAACATGATGATGAACAAGACAATTTCAGGCCCCATTGGCTGTTAGAGTCAAAAAGCAGAGACAGATGTTATACAAACCGTTTCACAGATACACCACAAAGAGAAAGTAGCGTGCACAAAAATTATATATGACCTTTGGAGGGGGGTAGAGGCAGTTAGAGAAGGCTTTCCTTTGGAAATGAAGAAATTTCATTCATACAAGGCAAATGAATTATATATAATATATTAAAAATATTAGTAGTTATATGCTGGATCCAACACACAAGTGCTGGCAATCACTTATTATTATCCTTTTATATGTCTTATTTTACTCATCCATCCCATGAAAGCTTCTTGGGGGTAGGAATGCCTTGACATCGGGTTTATGACTATTTCATGTCAACAGGTTTTGTTTGTAATAGGCCCTGACTAATATTTGTCAAATTAATATATCACCCTTTTTTTTCATTGTGCAAGTATCATTTAGTACAGTTATATCTTTTAACACAGGGGTCCCCAACCCCCGGGCAGCAGACCGGTACCGGTCCATGGCCTGTTAGGAACCCGGCCGCGCAGCAGGAGGTGAGCGGCGGGTGAGCGAGCGAAGCTTCATATGCCGCTCCCCATGGCTCCCCATCGCTCGCCTTACCGCCTGAACCATCCCCCACCCCCGTCCGTGGAAAAATTGTCTTCCACAAAACCGGTCCCTGGCGCCAAAAAGGTTGGGGACCGCTGACTTAATGTACATCATTGTTAATATCATTGCTATCATAATATCACAATGCTCATAGCATAGCAAGAATAACATATAAAGATACAATTTAAGAAAAATGCTTTTTAATGAATATGCCCTAACCACTATTCCATAACTCTTGCAAATCTATAGCAACGAGCCTCCCACCAGAACATGATATTCCCGTATATAAATATGCCTGTGCATTGGTCTCAACTTCTGTGATGGAAATCATGAGGATTATTTTACAGTCACAGTTCACTTTTTGTTTGCTTTATTGTTTGTCCTGGGATCTAAATCAATTTCATTAAAAATTTTGTCTAAGAATGTTAAATCATAAAAACTTGTTTTGTTGAAAAATGTTTAAAACCCATGAAATGAGACCTACTTTTCTTTTGGCATCAGAGGTAGGTAAATGCCTATCTATTAAATGGAGCATGGTCTTTTGATAGTAAATTTAGCCTATGAGTACGTTCATTTTACAGTATTCACTCAGGCTTAAACTATCCTAATTCCTTTCAGAGAGTAAAGCAAGAACACGATCACATGACTGTCTGGGTTTCCGAAATGCTAAGTCTTTATAAAGGCCTTATGGATTTTGAGTAATAAAGCAAGTGCTGGCCTGTTAAGTAGGTTAATCTGATCCATGCACTATGTAAACCAGAATGTAATTTTAGGTACTATGGTTTTATATCACAGTTGACTCCATAATTTTCAGAAGAACTTGCCTAATTACAGGAGTATATTTTCTTAGAAAATAAATTCATTTTGATATTTAAATGATTTTAACATTCTATTTGAGTAATCTTTTATTTATAAATATTGTATTTTTAATTAAAACATTCATCACATTTTTGTAGTCATGAAACATATAGTGGGTAAAGTGTCCCAAAATTGATAAATGATTGCCATTTCATTGTGACCACTTCAAAAGAACTTTATTACCAAATAATTAGGGAAAATGGAAATTATATTCTTGCTTATAAGTTAGCCCAGGTCACTAATTCTTTAAATAAATATTTTTGAGGGTTTATTTTGTACCAGGTACTGTAGTAGGCATTAGGTGTACTCCTGGGAAAGAAAACAAAGCAAAGTAGGCAAAATAGACCATTGAACAACTTTTTTCATGTAGTCTTCCCATGGACTTCTATGCATTTTATTTTTTGGATATCTTGGCCTACCACTTAGAATATAATGACTTTAAACTTTATGCATATTTCTAACAAGCTTATTTATCTGATTCCTTGGCCTACTGAAAGTAGCAGGGGATTGCCTTAAGTCACATATACTGACAATACAGATGATAACAAATTCACCCAGATAGAAGCCACACTTGCCAAAGGATCACAATAGTAATTTGAAATAGTATTTCTCTGGCTCTGCCCCAGTCTGCTGCATGAGAATATCAATCTTGCCTATCCTCCAGTTTCTTCCCCAATACTTCTGAGAGTCCCCTGGGGATATCTCAGCCAGAGTTTCTTAAAAGGATAGTCCTCTTCTCCATTTCCAGATCACTGTGGTAGTAGCACCCATCACTGCCAACCAGGGCATTAGCTATGTCACAGATGGCAGCCAATGGCATTGTGACCAATGTCCACCTAGTTCTGGAACCATGGCTACTATGGCCTTGCTCTCTCACTCTCCATAGAGATTAGAGGATACCTTTTTATATTAGGGTAGGCTAAGCTGCTGTAATTACAAAATGTGGGGAAAAAATGCAATGGCTGAGGGAATACAGAGATGTTTTTCTCTCACATGACCGTCCAGGTTAGTGTTGACTTCAGCAAGAAATGCTTCTCAAGCAACCGTGTAAGAAGAACTAGGGCCCTGCCCATCTTGAACAAATAGATTCCAAGGTTGCTCTGCCCCCTGCCCTCCCAGCCGCAGGAAGGGAGAGAGCCTGTGGGGGAGACCCAGCCCTACTCAAAAGCCTCAGCTAAGATTCTGTTCAGCGAGAACAGGACACATGGCCCTTCCTCCCTCAGAGGTTAGGCTGAGAAGCACAGGCCCTCCTGGGCCACTCCCCAGCCGCCACTCCGTTATTCTGTCTTTTTATGGACAGCAAGCTGTCACCTCCACCCCTGTCTTGTTTCACCGTCCTAGACCTTTCTTTGCAGCCCCCTAGCTCTGACACCCAGAGCAGTGGAGAGCATCCTTGGTCACATAACCTATTCCATCTCTACACTAGGCAGGTCCTTTTTCCATCCATATAGACAACTTTTAAAAACCTTTACTACTCTTTGCAAGTCCACTCTCCTTCCCACCAACCCCCAGCTTTAAAAGATGACCTGCCCGGGCTTCCCTGGTGGCGCAGTGGTTGAGAATCTGCCTGCCAATGCAGGGGACACGGGTTCGAGCCCTGGTCTGGGAAGATCCCACATGCCACGGAGCAACTAAGCCCGTGAGCCACAACTACTGAGCCTGCGCGTCTGGAGCCTGTGCTCCGCAACAAGAGAGGCCGCGATAGTGAGAGGCCTGCGCACCGCAATGAAGAGTGGCCCCCGCTTGCCACAACTGGAGAAAGCCCTCGCACAGAAATGAAGACCCAACACAAGCCAAAAATAAATAAATAAATAAATAAATAAATAAATTCTGTCCTACTCTCTGCTTGGAAAATACTGTTTAAAAAAAAAAAAAAAGATGACCTGCCCTCCTACTGCAGAGTAAAGATAGAGGTCCTCAACTATGAACCACTTCAGCCCTCTTCCCAACATGGCCACTCTTCTTTTCCTTCTATCCCAGAGGAAGATGCATCCCTACTTCTTTCTTTTCTTTTTTTTTTTTTTTAAACATTTATTTATTTATTTATTTACTTATTTATTTATTTGGTTGGTTGGTTGGTTGTGCCGGGTCTTAGTTGTGGCACGTGGGCTTCTTAGTTGTGGCATGCAAATGCTTAGTTGTGGCATGCATGTGGGATCTAGTTCCCTGACCAGGGATCGAACCTGGGTCCCCTGCATTGGGAGTGTGGAGTCTTACCCACTGTGCCACCAGGGAAGTCCCCCTGCTTCTTGATCCCACTCTTCTTTCTAATATTATTCTTGTCTGTCTCATTCAAGATCTTGTTCCATTAAGTATTCCTGCTTTCTCATAATTTGAATCTCATTATCTCTCCAGTAAAATATTCAGTCCTTGAGGCTGTACACATGCTTTCCTTTTGCCTCATGCTATTTTTTATTTCCCCTTTTTTTCTTTTTAAACCAGGTCTCTTAAAAGACTCCTCTATATTTAATTGTCATGTCTTTACCTCTTGTCTACTGTCCAGCCTTTTGCAGTCCTGATGTAAAGGAGCACACTAAGCTCTGTGCAGCCCCATATTCATGCAACAATTCATATGTTTATTGAGCACCTTCTCTGCAGGCACAGAGGATTTAGTAGTGAAAAAAATGAAAGTCTTTGTCCTCTTGGAGTTTACATTCTACTAAGGAAAGGCAGGAAAAAAATTGAATATTTGTTAGCTGTGTCTATGATATGTGATATGTGCTAAAGAGAAAAATAAGTCATGATAAGGGAGTTAGAACGACATTGTTATTTTAAACAAGTGGTCAGGAAAGGCCTCTCGGATAAATATTTGAGCAGAGACCTGAAGCAAGTGAGAAAGCTGTCCACATGGATAACTGAGGGAAGAGCATTTCAACAAGGAAATAGCATGTACTAAGGCCCTGAGGCAGGAACATTACCGTACACAGGAAGGACAGTAAAGGGCCAATGTGACTGGAGCAGAACAGGGGAAGGAGGAAGAGGAGAAGATGAGGCCAGAGAGGCAGCTGGTGCCAGATCCACAGGGCCTTGGAGGCTGAGGTAAGAATTCTGAGGGGGGCCATCGGAGGGGTTTGAGCAAAGGAATGACCTGCTCATTAAGGAGACACTCAGTGATGTGTGCAAAAGACCCAAAAAAGCAGAGTCATCAGTTAGGACACTATAAGAATAATCCAGACAGGAGATGATGGTCATCTGCACTGGGGAGGTGTCTGTGGAAGGGGTGAGAAATGACTTTGATTCCTGATATGTTTCCAAGAGCTGACAGGCTGAATAGCGCTGGGACCTACCACCTGCCCCTCCAGGGGAGTTTCTTCCCCACACTCCACCTTGCTCTGCCTCACTTAGGGCCCAGGAGGCTGATCCTTACAGGCTACATTATGTCTGACTTCCCTTTGGGTTTGGCTCATGAGAGGCTCCTGCAGAAGATCAGAAGGCAGGGTGAGCATGAAGTCAGAGTACTGGTCTCCCTGCTTCCTCCCCGCCACCACAGGTTGGCTGTGACTCTCTACCTGAGGCTACAGCTCTCCCCTACGGTTACCCTGTCTGGATCCCATGAAACCTTTCCCTGTCCTCCCTTCTTCACACCAAGGGGATAACGTCAGTTCCTGCTGTCGCTAGCTCAAGGGTGAACTACTATCCTTTGTTGGTTTTCCTGAACCTCACCCACAACTTTATAAATAGTCCCTTTAATAAGCTTTCCTCAGACTCTTGTGCTCTTGACTCATACTGGGAACTAGGGCATCTAATGTAAAAACAGAAGAACATTTTTAAAATCACTGTTATTTACCTGCTTTTCTCCCCAGTAAAATGTTAACTCCTTGAGGACAGAAGCTGTTATATTCCTGTTTCTATTCCCATGATGTGAAGTAGGTAGCGTTTGCTACAGTTGTGTCAATGAGTATTATATATGATGATCCCACCTGAGTCCTTAGGAATAGTCTAAATTATGTTTGATATGAAAGATTAATCAAAAGTAGGATGTGTGTGTGTGTCCATCTTAGTGCTTACAGGTATAAGCTCCACCTTGCTGGATCATTCAATTCCCTGGAATCAAAAGAGAATTTTAAGAAAAAGTTGAGTAGCTTTCTTATTACTCATTGTTCTCATGAAGATATCTAAACAACAGTTTTGTTGATTTTACCAATTGTTTCTGAACTGGAAAGAAATAGTATTTGTTCCCACTTTCTTAAGATCATAAATTTTTTTTCCAGTAATTTTAAAGGTAGATTGTGTTTTATTACAGTTAACTGTTAAGTTACAGTGTTTTATTTGCATAACATTTTAATGACACTTATTTCTATTATATTTGGTTATATACAATCATAAGATTATCAATGTGATTGTTTTCCTACTAGTTTTTTGTTTTAATATTGCATTTTGTTATTGATGTTTTCTGTTGATCTAAAGAATATTTTATCTCCACATATTTATAATTCTAATTTTGTGACTTGCTTTTTTTTCTTTCTTCCTTCCTTCCTTCCTTTTCTCCCTCCCTCCCTTCCTCCCTCCCTCCTTCCCTCCTTCCTTCCTTCCTTCCTTCTTTTCTTTCTCTCCTTGACTTCTTTCTGTTATTTCCTTTGGGCTAGACCTTAAACAGTAGTCTGAGCAGCCTTGAGGTATAGTTTTAATGAAAGCTTTGCTGAGTAATCGTTTGGTATAAAATCCCAACCATTAATAGAAAACAGAAAGCAATATCTTTTCAAGGTTAACTTTCTTTGTGCTTGCTCCCATGAATAACACACACTCACTGAATTCATTTAATTATTACCTTGACTCAACTATATTTAAGGTCCATCTTTCTAATGAGGAGAACAAAAAAATCCATAAGTTTATGAGAGCAGATTGTCGAAGAATATATTCATTAAAGTTAAATTAGAACCATGGAGTTTTGCTTATATAAAATTGTAGCCGATACCTCAGGAAAATGTCTAGGAATACCCTATTGAGTATATAGTTTGTTGTTGTTTTTTAACTAAAAAGATAGAGCCTTCTTTTTCTTCTTTTCTCCCTTTTTTTATTTTTGGCATTATTACGTATTCTCACAACCTAAATAAATTTTTTTCTTTTTAGAGATAAACATTATATACGAGAAAGTACTTATTTATTTGGTGGGGTTTAAAATAAATTTGAAAACTGAATTAACACTTGACTTTACCGAAGCCAAGGTGCTTTTGAAACCTGTGGGACTGTAGCAGCTCTAGTCTATTTGAGAAGTAGTCTTTCAGGGAGTATCACCAAACATTAGCTATCTGTGCAGTTCCTTTCACCTCTACTCAACCCTATTAACAGGTAAATTATGACTATTTGTAGGGTATTTTTTATCGTTGTTATCCATTTGGAAGATCACAACCATAATGACGGTTGTGAAATAGTAAAATAATGAAAATATAAAATAATGAAAAATAACAAGTGTTGACTTAAATCATTTATTTTTCTGAAAGTTTCCTAAAGTTCCTATGAGAGAGACCATTTAACTCAAGCCACCACTTTCCCAGGAAAGAAGGTGGTAAAGTTTACACTGAAATCCCCAGGCTGAGTACCAGAGAGGGAAGAGAGAGCTGAAAAGATTGGTCTGATGGCAGCTGCTTGTTTGAAAATCTGCCTGGTTCAGGCTTCAAAGTAGACTGTGCCCTCCTGCACCCATTTCCCAGCTTGGCGACCTTGCACAGCATGCTTACTTTGGCCCTCAGTAAAATGAGAGGAGTTTGCCAGGTTACTTATTTTCGAACTCTGCCCCATGGAGCAGTAGGGTTTCTTGGAGTTTCCTCAAGAGTCCGACAGTGGGTAGAAGGGGAGGACCAACCAGAGCTGGTTTTTTTGTAATTGTTTTACAATTTTTTTCAATAAAGGCTTATTTAGTTCAAAAAACTTGATCGCCACCAAGGTCCCTTCTAGCTCAATGAAAGTGCGTTGTTTTGTTTGCAGGGGGTTTTTTTCTTCATTTCTTTTTGAGGGGATAACCTTGTGAATACAGTTGAACGGTAAAAGTACTAAATTACTGTTTGATTTGGAAAAGCTAAATGAATGAACTCATGTGAGAGCCTCACTTTCCTTTAAATAGAAAGGGGCGGGGAGAAAAAACACATAGGATTTTAGCCCTGGAAGAAAATCCCCATATTGGGACAAAAGCTTGGAACTGCCAGCAGTGAGGGATTTAAGATAACTCATGAAAAGTGAAAAACTAAAGAGAATATTTGGTCTAACTTTCTTTTTTAATTTGAGATGATAATCTTATAAATCAATTTCGTTGTATTTTAAATAGAGATAACGTGCCCTACTATTTGCTTTGGGCAATTTTCTAAGCTCTTGGGTAAATTATTATGCATATGTCACAACACATTGCTTCAAAAGTTATTCATGGCTATTATTAATTGATTTCTCCATGTACATAGAAAACTGTTAAAGCTACCTGAGTTATAGTTCCTTATTGTTTATGGAATACCCAAACAAGCATCTGTATTAAAACTAAATAGGTCAATTTTCTAGCTAATTATAGAGACCTAATTTTTGTTTTTTTGTCATCTTATTGGGATGAGAACAAGGGAAGTAGTGGTTATTCTTGGACCTCACATTCAGCAATTCCTCACATTTCTTTCTGTACATGGCAAAATTGGTTAATAGCACCAATTCCAGAGTCAGGCAGCTTGAATAAGTCATTTTACCTCTCTCTGCCACTGTTTCCTTATAATCATATAATTATGTTTTCTACTTCATAATGTTGTTGTGGGGATAAGTGAATTAATATATGTGATGCACTTAGTATAGTCCCTGGCCTATAGTTGGCATGGTTTTGTGTATTATTGTTAGCCATTATTACATTATTGAGAAAGCGGAGATTTTTTTTTTTTTACATCTTTATTGGAGTATAATTGCTTTACAATGTTGTGTTAGTTTCTGCTGTATAACACAGTGAAATCAGCTATACGTATACATATATCCCCATATCCCCTCCCTCTTGCATTTCCCTCCCTCCCACCCTCCCTATCCCACCCCTCTAGGTGGTCACAAAGCACCAAGCTGATCTCCCTGTGCTATGCGGCTGCTTCCCACTAGCTATCTGTTTTACATTTGGTAGTGTATATATGTCAGTGCTACTCTCTCACTTCGTCCCAGCTTATCCTCCCCCCTCCCTGTGTCCTCAAGTCCATTCTCTACGTTTGCATCTTTATTCCTGTCCTGCCCCTAGGTTCTTCAGAACCTTTTTTTTTTTTTTTTTTTTTAGATTCCATATATATGTGTTAGCATACAGTATTTGTTTTTCTCTTTCTGACTTACTTCACTCTGTATGACAGACTCTAGGTCCATCCACCTCACTACAAATAACTCAATTTTGTTTCTTTTTATGGCTGAGTAATATTCCTTTGTATATATGTACCACATCTTCTTTATCCATTCATCTATCGATGGACACCTAGGTTGAAAAGCAGACATTTTAACCCTTAAGGAAAATCCAACCTACGTGAGAGATGAGAGTCTCTGTGCTTAGGAAGGTGGAAAGGTATATTCTCACTCATTTGTGAGAATGAGTTCAAAATAAAATTAATATGGCAATATTCCATGAAAAGGATTGGTACACAGATACCAGAGTCTTGAGGACCTTTTAGGATGCTCTGTTCCAGGCAAGAGGTAAAAATGTCCTGAACTACTGTCTTAGTTCTTTCAGGCTGCTATAACAAAAATACCATAGTCTAGGTGGTTTATAAACAACAGAAATTTATTCTCACAGTTGAGGAGGCTGAGAAGTCCAAGATCAAAGTGCCAGCAGACCCCATGTCTGGTGAGGGCCCACTTCCCGGTTTATGGTGGCCATCTTCTTGCTATGTCCTCACATGGTGGAAGAGCAGAGAGAGCTCTCTGGGGTCTCTTTTATAAGGACACCAATCACATTCATGAGGACACTACCCTCATGACCTAAAAACCTCCCAAAGGCCCCACCTTCTAGTACACATTCAGGGTTAGGATTTCAGCATATGAATTTTGAGGGGACACAAACATTTGGTCTATTACAACTACTCTTGTGGTATTGGAGTAGAAGGAAAAGGATATGTGAAAGATTACAGGCTTATATTTAGGGCAAGAGGAAGAAGACACTAACCTTAGACTTTCAAAGTGGGTGACTAGCATTATGGATGTAACAAACCCAGGATTGT
Source organism: Balaenoptera borealis (assembly GCF_965194805.1). Taxonomy (NCBI): domain Eukaryota; kingdom Metazoa; phylum Chordata; class Mammalia; order Artiodactyla; family Balaenopteridae; genus Balaenoptera; species Balaenoptera borealis. Next base: position 375,414 of record NC_138874.1, on the reverse strand, counting down.
TCTTTGGTTTCCAAATAGTTTCTATATATTGAGAAATAAGGAATGCAAAATTTAAAAGACTAATAAAGATTAAATGTGGTCATATCATATACTATATGATTTGTATAATAATTAAATAGCTAGTAATCTTCATAAGGAAGCATGTAGATAAGATCTTTTAAAGAATTTTCCTCCAGTTAAGAAAAACATGTCCTATTTTTTCAATTCTCTCATTTTGGTTCCTACATTATATTGTATCAAGCCTAGAGATTTGTTATTCTTTGATTCTTATATCCCAAGACTACTGATGTAGTGATGTGAGGAACTCGGGCATAAAACCTGTTGAGAATTAAACCATCGCCTTCTGCATTTAATCCAACATACTATATATGATATATACAGTTTTTCAGAGTTGCAAATAACTTTGGTCTATTATTTCATATGTATTTTTATTGTTTCCAGGTTCGATGGATGATGTACTGGATTGTCTTTGCTCTCTATACTGTGATTGAAACAGTAGCAGATCAGACAGTTGCTTGGTAAGTTCTAGTGTTGACAAAAGGCCAGACTATAGACTCTTTATTAGGTGTCCTGAGTTTTTATCCTGCTCTGGCTGTTAACTGAGTGAATTTGATCCATCTACGTAATTATCCATTGTATCATTTTCTTCATCTGGTTTCCCCACAAGAACATTACTTCCCTTACGAAATCCCCCAGGTGAAGGCAGCTCACCCTTCTCCCCACATGCCACTCCCTGCCCATCTCCCACACACCTCCCACTACCTTGGAATAGAGAAAAGTTGGTTGTCATTATCTTTTTTCCACAATGATGACTTCAGACTGTTTTTTCTTGATTACTTCCTAAACGACTCCTCTTTTGAAGCCCACAGCATCTGGTTTTAGCGCTCCCTTCCCATCCTTAAAAGTCTCATCTACAAACATTCAAACTGGATGACGTCAAATCCACACAGAAACACCCCCCAGCACCAGCTCCTTGACTGCTCTATTCCAAACAGCATGGGGCAAAATTAAAACATGTTTATATCCTCAAGGATTTAACATTTTACTGAGGAGCAATACTTAATGGAACAACTTGAATCTCCTTGTGCTGTATTTCAGTAGTGCATTTCCATCTACACCTTTCCATCACTTGGAGAAATCCTCCTTTCAAACTCTTTAAACTTTTACTACCTTGCCACTATCTTTAACCGCCTTTGCTGCACAAACCTTCATCCTAAATTAGCCCAACAATTGCTTTTCTTTGCTTCTTTACCCAGGCTACCAGTTGAGCTGAAAAAAATCAGCTGCTCATATTGGTATCAGTTTGAAAGTCACCATTCCTTTTACTTGCTTTTGGTCAGTGGCTACTTCCATTCCCTCCTGTATCTGTTTCAAACATTTACTGTTCTCTGCTTAAACTGTCTTTCTGACTTTGCTATTCTCATCATATTCTCATAGCACACTAGGTCACATTGGATTGCTAGGAAAAAACGGAAGTCATCAGACTTAAATGTTCTTAACAACCTGCCTTTATTTATCAACTTCTCTGTATCTGCATCAATCTTTCTCTTCCTGCCTCTGTCCCACAGCTCATTTATTTACCTGTTATGTTTTGGTGTAGGGGTTTGGGGAGGGTTTGTTTGTTTTTAAGTGGCAGAACACAGATTCCAAGCCATGCTAGGTCTCTTAAATTTCAATGCTCTCTCTTTAAAGACTTCTATTTTTTTTTCCTGATTGCAGATGTAGCATATATACACTATTAAAAAGTAAACAACATAGAAAAAGCTTACCACGAGCAATGATAGTCCAGAAACTCCTCTGTAACTGCACTGTGCAGAGACCCTTTGTAGACTACACAAGAGTCATTCCTCACTGCCCCCTGCCCATCTGTCTCATCAGAAGAGCCCAGATTTTTTTTTATCATGTATCTTAGTACTTCATGTACCACAAGATGCTGGTCCCCTCATGATGTATTAGTTAACTTTTGCTGTGGCAACAAACAACCCTAAAAGCACAATGGGTTAGAAAAACAAACATTCATTTCTTGCTCAAGCTATATGAGGACAAATGATTGGCTGCAACTTTGCTGGGCTCAGCTCAGTTTTAAGTGTCTTCTTGTTCAAGGACCAAGGCTAAAGAAGCAGCTGTTCTCGTGGCAAAAAGCAAAAGCAAAAATTGAAAGCAAGAGGTTGGGGGTGTTGAGGTGAGGGAGTCAAAGGGCATTTAAAAAAGTGTCTCCTTGCATGTGACATATGTCACACTCATATTCTGTTGCCCAAAGCAGGTCACATGGCTAAAGCCATGGTCATTGCTTGAGGAAGTGTATTCAGCCTACCGAGAAGGCACTGAAAAATCAAGTGGGAAGGGACATGGGTATATTACCCTAATTCCCAGGTTACCACAATGGCAATTCCATTCTCCTTTCAAGTGAACAGTTTAGGTCTGTCAAGTGCTGCAGTTCTGGCCAAATGAAATCGGAGGGGACGTTTTCTGGGAGTTCTAAGGGAAGGAGATGTGTATATGGGGTAACACTGTACACTTGACGCTTATAAAGGTGACTCCTGGTGCTTGGAGATGTGTCCAGGGAATGCCATGACAGCTACGCTCTGCAGACAGGGTGGGTGTACCTTACTATCCTGGTTATAAATGCTATTAATGCCCTCTCTGAACTGCCACAGTCAGTTTGGCAGCTTGGCTGTGCTTGTCTAAACAGAGCAATCTTGTACTAGAAGGTGTGAATCACTCCGGGGGTCAGGTTGCTCTGATCTGTATAGTCAATGAGATTTTGTCAATTCAAACATGGTTGTTTCCCTGATCACAACTTTTTACATGTGAAAACTTAACCCAGTGACTGAACTTTGTAAAAAATTTTTTTTGCGATTTCCTCATGGTCTGCACTTTATTTTCACTGGCGTTTTTTTCTAATTTTTTCTTGTTAGGTTCCCCCTGTACTATGAGCTTAAGATTGCTTTTGTCATATGGCTGCTCTCTCCCTATACCAAAGGAGCAAGTTTAATATATAGAAAATTCCTTCATCCACTACTTTCTTCAAAGGAAAGGGTAAGATATACAGATTATTTCCACAAATCACTTGTTAGAAATGTATATCATCACATGCTATATGCTATAAAATGAGTGAAACTATTATGTTAAGGGGGAGAAGTCCCAGTTTTCAGCTTCTTGTCACTCTTTTTAAATAAAATTAATATTTATGGGTTTCATTTTTTTTCTAGGAGATTGATGATTATATTGTACAAGCAAAGGAACGAGGCTATGAGACTATGGTAAACTTTGGGCGGCAAGGTTTAAATTTAGCAGCTACTGCTGCTGTCACTGCAGCAGTGAAGGTAATTTTTTATTTACCTTTTATTTTTTTTTAATCCAGTGTCACATTGTCAATGAAAAAAATAAGGTGGCTTTTTACTTCAGATCATTATAAAATTTTGGAACAAATTTACGTTCTGTTTATTTCTGTAATACTAGAAAAAAAACAAGTAGATTATTTTAAAGGCATTTTAACATGTGTTTTCTATAATTGTTGGATATTTTGAAACTCTTAATTGATGATGAAATGAGAGCTAGTTAGTAAATAAAACATACTGGAAATTGTCATTTTGTCATAATTTTCCTACTTTATAACCTTAAAATAGTTTTGAGTAAATCACCTTTAGTAAAGATGACCATTCTTTCTTTCTCTGTCTTTGGTGTTTTTTCCCTCTCTCTCTCCATGGCAATATCTTGGTAGGATTTCTGGCTTACTTCTGCACCCATACTTCAACCAGTTTGAGGTAACTGATTATTCAAAATAAGGCATGAAAAATTTCTGTTCTTAAAACTTAAGATTTTACTTAGCCAATTACTAATGTCATGTGATGTGTTTTACAAGCCAGATTATCAAAGGAATGCCTTCTGTGAAAATTCGCATTATGGCTTTTGGATTTCTTTGCATGTAGTAATTAGTGTGGTTTATTTTAAATACCATAGCATAATTGGTTTTGGTGTGTAGTATATGGAAGGAAAACAGGTTTCAGATCCATAAAGTGCTGAGTGTGACTTTCTAAGTAACCATCAGTGATTTACTTAACTTCTCGATTGGGAGGATGGCGAGGAGGAGAAAATGAGGTGGAAGAGAACTAAAGTCCTCCGCTGCTGTATATGAAAGTAGAGGTTTTAAAGTGGTTGCCTGCAGGGGGATGGAGAGAAGGGGACAGAGGGCTTCTTGCTTTCTTTTGTTACAAAATTTAGCATTATTTAACTTTACAAATGAAGTACATGTATTTATTTACACCCCAAAGAAGATGCTTTCTGAGTTTTCCATACTTAAAAGCAACATTCAACGTGATTCTATGGCAAAAAACTAAAAATTAACTTTCGACATCAAAAATTGCTTAGAAAATGTACACATTTTAGAACATTGTTTTAGGAAACATAGAAGCACGCAAATCCCATTTGCCCTCTTCTTTTTTTTCTTTATTTGGCTGCATTGGGTCTTCGTTGCTGTGCGCGGGCTTTCTCTAGTTGCGGTGGGCGAGCGGGGGCTGCTCTTCTTTGCGGTACGTGGACTTCTCATCGCGGTGGCTTCTCTTGTGTGGAGCACGGGCTCTAGGCGCGCCGGCTTCAGTAATTGTGGTACGCGGGCTCAGTAGTTGTGGCTCGCAGGCTATAGTGCGCAGGCTCAGTAGCTGTGGTGCACGGGCCTAGTTAGTTGCTCCTCAGCATGTGGGATCTTCCTGGACCAGGGTGCGAACCCACGTCCCCTGCTTTGGCAGGCGGATTCTTAACCACTGCACCACTAGGGAAGTCCCTGCCCTGTTCACTTTAACACTTAAATATAGTTTATAATCCTACATACTCTGTGAGACACCTCCCTACATATTGTCACTATTTTGTAGGATATTTATTTTATTTTGACTTACTACCGCCAAACTCTGTGTGAGGAATCAGAAACCCCAACTAGATCATCTTATCCTGGTTCCCTTCTCATTTATTTTTATTTTATACATACTTTGCTGCCATCAGTATTTAACATACGATATATTTATTCAACATGTATGTATTTAATGTATTTAACATCTATATGTATGTATGTTTTTTAATATTTATTTATTTATTTATTTAATTATTTTGGCTGCACCCGGTCTTAGTTGCAGCATGTGGGATCTAGTTCCCCGACCAAGGATCGAACCCGGGCCCCCTGCATTGGGAGCCAGAGTCTTACCCATTGGACTTCCAGGGAAGTCCCTATGTATGTATTTAATGCCTACCATATGGTAGGTGCTTGGGATGCAGCAATGAACAAAATAGATACAGTCCTTACCCTCACAGGCTACTACTGTCAAGCTGAATGTGTATTCACTAACTGAAAATTTTACCTCATCTTTGGTTGCTTAGAGCCTACCCCTTGCCCTCCACTATGAAAATAAGCATTATCTGGTAATTCCCTGGCAGTGCAGTGGTTAGGACTCCGCACTTTCACTGCTGAGGGCCAGGGTTCAATCCCTAGTCGGGGAACTAAGATCCCACAAGCTTCACGGTGCAGACAAAAAAAATAAATAAAAAATAAAATAAAAATAAGCATCATCTCACAGAAACACTTTGCTGTAGAAAGGCTATAAAAGTAATTCTATGTTTCTCTGGCTTCTTTGTTGTTCAATGTTTGTTTTTATTTATACAGTTAACAAATCAAAACCACCTCCCCACTTCAAAGGCAGGAAACAGAGATCATAAAAGTCATTTAAGTTACCACTGCAAAACAAACAAACACACATCCTGTAATTTGAATTCACTTTGGAATGCTCTCTTTTGTTTGTGATCTCGTGATCCTTTTGTTATCAAGCTCACTGTATGAGGCAACCCTCACCATTCTCCTCCTGAGCACAGGAATGTTGGCATCAACCATACTGGATTTTATTCATTAGAAATAGTCGTTAAATATGCTGAACACAGCATAATGTTAACACTATTTGCCTCAAGTTTTACTGTGCCTATTTTAAAGTAGGGGAAATTAGTTTCATCTCTGGAGATGTCAAAGAAAGGCGGTGTGATGGAAGAATCACTGAACCAGACACTTCATACGGAAGAGTAAATTGAAACTGAAATAGGAAATAGGTCAAGTTTAAGGAGAAACTGCAAGAAAGCTAATAGAAAGACTTGAGAATTATTAAACATTTTTTTTGCAATATATGGTTTGTTAAAAATATCTTTCAGGCTAAAAATATTGGACTCTCAGTGTGACCTTTAAAGATCAGCAGTACCGCTGACTAGTTTTCCCAGGTTGAACCGCCTGAGCATGTTAAGGATGAAAATAGGAATCTAATCAGAACATTTATTACACCGTAAAGCAATTTTCTGAAAATGTTACTCAGTTCTGTGACCTCATTACCAGGCATCTGTTACCAAGGTCAGTGTACAAGTTTATTTTGACTGAGCAAAGCACAAGCATATGAAGGAGCTTCAAGGATTTTACTGAGGATGTTCAACATCCCATAGCTTTCACGTGAGAAATGCCGGTGGCTTTTGTACAGATGAGCAACACTCCTGCCGGACGAAGGACAGATGAAGAAAAGTACTATCAGTCGTATTAACCATCTCTTGGGATTTTCTTTGGCAGCCTCTTCTTGGTGAATCCTTTGGCAGATATTATAAAAAATCAATTATCACAGAAATGAGAGTATTAAAGTTAAAATTTCTGAAATCTTATTGACTGTAAATGATGATGATTAGGTCAGAAATCCTGACATCTTGCTGTCTGTTTTAATGGCTTTCTGTTCGTGAAAGGATTTGAGGAGATTCAGCTGTTTAGTATCATCCACTGGAGAAGAAAGATGATATTTTTTTTCTCTGCAATCTAGGAAAGCACAATATTTTAATGAAAGTTGAATTCTGTAGCAGTTGAGTTGTCAGCATTTTTTAGCTCTGATTCTGCCACTAATTAGCAGTGAGATTTGGGGCAGTCATCTGCACTGATCTCTCTAAGTATTTATTTTCTTACCCGTAAAATGAAGGGGTAAAAACTGACTTCTAAAACCCCTTATACTCTAAAACAATGGTTCTCAACTGGGGGCAGTTTTGCCCTCCAAGGGACATTTGGCAATGTCTGGAGACGTTGTGGGTTGTCACAACTTAGAGGGGGGTGCTGCCACTGGCATCTCAGGTAGAGGACAAGGACGCTGCTTAATATCCTACAAAGCACAGGACGGCATCCCCCCACACACACACAGAATTATCTAGCCCAAAATAGCGTTAGTGCTGAAGTCGAGAAACCCTGCTCTAAAAGTATGATGAGTCAGAAAAGGCTAAAAGAATACATAAATATATATAGGTAGTTACGGTGATGGGTTACAAATAATCTTTCTTTTTTATATTTTTCTCTGTTACAAACATTCTTCAATAAATATATATTGCTTTAATCTTAAAACCACTAAAATGTATTTTTCACTTAATGCAAATGCAATCAATTCCATTCTAGGCTTGATCAGATTGTGTTAAATGTCCATAGGGAAAAGCCATTTCCCTAAAAACTGGGGACTAACCTTATCTGCAGTTATAATGTAGTATGTCAAAGATCAACAAGAAATAGAGCTTCATGGCTATTCATTATTGAACAGTAGCATAAAAATTGTTCCATAAAAGATTGTTTGTATGCTTGTAAGATTATAAAGCATTGCTGATTATGTTTTTGAATTCTTAATTTAAAAATGTGAAGAGGATAGGTTGAGGTTTTATACAAAGATGCTGATAAGCACGGTAAATTCCCCTTATTTAACACAAAATATAGTAACTTTAATGTAATATATAACCAGGATATGAAGTATTTAAACAGAAGCAGAATCGTTTGGGTATAAAGAAGTTAGAATTAGTCATACATTCAGGGTCCCTTTTTACAGATGCCAACTATAGACTTGGATACTTGAGCAGACATTCAGATTCTCTAGTGCCCTTGGATGTAAGTGAGCTCTGTGTGAGGCCAGCTCGGGAAGCTGCTTCTCAGCTGAAGGATTCTTTCCAGAGCTTGAATGTGTTAGATTTGGTCCCAGCCCTCCCGCCCAGTCAGCCCTTACAGTGTTCTTAGTTTCTTAAATGGATGTTCTGGGCTCATCCAAATTCAAACCTGAGAACTCAGAGTTACCTGAAGGCAGGAACACTTCTGCTAATGATGTGAAATATTCTACAGAATGCTTTTTAATCACTTTGACTTTTGCTTTCTCATCATTATCTTTCTGTTACCTTCTCTTTGATTTTTAGAACCAATTTTAACAGACAGTGTACATACAATTCTGTAGAGAATAGGATCTAAAATACTGGGATATAGAATTACCTTGTGGATGGTAACGCCCTTCCAACTTATTGACTAAGACTGCTCTTTCCACACGTATTTTCCTCCTCAGACTAGAACCTGTCTTCATTTTTTTAATACTTTTTAGCTTAATATTGTATAAACCAAATGGAAGAAAATAAACAAAGCATTTTTAAAATTTTCTTTTATATTTCCCTATTTAATGACCTTACAGTGCTCTTTATTTGTTCACATGGGTTCTATTATATTTACTGTCCAGTATCCTTTCCTTTCAGCTGGAATGACTTCCTTTAGTATTTGTTATAGGGGAGGGCTGCTAGTGACAAATTCTTAGTTTTTAAAAATCTTTGTATGTCTGAATTTGTTCTTTAAAGGACAGTTTTGCTGGATAGTCAATACACATTTGAAACTTTTTTTCTCTCAAAACTTTGAATATGGCATCCCAGTGCTGTCCTCCGTGGTTTCTGAAAAGGCATTATTAATTTAAACAAAATCTCAATATCTTTTGTATTGTTATTGACAAGTGACTATAATTCCCTGTTTATGCCCTCAAAATGTAGAAACAGTTTTTCTTTTATTTATGGGAGTAAGTGATTTAGATACTGGAAAAATGATCAAGAAATGGATCAGAAATTCTTATAGTATACTATGTTACAATTAAAACTTCACTATACTATCTATGACTAATTTTGTAATATAAAGAAATTTTTGAAAAACAGAAAAAAATCACTCATCTGCCTAAACATCACACTGTTTTCATTTTTTAATATTTTTCCCTAACTATAACCATACTGCATACTTGTGCCCATATTTTGCATGATTTAGAATTCTGAGGTGGAGGGTAGGTATTTCCACTTAACATTTTATTGCAAACATAATTCCCTTATTAATGGACTTTTTGTGCTGAATATATAAAAATTAGAGGGAATAGGTCTGCCTTTAGCTGCAATTATTTTATAACGACACCTCTCCTTTAAAGTGGTCACACTGGATACTTATAATTTATGTAATATTTTTGAAGTTCACAATAGTGCAATATTTCTCTCCCCATATTATTTCTCTTCTGGACCCATTAGAAAATATACAGTGGAAAAAAATGATTTTTCAAAGTGATAATGGCTGTTGAAGTGCCGTTGGTCCTCAAGGAGGGTACAGCCCCTTTTTGCTTTTGTCTACAGTACCTGGCCTTTTGGGGGGATTGATAATACTTGGGGCTAGAGGGTTGGTTACTCAAGAGCTACATTAAAATCCATACTGTATATAGATCACCCAGATACCTCAGGGTTGGTCCTTGCTCACCTTTAATGTAAACCTGAAGCAGACTCCTAGTGGGTGATATAATCTACCCATGTAGATACCCATGATTGTACCTGTAGTTTGGTGCTGAAACTCTCTATATAAACTCCAGTGTTTACATTAAAACATGCTGCAACCTATGGAGAAGTTTCCAACAGTCAAGAGTAATGAAAAAGAAGAGGCATAAAAAGAGTATTTAGTTTACTTATTACACACTCAATATCAGTCCCATACCACGTGCACTCAGAGAACAGAAGAAGCCTAAGATTTGTCCCTCTCTAGTTTCTTAAAATCTTGCTCTGGAGGCAAAATATATAAAGTACAGCAATAGAACTAACATTAATTTGTGAGTTCATTTGTGAGATATGCCCTAAGTAATTAGTTGATTATAATCATTAAAGATACCAAAGTTTGTGGGTGCTATAAAGCTAGACTGATTCAATGGCACTTTGACTCATTTGCATGCTGAGATGTACTTTCTTGAGTGGGAGGGTTTGGGAGTTACAGTAGAGGGTATCATGGACGTATATTATCATTCATTTGGCAATAGGCAAACAGTCAAGAATTGCTGAGAGAGGGCACAGAAATACAAAGGTAGGAATAGAGAAAATGACAGTTCTGAGAAAACAAGGCATCTCTTTCAGATGAGCACTGGTCACTTCCTTTTAGTGTGTGTCTGAAGTCTTCTGTCATCCTCTACTTAAGAAGCAAATGGTATCTGATAAAAAGAGAGTATAATGAATTAAACCTTGTCAAGAATGTTTAAACATGTGTGGAATCCAATTATTTTTATTGAGGATATAGACCCTTTAATAATTCTTTTTCATAATTCAAAAAATATGGTAGAAATTACAAAGCTTAAGTGGGGTGTGAAAATGGTGTTTGGGTTTGACATAATAGGATATCACTCACTCGGAGTATCTAAATCAAGACTCATGAAACAAGACCTTTTTCTTCAGTGTAAAATACATGTTAGCAGTAATGTTGGAATGTTTGTAGTGCCTTAGGCTTTGAAATTTAGAGATGAACCATTATGGATGAGTTTCTACAGTTACATTATAACTAGAGGCAATCATAAATTCACATGTGTGAGAACAAGAAATAATAAGTGTAAAAAAAACCTTTAGAAGAATACTTTTAATCCAGCTATAAATAAGAAATGAGTCATCTGTATGCTATGCAAATTTTCAAGTGGGTAAATTTAGAAATTATTTTTTTCTCTTTACAAAACTTTATACTTTGAGGGGAAATGTAGTTATGTCTGAGCAGTTCAGGAATGTCCCTTTCAAAGCTGTGCAGTGATGAAAAGCATTGAACTTTCTGCAGTAATGGGAATGTCCTGTATCTGCACTGTCCAATACAATAGCCACTAGCCACATGTGGCTATTGAGCATTTGAAATGTAGCGAGTGCAATTAGGGAGCTGAATTTTTTAATTTATTTAATTTTAGTTAAATTTAAATACCCACTTGTGCCTAATGTCTACCATATTGTCAAATTGTGTGTATTAGTAGGTATGCTTTGCCAGATGGTGAATTCATTAACTGAATATCGTTTCATACTCAAGATTCTTTGGCTCTCAAATTTTTTTTACTGTGTTCTAGGTAGAGCCATTACCATTCCTGACTTAGCTTTAAAACAGCATCTCTTTTACTTTAAAAAGTTCTTCTGAATCATAAACGTAAGCCTCAAAGTGCTACTTTTAGGAGAGAGAAATATTATGGTTGATGTTTACAGAGAGGATAAGCTCATTATACATTTTTTTACATCCTTGAATTAAATTTAAAGCTGAAATGTTTGGGAGTGGAATGCACTGATGTCTACAACTTGCTCTGAAATGCATTAAAAATTGATTGATGGATGGATAGATGGTAAATATTGTGGTAAAGCAGATAGAGCAAAATATAAACGATATATGGGTATCCACTGTAGAATTCTTTCAACTTTTCTGAATGTTTCATTTTAAAATGAATAAGCTTCATGATAAAATGTTGGAGGAAAGTTAAATGGAAATATATTAAGTATTTTAAAGTGCATTTCTTTTCTTGGATCTATCACTTCTTTGTTAAATAGAGCCAAGGAGCAATAACTGAACGTTTACGAAGTTTCAGTATGCATGATCTAACAGCTATCCAAGGTGATGAGCCTGTGGGACAAAGAGCATACCAACCTCTCCCAGAAACAAAAAAGAAAAGTAAACCAGCCTCCGGTGAATCACCAGGTGTGCTTGTTTTGTTTTAATGTATTGTTCTTTCATAATTGGGATCTTGAGTCAAGATGGGTACTAAAATAATACCTGGTCGCTACCTGAATTTGGGTAAACAACATTTATTTTTAAGCTTATATTCTTGAGCTTCACACTTAACTGTATGTAGGTCTCCTCCTCTAAATTTTCTCTAAATAAGGTTAGTGCTTGCTTTTTGTTGACTCTGGAGATAATCCAGGTAAGAAAGTAGCAGTAGCGCCTTGTGCTGCCATGAATTTTTAGGAGCAGTGGATGTGGTTACCCACTACCACCAGTGCTAGTTCTGACCTGTGATCTCTACTCTTGCTACTCAAACTACATAGTGGCATCTGAGTTTTATAATTAAACCCTCTTTAATGTAAGTGCTGTGAACAAAGAAGGATACTGACTTATAAGATAAAAAGTTTTAAGCAGGTGACAAAAGATGACAGGTTTGAAAATAGGATTACTCCAATGGAAAAATGTGTTGAAATCATGACTTGTAGACTAAGAACTAACTTGTTCTAATGTAAATTATAAGCATGTCATAGTTGATACATTCTAAAATTTTAGTAAATTTTTGTGATCTTAGAAACATACACATAAACAAAAAGACATAGTCCCTTAGTCATTTTTTTCGCATATAAGAAAGTTGTAGTTCAAGGCCCAACTGAGAACTAAGATCTTCAGGATATTTCTTTTTAAAGTATTATTAGGTCCATAAGGTACAGGGCTACTTGATCTTTTTTTTTTTTTTTTAAGTAGAAGTTTTCTTCTGAGGGAGACTGAAAATCATCCTTTATAATTAAAACCAATTTGAAAAGAGCAGTCCCGAAGTGAGAGAGTAGCATTGACATATATACACTACCAAATGTAAAATAGATAGCTAGTGGGAAGCAGCTGCATAGCACAGGGAGATCAGCTTGGTGCTTTGTGACCACCTGGGAGGGTGGGAGGGAGACACAAGAGGGAGGGAATATGGGGATATATGTATACGTATAGCTGATTCACTTTGTTATACAGCAGCAACTAACACACCATTGTAAACCAATTATACTCCAATAAAGATGTTAAAAAAAAAAAAAAAAAAAAAGAAAGAGGGACTTCCGTGGTGGCACAGTGGTTAAGAATCTGCCTGCCAATGCAGCGGACACGTGTTCGATCCCTGGTCCGGGAAGATCCCACATGCCGCGGAGCAACTAATCCCGTGTGCCACAACTACAGGGCCTGCGCTCTGCAGCCTGTGAGCCACAACTACTGAGCCCGTGTGCCACAACTACTGAAGCCCGTGTTCCTAGAGCCCGTGCTTCGCAACAAGAGCAGCCACTGCAATGAGAAGCCCACGCACCACAATGAAGACTAGCCCCCGCTCACCACAACTAGAGAAAGCCCGCGTGCATCAACGAAGACCCAACGCAGCCAAAAATAAATGAATGAATTAATTTAAAAAATGAAAGAAAGAAAAGAACAGTCCCTTCTTATAAAGGAAAAATAGTGAACTTTGTTCTAAGTTCTCCCCAGAATGAATAACTTTAAAAAGCTGGTGGCTTATCTAAGAGGTAGTAATTAAGTATTGGCCATTGATTAAGGTACTGATGCCTTTAAGAGTGAGGAAACTTTGAACCTTGAACCATCATCCTTAATACTTTAATAATGTAAAAGTAGTCCCTAATAGGCATTTTCTTAATATGCATTTTAAAAATTAGGTATACTGATTTTGTTTATGGGGACTGCTATATATATTTTGCTGATTTGGACCAGTAATCTGAGCCCTTTATCAGCAGTTTATTCATGATTATACCTTAGAATTGGTTAAGAATTGTATTCCAATTATTTAAATAAAACCAGGATTATAAATTTGAAAATCCATGACACTGTTTTTATGGTATCCATCTATTAAATTTAAAATGGTGTGACTAAAATATTTTAGGATAGTGAGGTGTTAATTAGTTCTTCTGTTAAATTTTAAACCATGAAATTAAAAGAACAAGAAAGTTGGGAAACAAACACTCTCATACACTTTTTATGAGAGTTTAAAGTAGAATAATTGTTTTTGATGACAGTCTGGCAAGAATTATCAAAATGTATTCTTTTTAACTCAGCAAGAAACTTCTAAGAACATGTCATAAGGAAATAATCAGACAAGTGTTCAAAGATATAGGTACAAAGATGTATGAATGTTCGTCTTGTTGTTGTTTATAGTAACAAAATATTGGAACAAACCAAATTCCTAAGAGAAATGGTTAAACAAAAAGGTGGCTATTAGCCGTGAAAAATAATAATGTCAGTTTATACGTATTGACATGAAAACAAATCCAGATTGGGAGCGGGGGGAACAATAACAGTGAAACAATGTGTGTGTTATGATCCTATACCATAGAGGCACAATAGATAGACGATGAAATGGATTAATATACGTAAAGTTATTTTTCAGATAAATGTACATAGAGGAGAGTCTGGAAGAGAGTCTAAATGCTGCTAACTAAAATGTTAGCAGCATTTACCTCTGAGTTGTGGGTTTTTAGTGATTTTTTTTTTTAATCAACCTGTTACCCGTAAAATCAGAAATAAAACAAACCTACTTCTTGTTTTGAAAACAATTAAGGTATTCTTTTTTTACATCATGAATTTTTTTCTATTTTATTTACTTCCAAACTTCCCCAAGAAAAGCAAGTTGGTACATTTTTTAGTGTGGGAAGTATATTTATATTGCAAAGTCTGTTTACTAATAGTTCATGTAATCAATACAGTTAGCTCAGAACACAAGCAAATTCAAATATTTGGAAAAGTGGTTCCCTTTTGAAAACTAGTAATGGCTTGCTATGAGCGGTTTGAGGTTAGCTGATTGAGAGAAGTCTTGCTTCGATGAAGTTACTCAAGTCCGCATGTTGTCACTATGGGAAAAAGAGCCCCCTCCAAATGCTTTTTTGTAAGAAAATAGACACCTTGAACATGATGTTCACTTCCTTAGAAAGAACACCACATTCTGATAAGTGGAAATATTTTTTCTGCAAAGAACCTGCTGCTACCATATTAGTTAAAAGTGGTTCAATATTCAGTTTCAATATACCAGCACATAAAGAGATTTCTGTTTTGTCTTGTTTTTGATGCTTTACATATTTATTTAATCCTTAAGATGACTATGCAGGTTAAATATTTTTATCTTTATTTGTAGATGAATAAGCTGAGATTTAAGGAGATTAAATTACTTGTCAAAGACCACATACTCAAGGACAGAAATGAAGTATCCAGGGTTCCTAACCTAATTCTTACTCTTTTTTTACTTTATAAAGAGACTGCACTTAGTGAGACACTTGGGCTGGAACAATGAATTCAAACAATTTGGCAGGGGTGACCTTAGAGATGCTTTAGTCAAAGATGGCAAATAAGTGACATGCCTCCTCTCTGCTCCTGTGCCCATGGCAGCCATTGCTAATGGATTGTGGCACTTCCCACCCTGGCTCAGAATCCCTCTCAACACAGTGCCCCAGTCAGCTCAACTGGCTCAGAGTTGGCATTCACGTAGAAACGTATTCACCTCCCATCCGCCTCAACACCTTACCAGATAGGAAAACTGAGACCCAGAGAGGCAAGACTCACTCAAGGTCTTAACAGCTGTTAAGTGGCCAAGTACTCATTTCTCCTCACATGGATCCAGGACCCCTTCCACCACGATAACTAAGGCCCCTTCCAAGTCAACTTTCCATGATTCTGCACTTACATTAATACATGGAAACTGCTTAGAACAGTGCCTGGTCCACGCTAAGTACTGGATCAGTACTGGCTATTATTATTATAAGGGGGGAGGGAGGGACTTAAAATATACCAATTCTAAGATGTAGGAGCTATGAATAAAACCAGGTCAGTTTGCAAAAGCATCTGCTACTTTTCCTAAAATGGTAACAGAGCTCTGGGCCAAAGGTGGCCGAACAGCTGCAGCCTTAGGCCTCAGGGCCCCCGGCAACAGAGACTTTTCATTCTTAGGTCCTCAGTCACTCCTCCTCAGGAATGTGCGTGGACAGCCCCATTTTGAGGATTTTGCCCAGTCTAGACTGATGACGGAAAGCAGCCGACCTTGGCATCACCTTTGTCGGCGCCAGCAGCACCCCACCAGCTTCCCCTTGCCTGGGCTTGGAGGACCTGCAAACCATTCAGCCAACTCGCCGGGCTCCTGTTCAGATAGGGCATCCAGATTCGGGCTTTTCTCGTCATCTCGGGTCTCCCCCTCTTCCGAAGTCTTTAAAATCCTCGGACAACTTTGATTAATACTGTTTCCACCACTCACAGCAGAATTTTCATATACTCATTTTCAGGTTTTTAAGTGGAATAGAGAATGAATATTTTATTGAAGATATTTGACTTGACTCCTCTCTTTTTGATGCAGTTTAGTTTAATAACTTGCTAAATTAAGCTTGTCGACTTCATCTCCTAACAGATCCCAAATTTGGCTACTGTCTCCTCAATCCCTGGACTCTTATCATTTCTGGCCTGTGGTACTGCAGTAACCTCCCTGCTTCCAGTCTCATCCACTTCTGATTCATTCTCCAAAGTACAAGAAGACTCTTTTAGAGAACCAAAATCTAATCATGTCACCCTCCGATTAAAATGCTTCAAAAAAAAAAAAAAAAAAAAATGCTTCAATGCCCCCTCCCCCTTGTTCTCTGAAGCCCAAGCTCAATAGCGTTTGGTATATTAGCTCCCAGCCTTGGCATCCCACTCCTTCATGTGCTCGGTGTATAGAATCATGAGTCTTTCAGGATTCGGCTTGGCCACCACCTCCTACAAGAAGTCTTCTCTTACCACCCACTTCCCCCTACTGTGTGCTCCCATAGCACCTTGTCCTTGTCTTCTATTTACAGCATTTATTACAGTATTGTCATGCCCACTAGACTCTGTCTCCTCTACTGGACTATATATTTCTTAGGGTAGAAAAAGACAGTTGTGTGTTTTTCAACATAGTATCCCCCATAATTTAGTACACTGCCTCACACGTAGTAATATTTTTCAAATATCAATACTTGTGGAATAACAAATCAATCCATCACTTTTCCTGAAACAATATTTAGAAAACTAAGATTTTTTTTTTTAGTTGAAATTAGGAAACAAAGAATAAGATGTATATATAATTATTGTTTTGAGTGTAATTCCAATTCCTAATCACATAAAGTGAGAGGCAATTAAAATAGCAAGGGCCGTCTTTGTTGAAATGTAGCCTTATGCTTCATCTGTGGCCTTAGAGAACTTTTTGATCACAGTCGCTTCCTTTCTGGTTCTTTCCTTGATTCTTTATGTTTTACCTTAGTTTTATTATATTGGGATTAGGTGTATTATATAAGCAACAGCAATAGAGAAAAATCTACAAATGGCAATCTAAAAATATTTTTTCTGGTTTATATTCCCCATTTATAGAAGTAATACAATTTTTTAAATAAAAATTTGGCAACTTTTTTTAAAAAAGGAAAAATTAAGAAATTTAAAATCACTTAAAAGCCCACTTCCAACAGATATAATGGTTTCATTTTTATGTTTTTCAACACTTTGTTTCTATACATACATTTTTTTCCACTTAATATTGCACCGAGAGGGTTTTCCCAGGACTACTGACCCCATTCCCTCCCCTGGCCACACTGACCTCCTCACAGCTCTTCCACATAGTTATGCTTCCCAATGCCCCGGGGCCTTTGCACATGCTGTCATGTCTACCTAGAACAAACTTCCTCTGACTGCTGCAGGAAAGCAAAGGATCTTGGCCTATGTAATGACTGATTCTACTTCCAAATCCTTCCTGATTTCTAGCCTAGAAGTCTGGCAGCATAAAATTGTACTTCCTTAATATATAATTAAAGATGTTTATCTTATTATGAGACCAGGAAGCTTTTTTTTTTTAATTAATTTTTATTGGAGTATGGTTGCTTTACAGTGTTATGTTAGCCTCCACTGCACAACAAAATCAAAATGAATCAGCTATACACATACAGATATCCCCTCCCTTTTGGACTTCCCTCCAATTTAGGTTACCACAGTGTATTAGGTAGAGTTCCCTGTGCTATACAGTATGTTCCCATCAGAGACGAAGAAGCTTAATTATAACTCTTCATGGTTTGCTTAGTGATGCTCAAGTTATTCATGTCCTATGAGAGCAGATTAATAAACAATTATTCAGTATACTTTTCTTCACATGCAAGAAGTCCATCTCTTGCCCCCTCCTGAGCCTGGAAAACCTGCTACTTTTTTCTCATCTGAAGAAGGTATCTATGCTCCTTACCTTTATTGGAGGAGAATTTGAAATATAATGGGGCCTTGTAACCTCACCCCTGTCTTTTTTTTTGACCGCTCCCTGCGGCTTATGGGATCTTAGTTCCCCAGCCAGGGATGGAACCCGGGCCCTCGGCAGTGAAAACACAGAGTCCTAACCACTGGACTGCCAGGGAAGTCCCTCACCCCTGTCTTTATAACCTACGTAGTACTCCAGTTGCCTTAGACTTGAGCCCCTCTCTTTCGCCATCCAGGCAGTAGTTCTCAAAGTGTGGGCCCGGGACCAGTAGCATAAGCATCACCTGGGAACTTGCTAGGACTGTAGATTCTCAGCCCCACCCCGGGCCCAGCAATGTGTGTATCAGTAAATTCTCCAGGTGACTCTAATATGTGCCAATAAGTTTGTGCTAATAAACTCTAATAAAGTTTGAGAACCACTGCTTCAGGAATGGGAGTGTTCTTGTCCCTGAATCCCAGCCTCAGGGTGCTCTCAGATTTCCTGACAGTAACCAGCCTGACTGGATGTTTGCATATTGGCCAATGTTAAGTCTTCGTTGCTACACATAGCAGCCTGTTAGCACACCCACACGATCCATCTCTCACTGACCCTCCTGATGCTGGCTATTTTCTTTGACTAACATCAGTCATCATAGCCTGTGGTGTTTCTAATTACTGTACCCTGTCTGGCTGGGTTTTATCTTAGCAGCTGCAACAGTGTTGGTTTAACTTCTCCATCACCTGCCCCCAGTGAATTATCTTGACCGAAGTTCTATCCCCTTTGGGTCTTATATGACTCCTTAAGTTCACTATACCATTTCTGGTCTTGACAAAAGGTTTGACACGTTGGGGGGGTGAGAAGGACCCTGAGTCCCTAATTAAAGTCAAAGGTACAAATAACAGACCAAAACACACTGTTGCTTAGGTTGCTTAGAATTCACAAAAAGGGGACTTCCCAGGTGGTCCAGTGGTTAAGACTCTGCTACCAATGCAGGGGCCCTGTTTCGATCCCTGGTCAGGGAACTAGATCCCACATGCCACAACTAAAGATCCTGCATGCTGCAACTAAGACCTGGTGCAGCCAAATAAATAAATAAATTTTTTTTTTTTAAAAAAAGAGTTCACAAAAAGGAGAAAGGGCAGGAAGAGACTTTTCACTGTGTATCTATTTATATTCTTTGATTTTTGAACAAGACAGCCGTGTTAACCTACTAAAAAATAAAGTATTTTTAATTATTCTGAAAAATGCATAGTGAAAATAGGAATGGCCAGGGAAAACTTCCTGGAAGAAATGCGTTATGAGCCTCCTCTAGAATAGTGCAAGGGGCAAAGATTGATGGTAAAGGTCAGGGAACGCCTTCCAGATGAGACAGGGAGAAGAGCAAGCTGGCAAATGCAGACCATGCAGAGAACCGAGAGTAGACAGGGTGAAGAGGCAGTGCTGACTGGCATCCTTTTACCAAAACATGCTGGTTTTGACAACTCGTCTAGGTGATGGAATTCCACTGAGAGATGGAGATGGGAAAACAGATGAAGAAGCGGATGGGCCATATTCAGATGATGAGATGTTAACACACAGAGGGCTACGAAGATCACAAAGCATGAAATCTGTGAAAACCGTGAAAGGCCGAAAAGAGGTTAGTCAGGTATAGAGTTGTTTTCCCAATGATTACTATTCAGGGATTTCCCTGCTGCATTATCATTTAGGGTATCCGTAAATGAAGGATTGGAATAATAGAGCACCGGCTATATTTAAAATTCTTTATTCAGATCAGATGGATTAGGATCTCTGGAAATTTAGAAAATGGCAAATTCCTAGTCTTCCACTATAAGTAGAAAATGGTATTCTCACATAGCAAAATCATACGGTTGATGTGAGTACCCAGTGCCAGCCCTATGTACATGCAAAAAAAAGGCAGCTAACAGTATTAAGTATGTAGTTTTGTTTTGAACCAACTCTAAATAAGGATTAAATAGTAAAAGTCTATCCATAATAATATATTGTCTTTGTGCCCAGAAAGCATTGGAGGATTTCAGCGAATGACCTCAGATTATTGTGAGCAATGTTCATTGACATGTACCCAGCAAAGCATAAATAATAACAGTTAATGTTTTCATTTTTTATTAGTGATAATAATCTGTGCATATATGCAACATAATGCCAACTACATTTTGGAGTATATAGGTAGTGCTGTCTTTCGAGTACACACTTAGCGCATAATTGATTCTTTATATCAGAAAAGTTAAAAAATTATTACTGTGATTGTGAGCCATTAAGTCCTGTCTTACTTCAAAACCTAAGTCATAATAATAACACATTTCTCTCTTCAGGTGCGGTATGGGTCACTGAAATACAAAGTGAAGAAGAGACCACAAGTTTATTTTTAGTCATGTACATGTCAAGTATCCCAAGACAAATTATGCTAATACATCAACTTTTTTTTTTTAACATCATATATTCAGGATTTATACATTAAAATAATTCTTTAAATTGTGGTGGTGATAGGATTTACTTTCATCTATTTAAATAGTTTTTATTTCTTTAACAATTACTTCCAAATCTTGACTACTAAAGGTAGTTATGCAAAAATTGATAGATAGATATATCAGAAATAATAGAATACTGTGTTATCTATTGTCACATTCTTCAGAACACTGAGTGCCTGGGATGTAAAGTGAAACACAAACCCACAGTATACTTGAAAAGAGTCTTTTTATGGTTCAAGATATACCAGACTTTGTGATATTGTATTGTGTTTACCTATATTTCTGTTACTATCCTCTGTATCACATGAGGATAGTAATTAAATAGGCCTCTGATCTAGCAGTGATAGAACAAGGGTATAATATAAGATAAAGTATGCTTTATATTCTTCAAATTTTTACTTTCTTAATACTTTCTAGTTTTTCCACCATCAACTGAAAGTTTTCAAGGCAAATGTTTGAAAACCAGGTATCTACATAGCACTTTCATTCCTGACTAGTTTTGCACACTTGAAAATTGTTTACTTATTTTACAACTGTACATTTATTTTAAGTTTTATTAACACTGTGTTTATTGTTATTTGTCATATTCTGACATGTCAAATTTATGCCTTGAATTACATCATCTCTTTTCCTGTGGGTTTCATTAGTTATATTCATTTAATTTCAATAATAAAAACCAGAGCTTATTTTTCAATTTTAACTATTTTTACTTATCTTCTTTACAGATAAGAAGTTATTTTAAAATTCACCAGCTTCCCATATTTAGCTCTATAGTGTAGTTGAACTTAGCATGTTTTTGTTAACACTGGTTATGTTTTCAGCTTTTAAAAGTGGTAGCTTTTGTGAAATGGAGTCAGAGACCAGTATAGCACTGAGGTATCTTCTAATTCATGAAATTAACCAACAGCCAGTCCATTCACAAGCTTGGCACTGATACGAGCTGCTGATTTATAAATCTGTCATTGACTAGAACCATTTGAATCACTTCACTTCTGGCTGAGAAAATTTCCTGAAGATACCTGCCGATGCAAAGTACAAATGTTGTTAATCTTACATATTAGAAGTTATTAGAATAGATTTTAGAAAAATATCATTTTTTTAATCCAAGAGAATTTGAGTTACTGAACTTTGAGGTTTTTTAGGTGGCATAGGTAACTATGCATTATGAACTCTTAATTAAATATATTTCTGATGATGGTTTTAGTGATCAGTAATCAAATTTGTATGATTATACTTGTTCAGATAATTTACTTGATTTTTCTGTTTGTCCAAAAGAAAAAGCAGTGAGAGAGATTTGTAAGATCTTTGACCTTTCTACCTTCTAAGAAATGGAGCCACCTGGCAATGTATATTCAGGACCTACTCAGAGTGTTGGTAGAGAACAGAATGTTTACTCAGGAGTACCTTAATATAATTCATACATTTCTCTTGATACAAGTCTTAAAATGTCTGATAGATTATCTCACATTCTTGATAAGTACCACCGAGTAAAACTTCATTGAGCTTATTTTCCCCCAAAGTTTAATTCCATGAATATCTTCATCTATTTTACCTTTACCAATTTTTAGCCTCTTCGTTTCTGGAAAGACTCTTTGTGTTCAAAATTCCTATGAATTCTGGTTATAAACTCTTGGAAGAGAGTTTTGTTTATTTTGCCTAGTACTAGACTTCCCAGTATAAATGCTACCTGTGCCATGCTTATCTTTCCTACACAAAGGCAATGTCATCTCAAATTGCCTGACAAGGTCATGTAAGTAAGTGACTTTGTATCAAAAACATTACCTTTGGGGGCTGATTTGCACCACTGTATTTTTCTTCAAGTCTAACTTCAGTATTAAACCTATTCTTTAATTATAGTAAACTCATGAATACTGTCCTAAGTTGGAGGAATTATTTATCCCTCTACACTTCTAGAATCAAAACATTTAATGGAGGACAACACTAGTTTCAAAGAGATAATGCAAGTCCTTCTGTTTAATTGTATCTCTTTACACTTAACAATGCTTCTTCTGATGTGTTTGTTATATCCTTATATACAATCAATGTCATTTTGCTGTTCTGTCATTTCCTTTCTTTCCTTTTCTTATATTTCTTAAAATTTGCTTCTTTTCTTTTATGTGTGTTTTAGCATGCTTTCTTTTGAATTTTGTATAATAAACGTATATTTTTGTTTCTTTTAAGGTGGAACAGGTCATTTTTTGTTTTTCTGCTTTTAAGTCTAATGCTTTTAAAAGAGGTATGTTAATCCCTAGAGCACAGTGCCTTGCTTCCCCCATTGCTTACCACTTGGCGGATGGGCATTGGATGCTGCACGAGCCTTTAAGGCACTGTTTTGGTAGCTGTTAAAGTTTATCCAGAAATTGTAGCTGGTGTTTTATTTTATTATATAGTCATTCAACTTGTTCATAATATTAACTATTTCCAGGGTTTGTTTGGAAGTACCAACTGATCTATTCTTTAGTTCACCATATTTTTTCTGGTATAAAAATGGGCCAGAAATAAGCCTTATTGCTAAGGAATTAATTATGTAAACCCCCATAGACCCTGCATAAGATTCCCTCCACACACTTCCCTATATGTATGTGGAATTGGGTAGAAAATGAGGCTGCCAGCATTACCAGTTATAAATACTTGACTACACAGATTGATGGAACAAAATTATTAAAGTGTTTTCAGGGAACTTAATCCATATGTCACCACCAAAGATTTCTACAGTGTTATATGGTATGCAGATATTCCAAATTTCTGTAAAACATTGGTTAGATAAATGTTTTTCTTTCTTTCTTTTTAAGTAATACAGTTTATACTATGGAATGCTTGAACTTTTGTGTTATTAAAAATAATACAACTGTTAAATATTAGTAATTTGTATTTTTAATTGGAATGAACTAAATTTTTATTTTGATTTTCTTTTATCAGGAAAAATAAGAAGTTAATATGTATTGAAAAGCAATTTCCTATGGTTTTTTCTGTTTAAGTTGATCCATTTGCAAAGCAGTTATGTAAATTTTGAAAAGATCGTTATTATGGTATGCAGTGTATGTTTCTCAGTAAACATCACTTAAGAGTAAAGCTTTCTGAAAGGAAAGTACAGCATTTATTCTCTTAATGTTTTTAAGATTTAATCTTCTAGTAGTTTTCTACAGATATAATGTATTTTAACTCTTTAAACATTGACCATGAATTAACGTTTTCTCTTCTAACACCTTTTAAATCTATGTACTTTAGTAGTTAAGAGAAAGCAGTTTTGCAATTTTTAATCCCTTTGTAAAGGTTATCTTTAGGCCTAGTATGGCGGTAATTTTACAAATGTGGTTTGTGAAAACTTTAATATAAAATAAACTCACTTTATTAGTGATAACTTGTATTTTTTTCCTGTGTCAGAATATATATGTTAGGTTCCATGAAATGATATTATTTATTACTGAGTGTCTCTTGATTACATAGTAGACACCATAGGTACACACTTAAGATACAAATCATAGAGCAAATTATAAAAATCATATACATTCTTTGAAATATTGCCATTTGCAACAACATGGGTGGACCTAGAGAATATCACACTAAGTGAAGTGAGTCCGAGAAAGACAAATACTATACGATATCACTCATATGTGGGATCTAAAAAGTAATACAAATGAATCTATATACAAAACAGAAACAGACTCAGAGACATAGAAAACAAACTTACGATTACCAAAGGGGAAAGGGGTGGGGTATACATTAGGCATATGGGATTAACAGATACAAACTACTATACATAAAATAGAGGACCTTCCCCGGTGGCACAGTGGTTAAGAATCCGCCTCCCAATGCAGGGGACACAGGTTCGAGCCCTGGTCCAGGAAGATCCCACATGCCGCGGAGCAACTAAGCCCGTGCGCCACAACTACTGAGCCTGCACTCTAGAGCCAGTGAGCCACATCTACTGAGCCTGTGTGCCACAACTACTGAAGCCCGTGCCTAGAGCCTGTGCTCTGTAACAAGTGAAGCCACCACGATGAGAAGGCCGTGCAGCGCAATGAAGAGTAGCCCCCGCTCGCCACAACTAGAGAAAGACCGTGCACAGCAACAAAGACCCACACAGCCAAAAATAAATAAATAATAAATTTTAAAAAATGAATAAATAAAATAAAATAGATAAGTAACAAGAATTTACTGTATAGCACAGGGAACTATATTCAATATCTTGTAATAACCTATAGTGGAAAATAATCTGAAAATATATATATATGTATAACTGAAAAAAATCATACATTCTGGAATGCTCATCCATAGGATTACAAAAGAAACAACTGTTAAATTGAATGTTAGAAAAAGAAGATAGGAAAAAACAACCAGTACAGAAACCCTAGCCATCAATTTATATTGTTAGCTGTCTCAGACATAAAATATAACACAAAATTCAATTTTATGTATCCTGGAAATGTTCTGGGGTTCCATCTGTTTTAAAGTCAGATGTCTGTCTGCCTCACATTTAAACTTTAAAGAGAAAGCCTGTGTTTAAAAAAGTTTCTTTGTGTGACTTCATTATGATATATAATGTTTTAAAGTATTTCCAAATGGAGTTATATTTTCACTTTTATTAGGATACATATCCTTGTGTTGATCCAAAGAAGTTAGAAATTTAAATAAATATTCAAAAGAATACAATGAATACATGAACTGCAACATTTTTTTCAGTGTTTTGTTCTCCCTTTTAGTGGTTCACTGTTCTTCAGAAAGAGATTCATGGAACAAAAATCATGTCAGAGAGTGATTCATTGTTCCCTGGAAAACATTCTGCCTTTTACCTACCCATCAGTATTCTATTCTTGAAACTCCCTCTTTATGGTCTGGTTTTAATAACATTTTTTAAATTGCTTTTTTTTTTTTTTAAGTATTTGTGTATTTATTTATTTATGGCTGTGTTGGGTCTTCGTTTCTGTGCGAGGGCGTTCTCTAATTGTGGCAAGCAGGAGCCACTCTTCATCGCGGTGCACAGGCCTCTCACCATCGTGGGCTCTCTTGTTGTGGAGCACAGGCTCCAGACGCGCAGGCTCAGTAATTGTGGCTCACGGGCCCAGCTGCTCCGCGGCACGTGGGATCTTCCCAGACCAGGGCTCGAACCCGTGTCCCCTGCATTGGCAGGCAGATTCTCAACCACTGCGCCACCAGGGAAGCCCTAAATTGCTTTTTATAAGACGATGCTTTGAACTGAAATTTTAACACACAAGATTGATAACTGTCCATAAGTATAGGATACTAAGAGGCTGTGCTCAAAAAAGCAGGAAAATCACCCCATTTACTCTTAGTTTACCTGGGAATCCCAGATTAAGGACAAGAGGAAAGAGGGGGAAAAAAGGAAAATATGGTATTTTGGCACTATGTGCAAATCAAATAATTTTTTCATTCAAAAATATTCCTTGAGTGTCTACTGTGTGTGGTAGCTCTGCACAAAACCTATGTCCAAGTAGGATAGCATAACAATTAATTTAAGGAAAATAATTCTTGCTTTAAAAATAACAAATTCATTGTTACCAAATGTTCGGATTGAGTATTATTTATGCTTTGATTTCTCCTAGGTTATTGAATAATTTATTTGGTTTCTCTCAAAGCAAGTTTTGGTTTATGGTTTGTTTGGTTTTTTTTAATTCTTGGTTCTCTTCTTTCCCTTACCTCTTACATCTGATACATTAGTAAGTCCTTTCGGCTCTCTCCAAAATATATACTGAATTTGACCATTAAACTCACCTCCCCTTCATTTTCCCTATTTTAAGCCATCATCATCTTTCACCTGGAGTACTCAGGGCGTAAATGTTATTTAAGGCAGAATTACTTGAAACTTTACTACATTTTTTGTAGCCTTGCAAATTTTGCAAGGTGACTTTTAACCTTGAGTGCCATAGTTTATCTTTTCAACTGTATTTTTGGGAAGTACAAAAAGAGATGGTTGTGAAGAGCAGCAAAGACCCAATGCAGCCAAAAGTTAAGTAAATGAATAAATCAATTTATTAAAAAAAAAAAAAAAAAGCAGGAGCAGACGGTTTTGCACATCAGCCTTGGAAGAGAAGTTTTTCTCTTCTAAGCATTTTTTTGGTTTTTTGGGGTTTTTTTATTTGGCTGTTTGGGTCTTCGTTGCTGCGCGTGGGCTTTCTCTAGCTGCAGCGAGCGGGGGCTACTCTTGGTTGCGGTGCACGGGCTTCTCATTGCGGTGGCTTCTCTTGTTGCAGAGCACAGGCTCTAGGCACCCGGGCTTCAGTAGTTGTGGCTCACGGGCTCAGTAGTGTGGCGCACAGGCTCTAGAGAGCAGGCTCAGTAGTTGTGGCGCATGGGCTTAGTTGCTATGCGGCTTGTGGGCTCTTCCCCGGCCTGGGCTCGAACCCGTGTCCCCTGCACTGGCAGGCAGATTCTTAACCACTGCACCACCAGGAAGTCCCCTAAGCATTGTTTAATTCTGAAATTTAGAAAAGGTGAGTGAGAAGAGTCGATGAAGCCAGGTTAGAGTATCTGGCTGATATATATATATATATTACATATATATGTATATATTAACCATCATAATATCCTTAAAATTAAGTTCCAAAGGAAACTCTATTTACCCTAAAATATAAAGTTTTTTGACTAATTCAATTTGTAAAAATTCCAAATCTTGAATTTTATTAGTTTATCTTACAAAGAAAGGGAATATTGCAGCACATGCTTTATTTGGGAGAGGGAGAATTGTACCTTATAAGGCTTGTGATGCCCCTTGTGTTAGGTTGTGATAACTAAGATTTGTATATTGGTTTGTTTCCACACTTTGGGAAGTATCACTATTTTACAGGTAGAGACACCGACACTCAACAGTAATCAAACCCCCAACCACAATAATTGTAGTTTCCGATTCTTGTGTTGTTAATTCTATTACACTTGGTTATCTTTGCAATCATAGAATACTTAAACAGCTAACATAGAAATGATTCTTAACTGTTTATGCGTTTAACAAAAATTTCAGATTATTTATCAGAAGATTAAAATGGAGTGAAGTTTTTGAGTGATCTGTAGGTAATAGTAGATTTGGTTCTTAGGGTCACTTCAGTAAGGAGAGAAAGGATGCTTTTTAAATGAATAGGAAAAATAAAGACCAAATTTACTATCAATTATTGGCTAAGAAAAACAGGAAGAGATTTGAAGAGAGGATGTCGCTCAACCGGGAGGAGTACCCACTCAGGAAGTGCCTTCCTTCCTTCCTTCCTCACCTTCCCACCAGCATTTGCTCCAGGGCTTCTCTCTTCAAACCACACCTTGTAAAGCCTTTTATGTGCTCTGTTCACAACAAGAAGAATTTTCGTGTGTTGTTCCATACTGGGTTTTAACTAACAAAACACAGAAGAGGGCCAAATGCTTTTTTACACAGGAGATGAACTGCATTCAATCTTTAAGCTGAAAGCAAGTACAGTTGGGATATATAGCAGGCAACAGTTTCCATATGTTCTAGGAAAGTGGAACTGTATTATTTATAGTTTACAACATGTTGTATAAAATTAAAGCTTGCAGGGCGCTCCCAGGGAGGTAGATTAGACATGAAAGGAAGACTTGGGGAATTCTATTTTGCTATATTCTGAGAAGATGCCCATTAAAAAAGCCAAAAATAGTGTTTGAAGTATTTAACATTAAGCAGTGTACAGAAGAGGTTGTGGTCTTTACCTTGGAATAACAAATTCTAAAATTAGAAAAGACTGTTGAAATCTGAGGAGGGGAAAAAAAAAACCCTTAATAGAAAGAAAAAAAAAAAGCATTTCAGAAAAGCAGGGATAAATAATTGTCATTAAAATGCTGTATTTTCCAAGGTGCAAAGTAAAGTTACATGAGATCTGGTTGATATTTGACCTGACAGTCTCAAAGCACATTAGACTGCAGCAAGTAATAATTGCTTCCTCATTTAGATTAGACAATGAGTTCTCTCTGCAAGCTGCTCTCCTCTAAATAGATCGTAGAGTGTAATTGAAACAAGTTATACTGGGAAGTGGAGTAACCGATTCCTCAAAGTGTGAGAGCAGAGCTATGGTAACCTCTTAAGCCTGGCCTTCATCCTGTTCCTATTTAGGGAATCCGCAGGGCAGCCAGCGTGGAGAGTGCAGTCTGCAGTTCTCCAGCTTTATTGTTTAGACTTGAAGGGAAGGTCATATGCCCTCTTTGACAGAGAGGTTTATGGTCTCTCTCTAATTAGCAGCACCCTGCACCAGACAGACTGTTGGCCACATTCCAAGAACGGGGTTTGGTAGCGGCCACTGATGAAAGAGAAAACAAGGTTATTTACCCTGTGACTGTAATTCTTGGCACTAGTCCTCTCTTTACACTCAGACACGTTTTCCTTTTGTTCCAACTTGCCTTTGGAATTCTGAGTAGGGCGTTAAGGGAGGAAAATGCGGCTATATATTTAGTAGCGTAAGCAACCCGTATGTTGGCCTCAGATACTTTTTTCTTTTTACTATTCTAGGGCTGCACGGTTCAACAACATCAATTACCCAAAAAGAAAAAAAGGCAACATATTCAGAGTGTTGCTTGCAAATGTGAATGCTTGAGCATATGCCCACACACAACCTCAGAAAAGTAAGTTTAATTTGCAACATCTATAAAATACCGACAGTTGTACATTAGGACACTTAGAAATCCCAGGGGTAAAATGTGATTGGGTTTAGCTATTACTGGAGTGTTAAAAAGAGTACCGGGATTATATCTGGCTTGTCCTGTTCTGTCGGTTCCGTAGGACAGTGGGTTAAGCGGATAGAAATGCTTTTGGGTTGATTTAAACCAGATGCTCCGACTATTTTTGTCCTGTGTGCAGGCGTTGCAGCACTGCAAAAGGCAATACTGCCCCCCTCGGCCGCCGGCCAACTGCCGGCGCAGGAGCCTAGTCTCCACCAGCTACCCCCTCGGCCATAAAAACCTTTCAAGTCCCCCCTTATTATTCCAGGCACATTCCAAGGGGTTGAGTCACAAGGTTCACTTGGCTTTTCTCCCGCTCTGAACTGCTCGTACCAGGTGGAATACGACCTCCAACATCAAAAATGGAATCCATAACCGGTCAAAGAGCGCTTATAGGGCAAGCCCCCAATTCAAGCCAACTGCATCTTCTTCCTCCGCAGCTGGGGTGTGCTGGCTGTGCACCTGGAGTCCCACGGCCCGGATCGGGATTGCGCGGTCAAAACATAAGGGCTTTTCTTTGGGGAGTCCCGTAGAGACACTCGACTCTCCCTGGTGGTTTGAGAAGCTCCGAGGGCTGCACGGCAGCAGGGCAGGGGCTGGGTTGGAAACGTTTCCTTTTGGCAGTGCTTCCGGGAGCGTTTGGAGGCTAAAGCGGGGAGCCGGGGGGTCTGAGGTTTTAAGTCTTAAGTCAGCTCTGAGGGAAAACTCCCAGCCCCTCCCAGGCGTCCGCCCAGACTCGCCGGCCGCCAGGCGCGGGGAAGGGGAGCGCGCACATCTGGCCGCCCAGGAGCCACATCTGGAACGCTAACTCCCGCACCCAGATGTTCAAGGGGCTGGGGTAGTCCAAGCACCCGAAGGGCGGGGCTACCGCGGCTGCAGCTCCTCCCTGTAGCCCAGACAACAGGGGTCCAGACTAGGGAGACGTCCCCGTGGGCGCGAGCAGGGCCGGCCGGCGGGCGGTGCGGAGGGGTTGGAGTTTGGGGAGGGTGGCTAAGGCCGCGGTTCGGGATGGTTGTACTGGGGGTTTGGGGGAGGGGTGTTGCTCTGATGGAGGGAGGCTGGAGCCAGGACACGGAGAGGGGCGGCGGGTGTTAGGGGTGCTGGGGCCGTGCCAGTGCCTCGCCCCGCCCGGTCACCAAGTTCGCCCCGCTGCGTGGGCTTTTACAACCCAAGTCCCCAGGAGGTGGTGAAGGAGGGAGGGACCGGCGGGCACGTTTCCTGGGGGGAGGGGTGCGCTGATCCTGCTGGGGACTGAGGGCGGGGTTCCCCCTCCTTCTTGCCCCTGGCCCTGCACTGAGACGCAGAGGTTTTCTCCTGCGGGGCGACTAGCCCCTGCCCCCCTTGCACCTTCCCTGAACGGCGAGCGGCGTCATCCCAGATGAGGCTAGCCGGGGAGCCCTTTCTCCTCTTCCCCCCTCCCCTCACGCCACCCCTAACCAGGAGAGGGAGGAGCTCCACGTGCCCTCTAGATTTTCTCCAAAACCTGAGCTTCGCTTAGTGCTGGCGGGTGAGCCCCTCCTGCATTTGTTTGCGCGCGGGAGTTTTGACGTCTCGCTAAGCAACGGTGTTTGCCAAAGCGTCAGGGCTGTTTCAGAGAGCTTGCGTCTGTTGGATGCTCCAGTCTGAACAAATCGTTTCCATTCGATTTGTTTAACCAAGGCGAGGGCAGACCGTGTTCTTTTTTAAAAGTTGTCCTTCATCCAAGTTGTCCTTAGATTTTGATCTAAGGCTGTCATAATACCCCAGGTCATTGCACAAATGTTTTGTGTCAGTTTACAAAACCAGAGGAGGAAATATCCTAAAGGAAAAAAAAAAAAATCATCACAACCAATAGGAAAATGATGTTAAAAGATGTTGGCCCTTTTCCATCTGACAGCCGTAGTCATCACATAGTCTCCACCAAAATAAAATGTCTATTCACAGCCTTCAACCTACAGCGAATCTCCCCCATTTGGAGCGAAGTACGTAAATAGGCCCTTTGGTCCCACCTTAGTCACCAGCTGAAACTGAGTAAGTTTTAGCGTTTCCTTTCCCAAAGATTGCTGAGCTTCACTGAGAATAATCAGAAGCATACAGGATGTTAAGTGCTCAGGGTACAATGTTCAAATAATAGCTCTTCCATTGCTTTGTGGCAAGTTACTCTACCACATGGTGCCTGGCGCCTCGGTTTCACCATCCCTAAAATTTAACTTGTACCTATAGTATAGAGGTGGTGTAAGGATTTAGAGTTAATGATAGTGCAAATCAACTGCTTAACACAAAGTGCAATGCATAGGAAGAGCTCCATAATTGTTATTATTACTGTTAATGAGAATAGGCTCTGTTTATCACTAAAATAAGACTTGTGGGCAATGGCAGTTGGATCCCTCCTTTAAGTTAGTTTTTCCACTACCTGCAAAAAAGGTAGAATTTTCTTCCTCTGGCCGTGACTGATCTGACTTTTAAGCAGAGGAAGAGCCTGGAACAGAAGGCATCCATGATGCTGACTGGATGAGAGAAGTGTGCCCTCTTGTGGGCCTCATGTCATGTTACCAAGAAAGTCCCTCAAGACAGAAGGAGGAGAATGGTGGCCCTTGTGGTCAGGGCTCTAATCCCACTTTACCTCAAAATGTCTCCCATGTAGTTTTCTGTCATCATCTTCCCTGAGAAATATTTTCCAAATAATAATGCAGCTCTCGCCCCATCCCATCACCCTAGATTCCTCTCCCTCCCACTCCACATCCAATCTATCAGCCACTCCTGTCAGCCCTAATTTACAGATGTGGATATGGATATAGATATATCACAAACCCCATCCCTTCTCACTTCCCCCTACACTAGCAGCTTGCCCAAATAACATTTCTTGGCAAATCTACTGCAGTCAGCTCCTAATTATTCTCTCTGCTTCCACTCCTCCACCCTACACTTCATTCTCCACACAGCAGCCAGTCCTTTTAAAATATAAATGAAATGTGCTCACTCTTCCTGCTCAAAATCCTCTAATTGTCTCCCCTCACACTTGGGATAAAACCCACAGTCCTAACAATGGCCCGTATGATTTGGCTCCTGTCTAATTCTCTCACCTCATCCTCTGTCACTTTCTCCTTGCTCATTCCCTCTCCAGTCACACCAGCCCAGCCTTCTCACTGTTCCTCAAAAAATGTCAAGCAGATTCCTGCTTCAAGATCTTTGCATTTGCTGTTTCCCCTGCCTTCAACCCCAAATCTTTGTATGACTTCCCCTTATCTCATTCAGGTCTCTGCTCAAATGTCACCTAAGAGAGGACCCCCTGATCATCTCATCTAGTATAGATGCAACATAGCCATAGATATTCTCTAATTAATTAACCTAGCTTATTTTCCTTCATATCTCTTACCAGATCTCTTAAATGTTTGCCTGTTTACTTGATTATTATTTGTGTTACCTCTAAGAATGTATGATCTGTGCGGATAGGGACTTCGTCGATCCTATTCATAGTATCGATACAGTCAGATAATCTCCAATCTAAAACAGTGCTTCTCTTGTAAAAGGCACCTAATAAAATGCTTGTTAAATGGATGAATAAAAAATTTCACACCTGAAACAGCAGTGGGGAAATAAGTTGTCCCTCAATTAGTATAAGCGTAAAAAAATTTCATATTTCCCCAACCTCATGAGCTTATTCCTCAATGGTTCCTCCTCCATGATGCAACCTAACCCTTCAAATGGAGTTTAATCCAACATGCATATAAATATGTGAATCAAACTACACTCACCCAGTAGGGGGAGGGATGGAGAGAGAGAGAGGAAAAAAACAATGTAAATAGTGTGGTTAATTCTGTTTACCATTTTACACAGCAAGTGTATGTACTGAAATAAACATGAAATGGGAGACATGAATCTGTACTCTCCTCAGTTCCTCTCAGTTCCTCTATGCTCTTCATCATATGATCAATGTGCTGTGCTGGGTGTTTAAAGATAAGCTGATTTGTCTGAACAGCATGGAGCTCAAATGCAAAGCAGTTGGGAAATGAGTTTGAATCCTGAATCCACCAAACTAGTGTGTGACCTTGAGCAAATTACTTACCCTTTTGGTGCCTCAGTTTCCTCATCTGTGAAAAGGGCCAATAATCGTGCCTCCTGAATAGGATTGTAATAAGGATTAAATAAATAATATTTGTAAATTCTTAGAACAGTGCCTGGAATATCGTTAGCTATATATGAGTATTTTTTAAGAAAACATATGTCAAATGTTTGACTGTACTTGATTTTCCCATTTCTCAATGACTTTATAACATAAGATACTGCTCCACTCTGATGGGCACTGGAGTTTTCATTATGGTTTTAGGCCAGTAATTTTAGTTTTAGCACCAAGAACAATAATTATTTTACAGCCATTTCTACTCTAGCATTTATGCTTAGCCATAAATTCCATTTAGGCCAAAAATATCCCAAACTTTGCAAAAAAGAAATTGCACCTTCAGGGGGTCACCCACTCTATGATAGTTGAATAAAAGATGTCCCTTACTTTTTAGTTTTGTAAGCTTTTCTTGGCCAGCTTTTCTATAACATAATATTGTTATTTGGGAGTTGAGTGTCAGTCACTTCTACAGAAAAACAAATATCTGTGCTTTTCCTAAACCTGTTTGCCAAATCATCCCCGAACCAGGGGAACTGGGCCAGATAATCTCTGGAAGGCTCTTTAGCTCTGTTTTTCTATGGTTTTCATGAAAATAGCTGAGAAATAGAGGTTCAGGACTTAGCACTATGTTAACTGTGCCTGGTTGCTCTGTGAATCATGGGCAAAACAGACTAGGTTCACATTCAGATTCAACAAGAGCAAAAGCTATTTGAAGTGCAGACAGTCTGTCAATACCTTTCTAGGCTCAACATTTCACCACTCTTTCCAAGACCTTGATCACTCATTCATACATATCTGCATCAGGCCCTCTTAAGAAAGGACTGGAAACACCCCCTGCTAATATTTTGTTAAAATCTCCTTGAGATTATTCTACATATGATACATTAATAAACATACCTCCTGTAGTCTTTACCTTAGTAATAGTACCATCATTCATACATCCATTCCTTCAATAAATATTGACTGAAGGCTTAATATATGTTAGGAATTGTGCTAGTTCTGGCCACTTGATTGTCCAAGTTAGAAACCTAGGAGTCAGCTTAAATACACTCCTGACCCTTGCACCCTTGAATTTTTGTTCACCTCTCCACTCACTCCCCCTGTCATGATGTTGGGAAAGCCCTGCTAAGCCTGGCTAAGCCCAGCTACTGTAGAAAGCAGAGCATGACGTATTCTAGCTAGGAGGGACCTGCCCAGAATGGTAGAGTGAGGGGGGAAGAGGGAATGAGGCAAGGGAAGATGTGACTTGGTGAGATGCACTGTACTACCACCCTAGTTACTGTTGTGTAATGATACCACCAAAAATCACTCAGCGGGCACAGGACTTCTCTGGAAGGCTTACAGAGGAGCTACATCTCGGACTAGCCCATGGCAGAGGGGAGGGGAGTGTACCTGCCGCCATCACTCCTGGCTCCATTTGCCATTGGTGAAGGTTTACTCAGCAGAGAACTAAATGCCCCCCAGCTTCTGGGTTTATCATCTGGTCATGTGTTGGCTCTCAGGAGGGCAGATCCCATGCCCAAGGTATGATACTTCAACCAACTTCAAAAGTAGAGCAGCAGCTTGGCACAGATGAGGCTCTGATCTAGATAGAGAGAAGAAAGAGAGGATTTGAGAAGGAACACAAGGTTTGTGTCTCAATATAAGCAAAGACTCCATAATTTTTACTTGAAATTCTTGTAACTGCCTACTAAGTGGACTTCGCACCTGTCACTTATTCCCTTCTAATTCATTCTTCACATTGTACCTAGACTGATCTTTCAGATCCAAATCTTTCACGAGCTCTCCCAACCTTATACCATGGTATGTCAGATTCCACTGTCTCCCCTGGCCTGCTTTTCAGTCTTCTTATTAAAGATTATTTTACCAATAGAATCAGATGATCATTCCTCTCAATCTCTTTGTTAGCATTTATTGTTTTTTCTTTTTTCTGACTCAAAAATTAATACATTCATTATAGAAAATTTGGAAAATATAAAAGTATTAAAAAGGAAATAAAAATAATTACCTTGAGAAAACTTCTGTTAACATTTTGGAGTACATTCTGGCCACATTTTATCTATGAATTTTTTTTTAATTCTCAGAGGCATATATTAAATAAAAATTATACTTCAAGAATTACTACATAGAAGTTTATATTCAACCAAAAATACATGTTAAGACCACTCAAATTGTTCAATTTGAAAACACAAACTTTACTGCAATTTTTTATTTCTTTGTTTTATTGTACTGTTACTTAAGTATGCATTGAAAATGTATGTTTACATTTCAGAAATATAGCACGTTAAAAAAGCCCTCTGTAAACCTAACCCCTTTTCAAGATATTTTCCTGCTTTGTTTTGAATAAAATAGCTTAAAAATAAACAATAAATAACTTAGTCTAAAAATCATAATGGAACTATTAACATTTGTTCTATTACATTGGGAGAGATAATTTAAGGCAATTATAATATGCTGCTTTCCACATCATGGCCTAAAACTAGATACAAAATTTGCCCTATATTAAGGACTTGACAAAAAATTATTTTATGATTCTATAAATATCAATATAACATTTTTACTTTTTTATTATCAATGAATTGACATATTAGCATCACAAATTAATATTTTTTCCCAACCTGTCAAGTATGGACTGTCCATAGTAGTTGATGAAATTGCTGTGTGTTTAAAAAAAAAAATCACTTGGTCAAGACTAGATTTTGAAAGCAATAGCAGAGAAAACTGATCTTTAAAAATCCTTAAGCCTTACTAAAGCTGTA
The DNA here is from genome assembly GCF_965194805.1 of Balaenoptera borealis. NCBI lineage: Eukaryota > Metazoa > Chordata > Mammalia > Artiodactyla > Balaenopteridae > Balaenoptera > Balaenoptera borealis. Next base: position 339,353 of record NC_138874.1, on the reverse strand, counting down.
TCAATATATCTACACACACAAAAAAGCTACTAAATAGTGAAAGCTTGTGTAATTATTTAAGTTTTAAAAGTCTAAAATTCAAGAAACAATGAAATCAAATTGAATCCATATTAGTATTATGAAAACCCTTGCATCAGGTCTATTAGAGAAACAGAATCAATACTATCTTAACTTTTCTGAAACTTAATTTGAACCTAGATAAAGCTTAATTTGAGCTAGAAAAAGCTTTTAGGGTGCAAATAACATCGCACAAAAATGATCTTAGAAAGGTATAGTTATAATTCTGGATATTGGGACATTTAACTAGTCTTTATTTAATGACTGGCAGTCCTTGTTCCTTGAGAAAATATTAACACATTTGTAAATGAAAGACATCTCTTGTCTAATGATTTATTAGAGAACCACTTATGGTTCATTAGATAAGCACTCTAATTATTTTACTTCATTCAATTAGAAAAAAATCTGCATGTTGGTCATGTTTCATTGCACACATTACATTTTTCTCTTAAGCCTTCAATTAAAGGGTATAAATTATAGAAAGCAAAGCATAACATTCTCAACTAGTATTCCAAATTTATCTAAATGATTCAAACTGTATGTAAGTAATTATTTTTAAAATCTAAGTTATCAAAAGTATATTTTTTTAAAACAAAACATAATCTGATTCACATTAACTACCAGCTTACTTATACTTAAGAAACAAGATTTTTTAGTTACAAAAGCAGATTACAATTTTTCCCCTGCTCTTAGAAAAAATTTGTGATGTACATAATGAATCTAAGTCAGCATTCACAAAGGCTATCTGAAATTCTATCATCTTTCAGCCCAATGTAAGATAAAACCGTAATTATGCATAAACAATTAAAAATTAGAGCTCACAATGGAAATGTCAACAAGTTATAACTTAGATATCACTAATGCTGGGTTCTACTAAGCTTCCCATCAGATACAACAGATGGCAAAATATGACAGACAGAGTTTCCAGAAAACTAAAGCTATCAGAGCTAGAAATAAGGAATGTATTATATACTGGAACATAGCAAGGCCAAGGCATTAATGCTGTTAAAAAGGGAATAGGATGTGAAGTAAACGTCTCTAAAATATAAAATATAAGCAGACCACAAACCAAAACATATGTCACTTTACATTTATTTATAAATCTATGTTTTTAATAATGATTTTTATAAAGAAAACATTTATTTCTACACTGTGGCAGGCAATGATTTTTCTTCTGCCCCCATGACTACTGTGCAATCTTTTAATCCTTTTCCTGGCTGGCATTATCTCATCAAGATGTCTCCCTGAAGTCAGCTTGTCATATTTTCAGCAGGTTTCTGTGTTTTGATGGTCTTAACAGAGTTCCTTCTTCTTCCCAACTCAGGGCTTCTGCTAGCCTATCCCTATCCTCAGGGTCTTGTCCTCCTATGGATGAAGCAGGGGGAGGTCATGCCTGACTTTCTGCATTGCTGGTTTTCCACCAGCCATGGGCAGGGCATGATGGGGCTCTTTCTGCGGATGCTAGACCACTGCTTCTAAGCCACACAAAGCTAATGGAGTTCCCTCTGCCTTACAGCTTCCCGCTGCCTATTCCCAAAGGAGGCAGCCACTAGCCCCACGGTTCTCAGTCTAGCCTGACTCTATCTGGATGTTTCTATCACCTCCCCACACAGATTCCACCACACAAGGGGCAAAGTGTGGGCACCAGCATTCAACTGCCTTTCCCTAATCTCTCCTTTCATCTCTCCCCTCCCTAAACTGAAACTATCCCTGAATTTCCCTTCTTGGCTGGAAGGCTCTGTTCTTACATCATATCCTACTTCTGGGCAAGGTGACCTTTGCCCTTTCCCTTCCCTGGGGCCATAACGGTAGAAAGGCTGCAGAGGAACACAATTTGTGGGAGGAATAAAAAAAAAATACACATCAGTTCAGTATTTTCTAGCTAATCTTCATTATGCTATGGTAAATGGTATCCAAAGCTGCTGATAACTTTACAGTTTTCAAAGCACTTTCTTATCTGTTATCTTATTATCGTCATGTTACAAGAGGATGGTTGGGTTCCCAGAAAACAGACTCTAAGATAGAAATTTGCATGCAAGAAGTTTCTGGGGGGCAAGTGCTCTCAGGAACAGCATCTGCAAGGGATTGAAGGAAACAAGACTGGGCAGATAGAGAGGTTGGACTGCGATACGTAGAACAGCGGGCTCAGCCAATCTCATAAGGAGCTCTGGAGTTGGGATAGCACTTCATATTTTTACCAAATTGAGACAAGAGGGCCTGTCCTTTACAGCCCTGAAATGAGAGTCATTGGATATGAGCTGCTTCCTGCGAAGAGGACGTGTCCTTGGGTAGGGCAGTTGCTTTCAGCTGCAAGCAATTTTTAGAGGGACTAAGACGCCAACTGTTAGCCAAAAAGCCCCAGGCGGCTGGGGAATGAGTGCTGCAGTCACGAAGCGGGGCTTGGAGTCGTATGACAGCATCCACTGTATTTTACCAAAAGTGAACCTGCTTCCTGCCCCTTCTCCATATTTTATGCATGGGAACCTGGGACAGGGGGTGAGTAACATCCCAGAGCCAATGAGTGACTTACATATTTTATTTCATTTGGCCATTCTATCAGATGTATCTTGTTAACCCTCCTTTTAGGTACAAGGCCACTGAGATTCGGAAAGTTTAAATGATTCCTTCAAGTATTCAAGGGCGGCAAATCTTAGAACAAAGATCTAGATCATCTACCTCCATGTCTGTGCTTTCTGTATCTCACATACGGACTTGGTCACACCAAAGTTGCTTGGAATAAAAGAATTTTAGGACTGGAAGAGACTTCAGAAAGCAGTCCAACCCACTCATTTCTCAGAGAGGTAAAGTAATTTGGTAAATTGTTCAAGGAAATGAGGCTGGTGAAGAACCTCTCTGGGCCTGTTTTCTTATCTGTTAAATGGAATGAGCTGCCCACCTACAGAGTGTTTTTAAGATTCAAATAAGATAATGGATGCAAAAGAAACTAGAAACTGATTAAAATGGTAGGGGAGTGTCAGCGTTTAGCCATTTAAACACTATGTTGTGAGTAAGAAAAGACACCTAGCTGTTAACAGCAGAGCCAGGCGAGTACAGAAGAGTGTAACATTTTAAGTTTGGGGGATGTTTGCACAGAAAATGAGATTAAGATTTAATAAACTCTATTAGCTCAGATTCCTGTTAAAGGTGGACAAGTTTCCAGAAAAACAAAAACAAAAACATTTACTTTCTGGCAGGTTTTACTTAGAAGGGACATCCTAGGAAGTATTTGTTGTGAATAATTCTGACCAATATTCAGAATTCAAAATCGCCTAACTTCCTATTCTCAGATAAATAAAACAGCACAGCTTAGTTTGCTTTGGTGTAAAGGAAACACCAAAGTTCCTTCCTCTGAACTTTGGAACTGTTTGTGACATAAAAACAAAAGATCCAAAATATTTTTGTGCCTTTTTTGTCATGCAGGCTGAGTTCCTAAAACACCACAATTTAATAAATTTAGGTTATTCTTTATCCACGAATAATCACAACTTCTGCTGTGTTGGTTCTTAGCATGGAGCTTGGAATTTAAGAGAGTCTGTGTGTTGATTGTTTGGCTTTTTCTCTTCTGGAAAAGTTACAGGTGAATTTATTTTCCATGTTTTTAACATCACAAAATAGCAAGTTCTAGTCATAATGTTGCTCATAACGACAATGCTATCTTTTTAAAGGATGAAATGGATGTTATCTATTGCTGCATAACAAATCACCCCAAAACTTAATATAATAGTTGTGTATTATCTTTCACAGTTTCTCTATAGGTCAGGGATTCTGGAACAGTTTGGATAGGTGGTTCTGACTTAGGGTAACTCTCAAGAGGTTGTAGTGAGATGTCAGCTGAAGGCTTGACTGAGGATGGGGGATCCACTTCCAAGTGGCTGGTAAGGTGGTGCTTGCTGTTGGTGGGAGACCTCAGTTCCTTTCCCTGTGAACTCTCCAGGGCCACTTGAGTGTTCTCAGAGTTTGGCAACTGGCTTCCCCCAGAGTGAACAACCCAAGAGAACAAGGTGGAAGCTTCAATGCCATTATGACCTAGCTTTAGAAGTCACTCATCTTCACCTATTGGTAACTCAGAGCAGCCCTCAGCCCTGATTCAGTGTGGGAGGAGACTACCCAAAGACATAAATAATACAAGGAGGTGAGGCTCATTGGGGATGATCTTGGAGAAGTTGTTGTCTGATGTGTGAATTCCAGTCATTTAAATTGTCATGAATCAAACATGTGCAGTGAGAGAGGCCTGACAGCTCTCCTCACCTTTCTCCAGAGGAACAGAAATGCCATGATAGCTGAAAGAGATTCCATATGGAAAATCCAAATCCTCCAAGGTCATTTAAACTCAGAGCCTCAATCAGAGAAACCTGAACGATCCACCTAGTTGCCTCCTCCACCCTCTGAAACGGGGCTGATCCACCCTCAGAATTCCAAGCCAAGTGTTAAAGTGGTTGTGTGATTTAAAGGCAAGTAGGCTCAGCCAGCAATGGGATATATCAACTGTGGTGTCTATACTTCAAGCACTCATGTGTGAGAAAGGGTTCTCTCCTGATATATCAGCTCTGCCAGATCCATGGGTACATCTTGTGTCAAAGGCTTTGGGTGCTGAGAGGGCTACATGCTCAAAATATGTGACTCCCCAGACCCAAATTCCAACTCTAATCTCCAGTTGGAAGGCTAATAGGTATCTTAAATATGTCATGTCTAAAACAGAACTCTTAATTTCCACCCCTTTAATACTCAAAGCCTGCTTCTCCCATCTTAATAAATGCTACCCACCACCACCATCCGCCCAGCAGCTCAGGCAAATAACCTAAAAAATGTCCTTGAATTCTCCTTTTCCTCAGCCCCTAAATCTAATTCATCAGTACATTTTATCAATTCTCCTCCAAAATCTATCTCAAGTTCTTCCACTCTTTTCCATCTCCACCATGACCACCATGACCACCACAACTGTAAACAAAGTCATCTCTACTTGAACAAAGCAAGAGCCTTCTAACTGGGGACCTCATTCTCACTCTTGTAGTTCTCTCCTTTCCATTTTCCATTCAACAAGCAGTGCAGTATCCCAGGAAGCCAGCAGACTGCACCATGTCACGGAGCATCTGAGGTGTGAGTACCAGAGAGAGCCCACCTCCTTCCCAGTTTTAATCAAAGGGCCCTGAATAATGTGCCACCAATATCTACATCGCCTTTTTCCTTGCACTCTCATTTAGACTTGGAAGTGGGCGTAGACTCATTCTGTTTAGTTCAGATCACTATAAGGAAAACCTGTGATCTTAGAACATTGAAGTAGGTTTAATTACAGTTTACGCATTACAATATTCATCTTAGTTTTTTGTTGCCCTACAGTCAATGGTGTTCGGTGAGAAGACATGTATGGATATGTTTTGCAGGGCATTAACCTTTTAAACAAGCCAAACCTTAATCCCCCAGGGGATAGAAACCACTGGTAGAATGATGGGTGTGAGTCGGGGTAGGAATCAATCTGTAGCATTATAAGTAAAAAAAGAAAGACAAGCTCTGAGTGTGTACGATAAACAAAGAAACAACATGAAAATGATGGTAGATGTAGATCTTTCGTCAAACATGAACGGTGTGTTCTTTTTAAAAAAGATTTAAGGGCATATGACTTTATGCTTCTTGTTTTGGGGGCTGCAGGGCCAGAAGGTCATCTTGACCAAAAACAAAGTTATATGAGTCATGAAAATCTCAACAAGTATGTCCACATTACAGAGAAAATGACATGTATAGTAACTGAGAGAGGAACCTAAAAGCTTCTGGTAAAATATGAATTTCTCAGGCCTTTCTTACCTCACTCTTTATTTTGAGTGAGATAAGATGGTTGAATTGATGGTTGAATTCTCTCTCCAGGGATTATATGTACAATTAGGGGTTATAGTTTTCTTATAACTAAAAATATGAGGAATATGCTTTATAAACAGAAAAGATCTGAAGCTAGGACCAGCTCTTTTGACCATATTAATAATGAAACTTCCCTTAGGTGGAATAAATGTAAACCAGATTTACACTAAATGAGTCATAGGTTTGCTCTTACATTTTTCCTTCCGAATTTTGAATTTCCCAATTTGAGTGTTAAGAAAGGTCATTAAAGTTGTGACCGAAGACCGATCCAAATCAGAGTATGATTCAGCGTTGCTGAAATTACTTTTTTTTTTTCCCTGTTTGTGGTCCTTATTTATCCACTGACCTAAGTAAAACGTGTAGTATAGTTTGCTTTTTAATTGCCCTTAAAATTTTTTTTTTTTTTTTGGCTTAACAACGATTTATTATTTCTAACATTTATATGGGCAAGGCTTGCTCACGTGGCTTCATTCAGCACAGGCTGGCTGAGCAGGGAGGTCCAGGACGGCCTTATTCACGCCCTTGGCGCCTGGTGCTGGCTGGCTGCTGGGGCACCTCCGTTCAGGCCTAGCCTTGGAAGTAGCACTTCGGCCACATTCTGTTGGCCAAAGCACCAGCAAAGGCAGCCCAGAGTTAAGGGGTGGAGGAACGGACCCCACCTCTTGATGAGAGGAGCTCAAAGAATTTGTGGTCATCTTTTTCAGTCTTCGACAGAAATCAGTCTCTCCTTCAGCTTAGAATAGAAAACATCAAGACTTGGATCTTGGAGTAAGAAGCATCCAGTGTTCACAATCTGGTGATGGGGATAGCATGACCTGGGCTTCATATAATGCTAAAGACACAGTGGCTCCTCATTTATTGACTGTGACCCTTTCGATTGAAGTCACTCTGAGTAATTAGTCTTTCTTGGATTATGCAGGTGGGAATGGATTCTGTGCAGAGTTAGTCCCAGTAGGAATTCTCCTAGTTATCATTTAAAATAGCCACACAATTCTGTTGCCCTTTGCTTATATTACATCTTTCTAAATTCCATTTCTCTGAAATCTGAGGTGGTACAATTTTCCCCCCCTAATTTCCTACCTATTCATCCTCCCTGCTCTGAGACTTCCATCCTGTGGTTATTCTTACCCCTCTCCTGCTTCTTCAGCTAAATTGCCTTTTAAATTTAATGTATATTCTGCTATAACAAAATGAAGAGATGATTATTTACCGTAAGCCAGTAACAATGACATGCTTCAATGATGCCAATCCCTAAAGCTAAATCAACATCAGGGATTTTTCCATCCTAGTTTCAAAACACTGTGAATATTATCTAGAACTACTTCCCAATATATTATAAAATTCTAAAACAAAATATTTAAAAAAAAAAAGACTTCTCAAGTAATTTGATTTTAGTTTAATCTCGGAGCGCTTTAACACACTTTTGGAAGGAGGAAGAGTCTTTACTCAAATAAATAATAACATTATTTGAACTTGTCAAAACATTTGGGCATCACAGAGCCATGTGGTGAAAAGGGCAGAAACCCCATTTATTGCTCTTTGGCATTGGTTGATACAACTGGGAGATTTAAAAAAGGCCAAAAGACTGGAAAGACCAGGTTCCTGCCAGCCCTAGTTTTGCAACTTTCCCACCGGGTGCCCTGTATATATTACAATACACTGACCACCTCTGAGTTTCATTTTGTCTTTTCAAAACGGAAACGATACCAACGACCTCCCACAGTTGCTTTAAGACTTAAGCAAGCTAATGAATGTGAAAGCACACTGTACTGTAAAAATATAAGCCATCATTAAATTCTTCATGTGAGGATGAGTATTTTGGGGTTGGTGCTACCTGTTAAATAAAATATATCACTATATTTTTAAGAACAAGTACATACTCGAAAATACCTTTTCAGTCTTTAAGGGTTTTTTTTGTTTGTTTTTAATTTTTATTTATTTATTTATTATTATTATTTTTGGCTGTGTTGGGTCTTCGTTTCTGTGCGAGGGCTTTCTCTAGTTGTGGTGAGCGGGGGCCACTCCTCATCGCGGTGCGCGGGCCTCTCACCGTCGCGGCCTCTCTTGTTGCGGAGCACAAGCTCCAGACGCGCAGGCTCAGTAGTTGTGGCTCACGGGCCCAGCTGCTCCGCGGCATGTGGGATCTTCCCAGACCAGGGCTCGAACCCCTGTGCCCTGCATTGGCAGGCAGATTCTCAACCACTGCGCCACCAGGGAAGCCCTAGTCTTTAAGTTTTAAGCTGAGTGTTTGGGTAGATGAACTCTTTTTGAAGAATTATAAAAGGAAAACATAATCTAAAAATTCAAGGAAAAGAGCCATTTTAGGACAGATTAATTTATTAGCGAATATAATGAAACTTGAGTTTCAAAATGGAAATCTAAGAAGTGTCTGAGCCTTCCATGAATTGGTACATCTTGAAATGTCTTATTAGATGAAAGGAAAACTGACCAGTACTTTATATTGACCTGATTTTTAGGAGCTTCGGGATTATGTTTATATTTTGATTAGTACTTATGATATGGGTAGGACCATCTGAAAATATTGTGAGTGCTTTCCTCACTAATACAGGCAACAGATCACCTTGACTTAATATATGTAAAGAGAGAGCTCCACTACAGGCCTGGGTGGCCACTGCTTCCAGGTGTTTTTTGCTCTCTGCAGCTTTCGCTCTACCTCATCCAATACAATGACTTTGCTAGAAGTGAGCCATATTTTGCTGACTGGTCCAGGCCAGGTTTTTATTTCTCCCCCTCAATGCACTTTCCTCTCATTCCAGCAATGTTTCACATGTGTTTGATGTGTTATTATAGGTGTGGTTTATGCTGACAGACAATATAAACTGATAAAGATCATCAAAGGATCTGTGTTCCCAGCCTTGCATTTACTTAGAAGATTGGTAAATGAATGCACATGCGTATGTTTTAAGTTAAAATAAAATGTTTAGGGCTTCCCTGGTGGCGCAGTGGTTAAGAATCTGCCTGCCAATGCAGGGGACACGGGTTCGAGCCCTGGTCTGGGAAGATCCCACATGCCGCGGAGCAACTGGGCCCGTGAGCCACAATTACTGAGCCTGCGCGTCTGGAGCCTGTGCTCCGCAACAAGAGAGGCCGCGATGGTGAGAGGCCCGCGCACCGCGATGAAGAGTGGTCCCCACTTGCCGCAATTAGAGAAAGCCCTCGCACAGAAACGAAGACTCAACACAGTCATAAATAAATAAATAAAAAAAAAAAGAACGTGAATTTCTTTAAAAAAAAAAAAAAAAAGTTTAATGGAGGTATCTTTTGAAAACATGACCCTTTGCTTCAAATGATTTTTTATTGTTAACTTAGCCACTACCAGTCCCAATTGTGTCAAAGAGAAGGCTGCCGTGTGTTTCTCCAAAGGACAGATCTAGGACCAATGATCTCAATCATAGAGAAACAGATGCTGGCTACTATACATAAGGAATTTCCAACGGTCAAAACTGTCCCCTAAAAATGCTTTCTTTGTTGATAATCCTGAGATTGGAAGGTCTTCATCAGAGGCTGATAAATATTTCTTAGGGGTGTTCATCATCCACTCACCCGTTCACTGACCAAAAAATGTATTGAGTGCCCACTACACCCTCAATATCTATTTGATACAATGGGAGATCCCTAGTGAGATCCACAAGGAGATACAAGTTCATGGAACTTAACCTAAGGGACTCAGGGTTGGACAGTGGAGGGAATGGGACAAAGAAGGGCGGAACACAATAGCTTGATTTTGTACTCACAGTGTAAATGTCCACATGGGAGCTTGTTAGAAGTACAAAATTTCATGTCCCACTTTAATCACATTCTCCATTTTAACAAGAGCTCCGGGTGATCTTTGTTTGAAAAACACTGCTCTAAGTTTCTTTCTAACCCTGAGGTAATATGTTTCTGTGACTCTACAGCCTTCCGTGCCCATAATGAAAGATCCTTGGAAGAGTAAGTGACTTCATAAGGTTTGGAGCCATGGAGTGGCTTTCCAATGTGGCACCAAGCTTTAATGATGTCACCTCAGTCTAGATGTCTGTTTCCAGGCCAGTCTGGAAAAGACCTAGGTCCAAATGCCTTTTTCCTAGATTGTTCTAGTGGCAGCCTCTGTGCTACATCTCTATTCTCCTTTGATAGCATAGCATCTGCCTGACTTCGGGGTTCCACAAATAGTTAAGGATTAAATCAGGCAAGAAAGAAATCTTATTTACATTTGAGTCACACCAATGTTGATAACCCTCTGATATTTGACACTTATTGTAGGAAACCTGGATTTTTCTTAGTTAAAGATGAAATCAAGTATATATACACACACACACACATACACACACACACTAAACACATCAGAAAGTATCATCTTCTGCTTAAACACCTCTGATGTCTGTCATTAGGAAAAAAATTCAAACCAAACACCTTACCACGGCCAAGGGCTCTAAATGTGATATACCTCTGCTATTCCTCAGTTTTCTTGCCACTGTCTCCCTTGCTCCTTCATGCTAGTCATCTGTCCTTCTGTCAGTTACTAAAGCTATTGTCTGCATTAGGATCTTTGCGTGTATAGTTCTTTCTGCATAAATAACTCTCTCCTTGGTTTTCAATGAGACTTGCTCCTCATCACTTAGATTTCGGCTAAGGTGTCACATTTTCAAAAGGTACTTCCCTGATGCCCCCATCTAGAGCAGGTCCCTCCATTATTCTCTCTCAAAGTCCATGTTTACTTTCTTCACTGTATTTCATTAATAATCTGTTTTTTATTGGGTTTTTGACTTTTTTTCTTTTTTTGGCCATGCTACGTGGCTTGTGGGATCCTAGTTCCCCGACCAGGGATGACTGCTCCTTCAGCAGTGAAAGCACGGAGTCCTAACCACTGGACCACCAGGGAATTCTCTGACTTGTTTACTGTCCCTCCCCCCCACTGGATTGGGATGTCTGTGAGGGCAGAGACCCTGTATTACTCTTCATAGCACAGTGTAGCTCATAGTAGGCTTGCAATCAATATTTGTTAAATGAATTAATGAACATAATAAATTCACTTTTTTATTTGAAAGTTTCATCCGCCTCAAGTGAAGTTGTAAGCAATTATAACCATTTGCAGAAATTTTTCACAAACATGAAATAGAATAGCTTCAAAGTTTGATCACAAAAGTAAGGTAATTAAGGAAAGAATAAGATGATGAATTTTCTTTTTTAAGCTGGAATACTGTATCTGTTTTGTCATCTGTAACCTTGATATTACCCCAGGTATGTTATAGTGTAGTTTTTTTTCTGTAAGTAGATGACATCATTTTAGTACAATTCTTTTCTTTTTAAATCTCTGACAGTGTTATTAATCAAACACAAAGCCTATAAAATGAGCCCCGTGTCATCTTGTCCTTTGCTGGTTTCCTGATTGTAATGTTCACTCTTGGCCCATGAGCACACTCATTTGGCAGAAAATCAGTTTATTTGATGGGTAAGGGCATCAAAATATTTCTTTCCTTGGTTAAATTAATTCCCCTTCCTCAGAGATACAGTATAAATGGAACTGATGTGTCAAATAAACCTATAGATGCTATTTCTCCGAATTCTCCAAATGCTGCCTAGTTCATGTCTGAGCGATAGAGTGGGTAGCATGGAGGAGACTAGCATCAAATACAAGCTCAATGAGTTGACCAGCCTGGTACTTCACTTGGCTGGCAGGGCTCATCTTCTTTCCCCTCCTCTTCACTAAGTTATACATTTTTTGAGGATAAAGATGTTGTCTCTTCCTTGGCAATTTTGCACACATACATGCCGACTGCCTGATTGATTTATAATATTACTAATTATGCACATGATGTGGTTTGGACTCCATGGAAGCATGTTCCACATAATACAAACTATTTAGGATGCAAACACAATTTACATTCCCCTCAAAACAGAAAACTTCTGTCTGCTTCATTGAGCAACACTAAGTAATGCATAATCGTTGCAACTAATGTGCTATTGTTGAGTGCATACCATATGCTAAGCATTGCTCTATATGATTCACATATATTATCTTATTTAATACCCTATTATAGCATGCCAGCCCTTGAAATGTATGTGAAAGATCAAATGTAGAGAATGGGCCATTGTAAAGAACTTTATTGTTTGTTTTTTTCCCCAGCTTTATTGAGATATAATTGACATTATAACACTGCATAAGCTTAAGTTGTACAATGTGATGAGTTGATACACATATATATTGGGAAGTGTTTACCACAATAAGGTTATTTAACACATCCTTTACCTCACATACTTAACATTTTGTTGTTGTTGTTATAGTGAGAACATTAAAGCTTCACTCTCAAAGTGAATTTTCAAATATATGATACATATCATTAACTATAGTCATCATTGTATACATTAGATCCCTGGAAATTATTCACACTGAAAGTCTGTACCCTTTGACCAGCATCTCCATGTTTTCCCCATCCCTCAGCTCCTGGCAACCACCGTTCTACTCTGTTTCTGAGTTCGATGCTTTTGGAATCCACATATAAGTGAGATCATACAGTACTAGTCTTTCTCTGACTTGTTTCTGTTTGCATAGTGCCCTCAAGGTCCATCCATGTTGTTGCAAATGGCAGGATTGTCTTCTTTTTTTTATGGCTGAATAATATTCCACTGTCTATATAGACCACATTTTCTTTAACCATTCATCCATCGGGTAGGTTGTTTTCATGTCTTGGCTGTTGTAAATAATGCTGCAATGATCACAGGAGTGCAGATACCTCTTTGAGATAATGATTTTATCTTATTTGGATGTATACCCAGAAGAGGGATTGTTGAATCACAAGGTAGTTCTATTTTTTTTTTTTTTTTTTTAGTTTAGCTGCACCAGGTCTTAGTTGCGGCAGGCAGGATCTTCATTGCAGCATGTGGGATCTTTAGTTGCAGCATGTGGGCTTTTAGTTGCAGCATGCAGGATCTAGTTCCCTGACCAGGGATGGGACCCGGGCCCCCTACATTGGGAGCATGGAGTCTTAACCACTGGACCACCAGGGAAGTCCTGGCAGTTCTATTTTTAATATTTTGAGGAACCTCCATGCTGTCTTCCATAGTGGCTGCACCAATTTACATTCCCACCAACGATGCACCAGGGCTCGCTTTTCTCCACATTCTCCTCAGCATTTGTTATCTTTTCGTCTTTTTGATAATAGCCATTCTGACAGATGTGAGGTGATATTTCACTATGGCTTTGATTTGCATTTCCCTGATGATTAGTGATGCTGAGCACTTTTTCATGTACCTGTTGGCCATTTGCATGTCTTATTTGGAAAAATGTCCATTCAGGTCCTCTGCCCATTTTTTAACCGAAAATTTTTTTGCCATTGAGTTATACAATTTCCTTATATATTTTGGATACTAACCCCTCATTAGATATGTATATGGTTTGACTTTATTTTTTTTTGTTTGTTTGTTGTTTGTTTTTTATTTATTTTTGGCTGCATTGGGTCTTCCTCGCTATGCGCGGGCTTTCTCTATTTGCAGTGAGCAGGGGCTACTCTTCGTTGCGGTGCGCGGGCTCTAGGTACGCGGCTTCAGTAGTTGTGGCTCATGGGCTCAGTTGCTCTGCGGCACGTGGGATCTTCCTGGACCAGGGATTGAACCCATGTCCCCCGCATTGGCGGACAGATTCTCAACCACTGCGCCACCAGGGAAGTCCCTGACTTTATTGTTTATTAATACATTTAACAGAGAAGTCTGGTTTCACCCTCCTTTCCTTAAGTCTTAGGGTTGGAAAACAACTAATGCTATGTGAGCAGGAGAGGAACTTGCCTTTATCTGTTTTCTACCTCATGCTATTATATTATCATGTCCTTACTTTCCTGATGAGGAAGTTGAGGTTCAGAAATGTTTAGGTCTCTCAGGTGGTAAATGTTAAAGTAAGGCTTAGGCTGTGGTTTATCTAAACTGCCTCTAATGTTTATTTAAATTTCTGATAATTGATTGTGGTTTCTTTTATTATTCCCCAAAAGTAATGTTTACTTTCTAAAAAATAAAATCAAGGAAATATCTGAAAGAACATTAGGATGAGAATCTAAGGACATGTGTTCTAACCAGCAACTATCATAAATGAGATGAACCTTGAGAAGGCACCTAACTTTGATCCTTAATGCGGTACTTGGATAGAAAATTCTATGATTTCATTCCAAGGCACTTACAAACAACTTCAGTGAAAAATAGAAAGGTCATCTTGTGGCTCATCTATATCTCATCCATACATATACCTATATTTCTTACTTGTTGTAAACACTATGTAGATGCAATTTTATGTTTGCTAAGTAATTGTAATTTTCTAAACCAATAAGTTCAGAGAATGGTGATTTAGAATAAATTATCATAAAGGAAATATTTTACAAATGTACCTGTCACTCTTTATTGCTTATATCAATTATAAACAATAGTTCAGTATCATAAACAGCTAGACAAGTAATCTAGATCAGGAGTTTTTAACCTGATTGCACATTAGAAATACCTGAATAGGGAATGAGGGGTGGGAGTAGTTTTGAAAATATATGATATTAGGAACCCCAATAGACCAAATATATCAGAACCTCTGGGGTGGGGCCTGGGTGTCAATATTTTTTAAATGCTCCCATCTCCATGATTTTAATGTATAGCTGGAGTTTACAACTGCTGATCTAGAATAGATCATTGTTTATTGCACTACAGTTTCTGATCATTGCTCAACTGCTTTCTCAAGAACCAACTAATTCAATAATACAGAGGTTTAATGGACCATCAATTGTTAATTCAAAAATAATATTTCCTTATTCTAATAGTATCATTTGGGCTCACAGAATTTTTTTTCATCAGCAATCTTAAGAGAGCCATTATAGTTTGTTTCATGGCTATATTCATCTTTGAATCCTTAATAATTATAGAAGTAGAACAGTTTCCTATCAAAGTACTTGATATTTTTTAATGTGAAAGGAAGGTGAGCATCTGGCTGTCTCGAAAAAAAGTTGTGAGTTGGGGATTTGAGTTTTGAAGTTCCCTTTTGAATTCTAATAAGCTGGCTTATTTTGAAATCTCTATTTTAAAACTAAAACAATGATATAACTTTACATTTTTCTCCCAAATTCTGCAACAATTCTTAGATGTCAGCATTTATTTCCACAGTGAAATAAATGGGACTCAGAGATTTTCATTAACTTCTCTCCAGAAAATTCAGTAATAAAACTTAAATTTATATTCACTGATACTGAAAATCTCTTATCACCAAAGGACTCTGAAAGTCATGATGAAAGATAACTACTTCTAGGTCAGGACACAAAGAAGACTCAACTCTTTGGATGGCTGATTAAAGAAATTATCTCAAATTCTACAGTCATAACATTGGAACAGACTTGGTTGTAATTTATTTATTTACATAGCCATCTGGTCTCAGGCACTGGAGGAAAGAAGGTTATTATATAATGCACATATGAATCTGCAGTTCTTTGCACGAATATATTTGAAAGGCTTATTTAGGGCCCACCTTGCTGCCCAAGTTGACCCACTCTCTGTGTGCAGAGCCACTGGCCCTGGGCCACTGGTAGAGGCCAATCTTAGAACCATCCAGTGAGGTCTCTTTTCCTTAATGGGAAACAAGGAAAAGGCTTCCCTAACCCTCCTCCAAGTGTGCCAGAACACATAGGGAACCCTTTCAGTGGGAGCCACAGCACTCAAGCATGGGACAGTATCCATTATATCCACCCTATGCAATTCAAGGCCAGGACTGAGTCTTAGGAAGTAAAGGAAAAGACAGGTGTAACCAGTGTTGCATAAGTCTTTCTGCTTCTTTGTCATCCTTGACCTCTTATTTGTAACCTTACTGTAGATAATAGAATTAAATGTAAATTGAAACATTCCCTCCTTAGAGAAGGAGGTGATGTCATCCAATTCTGACTCCTCTTATGTTGATACGTTTTTTTGTTTGTTTGTTTTTGGCTCTGTGCTTCCCATCATTTCATTCTTATTTACCTGTATCGAGACATGGTTCCTGGATTTCAAAGTGCTCCCATGAGAGGCAGCAAAAGAAGGCTTTTTCTACAGTTCAGGATGCCAGTGAGAGGGAGCCCTCATGTAAGCCAATGGTCTTTTTCATGGTCAGTTTTATTCTCCACTTGAATCTGAAGTAAACTCTGATTAGAAAGCTGATCAAAAGCAGGATGGTGAAAAATCACTTCTAGAACTATGAGGGTACTTTTGTTAAATGTGAAAAGTCTTCATTGAAAGTCAGTGGAAGGGGAAAAAGGACGGAGGAGGTGGCCTCCTCATTGAAAGTCGTAATGATGACAGCCACTGCTGACTTTGTTGAACTGCTAATAAGGAATTTGCTTATTATAATACTTCACAGACACTGTACTGAATCCATATACATGCATTAGCCTGCCTGTGGCAGGTGAGATAATGTGATTATCTTTTCTTTATTCAGAGGAACTGAACCTGAACTTTTAATGAATAGATACAAGAATCTTGTGCTGTATTCTTATTCAAAAGAAATCTATATTAACTCACAGAATTGTTTTTGTTTCATGCATCAGATTTATTTCATATTTCTTTTTTTAACAACATATATTTTTCTTGTTTTTTAGAATCATGCAAGTGGATTCTTTGCGCAATTTTAAAGAGACAATAAAGCCCAGCATGTTTTTTAAATGCCTTATTTAATCTGATTTCTTAGGGTTTCTGAAGAGCTTTCTTTTTAAACATGCATTTATAAATTTGCATACTTTCTCCTTGGCAATTGTAGCCTTTATAGCATGAACTATGTCATGAATATCTTTTTTACACTAGTAGTACTTTGGCATACACATAATAAGCTCACAGTTAATATTTATTGGTTGGTTGATTTTATGTTACATATGAGACACAATTTATAATAATGAGTTTTCATGCTGCCAGACCCTACCAAACTTTTTGAAAAGAGTAATTTTGTTTGTCTCTATTTTCCCACCTCTCATTCACTCTGCATCCACTGAAAGATAGCTCCTACCCTCACCAACCCAATGAAATGCCTTTGATGAGATCCCTAGTGACTACCTAGTTAAAAATCCCAGTGGCTACTTTTCAGTTGTTATTTTCCTGGACGTCTCTGTATATTCAGAAGCTCTCTCCTCCTTTGGCTTCCATGCTATTTCATACTTCTCTGTTCCTTCTCAGTATCCCTTGTAGATTCCTCTTCCTTTGCAGACCCTTTAAATATGGTGACAGAGTCATCTTAGTGCCCTTTCTCTTCTTATTCTACCCTCTTTCAGGGACCTCATCCCACCTGCAGGACTTCAGTGTTATATGCTGGTGAATCTTAAATTTACCTGTCCAGACAGGCAAGGTTTTTCTGAGCTTTAGACCATATTTCCAGGTGTCTGCCAAACATTTCTATCTGGCTATCCCAAAGGCATCACAAACTCAACATACAAAAACGAAATTCTTCATCCCATCCCTACAGTTTCTATTCCATCACATGACTCCTTATCCTCTTATCCCCTTAATGAATTTCATCGATTTCCTACCACTCTATCAGTTGTACCAGATTAAAAGCTTGGAACTATCTTAGAAACTTAGCAGGTGGCCTCTGCTAAGTTTCCATTAGTCATGGGAGAACCTGTTAGGTTCAACTACCAATTTATAAACAGAGAATTGAAGGACATGTTAAACAATACCATAGGGTTACAATCAGCAAAATCCAATCTGTGTCTACAGTAAAAATGACCTGATTTCTTCAACAAATGAATTATAAACCAAAGCGAAAAAAAAAAAAGAGAGTTAGAAGGAAAGCCTAGAAAAAAATTTAAAAGACCTAAGAAACATGTAGGGGATCATATGAGTGAAATCTGTTTAGATCTTGATTCAAACTATTAAAAATTATTATATTTATGGGGAAGTCATGTTGAACACTGTATATTTGATAGTATTAAATAATTATTATCAAATGTTTTAGGCATGATAATGGTATTGTGGTTATCATTTTTTTAAAGACATCTTTTAGAGATACATACTGAAGTATTTATGGATGAAATGGTATGATGTCTGGGATTTGCTTCAAAATTATATGGAAGGAAGGAATTCAGTGGGATGTAGCTGAAATAAGATAGGTTATGAGTTTAAGATTCTTGAAACTGAGTGATGGGTCAAAGGATTCACTGAAATGTTCCATTATATAAAGGTTTTTTTTTTTTTTTTGTAAAGAGTCTTAAGACTCTAGTACAGAGCTCTTTCCACAATTCCATTACATTGGTCATGGAAAAATGAAGCAAAATTCCAGAATTTTCTACATTTTTTAATTCAAAAGGGGTTCCCAAAATAAGGAATAAGGACAATGGTTAAAAATGTCAGCCCTTGGAGTTCATGAACTCTGTCTTCTCATCTGACTTTGCCAAGAAATTCCTATGTGGTCTTTGGCAATATTAGATTTTTCTGTCTTGATTTGGTCACCCTCCAAAAGTGGCCAGAGGTCAAGGTCCACATTATGACTTGTCGGCAGCACTTCCAGCATAGGAGGGCTCCATTACTGCATAAAGATGATGCATAAAGTGAGCCGATTTTAGGAGAAAAATCTGCTTTTAAATAACTATTAATACAATAGGTCGGATGAAAATGTAAAATGAAAAACCATTACAGAGGGAAAAAAAGATGCTTTATATGAAAGATTGTTATTGACCAAAGCTTCATAATTAACAATATTATTAACTCAAGACGGTAGGACTGTTTTTCACTTTACTACAAGACGTTATGGACTGCCACCACCATCTTGAATCAAAGTGTCTGGTGCGCTGAGCTGAGGTGTCTGCGCAGTGGTTCTGCCTTGGGAACTCTAATTCGACGCGTTAGGTGGAAGTCCTCTGCACACAGCCCCCTACAGGAATAGACTTTGAGGAGGAAAAACATGCAGCCGACAGAGATTGGTTCAAGATGGCAGAGTAGAAGGTTGTGCGCTCCCTCCCTCTTGTGAGAGCACCGGAATCACAACTAACTGCTGAACAATCATCGACAGGAAGACACTGGAACTCACCAACAAAGATACCCCACGGCCAAAGACAAAGGAGAAGCTGCAGTGAGACAGTAGGAGGGGCGCAATCACAATAAAATCAAATCCCATAACCACTGGGTGGGTGACTCACAAATTGGAGAACAATTATACCACAGAAGTCCACCCACTGGAGTGAAGGTTCTGAGCCCCACATCAGACTTCCCAACCTGGGGGTCCAGCAACGGGAGGAGGAATTCCCAGAGGATCAGACTTTGAAGGCTAGCGTGATTTGATTGCAGGACTTCCATAGGACTGGGGGAAACAGAGACTCCACTCTTGGAGGGCACACACAAAGTAGTGTGCACATGAGGACCCAGAGGGAAGGAGCAGTGACCCCATAGGAGATTGAACCAGACCTACCTGCTAGCATTGGAGGGTCTCCTGCAGAGGCAGGGGGTGGCTGTGGCTCACCACGGGGACAAGGACACTGGCAGCAGAAGTTCTGGAAAGTACTCCTTGATGTGAGCCCTCCCAGAGTCCACCATTAACCCCACCAAAGAGCCTGTAGGATTGAGTGTTGGGTCGCCTCAGGCCAAACAACCAACAGGGAGGGAACTCAGCCCCACCCATCAACAGACAAGTGGATTAAAGTTTTACTGAGCTCTGCCCACCAGAGCAACAGTCAGCTCTACCCACCACCAGTCCCTCCCATCAGGAAGCTTGCACAAACCTCTTAGATAGGCTCATCCACCAGAGGTCAGACAGCAGAAGCAACTACAATCCTGCAGCCTGTGGAACAAAAACCACATTTACAGAAAGATAGACAAAATGAAAAGGTAGAGGACTATGTATCAGATGAAGGAACAAGATAAAACCCCAGAAAAACAACTAAATGAAGTGGAGATAGGCAACCTTCCAGAAAAAAATTCAGAATAGTGATAGTGAAGATGATCCAGGACCTCAGAAAAAGAATGGAGACAAAGATCAAGAAGATGCAAGAAATGTTTAACAAAGACCTAGAAGAATTAAAGAACAAACAAAGAGAGATGAACAATACAATAACTGAAATAAAAAATACACTAGAAGGAATCAATAGCAGAATAACTGAGGCAGAAGAACAGATAAGTGACCTGGAAGACAGAATGGTGGAAATCACTGCCACAGAACAGAATAAAGAAAAAAGAATGAAAAGAAATGAAGACCGCCTAAGAGACCTCTGGGACAACATTAAACGCAACAACATTCGCATTATAGGGGTCCCAGAAGGAGAAGAGAGAGAGAAAGGACCCGAGAAAATATTTGAAGAGATTATAGTCGAAAAATTCCCTAACATGGGAAAGGAAATAGCCACCCAAGTCCAGGAAGTGCAGTGAGTCCCATACAGGATAAACCCAAGGAGAGACATGCTGAGACACACAGTAATCAAATTGACAAAAATTAAAGACAAAGAAAAATTATCAAAAACACAAGGGAAAAACGAAAAATAACATACAAGGGAACTCCCATAAGGTTAACAGCTGATTTTTCAGCAGAAACTCTACAAGCCAGAAGGGAGTGACACGATATATTTAAAGTGATGAAAGGGAAGAAACTACAACCAAGATTACTCTACCCGGAAAGGATCTCATTCAGATTCGATGGAGAAATCAAAAGCTTTACAGACAAGCAAAAGTTAAGAGAATTAAGCACCACCAAACCAGCTCTACAACAAATGCTAAAGGAACTTCTCTAAGTGGGAAACACAAGAGAAGAAAAGGACCTACAAAAACAAACCCAAAACAATTAAGAAAATGGTAATAGGAATATACATATTCATAATTACCTTAAATGTGAATAGATTAAATGCTCCAAGCAAAAGACACAGGCTGGCTGAATGGATACAAAATCAAGACCCATATATATGCTGCCTACAAGAGAACCACTTCAGACCTAAGGACACATACAGACTGAAAGTGAGGGGATAGAAAAAGATATTCCATGCAAATGGAAATCAAAAGAAAGCTGGAGTAGCAATACTCATATCAGATAAAATACACTTTAAAATAAAGAATGGTACAAGAGACAAGGAAGGACAATACATAATGATCAAGGGTTCAATCCAAGAAGAAGATATAACAATTGTAAATATTTATACACCCAACATAGGAGCACCTCAATACATAAGGCAAATGCTAACAGCCATAAAAGGGGGAAATCGACAGTAACACAGTCATAGTAGGGGACTTTAACACCCCACTTTCACCAACAGACAGATCATCCAAAATGAAAATAAATAAGGAAACACAAGCTTTAAATGATACATTAAACAAGATGGACTTAATTGATATTTATAGGACATTCCATCCAAAAACAGCAGAATACACTTTCTTCTCAAGTGCTCATGGAACAGTCTCCAGGATAGGTCATATCTTGGGTCACAAATCAAGCCTTGGTAAATTTAAGAAAATTGAAATCGTGTCAAGTATCTTTTCCGACCACAATGCTATAAGACTAGATATCAATTACAGGAAAAAATCTGTAAAAAATACAAACACATGGAGGCTAAACAATACACTACTTAATAACCAAGAGATCACTGAAGAAATCAAAGAGGAAATCAAAAAATGCCTAGAAACAAATGACAAGGAAAACACGACGACCAAAAACCTATGGGATACAGCAAAAGCAGTTCTAAGAGGGAAGTTTATAGCAATACAATCCTACCTCAAGAAACAAGAAAAATCTCAAATAAACAATTTAATTTTACACCTAAAGGAACTAGAGAAAGAAGAACAAACAAAACTCAGTGTTAGTAGAAGGAAAGAAATCATAAAGATCAGAGAAGAAATAAATGAAATAGAAACAAAGAAAACAATAGCAAAGATCAATAAAACTAAAAGCTTGTTCTTTGAGAAGATAAAGAAAATTGATAAACCTTTAGCCAGACTCATCAAGAAGAAGAGGGAGAGGACTCAAATCAATAAAATTAGAAATGAAAAAGGAGAAGTTGCAACGGACACCGCAGAAATACAAGGCATCCTAAGAGACTACTACAAGCAACTCTATGCCAATAAAATGGACAAGCTGGAAGAAATGGACAAATTCTTAGAAAGGTATAACCTTCCAAGACTGAACCAGGAAGAAATAGAAAATATGAACAGACCAATCACAAGTAATGAAATTGAAACTGTGATTAAAAATCTTCCAACATTCTGGTATAATGTTATAAGTAATAATCCTAGTTATTACTTTAAAATGTATATCTCAGAAATAACTAATTTTCTTGTCAACTGCATTATTATGAACTTTCATCAAATCTTTAACCGTGGTCATTTTTAAGTCTTTTGTCATTTACAGACAGTTCTGGGTGTACTCTGATGATTTTGCAAATATGTTCCTATAAAAGGGTTTCATCTTCAAGAAATTCATGGAAAAGACTCTGACAAGTACAGGTTTCTGGTAACTGACTGTACTGCTCAACTGAATGAATAAGCATTTTCAGAACTCTAATGAAAAACTGATGAACTCATAAAAGTGCTAACAAAAGATCAAGATGAAAAAAAAAATTAATTACATGGGACTGAGTGAACTGATGAGGATGAGTATAATTTTTGTGACTTTCTGTCTGAATTAAAAAAAAAAAAATCCCACAAGGACTCAGAGGCAGAGAATATACAAATCAATTTTTACTGCAAAGTAAAGGAGCTGTTGCAGTGGAGGATTACAGGACTGAATGTCAATATTATGACATAGTATGAGTGTGTTTCATGTTTGGTAATTGCAATCATTGTTGCTTTTGTTGTGGTCATCCATGTACAATGCTTGGTGTCAGTCTATTTATCTCTTGTAAAAATAAAAAAAATAAAAAAAAAAAAAGAAAATCTTCCAACAAACAAAAGTCCCGGACCAAATGGCTTCACAGGTGAATTCTATCAAACATATAGAGAACAGCTAACAACCACCCTTCTTAAACTCTTCCAAAAAATTGCAGAGGAAGGAACACTCCCAAACTCATTCTACGAGGCCACAATAACCCTGATACCAAAACCAGAAAAAGATAGTACAAAAAAAGAAAATTACAGACCAGTATCACTGATGAATATAGATGTAAAAACCCTCAACAAAATACTAGCAAACAGAATCGAACAACACAGTAAAAGGATCATACACCATGATCAAGTGGGTTTATCCCAGGGATGCAAGGATTCTTCAATATATGCAAATCAACCAATGTGATACACCATATTGACAAATTGAAAAATAAAAACCATATGATCATCTCAATCGATGCAGAAAAAGCTTTTGACAAAATTCAACACCCATTTATGATAAAAACTCTCCAGAAAGTGGACATAGAGGGAACCTACCTCAACATAATAAAGGCCATATATGACAAACCCACAGCAAACATCATTCTTAATGGTGAAAAACTGAAAGCATTTCCTCTAAGATCAGGAACAAGACAAAGATGTCCACTCTCACCACTCTTATTCAACATAATTCTGTAAGTCCTGGCAACGGCAATCAGAGAAGAAAAAGAAATAAAAGGAATACAATTTGGAAAATAAGTAAACTGTCACTGTTTGCAGATGACATGATACTATACATAGATAATCCTAAAGATGCCACCAGAAAACTACTAGAGCTAATCAATGAATGTGGTAAAGTAGCAGGATACAAAATTAATGCACAGAAATCTCTTGCAGTCCTATACACTAACAATGAAAGATCAGAAAGAGAAATTAACAAAACAATCCCATTCACCACTGCAAAAAAATAAAATAAAATACCTAGGAATAGACCTACCTAAGGAGGTAAAAGACGTGTACTCAGAAAACTATAAGACACTGATGAAAGAAATCAAAGATGACACAAACAGATGGATAGATATACCATGTTCTTAGATTGGAAGAATCAATATTGTGAAAATGACTATACTACCCAAAGCAATCTACAGATTCAATGCACTCCATATCAAATTAATGGCATATTTTACAGAACTAGAACAAAAATCTTAAAATTTGTATGGAGACACAAAAGACTCCGAATAGCCAAAGCAGTCTTGAGGGAAAAAAATGGAGCTGGAGGAATCAGACTCCCTGACTTCAGACTATACTACAAAGCTACAGTAATCAAGACAATATGGTACTGGCACAAAAAACAGAAATATAGATCAATGGAACAGGATAGAAAGCCCAGACATAAACCCACACACCTATGATCAACTAATCTATGACAAAGGAGGCAAGGATATACAATGGAGAAAATACAGTCTCTTCAATAAGTGCTGGGAAAACTGGCCAGCTACATGTAAAAGAATGAAATTAGAACACTCCCTAACACCATACACAGAAATAAACTCCAAATGGATTAAAGACCTAAATGTAAGACTAGGCACTATAAAACTCTTAGAGGAAAACATAGGAAGAACACTCTTTGACATAAATCACAGCAAGATCTTTTTGGACCCACCTGCTAAAGTAATGGAAATAAAAACAAAAATAAACAAATGGGATCTAATGAAACCTAAAAGCTTTTGCACAGCAAAGGAAATTATAAACAAGGTGAAAAGACAACCCTCAGAATAGGAGAAAATATTTGTAAACAAATCAATGGACAAAGGATAAATCTCCAAAATATATAAACAGCTCACACAGCTCAATATTACAAAAACAAACAACCCAATCAAAAAATGGGCAGAACACCTAAATAGACATTTCGCCAAAGTAGACATACAGATGGCCAAGAGGCACATGAAAAGATGCTCAACATCAGTAATTATTAGAGAAATGCAAATCGAACTACAATGAGGTATCACCTCACACCAGTTAGAATGGGCATCATCAGAAAAATCTACAAACAACATATGCTGGAGAGGGTGTGGAGAAAAGGGAATCCTCTTGCACTCTTGGTGGGAATCTAAACTGATACAGCCACTATGGAGAACAGTACGGAGGTTCCTTAAAAAACTAAAAATAGAATTACCATATGACCCAGCAATCCCACTACTGGGTGTATACCCAGAGAAAAACATAATTCAAAAAGACACATGCACCCCAATGTTCATTGCAGCGCTATTTACAATAGGCAGGTCATGGTAGCAACCTAAATGCCCATCGACAGACGAATGGATAAAGAAGTTGTAGTACATATATACAATGGAATATTACTCAGCCATAAAAAGGATCGAAATTGAGTCATTTGTAGAGACGTGGATGGACCTAGAGTCTGTCATACAGAGTGAAGTAAGTCAGAAAGAGAAAAACAAATATCGTATATTAACACATATATGTGGAATCTAGAAAAATGGTACAGATGAACTGGTTTGCAAGGCAGAAATAGAGACACAGATGTAGAGAGCAAACGTATGGACACCAAGTGGGGAAAGCGGGGTGAGGGGGTGGTGGTGGTGGTATGAATTGGGAGATTGGGATTGACATATATACACTGATATGTATAAAACAGATAACTAGTAAGAACCTGTTTTATATAAAAAATATATATATAAGACCTCATGGTTGGGGTCCTCCATAACCATTCTTTTTTCTTTTTGTAGTTGTTCTTTCTGCTTGTTATTTGAAATATGGCAATATGAATGCATTTTGTGATGGTTCTAATCTATGGTTTACATTAATTTTTTTTGTGTAAAGCCTGGTCTTACTTAGACTTTGATGTTTTCAATGCCAGTATCCACAGACAGCTTTGCAAACAAATGAAAAACAATGATCATTTGAGGCTGATACATATGTTTTTTTGTCTCTCTTGCCTCATGCCCCAAATAAATGAAGTGATAAAGTAAATGAAATCAACTTTCTCTTGTACCCACCTGGCATCAATTGTTTCCAACTCCAGGCATCCAGTCAGGGATAACTTGTTAGCCAAAGAGGTTGAGGGTCACCCCAGAATTCTCAGTTGCTTATGTAAAAACTAGACAATACTCTTCTGTACAGCCATCCTTTCTCCATACCAATCCTCTCCCATACATTTGGACAGACATGCTTTCTCAACCACAAACATATACATCCTCTAATTTTCTTTCTCATATCTGTAAGTTATTTTGCCCAAGATATACTTATTCATCTGTTTCATATTTAGATAGCCTCCCTTAGTATAATCTTTAAAATGCTGTCATAACTATTGCAAATCTTTTTAAATAAAGAGAAAAGTACATGCCAGGTAATTATAAAATAGTTATTACATAGTCTACAGGAGGGAGGAGAAAGAGGGAGGGAGAGAGTTGAAAGCAAAATGGATTTACCAGAAAGTTTTGAAATGTTCACAACTCACAAAAATTAATGGTGAATCATGGGTCAAAATTTCTTGCTCTAGAATATTTAGAGGAAATGCTGATAGCTAAACAAAATGCAGATGAATCTTGGGTTGAAAAATAAGAATGTGAAGAAAAAGCACAATGATGATATATATGTATATGGAGGGGATACTTCAGAAATGTTAAAAACCAACTGTTAACGAATTTTCTACTGGGTCTGCTATAAATGTGCAGGGAGATACAGTATTAGAATGGATCTGGGATTATAAATGTAGTGTTAGAAGTTCATAAATAAGATTTGTAATTTAAAGCCCAAATATTCTTCATATTTTTCTCTATCATATACCTTTTTCAAAAATGGACTCACACCAAGTCATATCATAAGAATGAGGGCTTAGCTATCCTCCAAACTCCAGGGCCAAATGGCTAAACTTAGCCAACCTGAACTTTGAATACTTATTTTTTAATTCACACACTACCAGAGAACCCTGCATTTCTAAAATTTTATTGAGAATCTTAGCTATTCCAATAAGGACATTCAAGTATTTACCGCAGTTTTATTTATTTATTTTTTTTAAATATTTATTTATTTAGGCTGAGCCAGCTTTTAATTGCAGCATGTGGGATCTAACTCCCCAACCAGGGACCGAACCCAGGCCCCCTGCATTCTGAGCGTGGAGTCTTACCCACCGGACCACCAGGGAAGTCCCTCTGCAGTTTTCAATAAAATATCTTAGGAGCTACCCTGTAAAACATGCTTTAAAAAGTTTAGGAAGTTGTATGATTTTAATTAAGATAGAGGCAGATTATGGATTAGTAGTCATTGAGTGGCAGAAATTGGCTAGGTGCTCACCGACCTCCTTTCTTCTTCCTGGATAAATAAGAAGAGTCACGTCTCAGTTTTGCTTGTAGTTCGGTTGGTGTTATTTGACTAGGTTCTGGCCAATAGAATGTGAAGGGAAGTAATATACAGTACTTCCAGATTTATCTTTAAAACATCCTGGTTGACCCTCCTTGCTCTCTCTCTTTACTTAATGGTTGAGTGATGATCAAGCGGAGGAGTCCATGGAGGCACTAAGAAATAGCAGCGCTGTGATATAGATGTACCCTACGTTCCTGAGTCTCTGTCTGGAGGAGAGCCTAAGGAGAGCTGCCCAATCTGTATTGGGCAGGGATGTAAGAAAGAAAGAAAGAAAAATTTTAACCAGATTGTGGGAATCCTTTCACAATGTGTATGCATATCAAATCACCATGCTGTACACTTTAAATATCTTACAATTTTGTCAATTATACCTCAATCAAACTGGAAAAAAAATAAATTTTTATTGTTAAGCAACTGAGACTTGGGAGGGGTGCATATTAATAGCTTCTGATATTGATTACCTTGAGGAATGTCATTGTTTGTTGGCATTTGGTACACCATTCTTTCATTTTATTTACCAAAAGCCACTGTACTCAGTATCTCATCTCTGCTTCTTCTTCTTCTTTTTTTTGGCCACACTGCGGGGCATGCAGGATCCTAATTCCCCGACCAGGGATTGAACCCGTGCACCCTGCAGTAGAAGGGTGGAGTCTTAACCACTGGACCACCAGCAAAGTCCTTGTTACTGCTTGTTAAATCATGGTCTAAACTTCTTACCCACTCCTAGACCCTAAGCCCCGTACCATGTAGGGCATGATGTTATACTTCCAAAGACAGCTCACTCCCTGATCATAGGTTTGAAGAGCTGGCAGAGAGCTTGTCCATTCTGCAGGTAATAAATACCTCCATTTAAGCAAAACGATTTCTTCTGAGACAGTAAAACAAATTTTTTATAAGACGCATAGCATTTTGGAGATACTCCCTCCATACATATTCTACATCACCTTTTATTTTCATATCCTTATTTTTCATTCCAAGATCCATAGTTCCATTTTGTTTGGATACTAGAATTTCCTCTCAATATTTCAGAGCAGGGATGTTTAACCCATGATTTACCATTAATTTTAGGTTGTGGAAGTTTCAAAGCTTTCTGGTGTGTTCATTTTGCTTGCACTCATCCCTCCCATAACGCGGGTAAGTAGCTCTATTTTATAATTACCCAGTGTGTATTTTTCTCTTTATTTTAGGGAAAGTGTGTTAGGCAAAACCCAGTCCTTGTGTGCTTCTCCTTTACTCTCACGCTACTAAGCATATTCACACCACTTCTGATACCAGTTGTGTGGGGTTTTTTTCGCCAAACCAAACAATTCTACAAAACACCAAATCAGCTGCGTGTCCCACGATTTAACTCAATTCTAACACCATCTACCCGTTGACAGTGTCAGATCCTACTGGTTGAGGGCTCAGTCCTTAACTGCCCTCACCCTCCACCCCTCCACCCCGCCTCCACACTGCAGATGCCAATTTGTTTTGGTTGTCACCTGTGCTTCTGACCAATTGGCTGTAAGTAGGAGATTCCCACGACCTCCTCCTTGGATTCAACAGATCTGCTGCAGTGGCTCATAGAATTCAGGAAAACAGTTTGTTTACCAGTTTATTATAAAAGGGTTTGATAAAGGATACAGATGACACCCAGAAGTAAGGAATGCATTATGGGAAGGGTCTTGAGCTTCCATACTCTCTCCAGGCATACCACTCTCCCAGCACCTCCACGTGTTCGCCAACCTATAAGCTGTCCAAACCCTGTACTTCGGGGATTTTTATGGAGGCTTCATTGTGTAAGCATGATAGATCATTAACTCCATTTCCAGCCCCTCTCCCCTGTGAACAGGGGTTGGGTCAAAAATTCAAAGCTTCTAATCATGGCTTGGTCTGTCGGGTGACTGGTCCCTATCCAGGAGCCTTCTTAGAACAAAAGACAAGGTTGTCAACCAGGAAATTTCAAGGGATATAGGAACTTTGTGTCAGGAACCAGGGTCACAGACCAAATATTTGAACAAAAGATACTCCCAGTGCTTTTATGACTTAGGAAATTACAACGGTTTTAGGTTCCTGTGTCAGTAACCTGG
Organism: Balaenoptera borealis; assembly: GCF_965194805.1. Classification (NCBI taxonomy): domain Eukaryota; kingdom Metazoa; phylum Chordata; class Mammalia; order Artiodactyla; family Balaenopteridae; genus Balaenoptera; species Balaenoptera borealis. Next base: position 310,245 of record NC_138874.1, on the reverse strand, counting down.
AGCAGAGACCAATATATACCTATATATATATATATTTTTTTTCTATTATCTCACAGTTTCTAATAACTATGACAGCATTTTGCACCCACTCCCCCATTCTCAGCAAAGAAGGTTCAGGATTCACCTCCTCTCCCCTGCCTACCCAGCACAGCCTGTTTAAGGAGCAACACGTGTAGCATGTGCTTGGAAATCCCAAGGCCCTCATCTGTTCCACCTGACCATTCCAAAACCTCAACAACAGAATCTCTGGGTTCTTCACCATCCTCACCATTGTCAATCCGTTGGCAAACCTACCTACAAATTCTTTTCTCCTTGAAACTGCTCTGCGTTGAACCAGTCTTTCTCAAACCAAATTCAGCAGCAACTCAGAATCAACTTATTTTCCATGCTCCTGAATATTCCTCACCCAGGAAAGTTTCTGTGTAGCCTAAAGGCACAGTCTTGACCTTACCAAACGCTGTCTGGTACTAGGGCAGACTCCACCCTAGTGGAGTAACTAGAGAAACTACGACAAGTGGAGGCTTTCTCCCAGGGCTCAAACCCAACCCAGATCTCAGACCTTCTCTGGATCCTTGCAGAAGTCTAAAACAGTGACTCCCAAAGTTTAGAATGCATTCGAATTACCTAGTGGATACTTGTTTAAAAGCAGATTGCTGGACCTAAAATCTTCAGGAATTTTAATGTATAAGGTTTTGGGTAGGTCCTAGGAATCTGTATTTCTGTGAAGCCCCTCAGATTTATCTGTTCCTGATGATTCAACGACCATACTTTGAGAAATGTAGATGGGGTGATGTCAGATATCAAGTGACATGTTTAAGATGCCCTGAGAAAAATGTTACTTTGTGTCAAAACAAAATCAACTAAAATAGATTTATGACAGGTTGGCTTTTGCCACTTGAACACATTCTCAGGATTTTGATGTTTGCTCCCTCCTTTGCTTAGAGCTCTGAATCTCCTTCCTCACTGACCCTTGACCTTGGCTTAAGACCTCTGAGCCATGACTCATGCTTTTTGTTACAAGTCCTTAGCTTTGCCTTTCAATGTCTGTTTCTATCCTTATATTGCACAAGGAAATCACCCTAAGTTCCAGATCGTTGAGGGGTGGGGTAGAAATTACTCCAATATCCAGTTCTCTTTCCCTTCCAGGCACAACTGACATAGCATTTCTCAAGTTCCTTGTGGTTGGACGGAGCCATGGGATTAACTCTGGCTAATGAAATATGAGCAGAAGTAACATACATGGGATTCTCCAGTGTCTCCCTCTCCTTCCACCACTTCTTTCTGGCCACGTGTTCCAGATGGTGCAGCTATAAGCTGGTGGAGTCTTCACCTCCTCAAGTCCTTCAGTGACTATGTGAAATAGAGTCTTTGATTCACATGGAGAGTGTGTTGAAATAAACTTGTGTTGGGTCCATCCACTGAGATTTGGGGGTGGTTTGTAATCACAGAAAAAACAAGTCTGTTCTGACTAATCCGAAGTTGTGTTGTGCTGGAACAGAGTTTGCCCAAGGCCACCGCTATCCTTACTTAGTTGATGGCTGCTGACTGCCTTAGAGAATTAAGTACATATTGAGGCTGGCAATGTAATAAGTTGTCTTTATTTTGTGATAATGGTTGGATGAGCACCTAATAAACATATTTAAGTAAATAAATCTTTAGTTTAAGATAGAAATGTTCAGGGGAATCTCCTCAGCTCTTTGAATCTGACTGGTACAGAGCTGATGGGTTGTTGGGCATGTATCTTTTTTTTTCTGGCAGTGCTGTGCAGCTGGCAGAATCTCAGTTCCCTGACCAGGGATCAAACCTGGGCCCACAGCAGTGAAAGTGCTGAGTCCTAACTCCTGGACCGCCAGGGAATTCCTGGGCATTTATCTTTTGATATATTTCAAGCATTCAGATTTGAGCTCATTTGCACTGCCATCGTTTGCACTGACTTCAATCTGAACAGAATTTTCTATATTTCTTCTGAGTCTTTGCTATTATGTAGATGCATAGCCTTAATGTATCTTGTAAATTCAGAAAAACGTTACAATCTGTCCCGATAAAACACATTAAAATGACTGAGTCACACATTTTTAAAATTTAACTCTGCTGGGGGTAGCATGAAATACTGGGGCAGTCACAGTTCTGAAGAGGCATTTAAATTTGACTGTTGTGGATTTGTATTCTATGTGTCCTCTTTAAAAACTTTCATTGTCCATACAAGGCAAGTTAGGTTGTCTAGACTGTCCTTGTTTTACCTTTGCAAATGCTTAAACTGTGCAGCTGGAAGAATGGCCTCTACATAGATTCTGCTGGAGTGATTTTGTCTGATTCCTGTCCCCAGAGCAGGATGAAGAACTGGCCATTTTCTTTTGTTTTCTATACCCCCTCCCAGCCCTTTCCTCCCCATTCCAAATGATTAGTTTGCTTTTTATTTGGTTTGGGTTTTTGTGGGTTTTGTGTTTTTTTTTTTTTTTTTGGCCTACTTGTATGCACTCCTAGTCTGGCTGACTTTCTGGGCTCTGATCCAGTTTAGTTTAACATTGTTTACTGTCAGAGTCTTCTTGGGAGATTGGTATTTTAATTAACAACATATTGATTTTAGATACTACAAAATGTCATTTGACCCAAAATGTTTCTCCATTCTAAAACTTCTCAGCAGACTTCTCACTGAATCCTAGTCTCTCCCTAAAAGTGATGCCAATATATTTTGAGCATATTTACATTGTTGAATGTAGTTTTTCTTATAGCACTCGATCAACACACTTAGTACACCTTGGCTAAAATATTCTCCTTACCATAGTTTGCTAGTTTTTTCCTTTTACCTACATTTTAGTTCACTTATATCACTAAGAAAATCTTTAGCTCCATATAAAGAGAGGATAATTACTTTGAATATAATAGTTATTATTAATAACTTGCAATACTTTAAATCTTAACGTGTTTATTAAGACAATTTGGTGGTTAACTGTAATTATTTATTAAGCTCCTGGTTTGTGATCTCTCAGGGTTTCCTTTTGTAAATATCCCTTCCTTCTTAATATTTAAAGTAGATAATTCTGACTCCAATATCAAAATGGGGAAAATGCATGAATGATCAGATCATTGACGAAATCAGAGGAGAAAAGGCTCATATTGTCTAGGTTGGGTTCCCAGCCCAGAAGAAGACCCCGAGATAAGGATTCAAGTAGTTAATTCAAGAGATGATCCTAGAAAACACTGATAGGAAGTGGAGAAGTGAGACAGGGGAGGGAAGGAAGCCAACAAAGGATGAGTTATCAAGCCATTTCCTCTTTGGGCAGCTGGGGCTCAGTCCTGCTGGGGAACTCTGGGAGAGAGAGTGTGGAACATTCTCCAGAGTTATCCCACCTAAGGGGTGCAACTGAGGTATTTATCCCTCAACTTGGTTGAGGCTGCTCCTGGGAGTATTAATTCTCTGACACTTCCCACTTGCCCGGCCCAGCTTTCCACTGCTAGGTAACCAAAGAAACACTCTTAGCAGTGGAGTAAGCAACCAGAGGCTGTAGAAGTGGATACAGAGAGATATGGGAGGGCTGCACAATGTTTGCTACTCATATGAAAAGTTGATCAATTTCACTAATAATCAAATAAGTGCAAATTAAAATAACAATGAAACATTATTTTGACTTTTTATTTTATTTTATTTTTGGCTGCATTGGGTCTTTGTTGCTGCGTGTGGGCTTTCTGCTAGTTGCGGCGAGCGGGGGCTGCTCTCCTTTGCGGTGTGCGGGCTTCTCATTGCGGTGGCTTCTCTTGTGGAGCATGGGCTCTAGGCGCGCAGGCTTCAGTAACTGTGGCACGGGGTCAGTAGTTGCGGCTCGCGGACTCCAGAGCGCAGGCTCAGTAGTTGTGGCGCACGGGCCTAGTTCCTCCATGGCATGTGGGATCTTCCCGGGCCAGGGCTCGAACCCGTGTCCCCTGCATTGGCAGGCGGACTCTTAACCACTGCACTACCAGGGAAGCACTATTCTGACATATTTTGACATACTTTTGATATATTAGAATAAAAATTTTTTTTCAAAGGGGAGGATGTTGGAAAACTGGAACTCATATGCTACTGGTGAGGGTAAAAGTTAGTATAATCTTTCTATAAGCGCCATTTGGGATATGGATCAAAAGCCTTAAAAATGTGCTTCTCTTTAATCCAGGAACTCTGCTTCTAAGAATATATTCTGAGAGGATAATTACATCAGTGTGCAGTGTTTACTGAATCATTGTTTATAAAAATGAAATAACCAGAAAAATCTGAATGTCTAATGATATGTGATTGGTTAACACCTTATTCATCCATCCAATCCTTCCATCCAATGGAATACAATGGAGTCATTTGAACTGATGAAGTAGAAGTGATTACCTGGAAATATTTTCACAATATACTTACAAGTGTTCAAATCAAATGCTCCTGTTTGTTAAAATATGTATGAGTGTGTTGTGTGCATATAAAAAATGCTGGAAAGATGAAAACAAAAATGTTAAAAGCCCCTATTGCTGATTGGTAGGAATATAGGTTTTTAAATTGTTTCCTTTTTTTTATCAATATATATGTTTGTAATTTCAGAGTTACTTACAATGGCATTATAATACCATATGACAAAACTAAAATTATTTTTAAAAAGTGAACACACACATAGTTTATGAGATTATTATATAAAGGACCCTTGGGATGCAATAAGTAATACATCAAAAATGCCAGTTTTATAAAAGAAAGGTAGAACAGTAATTTACAAGTGAAAGCTACTTCTGTGACCTAAAAAGCATAAGATATTCATCAATCTAATCTTAGAGAAGTTTTTTTTTTTTTGTAAAATTGAAATCACTTGATTCTTTTCTAGAAAATTTCCACAGTACTATCTCTTTTCTCTATACAAAAATGTGGGTCATAGTAATTTCTGTCTTGAGTAGAGTGGTAGCTCATGTAATTTTATAACTTGGAGGAAAAACATATCATAGCTGAAACCAAAATTAGAAGTAGATCATGTTTAAAAGTTCATGTATATCCTGTAGCTAGAAATGTGGAATAGCAACAGAGAATACATTTCCTCATAGATCAAAAGGCTATAGAAAATAATGATGAGCAAATGTCATGACTATTTACTGCCTAAAATTAGGGTTACATACACTATCTAATTTATTTCTCACCAAAACCTTTTTGAGGTTATTACATTATTAGTATTACCCCTGTGTCACAGATGAAGCCCCTGAGGCCTAAGAAGTTTTAACCAATTTTTTTCTACCTCAGCTAAAAAAGCATCCATTTTAGGAATCAGAGATTTTTGGGTTCTTAAACTGATTTTTTTCTTCTAACACTGCACACAGCATTCAGAGTCACAAGGCTGTTGTCCCAGGCTCCATTAGCTGGGTTATGTAGGAGCCCACGTTCCCTCATTGGTTAAATAAACATAGTAATATGTATAGATTTGGGCAGTTGTTCCCAAACTGTAGTGCATCAGAATCACTTGGAGGACTCCCTTTTTTTTTTTGTTTAATTGAGATATAACTGAAACATAACATTGTGTAAATTTAAGGTGTACAACATGTTGGTTTGATAATTGGAGGGCTTGTTAAAGCACAGATTGTTGGGCTCCAGCCCACAAATTTCTGAATCAGTAGGTCTGGGGTGGGGTCTGAGAATCTGCGTTTGTAACAGGGTCTCAGGTAATGGTGCCGCTGCTGGTCCAGTGACCACTCTTTGAGGACCACTGGCTTAGGTTCTATTAGCTATTGCTACTACTAGAGTTGGTTTTATTTACCTGTCTATGGCATTCTCATCACAATTTAAATTATGAATTTGTTATTTGTTTATATGTGTGTACGTAAATATATATATATTTCTGTGTGTGTATACATAATATATATTTGAGCTATTTTCTGAACATGTAGGTCTGGTTTTTTTGTTATTTTAAACTGTCTCAAGTTTTCCCCAAATTATTTAAGTCTTTGCTATGTTGTACCCTTGGGTTGGAATCATGAATAATATCTCTAATATGAAAATTATTTTAGGTAATTATTTTGGGTAGGAGTGGTGTTTATAGTTAGCATTGTTGGTTAAATAACATAAGCTAAAGACCAACTTTCACTGTCTTCAGAAATTAAGAAAATAATGTCTGAGATGCCCACTCAAAATTGTACATTGCCTCCTCTAAGGACTGCTATTTACTAGATTCTCTATATCATAAAGAGTGAAAGATGAAGTATTATTGTTATGGAAATAGAAAAGAAATACAGCAGAAGTGACTAAAGTAGGTGCTGCTTATTTGTTCCTCTCCTTTCCTCCAGCTACCCTTGGAACTTGAAAGTAATTGCACCATCTTCCAATGCAAGAAGAAATCTTAGTATCTGGGTCCCAGACTACAGACTCTTCAAGAGAGAAGTGGGCTTAGTAAGGGCTATTTAAGATTTATTAAGCACCTTCCACGTGCCTGGCACTGTGCCACGTTGCTAGGGAAACAACAGTGATTAAGACCGAGCCCTCAAGAACCTGATAATTTAGACTAACAGAAAATTCTATTTGTGTGATATGCGGTGTATCTTCTGCCTACGAATCCCATTGTTCAAAGTAGAACTTCCTTCTGTTCGTCCTAAGTGCACCTTGCTCCAGTTTCAACAGAGCCTCTCTTATCCTATCAAGTTAAGAACAAAGTCATTTTTTATCCATACCACTCATTAACTTTTGTATCATTTTTAGAATTTACCTCTTTCAGACTAAAGGTACTGAATCTTCTAATATTTTTAAATATGAAAATAAACAATAGCTACTGTTGATAACCCTAAAATATGCTAAGTGTGTTTTCACCAACTAGGTATGAAACCTGAAGATTGATGTTGGTGCCTTTGGAGGTGGGCTTCCTCAGTGATAGAAGATGAGGCTGCTGTTGAGAGTCTGTGGCTAAGCTTCAGACTAAATATCTGCAGGCCCAGGCCCCACGGGATTTCAGATTCAGTTCAAGGACCAGGAACTACTGATGCTTAGCCTTTAACGCTGAAAAAGAATAAGGGGAGAACATCCTGACCCTTGGGGAGATTTATATACTCTTTCTTGACAATGGGTTCCTCTTACTAGCTAATATGCCTTTTTTATTTGTAATCATGGAGATCATTTAGCTACTCGAGCTTTCTGTTACTTCATTTTTCTAATGACATGTGTTCTTTGTTTAGCTTCATCCTCTCTCATAGGGCTTTGGCTTGAAATAGCTCAGGAAGGGGATTTCATGTCTTGAAGCTAACTGATTTGGAATCGCCCTTTCATTTCTCACAGTAATTTTTAGCATAATACGTTAATCAAAGTTGTCTCATTTGTTTCCTCTTCTTATTTCTCTGTTTTCACATGGCTTTTTTTCCTTTTTGCCTATCTCTTGCACAGAGCCAAGTAAAAGTTCCACAGAGACCATAACATTTGGACCAATTAAAATAATAAAAATGTTAGGACACTATGGTATTTATTTCTAGGCTTTCTTTCCTAAAATATTAATGCCTCATGTTTATGTTGCAACTTAAGGCACTGTTGCAGACATTTATCTTCTTGTTTTTCTTAGGAGGGAGAAACACTTATTACAATTCCAGTTTTGTACATGGAGAGTGAATAATTTGTCCAGAGTTGCAAAGTTAGTGAGTGACAGAAGTGAGACAAAGGCTGTGGGTTTTCTTGGTTCTCATCCTAGTATCCTTTGTAATGGATGTTGTTGCTCTTACTGTAAGAACATGCTTTTATAACATAAAAATCGATAGTTAGGGGCTTCCCTGGTGGCGCAGTGGTTGAGAATCTGCCTGCTAATGCAGGGCACACGGGTTCGAGCCCTGGTCTGGGAGGATCCCACATGCCGCGGAGCAACTGGGCCCGTGAGCCACAACTACTGAGCCTGCGCGTCTGGAGCCTGCGCTCCACAACAGGAGAGGCCACGATGGTGAGAGGCCCGCACACCGCGATGAAGAGTGGCCCCCACTTGCCACAACTAGAGAAAGCCCTCGCACAGAAGTGAAGACCCAACACGTCCAAAAATAAATTAATTAATTAATTAATTTAAAAAAAAATCGATAGTTAAAAGAAGCATTGGTTATAACATTGGTTATAGATTGTTTCCTTCTTGGCAAAAGTTTATATAGGTTTTCTCTAACCATTTCATATGAATTTTGGTTTTATTTTTAGAAAATTGTAGATGACATGAAATCCTATGCCTTGTTAGGTTATGGCATCACGACTGGCCCACCTTGGCAGATGTATAAAGTACCTCTGGAGGTTTGTCCTTCACACTTCTTTTTAGGTTACTAAAATTTCACATGGAGTAAACCACAGTATGTATCTTCCCTGGGGTTGATTACTGTTTTTTAAAAACAAGGGGTTATGTGGAAAGTTTGGACCTGGCATATCATGGGGCAACCACGTTTTATTTGAAACATGGAAAAAAGGTGTCTCAGATCAATAACTTTCCTATCCATTGTCTTGTTCTACCACAGGGCCTGTTGAATTTCAATCTACTCCTTTGAGATAAGAGATCTATTACTACCATTAAAAACAAAATAAAACAAACAAACAAAAAACAAATGTTATCCAGTAAGGATGACAGATAAAAATAATAGACCATAAGATTTTTGAATTAATCTATCACATTAAATTTTATCTTCTGGGTGAGCTTTGTGGTTAAGGGGGTTGGATAAAAATGAGGTCTACAGTCAAGAGGCTAGAAGCAGCCTGAACTCACCGAGCATCTGGGAGTTGAGAAGGCTAAGGAAAACTAGTAAGCCACAGACAAATATTCCCACTTTAGGCCATCCTGCATTATTCACAGAAGGTCAAACAATTTGTGAAATGAGAAATGAGTCCAATAGAAGCTGGCATGAAAAGTTAAAGTAGAATATTTTTACCTAACAGGAGCTTATCCAAAGAATATGAAAACACTGAATTCAAAAAGATACATGCGCCCCTATGTTCCTCACAGCATTATTCACAATAACCAAGATATGAAAACAACCTAACTGTCCATTGATGGATGAATGGCTAAAGATATGGTATACAGTGACAACATGGATGGACCTTGAGGGTATTATGCTAAGTGAAATAAGTCAAATGGAGAAAGACAAATACTGTATGATGTCACTCATATGTGAAATATTTTAAGAAACAAACAAAGGAAAGTGAAACAAACACATAGATACAGAGAAGAGATTAGTGGTTACCAGAGGGGAAGGGGGGTGGAGGGAGGGCAAAATGGGTAAAGGGGGTCAACTATATGGTGATGGATGGAAACTAAACTTTTGGTGATGAGCATGCCATAGTGTATACAGAAGTCTAATTATAATGTTGTACACATGAAACTTATATAATGTGGTAAACCAGTGTTACCTTAAAAAACAAAACAAGGGGGCTTCCCTGGTGGCGCAGTGGTTGAGAATCTGCCTGCTAATGCAGGGGACACGGGTTCGAGCCCTGGTCTGGGAAGATCCCACATGCTGCGGAGCGACTAGGCCCGTGAGCCACAACTACTGAGCCTGCGTGTCTGGAGCCTGTGCTCCGCAGCAAGAGAGGCCGCGACAGTGAGAGGCCAGCGCACCGCGATGAAGAGTGGCCCCCGCTTGCTGCAACTAGAGAAAGCCCTCGCACAGAAACGAAGACCCAACACAGCCAAAAATAAATAAATAAATAAATAAAAATTAAAAACCATTATAAAACAAAACAAAACATAAGCTGATCGATTGTAACTGACTTTATTTTGAAGCAAATGTAGTCTATTAGTCTGTGTTGTCATTGTGCGTAAGGATATTCAATAGTTAATGATGAAATGGGGGACAATGTAATGCATAGAAGATGATGCTTTTATCAGAATGGATAATTGTGAACAAACCTTGGTAAAATAGAACCCCATTCTTCCCACAACTAATGCAGTTTCTTCTGCTCCATCTAAAGTTTGAGCACAGTTACTTCAATACAGTTCATTTCAATTCAAACATTTTGAGGATTGCTGGAGCACCAGGGCTTCAGAGACAGGAAGCTGCCCACACCTAGAAGCAAAGCCCTGTGTCTCATAAAGCAGATCACAACTGGAAAAATCATTTGCAACCTCGGAGAGAGATACAAAGTATAGGGGTAACATTCCTTCGGTTTTCTTTAATTTGTAAAGAAAATATTACTGGTGTTTGCTACCTTTGCAGAATACTTTAAAAAGAAGAAGAAAAAACAAACAAAAAAAAAGAACAGGTATGTGTTTGGCCAATAAGAACAAGAAAAGATGCTCAGTGCTATTATTATTATTAGTCATCAGGAAAATGTAAATTTAGACAAGATATCACTACTCACCCAGTAGAATGGCTAAAATTATAAAGATATAATACCAAGTGTTGGTAAGGATGTGGAGCAACTGGAACACTCATACACTTATCATATGATCCAGGAAATCCCAGTCCAAGTCTTACACATGAATGTCCCTACCAACTTTATTCATGATGGCCCAAATATAAACATCCAGATGTTTATCAGCAGGTAAATGGATGGAAAAATTTTGTATATCTTCATTCAATGGAATACTATTCATCAATAAAAAGGAATTAACTACTGATAAGTACATACAAAAAAAAAAAAAGGATGGATCTCAAAAACATGCCAAACTAATAGACACAAAAGAGTACATACTGTGTGATTCCATTTATCTGAAATAACAACTTCTGTCAAAACTAATCTATAGGGTAAAAAGCAGATCAGTGGTTTCCTGAGGCTGACTGGGGGTTACAGGGGGATTGACTGCAAAAGAGTACAGGGAATTTCTTGAGATGATGGAAATATTGTACAGCTTGTCTGGGGTGAGTATACACGGGTACATACATTTGTCAAAAATCACCAGCCAATACACAGAACATGGTACATATTGTTGCATAAAAATTATGCCTCAATCAAGTTGATTTAAAAAGAAAATTACTCAAAATAAAGAAAAATACTCATATCTTTATGATTTATACACTAAAGTTACTTTTCACAGGATAATTTTTTCATAGAGGATCCAAATTAGTCTCGACATGGTGCCCAGCAGTAAAATAGTGAACACTTTTAGAGTTTAATGAAAAGTAGGCCACTGATACTGGGGAAAGCTGTTCTAGCAATTGCTATGAGGTGATTGTTTCTCTGTCAAGCATGGGATAAGTATGATGACTCAGGAGTTAAGCTGTCAGGATTTGACTCTAGCTCACCTTCTGCTGACTGAGTGACCTTGGGAAGAGTTACTTAATTTCTCAAAGCATCGATTTTTTTTCATGGATAAAATAGGGATAACAATGGTCTCCATGTTGTAGTGTTTGCAAAGATTAAATGAGACGGCACATATAAAGAGCCTAGGATATAGAAAATGCATCATAATGATTAGCTATTATTTCTGGTTTAACCCCTTACAGGAATATGGAGGTCCAGAAGAGTAAAAACACAGGCAGGAGCAAGTCTGTATAGGTACACATCTGTTTGTCCCCTGGTTTTTGTTTTTCTTCAAAATGTACATAAAGCTCTTATGAAAGGAATATTGTTCTCCATTCCCAGGAGAAAGATGGAGATTGGGCTGAACCTGAGAGACTTTGAACTAAGAGAAATCACAAGGCTGAATTTTGCAGCACTCTCAGCTGTTCCTAATGATTTTGAGAAGCAGATAAATTTAATGGCAGGCAGCTGCTCTCCAACCATTTACCTTCCTGTCTTCACTGCCGTAGGACCATTCTGGACCGAGCACAGGTAAAAATAAAACCCCACCAAATATTCTCTCATGCTCATATTTAAAATCACAAATCAAGGATCTGTGAATCATTTTGCCTTCCGGTTTCAGATTCTCGCGTTATATTTAACTTCAAACTACCTAGTATTTAAGATCCATTAACACAATCAATAGAGAATGGTGTGTGTTTGCGGATGGTGTTGCTGCTGCTAAGTTTTAAAATGCTTGTTCTATTTCCTTTTTACTTAAGCATGTACAAATTCTGCTTAAATTCTTGAAGTGAAAGTGAGTAAGTGGATTTTTAAAACTTTCTGTGGAAAAAAAGGATAATAAGAGAAAATAATCTGGAAGATTCATTTTTTCAGAAATACTTTCCCAGTTAGCTCAGTTTTTTAGAATGTGTATGAGGCATTCTCGTAGAGTTAACTGGCAGAATTTTAAAACTCTGGGACATGAAAACTGATTATTTTCTTTGATTTGAAAAACCCGGATGAGTCCTCAATTCTTGAAGTGTTAAAATGAATGTGCCGTTACCTTATAAGCTATTGTGCACATTAGTTTGCAAAGGAGAAAAGACAGGGAAGCAACATTGCTTAAATGGGATGAACTTTCACAACTGAATCCATTTTTGGGTGTATGCTTCCTGAATCCCTAAGATGGTGTGTTCCCAAGGCGATGTGGAAAAGCGGAGGAGATGTTGTAAAACATCACCCATGAGAATGGAAGTCTGAGTATAAAATTGAAGACATCTGTAGGAACAATGAAAGCATGTGACTTAACACCAATACCCCAAACCAGGTGAAATACTCAGGTCTTTCTCGGCAAACTGTATCTGATAGATGTATGTTATTAGTTAAGTGACTGCGTGAAAGAGAAGGCCTGAGTTAGTCTGGATTAACCAACCATGAGAAACTGATTAAGATTTTCCCATTTTGTCCCTTGCTTAAGAACAGATTTTTTTTTTTTTACATAAAAATATCTGGTTCATTGATTGTTTTAAGCAATGTGTGTAAATTTAGATCCTCTTGATTATGATGTAATTGGTGGAAGCTGTAAGAAGTTGGAATGATTTGACTGTTACCAGCAGGAAAAACAGTAAACAGAAAAACTGAATATTGGGGGAAATAGTTTAGTCTACTATAAAAAAAAAAAAAAAAACCAAAACTACGGCAGAAACTAACACAACATTGTAAAGTAATTATACTCCAATAAAGATATAAAAAAATGTATGTTTTGATTGCTGAACCCCACTAGCTCTCTTCTCCCACTAGACTGAGTTCTCTGGATACTTAGCAAAAGAACTTTGACCCATCATCAGGAGATTTTACAGATAATTCTAGGTCTGTTACTAACATTTAGGAACAAATCACATCAACTCCCTGGATAGTTTGCCCTTCTTAAAAATAAGGGGAAAAGGGCTGGATTTTATGGTTTCAAGCTCTATAATTCTGCCTTCTCTTAGATGAAATTTTAAAGATATCTATGTACAGAGAGGCAGAATGATGCCTATTCTCTAAGCTTCATGCCTTTAATGTAGTTTCTCAAACTTTTCATTAATTAATTATGTGATACTTGAGATAAATAAAAGACATAAGGAATTAAACAGTCATTATATTATGATATAAACTGCCAGGTAAAAATGGTGGCTTGAATATACACATAAAATTTCAATCCCTCCTGAACTACTCATAAAGGAATTTCTAATTAAGGGCATAAACCTACAATGACAAGGAGAATATGATTGTCTCTCCCAAGTGAACAGTGAGAACCTACCTACAAATCAAACATAACAGACAATTCCTAGTTGAGCTCTTCTTTTTAGGTCCAGGTTTGGTTAGTATTTTGTTTCACATGCCAAGGGGAATCCCCTGCAGTGTCATTTTTTTTTTTTTTTTTTAGAAGCTGAAAAGCAGACGCATGAGTGGGAATTGACTTAGTAAACCTGGAAAAGCCAAATCCTAAACTGATACTGGAAAAGATGAGAACGAATTGGATTTACACCACATAATTCTGAAAAACCTCAAAACTGGTGGCATTAGGGATGTGTGAAGTGGTGTGGAGTGGGGGTAGGGTAGGGTGAGGGGAAGCAGGGGCTAAACTAAAGAGGACTGATTAAAAGCTAAAGAGGATTGTTAGGAAGCATTCAGATCCTGAGGTTTCCCATTACCGCCACAACAGCAGTGTGAATTCTTGTTCTCTGGAGATGATAACAGTTTCTGAACTGGAGAAAACCAGATATAGTTGGTTAACAGTACAGATACCATACCTGAAAGAAGGGGATTGATTAAATAAATGTATGTTTCCAATGGAATATTACTCAGCCATAAAAAGAAACAAAATTGAGTTATTTGTAATGAGGTGGATGGGCCTAGAGTCTGTCATACAGAGTAAAGTAAGTCAGAAAGGGAAAAACAAATACCGGATGCTATTGCACTTATATGGAATCTAAAAAAACAGTACTGATGAACCTAGTGGCAGGGCAGGAATAAAGATGTAGATGTAGAGAATGGACTTGAGGACACAGAGGGGGAAGGGGAAGCTGGGACAAAGTGAGAGAGTAGCACTGACATATATACACTCCCAAAGGTAAAATGGATGGCTAGTGGGAAGCTGCTGCATAGCACAGGGAGATCAGCTCGATATTTGTGATGACCTAGGGGGGTGGGATAGGGAGGGTGGGAGGGAGGCTCAAGAGGGAGGGGATATGGGGATATATGTATACATATAGCTGATTCACTTTGTTGTATGGCAGAAACTAACACAACATTGTAAAGTAATTATACTCCAATAAAGATATAAAAAAAATGTATGTTTTGATTGCTGAACTCCACTAGCTCTCTTCTCCCACTCAGCTACCCAAATACTAGCAGCCAAGCCTTCCCCTGCAGGCAAAAGAATGAAACCATCATCTCTGAGAAATCTGATGAGTGAAGGAGGAAAAACCTAAAGATACTGCATCAAAAGTTTCCCCACAGAAGGTCCAACCATATCACCCTACATGGAAGCTCCCTCCCTACTTATAAGGAAGCTACACCCAAATGCTCAGAACTTCCAATCCGCTTTTACCTCTCACCTTTAAACATGAGCAGACAACCAAGGATTACCAGACAGCCAAAAAAAGTGTCTAACATAAAAACTAGAAACTAAAACACATGGGAAAAGAAGCATCTTGGAAGAAATGACAGCTATGCGGAGTAAAGATAATTTCAAGAAAACTAGCATTATCCTGTGAGAGTTAGGAGAACATATTGTGTCTATGAAATAAGAATAGAAATATATAAAAAGACAACATTAAGAGAAAACAAAAATGCTCATGGGAATTTAAAACATGATCATAGAAATAAAAACTCAAGAAGTGTAAGATAAAGTTAAGAGTTATCCCAGAAAGTAGACCAAAAACAAAAAAACAAAAAAAAGAAAGAGAATGAATACGTGAGAAAAATAACCAGGAGTCGAGTTCCAAAATCTGAATAAAAGAAGTAGAAGTAAGAGAGGAAATGGAGGGGAGGAAATTATCAACAAGGTGATTCAAGCACATTTCTCAGAACTGAAACATAAGAGTTTTCCAAATTAAAAAGGCATAATGAAGCCTCAGCACAATGAATTGAAAGAGATTTACACTAAGCAACACCACTGGAAACTAGGAGACGGTGGAGAAATGCCTTCAAAATTCTGAAAGAAATGATTCCTAAACTCGAATTTTATACCCAGCCAAACTATGTATTAATCAAGTACCAGGGCAAGATATTTTCAGACTCAAAATGTTTATCTCCCAAAAATAATTTCTTAGGAAGTTGTGGGATGATATGTAGCACCAAAACAAGTAAGTGAATGAAGCAAGAGGAAGATACAGGATACAAGAAACAGGATATGCAACTCAGGGGACCAGTGAAGGGACTCCCCAGGTTGGTGGTGAAGGGAGTTTCCAGGATGACAACTGTACATCAAGCTTAAAGTCCAGACTGGATCAGCGTGACTCAGAGGCATATCTGTCATTGTCGTTTTGACCTGAAAACGGCTGGGTGAGCATGGCCCTGTGCTTATCTGTACTTGGCTTTCTTGGGTCACATACAGATGAAATTCCATCTCTTCTCTTCCTTCTTGGGTCAGTTGAGGATACTCGTTTACCCCATATATAGGTTCTGCTTGGACCTGTTCCTGCGAGCTGGAGTTTAGCCAAAGTGAGATTAGAAGCAGCAAATACAGACCATATTCCTGCCTGAGGTCCAGTACCTGGCCCATACTATGCCCTGCCAAATGTCCCAATTGTGGTGAGCCCAGTGTTTCTCAGGATTCAAGATGTGATCTCCCCCCAAAGGCTTTGGTAACATCTCAGTGAAGATAAGAGGAGGAAATCATACTATAACCATCCTTCTGCAACTCCCCCTTCTCCATTTAACATTATTTTTGTGAAATTTATTCATGTTGATACATTTAGCTCTTGTTCATTTATTTTCACAGCCATATAGTATTCTATTGCTTGAGTGTACTATAACTTATTTATCTGGTCTTTTGTTGTTTGGACTTTTCAGTTGTTTACATTTTTGTTGTTACAAACAATGCTTCTGTGAGTGTCTTTGGTACATGTGAATGTATTTCCCTGTGAATGTATAAAAGAGTTTCTCTTTGGTATTTACTTAGAGAGGGATTGCTGGATTATGGTGTTTGTGTATAATTTAATGGATATTTCAAAAATTTCCTAAGTAATTTTCACCAATTTTTACTCCCACCAGCAATATATAAAAGTTTCTGGTGCTCTACATTCTCACCAATACTTGGTCCTAGTAGACTTATTAAAGTTTGTTAATTAAATGTAAGCAAAATGTTTTCTCATTATGATCTTCATTTTCATTTGCTTGTAACCAGTGAGATTGAACATCTTTTCATGTTTACTGTCCATTCAGGATTCCTATTCTATGACTTAACTGTTCATACCTTTTTCACATTTTTCTATTTGAGTATTCATCTTTTCCCCTAGATTTATATATTCTGAATAATAATCTTTTGTTGACTATAGATGTTGTAAATATCTTTACCCAGAGTGTGGCCTGCCTCTTCACTTTTATTATAGTGTCCTATTTTTGGTAAATATAAAAAAAAACTAAAGTATAATAGACACAGAGTGCACAAATCTTAAAGAATAGTCCAATAAATTTTCACAAATATGTATATAAATATTATGTATTTTGATACATTTTAAAATGGGGTTGAACTACTAAATCTTTTCCTTTATTGTTTGTGATTTCGTGATTTGTTTAAGAAATCCTTCCCTATCCCAATGTCACAAACCCATTCTCTTATTTTTTTTCTAAACATTTTAAAGTTTTATTTTTGTTTACATTTCATGGACCTGGAATTGTTTTGTGTATGTGTCTGTGTGTGCGTGCATAGTTTGAAGTAGTTTGTAAGTCGACTATACTTCAATTTTTAAAAATTGCTCATTTCTAAATAAATAAAAAAATATTTTTTAAAAAGAAACAGTGATCCAGTTTTTTTTTCATATGGATATCCATTTGTTCAAGCACTATTAATTGGCCATTGTTACCCTCTAATCTACAAATCCACCACTTTCATGCTTCAAGATTCCATATATGTGTGGGTCTAATTCCTAGGCACCCCAATGTGTCCCACAGGTCTCTGTCTAGCTTTGCACCAATACCCACTCTCTTAATTATTGTAACTTTATCGTAAAGTTTAACACTGGGTAGAGCAAACATTGCTTCATGCTTTGTACCATGAGCTCCTAGTTGGGCACTGAAGTATTAAAGCACTCAAGGGATTCTGCAGTCTCAGGTTAGTGGGGGTGAAACTGTATAAGCTTTGTGGTCACAGGGTCTGGCCTCAGTTTTGCCTTATCTGGGTATGCGGCTTTGGGCAAGTCACACTCTGTCTGGGCCTCAAGTTGTTTTTGTTTTTTTTGTTTTTTTTTTTTTTATTTATTTATTTTTTAATTTATTTTTGGCTGTGTTGGGTCTTCGTTTCTGTGCGAGGGCTTTCTCCAGTTGCGGCGAGCGGGGGCCACTCTTCATCGCGGTGCGCGGGCTTCTTACTGTCGCGGCCTCTCCCGTTGCGGAGCACAGGCTCCAGACGCGCAGGCTCAGTAGTTGTGGCTCACGGGCTTAGTTGCTCCGAGGCATGTGGGATCTTCCCAGACCAGGGCTCGAACCTGTGTCCCCTGCATTGGCAGGCAGATTCTTAACCACTGCGCCACCAGGGGAGCCCTGGGCCTCAAGTTTTTTATCTTAAAACATGTAAATTTGAGTGGCTCCATAAGGTCCCTTCCAATTTAGAAAATCCTGACTTCATCATACCTGTTTTGCCATATTTCCAACAACCTGCCCCCCGTGCCCCATAAACAGCAGTGTGTTTTGGAATTTACCACTGGAAGGGAATGTTTCCAACCCCTTATTTTTTGTGTCCTTGCATTTGAGGACTAAGCTATGTTATCATTTTTTCCCCTTTAAAGTCTTTCAGAGTTTGTCAGCTAACTAAGCTCAGAAGAGAAACAACTATCATTGATTTCTCATAAATGTCAGATCTATTTTGTTCATACTTTCTAAAACAACTTGGTTTACATGGAGATTTTAGTTGGTCTCACTGAGACTGTAAAAATGCCTCTTCCTCTTTCAGAATGGGTTATTTTGAGTAGTGATATAAATGAAGATCAGCATGTAGTTTTCTCTTGGTCAGTTTGAACTAAAGCCAACAGAAGAAATGTTCCTGCCCTTATAAAGCAAATTAGTTCTATAGTGACATGCTGTAACTAGTGTGCTTTAAGAACTTCATTCATTCATTTACATTTACAAAATAAATACCTAGTAGGAGGGTGGATGTGATTATTCACAGTACTGAAGACTTACAATCTTAAAAATGAGGATTCACTTTGGACTTCCTTTAAAATATTATTTATTGGAAAATATTATTGAAAGTATAGTAAGACAGGCATGAAGTCAGGATTTTCTAGGTTGGAAGGGGTTTTTGGAGCCCGTTAAATCTGCATGTTGTAAGACAAGAAAGCCAAGTCCAGACAGAAGAACAGTAACTTGCCCAAAGATTCAACTCAGGGGATCCCTTCTGCTCCAGAAAACTCTTTTACTGAATTGAGATATGTCTGCCTGCTTTTCTCATATTCTTAAATTACAGTGTTATACATATGTTCAAGGGCAAATCCAGGTTTTGTGGTGTCTAAAGTAATTCATTTGTGAATGAACACTTTTAGAAAAGGACACAGAATTATAAATATAAAATTAAGTATATGGGGGAAAGGGTGGGGGACAGGGATAGTTAGGGAGTTTGGGATTGACATGTACACACTGCTATATTTAAAATGGATAATCAACAAGGACCTACTGTATAGCACAAGGAACTCTGCTCAATATGTAACAAGCTAAATGGGGAATGAATTTGAAAAAGAATATATACATGTATATGTATAACTGAATCACTCTGCTATACAACTGAAACTATCACAACATTGTTAATCAACTATACACCAATATAAAATAAAAAGTTTTAAAAGTATAAAATTAGTTATAAATATAAAATTAAGTATTCAGAATAGAAAAAAATATCACAATAAGTTAGTGAAGATTTAGAGATTCCAGTCCCTTTCTCCTAAGATCTCTTCAGGCAATTTACCAGAAACACATGTAGTAATGTTTCCAAGCAGAGTCTGCCTTCCCTTCCCCACTTGGACACTCCACAACTTCCATTATTCGTGGCTTTTTCCACTTTCATGGTAAAGCCTCTTCTGCACATATCATGCACATTACTACATGAATTTTAAGAGTGATCAGCAAGGTAAGAAGCAGTATAACCCAGAAAATAAAGGCTTCTATATTTCACTTTTATGTCATAACAAAAGACTGAAAGCACATTTGTTATCGTGTGTAGTGGAATGCATGGAATTTCGCTAAAAATAGGATAAAGAAAAATGATACCTTTTATTCATTGTCTGTTACATACCAGACTCTCCCTTGTTTTTAGATGAGGAAACAGAGGCTTATAGGGAGATGTAGCTATTTGCATTCTATCACCCCAGCCTCCCACCAATGATTCCAAAAATGACTGTTCACATGTTCTGTAGGGGGGCTAGTGTATAAGATGCAAAATGACAAATGAGACCATTCCCAGGTGGTGGAGCTCAGAAGCACAGAACATTTCCCCCAAAGATACCAGACTCACATCCCTTTGGAAGTTTTCTTAACGACAATAACAAACCACACAGCTGGTCAGAGGTAGAGTTTGGGTTATTTCTCAAAATTATAGTTCGAAATAAATTACATGACTGTAGCCTGCGATGTACCACTGTGCACCGATGCCTATATATTTCTTCTTAGCTTGTGCTTTTATTCTTTTTATCAGTTAGTAGAATATAGTAACATATTCACAACTTAATGATTTCTAGGATATAGCATTGTGTTTAACAACAGCCACATCAACACCCATTTTCAATACCTGTGTGATGAAAGATATTTAATTTTTAAAGAGTGTATCTTATACACCTGGTAAATATAGTAGTCCTCCTCTATTTGCAGCTTTGCTTTCCATGGTTTTGATCAGCCCTATCAACCATAGTCAGAAAATATTAAATGGAAAATTCCAAAAATAAACAATGCATAAGTTTTAAGTTATGTGCTGTTTTATTATTATTATTATTCATTTATTTATTATTGGGTCTTTGTTGCTGCACGCAGGCTTTATCTAGTTGCGGACAGCGGGGGGGCTACCCTTTGCTGCGGTGCGCGGGCTTCTCATTGCGCTGGCTTCTCTTGTTGCGGAGCGCGGACTCTAGTCGCGCGGGCTTCAGTAGTTGTGGCACTCTGACTTTGTTGCTCCTCGGCATGTGGGATCTTCCCGGACCAGGGCTCGAACCCGTGTCTCCTGCATTGGCAGGTGGATTCTTAACCACTGCACCACCAGGGAAGTCCCCTGTGTGCTGTTTTGAGTAGCATGATGAAATTTGTTATCTTGCTTTGTCCAGCCTGGGATCTTCATTGTTTGCTCCTGACATCCAGCTGTCGACATCATCATGACTCGATGATCCAGGATCACCAGAAGCAGATGATCCTCCTGATGTTGCATCAGAAGGTCAGTAGTAGCTTAATGCTACGTCACAATGCCTACGTCATTCACTTCATCTCATCACAGAGACACTTTATCACCTCACATGATCACAAGAAGGGTGAGTACAGTACAATAAGATATTTTATGAGAGAGGCCATATTCACGGAACTTTTATTATAGTATGTTATAATTGTTCTATTTTATTATTCATTATTGTTAATATCTTACTGTGCTTAATTTTTAAATTAAACTTTGTCGTAGGTATGTATGTATAGGAAAAAAGCATGGTCTAGGGTTCCATACCATCTGCAGTTTCAGGCATTCACTGGGGGTCTTGGAATGCATCCTCCTAGGATTTGGGGGATTGCTGTATGTTAAGTGTACCAGAGCATGCTGTCGGAGAGTTGAACTCGTCTTGATCCTGCCCTTGCAACCAAGTACTTTTCTGTAACTTGAATTCTCTTCTTTGGATGCAGGCTACAACATTCTTAGCCTCTTTCAGTGTAGTGTCCTTGGCTATGAAATGAAAGTGTTGGAACTCTGAAACAGTCTGTGTTTTTTTTTTAAACTGAGGACTGATGTATGAGAACGTTTATTCCAGCATTATTCATAGTAGTGGGAGGAGTTGGAAGTAACCTAGGGAACCATAACAGGAGAATGAATAAGTAATTTGTGTTGCATGATTACCATGGGATGTTACTATTATAAGCACCAAACTAGATGTATATACTGCAATGCAGATAGAACTGAATATACAGTATATAGTGAAAAAATATAGGAATGATCAGTTCTGTAGAATAATACCATTTATGTAAATTAAAAACATTTTAACACAGAATATCAGTAAGCTTTTAACAAAGATAAGTGGATATTCAAATACATATATTAAATACATCAGGTGTCACAGCGGGGGCAGGTATTGGGCATGGAGATCACGGAAGAAAAGGTGTGGTGGAAAGAAGGGTCTTGCATGGACCCTTCTAAGGTGCCATGAAATAAAAGATGTAATTAACTCAATCCTGTGCACTTGAGGTTAAAATTTCAAAGTTCTGCAGTAGTCACTTGCTCAAGAAAAACTAGGGGCTTATGAAAGTCAACACCAAACATATTGACTGAGAATAGTAGGAAATACAAATTTAACATAACAAATAGAGAAAGTATAAACCTTCTCAGGTAAATTAAAAATGACTGCTAAAGTAAGGAGAGGTGAATTTAAGGAAACAATCAGAACTTTTATATTATAATTATAATCAGGTCCTCAATTTCCATGTGTGTGAATGTAGGTCGAATTTGAGTCTTGAAGAATTTACAGGAAATCCACATGTGATGATTATGAAAGGTTAAATGTTCTCAGCGTTGGACACTCGTCAGCTTCATTGTTTCTGTTGTCTTTCCTTCTTTCAGCCAGATTATTTTTGGCTCTACTTTCTCTGGCTTGCTTCTATAGACAGTACTGGGCTTCCACTTCCTTTGGCTGCCGTCTTGGCATGCACATTATTGATACTTCTTTTAAAGAAGTAAATAGTTCTTGCTTTGACCACACACATTGTAAACTCCCTCTCTCTATCTCTGTCTGTCTGTCTGTCTGTCTCTGTCTCTGTCTCTGTCTCTCTCTCTCACACACACACACACAGTGCTACTCCTAAAACATTGAATAAAGTCAACCCTACAATTAGTGGCTTAGGAGTGAAATTTAATACAAGGGTAAAAGAGGTGGTAAATATGACGAGGTGAACAAAAATGTTCCAGAGAATTCCAAGAAGTTATTTGTTCCATAAAGAAAGAGATGACTAGGACCAAAACTTTTTTCTTATTCTGTATCGTATCTCCATTCTCATAGCCTAAATCTAAGTATTGAAATTAATTACTGTATATGATAGGTTTAATATTTATCTAGGAAAAAACTTCTGATGATCGTAATTCCCATTACCAGGTAGGGACTAAAATTTTTTTTTAACTGCAATTTTTTAAAAAAAAGTTATTTATTTATTTATTTATGGTTGTGTTGGGTCTTCATTTCTGTGTTGGGGGGCTTTCTCTAGTTGCGGCGAGCGGGGACCACTCTTCATCGCGGTGCGCGGGCCTCTCACCATCGCGGCCTCTCTTGTTGCGGAGCACAGGCTCCAGACGCGCAGGCTCAGTAATTGTGGCTCACGGGCCCAGTTGCTCCGCGGCATGTGGGATCCTCCCAGACCAGGGCTCAAACCCGTGTCCCCTGCATTGGCAGGCAGATTCTCAACCACTGCGCCAACAGGGAAGCCCCCGGAACTGAATTTTAAATACCCAGCAGCTTTTTCTGTGACTGCAACTTAATTTCTTTCTTTTGGCTGTAGGTTTTTGCCTTTGTGTTTAGAGGCTTTGTAGGGTAAGCAAATTTCATTATAGAGGTTAAAGATAATGTTTGTTGCTTAAATGTAAAGAATTTGAACTATAACATTGTTATTTTACTTATCTGTCATTAACAGGGAATGAGGAGGTTCAGGTTAATGGACTTCCCAGATACCTCAAGTTTTTATTTTTATTATTTTTTAAAATTTATTTATTTATTTTTGGCTGTATTGGGTCTTCGTTTCTGTGCGAGAGCTTTCTCTAGTTGCGGCGAGCGGGGGCCACTCTTCATCGCGGTGCGCGGGCCTCTCATTATCGCGGCCTCTCTTGTTGCGGAGCACAGGCTCCAGACGCGCAGGCTCGGTAGTTGTGGCTCACGGGCCCAGTTGCTCCGCGGCATGTGGGATCTTCCCAGACCAGGGCTCGAACCCGTGTCCCCTGCATCGGCAGGCAGATTCCCAACCACTGCACCACCAGGGAAGCCCGCAAGTTTTTATTTTTAAAGGCCAAATATTATTATTACAATCGTACGATTAGTCATATTGGTATATTACTCTGGAATAAAATATTTTACACTGAATTTTTCACTTTTTGGCTTTATTTCGCAGAATATGTTGGTTATCTATTCTACATTTATTGATGGCAGTCATCGTGAATAGTGAATAGTAATGAAGCTTGCTGTACGGTGGTGGCAGGTGTGGCAGTGTGGTGTGGTGGTTAAGTGAATGGGCCTGGGAGCGAAATTGCCTGGGTTGAATCCTGGTTCTGCCAGTAATGAATTGTGTGGCCTTGGGCAAGTTATTTAACCTCTTAGTACTTTATATGTTTATTATAATGATTACATGAGGTAATATTGGTAGGAGACTTAGAACAGTGCCTGTCACATAGTAAGCAGTACTTCTGTGTTTGTTAAGTAAAAATAAATACACTCCAGTGAGTGTTATTGAGGTGTATGTAAATCGCCTTAGACTACCGTGGTTTCCTTTTTATGTTGGCGTTTTATGGTTTTCTGCCTCCTCTCTTTTGTTGGCTGCTAGGTGAGTCCATTTCTACTACCTTACTCCCTTACTAAGTGACTGTCTCTACTTTGTGGTGGGCTGAGAAATGAGGATATCAACTCATTAGAATTACGTCTAAAATTAAGTTGAATAGTTTGAAGATCTTTCTTACGAATCATGCATGTGATCTTTAGTTCTTGGATGAAGAAACATCTATCTAACTTGCTCAGAAATGGTCCTTTCCCCTCCTCTTCCAATTGATTATGTTCTGAGTAGTTGCCAAGTGTTCTCTAGTTAACAGGATTTATCATACTATCTTTTATTCTGTAAATATATTTTGCATTTCTTTACTTTTTCCTCCCCACTTATGCCAATGCTTATATGAAGTAGCAATCATTCAGGGATAGCATAGAATCTGTTCTGCAAGGGAGATGAGGAATGGATATAGTGGCAGATGATGGCTAGACAATTTCCTCTGTGCTTCCCTATCTATTGCTAACTACAGAGAACTTCCATAACTTTCTGCTAGCTTCTGAACTAACAAGTTTCCTTAAAAGTGTTTTTAATCTAACCTGTGTCTTTCCTACATGAAAGTAGGTACATAATTCCAATTATGATGTATGAAATGAGGCAAAGCTGTTGAAAAATCATGTAAGTCATCACTAGATTGACTCTGTTCCATTCCCTTCCACTCTCTGCCTTAAAAATGCCCAATAGCCAAAAAATAAATAAACCATTTTTGGGGAATTATTCTTCTTGGCTTTGTAGTGAATGGAAAAACTGAACTTAAAAGCAGTCTTGAAGGTAGCCAAGAAGACCTTAATTTAAGGCATGGTCATAAAATTTTAGAGTTGGAAGGTTAAAGATTATTTGGTTTAATTTCTGGATTTTCAGATGAGAAAACACACCAGGAAAAGTTAAGTGACCTGGTAAAAATCACAAAGCCAGAACTTGACATTTTAAATGCTGGTGAGGCTATAATTTTTTTTTTTTCCATGATACCTACTTTGGACCCTGAGATATATTGTAAGTTGTATCAATTTGGTTTAATCTCTGTTGCAAGTGATTAAAAAAACAACAAAAAAACCCAAGCCTAAACTAATGTAAGAAAATGGGGGAAATTATTGGCTCATGTAAATAAGAAGTATGGGGGAGGTTTGATTTCAGGCATCCCATGATCTAGCAGGTCAAATAATGTCAACGGAACCCATTTTCTCTATCATGGATCTGCTTCACTGTTATTCTCAGATAGATTCTTGCTTCAAATTTGAACGATGGTGGCAGCAGTTCCAGACTGTATATCCTCTCAGATTCAAGCTCAGTACGAAAGAACCAGGAATCCCAGAAGTAGACTCATAACCTATTGGTCCTCATACCCTATGCGGACGATATGCCATGTAGCAATCACAGAGGCCAGCAGGAATGTGATGCTTTGATTCGCTTACGCTTGGGTCACATACAGTGAGAATCAGTACAAAAGTGATCTGAAAAAAGTAGTTACCTACATGTCATTTATTATTTTCTAACAATTACACAGCTTTTGCTCTTCCAAGTTGTTCCAAGAACATTACAAACATTAACCCATTTAATCATCTTAACAACCCAGTGAGATAGTTAATTACTATCCTAGTTTTAGAAATGAGAACACCAAGTCACAGAGAGGTTAAGTCATGTGTCCAAGGTCACACGGCTTGTAACCTGTAGAGTAGCCACAACTCCAACCAAAGCAGTCTCACTCCTGAATACCTGCTTCTCTGTTGTGTGCACTGAATAGTTTAATTCTTTATCTAGTTCAGCCATCTTCTTAACTACAATAGTTTACTAAGCTAAGACTATGATTTTTCTTCTTTCTTGTCATGAGGAGGCTGACTAACAGAAATCAGTGGTTTACAGAAGGTGGGCTGGGCTGGCAGGCCCTGAGGTTAGGGGCAGATCCAGCCCAGTGTAGGTAATAGCTAGTTCTCAGTGTCCTGGGCTTCCTTCTTCAAGAGTCTTTTGGGCTATTGTAGAATGCGTTCACGTGCACGCTACATTTGCTAATTCTGGGAACTGAAAAGATTTGCCAATAAGCTTCTTGGAGATGGATGACTTCTTAAATGTCAAATGAAACATTGAGCCATTAAATTGTGCTGTTTAAAATGTCAGGAAAAACCATTATTTTTTTAGACGAAGCTTCAGCGCGGTCTGATTTCAAGTCTGTGAAATGACTCCTGTCTTTCAGAAGAATCCTTCTTTTCTTATTTTGAAATGTTGCTGTTGTTTTGTCCAGAGAAGAGTGGTCTAAAAGGCAGCTCTGGCCTCTGACCCCAACCTAACATGGGGAAATAGTTTAATTCCTCCAAGGCGCTTCTATCCCATAAAAGCCTAGTATTTCTAGATACTCCATGGACAGCTAGCCACTGTGCTGCCCTCTTCCCACCTTCCTCCAGTAGCAGGGCTCTGGGTGATGTTTTCTCCAGAATCCATTCCAGTTACACTGTTTTAAACCATTTTTCTGCAGAGCATAGTGGGGACTAGTAGAGTAGCATTTATTCTTTGGGAGAATATTATAGCTGAGTGATTTCGGGAGGAGCATCCTGTAGGTAAGTTCCAAATGATGACCAGTCCCAATGGAGAGTTCGAACCTTGAAGGTTTGGATCTATTTCTCCAACCCTGTCATTTTCACCTAGGTATTGTCACATGATTAGGAGCCTGAATTAAATCACCAAAAAGTAACCTGAAGTTTGAGTGATATATGTGGAAGTGGGCAAGAGAGAGGTCTACTAACTGCCCTTGTTGAAGGTGGAATGAGAGAGGAAGGATTAGAGCTTTCCCTGTGGTCTGTGAAGCTCCAGCCTCGTAAAGCACTATTTTCGTACAGTCAGCCCCTCCTCTGCTCGCTGCCTCTCTCATCATGACTCAGCTTGATCATCTCAAAATTGTTAGGTTGTAGGAGATGACTCCCAATCCGTCTTCGTATATGAAATTATATGGTAAGGCCTACCACATAATTTATAAGATAAACAAATAACTTGGGGGAGGGGGAGAAAGTCTGTTTTGACAGTGTAGGAGATTGCCATCTTGTGTCCTACCAAGCCTCAATATGAGTATATTATTTCACATGTTCTATATCTTCATATTTATAAAGCACTTTGAATAGGGTGAGCTATATGGCATAGAGCCCAAAGCACTGAATTGCATATCAAAAGGCTGAGTTTTTAGCCTAAACTCTAGAACCATCTAGCTGAGTGATGTAGAACAAATCAAAATCCTTCTGGTCCCTTTTTTCTCTTTTGAAATGGGGAAATAAACTAAAATAAAATTTTAAGATCTGATTCCTGCTTGAACAATCAAATATGGATCTATGAAAACAAATTTTTAAAAAATATTAACAATTATTTTTTATCTTCACAGTCTCGGAAATTTAAATGAATATTTGCCCCTATGTCACAGATAAGAAAACTAAGAATCAGAGAGATTTATAGCCCACCTAACATCAAACAGGATCTTCAGAGAGATCCTGTTCCCTTGTGTGATGCTCTGTCAGTGAGTCACTGACCTACATCACACAGGCCATGCTGGCTGGCTCTTCCACTCTGGGAGTAACACAGTGAAGTCAGTGGGTATGAATAGCTTGGTTCCCAGATCTCTCAACTGGGAGATGATATTTAGAATGATGGCTTAAAAACAATTCTGACCAACCAAAGCATTAGTTAGCTTGGGAAAAACTTTGACTTGGGAGGAACTTCTCAGGGATGGAGAGGTAACAACAGTATATTCTATTCATCCCAGGAGGACCATTTGCCATAAGTCAGTCAGGGAAGAATTTGTTTTGGACCCACACAGAGAAAAG
Organism: Balaenoptera borealis; assembly: GCF_965194805.1. Lineage (NCBI taxonomy): Eukaryota > Metazoa > Chordata > Mammalia > Artiodactyla > Balaenopteridae > Balaenoptera > Balaenoptera borealis. The sequence goes on along the minus strand of NC_138874.1, from coordinate 282,336 downwards.
GGAAGCAGTGAGGGAAGGCAGACCAGACTGTAAGTTAAAAGACTTCACGTCTAGTCTAACTCTGCCGAATACTTAATATGGGGCAAGGGATATACCCTTTCTGCCCTTAACTTCTATGTCTGTAAAATGGGAGGATAGGAATAGATGGTCTCCAAATTTCTCTAAGCTCTGACATCTACTTCACCTGTGTCACAGCAGTGATTGGGAGGCTTCTCCTTAATTGTTGAAAAAAATCCTAAATGATCAGAATGATCTCTCTCCCCATGGTTTCCCTCTCCCCTCGTTCTGTGTTCTCTTTAGCTTATGAACATCTTCCTATAAGTAACCTAATCCAGGCCTGATTTGTATTATTGAAAGTGATATATGTTCTCCTGTCTCCTGTGGTGGGCTCTTGGCAAACAGGTTCCAAGTCATTCATTTTAGGGTGTCCTATAGCATATAGTGAATGCTGCCTTGTCTTTTGTTTAGTAGAATTACATATCCAGGAAACTTCAAGTCTACGATTGCTCAATATTTCAAGTATTATTATTTCTCAAAATTTGAAGGCTAATTATGTAATAATTTCTTGTGTAACTTTCATGATAAGCTACTGATAAGCAAGTACAGAACTCCTTCACTTAAGTGTACAATTATTGGTTAACTATTCCATATTGTTTTTTTTTCATTAAGGAACAGTGACACACATGTGCGTATCATTTTATATATACATATATATTTTCTCCTGTGCCAGTATATGTTTTATTGGATTAAAGAAGTGAACAATTTTTATATTTATTTAAAATTTTTGTGCTGGAGCTCTGGTTGCAACTATCTCCTAGTTCTTACTACTATTTGCTTATTACAAAGCCCTTATCAGAAGAGTAAAGCTAAAAAGGTCCTTTAAGGTCATCTGTGATCCAACCCCTTATTGTACAGTTGTGAAAACTGAGGCCCAGAGAGGTTAAGGTGTCACTGCTGATCATAGCCAAGAGAGAGCTAGAACTGATGGGTCTTGCTTCCCAAGCCGAGGCTTGTTTCCCTGCTACAGCAGAGTAATATTTTTAGACAAATAACGTAACACACATATATATGTTTATATAAACAGAAATATTTATGTTTTGCTTACATTCTGTTACAGAAAGGTAGAGAAATTCAAGTATAAATTTCCCTCCTGAATGTCTCTGAAATGTGCACCTTTACGAATATTATTCATTGGTTGAAGAAAGTATTGCTAGGGAAGTACAAGATGTGTATCCTGTTTCTTTAGAAGCCTCATTCACACTGTGCCAAGGGGATAGAGTACAAGTGCTGGTTAATAATTTATACTATGCATTCATCTCCATTCCTCTTTGACTAAAATATTAATTCTCCGTTGATCCTCATTATTTGCTTTTTGCCCAGGCAGTAGGCAATGTGCAGAGAGTTTGATGAAAGGGTTATTTCCTAGACTTATCGTGGCCCCCTGTGCTCTGCCAGTAATTTGCTGACTTTATTTACTTGTGGTGATGAGCACACCATGTAGGGGATGCCAGCTGCTCAGATTGTCTCGGGTGCCTTTTTTCTAGGGCAGGACAATGTAAAAAGCACAGCTGTTTTTTCTAATTTAGTATGTGCAGCATGTGCCTGCATTTTTATTACATTTTTAATGGAACAATGCAGGTGAATATGGAATATAAAGAATCTCAGCCTGATTTCTATTAATAAATTGAATTTATTTCAAAATATCTTGAAGTGTTTGGAGGGTTTATGTGTGTGTTCTAAAAAACAACAGGCTCTGGAAGATGAGACAGAAGATTTGGTTTGCTGACTTAGAAATTGTATAGTTGTATAATTTATATAATTTATATATATATATAGATACATTTAATACATGCAAAAGAGTGTGTATGCATAATTTGTATAATTTTTCATAAATTATAATCTAAGAGATATTATAATTATATCTGAGAGATAGAAGAAATTTAGTACGTAAACCATCCTTTACTTTGTATGATAAAGGAGAGAAACTTTTTATATTTTGATTTATAAAAAGGACATCGTCAATCTGGAAATCATTCTTTACTGTGAAATGCAGTTTTGGATTTTTATTTGTCTGAGAATATCTGTTTTTCCAAAATGTGGGCATTTTGACTACACTGTGAAGCCAGGAGGGTGACCTAATTAAGGAGGAACAATCACTTTTCCAGTTTCCTCATTTGGCCACTTGTTCATTCCCTTTATGTCCCTTGTTCTATGAAGGGGATTGAGTGCATTGATGTTCAGACCACAAGACCCCACAGGCTAGCTCCTTTCACCCCTTCTCTTTCTGACTTTCATCTATGTCTTCCTCTTTTTTTTTTTAAAAAAGAAGCATTTCTGCTTTTACCTTCTCTCACTACCTCTTTAAATCTTCTGTTAATTTAAATAAACTCAAGAATTGCAAGAGCTCTTGGCACACCCAAGTTTGTGGGCTGAACTGCATGCCCATTACGTACCCTTGGTTTCTCATGGATGATGAGCCAATGATAGGAGAACTGTGGAGTACTTGGTGCTCATAATACACTGTAAGGGCGATGGATTCATGTTACAATTGCTCCTACTCAGCTGGTGGCCCAGTTTTTCCTGAAGCTCAGTGAGATAGATCTTCTTTTTGAACAGTCACTTATGCAATTCCTGCCTGTTGGGGAGGGGGCAGGGAAGTCTTAGGAATTGTGTTCTACTCTTGAATATTGTAACTGCACTACTTGGCAAGTTACCACCTTACTGTATCAATCCTTTACATATATATGTATCAGTCAGGATCTGGCAAGGAAATCAGAAACCACTTTAAGTATTTATAAGAGAAGAAATTCAATACAGAAATTGTTTACACAGGAGAAGCTGGGAGCAAAACAGGTTTATCAACAGAGACAGAAGTGAAGGAGGCAGAGTTACAGGTAAAGCCCCGGGAGCCAGGGTCGCCTAGCAGTGGCTGGAACCATGACAGCCCTGTCCCACAGGAGCTAAGGCCAGAGAGGAGACCCATCAGTCACCTGAGAAGCTGTCCAAGGTGGAGGGAGCTGCGGCCTCAGGTTTCCCCCATTCCCCGTCTCCTGCATGGTCTCATGCCAGTGCCTCCCACTGGCCAGTGACTAAGGGCAGCCAGTGACATGGGAGCTCAGTGAAAGCAAACTGTGGAGAACAACCCCTCTTTGCCTGCAATACAGATCAGAGTAGGATAGGGGCTGGGTAACATAAAGGGAAGGGAGAGGAGAAAGGATCATATAGTGAATAAGCTCAGGATGCCCTCCTGAAGGTCACCATCTGACCCTAGCTGAGCTCTCTCGAAACCCAATAGTGGCAAAAATCTTCGTGTAGGTTTATGAATCCAAGGGGGCAGGGACTACGGAATCTGGAAGTTATCTAGAGCCTGGTTCTTAGAGTACCTGCTTAAGCTCCCTTCTCTTTGGGACTTTCTATTTACCTTTCTGTTCCCTCCCACCCCTGCCACTACTTCCTTGCTTAAACTTTCCCTGTGGTCACTAATCAGAATTAAGCAGGTTTTCTGGGGAAAACCTCAACTTGTCTTCAGCTGGCTCACAGCCTTGGGTTAGGGTTAGAATTATTAAGTCAAGGATAATGTCTGCAGGAGAGTTGCTCAAGTTTCAGAGGTGGGATCAGGCCTTCTGCGAACATCTGCACAGGAAGTGATCTCTGACTGCTATGGTGGGTTTTTCCTCCATGTGTCACCACATGTTGCCAAATATTTGAATTATTTGGTTAATGTCTTTACAATCCTAATAGAATGTAGATTTCTTTCTTTTTTTTTTACCTTTTTTTTTTTTTTGGGCCGTGCCACATGGCTTGCGGGATCTTAGTTCCCCAACCAGGGATCAGACCCGGGCCCTGGCAGTGAGAGCACAGAGTCCTAACCACTGGACCACCATGGAAGTCCCTAGATTTCTTGAGGATAAAGACTTTGCCCTATAGAATTTTACATCTCATAATATAGTGCTACTCAAATATTAGGTATTGCAATGTTTTTGATTGAAAAGGTGAAGGTCCCTAGATGCAGAAAGGTAAGCTCTAGTGTCTGCGGTTTTGGTTAAGTTATATAGTCTCTGAGTCTCATTTTAAGGCTTTTAAAGATAGAAGTTTAAATAAAGAACATGCTTCTATGACCTGTCCAATTACATCACAAGCAATTTGAGGACAAGGCCAGCATCTTATACTTTTATGTGTAGCATCTAGCACATTGTCTTGCCGAAATAAGATGCTCAATACATGTTTAATAAAGAAAGATCTGATTGAAAAATCAAAACTAAGGTTGACCAATCTGCAATGTGAATAAGTTCTTAATGTTTACACTCTTTTAAAATGTTCTATTTCTTTGTATTATATTTAGAAGTAAGAAAAAAAGTTAGAAATCTAGTTATCAGGGGTTCCAAACTCAAATGCCTACCAGGGATTAAGCAAGTAATGAAAAATGAACCTGTTTAAGACAAAAGGGAATAGTGGGGACTGTGGAGAAGTGGTGATTATTGGAGAGAACTTTGTGTCCTCTCTAAAGGGGGCAGCTGATGTTCTGTCCTAGCCAATTGTCAAATGGAAGAGTGGAAGCAGTGTTGTCAGAACTTCTGAATGTGTATGTGAAATTTCTGTATGTTTGTGGCTATATTAGCCAGTTAGAGGATTCTGCTAAAAACAATGCATACGTCAAAAAAGAATTCATTGTAGACTTCCAGGTGTTCATAAGGTACTTATTTAAGATGCTTGGGGAATTGTCTCATGATTTAGGAGCTCTAATTTTCCCTCTCTTCCTTTCCAATTTTAACTGGAATACTTTATCAATGCAACTTTCTGTCGTATTCAGTTTAGTTGCAGAGGTAACTACAAGGCAGAAAAGAGTGCTGTTAGCTAGTGCTGGACTTTGACTTTCTACTGACAAAATAGTTGCTTTTTCAGATTATTTTCTACAACATTAAAAAAAAAACATGAATGATAACAGATTTTCAGTCCACCAATAGATTATCCAAAAAATGTCCTTACTGTATAGAGACTACAAAGATTATGTTTAGATGTGGTCAGCTCAGATAAGTGCAGCACCCTGTTGATGAGGCTAGGCTTATGAGTTCCTGCAGCCAAACAAGAAGTTAGTTTCATACACAAAACCCCTCTGTGTACCAGCAGAGAGCAATGGCTCAAACAGGGCCACTTGAGTTTCTTAAGATCAACTCCAATTTGCAGTTGATTTGATGTTGAGGGGAGCTAATAAAGGTAATATATGAGTCATTTTCCAACATGATATAACTAGAATTGGTTCTTGGCCCAGAAAGATGTGAGTCAGTTTAGTCCTGACTCAGTTCCCAGTCTGATGCACAGTGACTCACTTCCCTATGTGATGTCATGTTTGTTCCTTGTAAGATTTGACCTCCTCGTTGTTTTGTTGTATTAGGATTAGCTTTTTTTTTGTAAAAAAAAGAAGAAAAAGAGAATATTGTAGAATAAGATGAAATATTCCAAGGAATACAGCATCAGTCAAATTAAAAAAGCCTTGATTTTCTCACAATGAGCCTGAAGGAGTAATTAAGCTTTAAATGTCTATATTGTTGTTCTCATCTATTAGGATTGTTAATTTCCAAACAGCCTAGCTATTAGCCGACATTTGATTAAAAACATTTTGCATGTAAAGGAAGAAAAATTGGTGTAACAACAATTCAATCATTTGGTAGATATATTTATAAAAGGCAGCTGCAACTGAAAAAAGTTAACAATAGATGGTCAGATGAAAGAGGACAATGGATTGATCTTTCTGGAAAGATACATTCATTTATATACAGAAAGTAAACCAAAAATTGGACATTTGTTATGGAACCCATGAGCATTTTCAGAATATGTAGAATTTTAAAAAAATACTGTAAAAATGGCTTTTTATGCTTATGTCAATTGTGAATGAAATTCAGTGTTCATAGCTTGTGTTAGGAGTCAAGTTTGGAAGCTAAAGAGAAAAGCAACTTATGCATCTCAGACGCTATATGGTGAAATGAATTGACTTTGGCCTTTCCCTCAAGGCAGAACAAAAACTCTCATCCTTGGTAGATAACTATACTGATAAAGTCAAAGCAATATAAGTTAAAGTTGTTTCTATGAGAAGCAAGAGAAACCCCTTTTAGCTAACTTAAGCTAAAAAGAGGATATTTTAGGAAATGGATGAATCAAAGGAGTTGCCAAATAACCAAGCCTCAGAGCATTTTGGGGGTCCCCAGATGAGTTACTTCTGGACATGCTAGGGCTCTGTCAATCTGCAACTCTGCTCCAACAGCCTTCTATATCCTGTTCTCACCGTTCATGTTTGAAATGCCCAGAAGAATGATCCATTAATTGGCCCACCTTGGCAGGTGTATCTCCCCTTGGATGAATCATCTCTAACAGAGGAGCTAGCTGTATAATTCTCACAGGGAGAATTGTTATGAGCTGGCAGTCATCCCAACTCGTGTCTGCTACAGAGACCATTTCGTTTGTTCTCCAACTTCTTTCCCCTACAGCCCCAATCATAACAATGTTTTTACCTGTCCTGTAGATGAGTGCTTCTCAGAGTTTTATGTTCATATGATCACCTGGGGACCTTGTTAAAGTGCAGATTCTGATCCAGCAGAACTGGGGTACTACCTGAGATTCTGCATTTACAGTAAGCTCCCAGGTGACACCAGTAATACCAGTCCATGGACCACACTTTCAGTAGCGAGAGGTTTTTGGCTGCCTAAGTCATATCCATTCTCTCCTACCCCTTTCCTAATAGCACAGAGGTCTTTATCCAAGCATTCACTTCCACCCCTATACTGTCCATGTGCTTCGGGGGAAACAGAACATACTCAGCTCTAGTGGTGGGTACCAACTGGCTTAAGTCAATCAGTCATTCAGTGTTATTTCCATGTCCTGGAATCTAGAAGAGTGGCTGGCAAGTAGTAGATACTCAACAAATATTTGTTAAATGAATACATGAATTGATGTGAGCATAAATATGTGACATGAGTTTATCTAATTAAGATGAATTTCAGGACACTGGCTTGGAATGCTGATCTGCAAGCCCCTCTCACCATGGGATGTGATTATTCGAGATTTGATTGTGACTGGCAGCCTTCCTACAACTGTTAGGGAGTCAGCCTTAGAATGAGGCTGACACTAGAGAAGGCAGAGCAGAGACAGAAAGAAATAGGCCACTGATAACACATTGAGACCCTGGATTAGCTTCCCTATATCCACCCCCAAGAGTTATGTGAATCAAAAATCCCCTTCAATTTTAAAGCCCATTTCAGTTGGATTTTCTGTTACAACTTGTAGAATCTTAACTGACAATGGGGAAATGTCTTATTCCATTCCTAGGAGGTCCCATTTTGGTGCAATGTGGGTGCCTTTATGGCTCACCATGGACAGAAAGCACCAAGGTCAGAAAGCATTTTGTAACACCCTATGGTGTGGATTTAGAAACAGGCTTTCTTGAAGAAATTTACTGAGCAAGTGTCCACAGGAAGAGCAGAAGTCTGTGATCTCAGCCTCTCCTCCATCTACTAAGGTTTATGTTCCAGGCAAAGGACCGTACTTCCTTCTTGCTTTCCAGACAGAGAAAGTGAGAGAACAACTTATCTCACTGTGGGGATACAAACAGATTCTGGGACACCAAGCAATCTGAGTTAGGTGTTAGATATTTTCAGCTGTCCAGGAAAGCCAGTTTTGCAGCTCTGGAGATCAGAGGCCTGCAGGGGGGCCTGTGGCTTCCCTGACTGGGGGTGGGGAAGAAGCCACCAGTCCAGTGAGTTTGGGGCAGCCCATACCATGGGGAGAAGGGGGAGGCCCTTGCTCTAGTTGGTCTGGCCAGGCTACCTAAAGTGACCTCCCAGAGTCATTTCTAGACCATCTTGCTCGTCACACACACTAACCTAAACTCCTGACCCAGCCAGTCATTCAAAATCCTTCACATGCTTCACTAGTCCCTTCAGGGTAAAGTCCAAGGAGTTTGTTTTTCAAGACAATCACCATCTGGCCTAACCTAACTCTTCAGTCTTTGTGTCACCCCTACGTTATATCATAAACTCCAACTGTACCAGACGACCTTCTTCGCTCCAAACACTTCCTATATCACCACTTCTCAGTGCTGGGAAGACTTCTGCACCATGCCTTTTCCTGGAATGCATCTTGCGGTGCACTCTGCCCACTAAATTTCCTCCTCATCAAAGCTTGTTCATCCTTTAAGTCTCAGCTCAACTGCTACTCTCTCTGGGAAACATTCCCAGATCTTTAATCCCCATACGCGGTATAATTAATCATCGCTGCCTTTGTGTTCCCATAGCACTCAGTTCACACTGTAGCTTATCACCTTGTTAAGCAACATAGCAGTGGCCGCCCTTAGATTATGAGTTTCCTGAGCATTGAGAGCTTGTCTTATTTGTCTTTATAGCTTAAGCCCTATTGGGCTGCTCTCCATGGGACTGATCCTGCTGGCCCGATTATGGGATGCTACCCTTTATTCTCCTTAGGAAGCTGCCTTAAGGCCAAAATTTACTGAGAAGCTGTACAGGCTTTTCCCTGGTGATAAGAGAATCTAAAGATGGACCAGGTGCAGCTGGTTAAAATGCTGGAATTTGTAACCAAGCTGGAGAGGGCTAAACAAGTTTGGGAGGGAGCAAAATTAGGAAGAGATGAAGCTTAATCTTTCAGAAAAAGTTCCCAGATGGTCAGTGGGACCCGTTGACTTGGAGAATAGCCATTGATACAGAAGATGATCTAGTATAGAAAAGGAACAGTATAATATTTTTTAAAATAAAGATTTCCTTTTTTTGACCTTTTCTTGATATGATTGTACTGATGTTAACTTTATTACCAAAGCTTTACGCCCAAGGTATCAGGAAGCTGTGAATGTGGCCATTCATTGATTTGCCCCCAACATTTGGGCATAGGGGGCGGGATTTCTATTTCCACAGTCATGGAGCCTGGGTTGCTCTAGTTAGAGTACTAATGACAGGCACTTAAATTAGACCACACAGAGTTAAGGAAAATCGTTGGCACTTTCATTTTCATCAGGCCAACAAACTTCAGAGGTTTGTACCTATACACCTTGACCTCTATAGATTTTTAGAACAACAATGTAATGTCCAGAGCGATAAGAACTAGCAGGTGATGTGGCTTCTCTAAATGTTTATTCAGTCACCTCAGGACACACCTAAAGGTAGGCTGATGCCAAAGTACACAGGCCATTGGGTGTGAGCCTGCCGGGAGCAGAGACTGGGAGGCCTAATGGAGCTGTTGGCACAGCGACAGTCTACAGGCCCAATCTGGCCTGCACGGCAGCTGCACATGTTCCTGGGACCAGAGCCAGCTGGTGGCTCATGGCAATGGTTTCTGGGTCCTGGCTCCATCCCAAGACTGGCCCAAGCTCCTTAGCCCTGACCTGGCTGTGGCTTTGTTCTGGCTCTAAGCTGAAGTTCCGCCCCCTGAGCCAGAAGGTGAAGGCAGGCCTGTGTACCCCAATCCATGCCCTCCTCCCAGCCTGACACATAGTGGGCCCCGGGCGGTCCTAGGGCCCAGAGGGAAGGGCAGGCCTCCGGGGTTAACCTTGGTCAGCCTAAGAAATCCTATAGTGGTTTTGCCAGCTCTGGGACTCAGGGGTACACTTCAGTGTTGCTGCCTGTGCATTGGGCCCCAAGTGAGTGTAGACATCACAAGGGATGGAGCAAAAACCCGGCAGGAGATTCACCTGATGCTGACCAATCCAGCAACACTCAGAAGGCAACTCAAAAACTGTATTTCATAACTGGCCTTGGTTTCACAAGAAGTGTCACTTCAGATCGGGGTCTCCTAAAGAGAGAATCGGGAATACCACATTTTCAAAATAAGATGGATTTTAATCTCTATTAGAACGTTTCACAAACACTCCACAGAAAAACATCCACGCTTTCAGTCTTCTGCCAAGTGTGTCTAAAGTGTCTCTACAACATTTTGGTATCTTTAGTGATTAGAATGGGCAGTCTAGGTAAAAGCAGAGTGCTTGCTATGCAAATAAGCTGCTTTCTCCGCCCCCCCCAGCCCACTGCCATCCCTAGCTCCTTCCCTCCCTTGTGGAACTCTGAAATCTGCTTTTAAAACAGAGTCTTTATTTTTATGTTCCCCACCCTGTTTCAGTCTAATTCTCCCAGATTGCGAGAAACACAACAAAGTGAAAAAAATTTTGTTTTCGGTGCTTCCCTTTTACAAACTCTTCTTTTGGAAACCACAACCTTGCATCCCAGCAGAGGTTTTTGGGGGCTTGAAGAACATCAATCAGTTTCGCAGCTGGAGGCCGAGGCTTTCCTCAGGGAAGACTTTTTACATAAAACAGATTGTACTTTGTCCTTGCCAGGGCAGACTAAGGTTTAAATTAAATATGCAGCAAGCTGCAGTTGGCTGATTGCCACAGCCTGGGGGAGGGGGAAAGGAGATCTTGTCCCTACTCTCCTTCCTCTGTACAGTAGTTGTTTCTTTTTCCTGCTTCTTTTCCTCCCCTCCCCTCCCCTCCCCTCCCTTCTCCTCCCCTCTCCTCTCCTTTTCTTTCCCAGTGGAAGGAGCCTGGAGTTAAGAGATCTGGGCTCTGGGCTGGGCTTTTCTGCAAGCTCACTGTATGACACGATAGAAGCCACTTAGTCTTCTGGGACATCAGTTTCCTCTTCTGTACAATGAAGAGTTGGACATGATCTGGAAAGATCTTTTTCATATTTAACCTTCTAAGTTATTTCCAAATTCCGCTGCATGGATTTCCAGCAAAGGTCCCAAGCCTTAACTATAAGTAATGCATCCTCACTGGTCCTTGGGTGACTGAGGTGACCAGGCTCCTTTTCCCTCAGGCCCAGGCACCAGAAAGGCCATGTTATGAGAGAAGGAGACCCAGCAGAACTTGATAAATGGCAACTGACCCTGTATTTTCAGTTTTGGGGAGTAATAGAGAGTGGTGGGGATTGTCATGAATTGGAGAGAAAGAGTCCTCAAAAAAGGGACTCACCTCAAACCAATTATTGCCGCTTGGGAATGTGAGCCACTGGGGCAGCCAGTTCTTTATTTTAATGTGAAAGTTCTAAACTTTTAAATATTGGCAACTAATTAAAAAAAATCTTGTGAGTCTCACAAAATAGACAAATAGGACTGTGGAGTAAATTCAACTTGAAGAGGGTCAGTTTGCCAGGTTCATGGACCTTAAGATAAGAATTTCTGTGCTCTCTATCTCACAGAACTGTTCAGAGAGGCTGTGTGTTTAAAAGTGAGTTGTAAGCTGCAGAAAAGTACTATAGATCTGAATGGTAGAACCTTAATAGGTTGTTCAATCATACTTTTCAATATAGTAAAGTTCCACTGGAGGGTAAGTTTCAGGAAGACAACTTTATCCATATTCAGGTTCCCAAGCAATTCTTGGCCTGGGAGCTAATTATTCTGTTTTTCTAGTGGTTAAAAATAATTTCTACTATCTACCTCCATGTTAAAAAAAAAATTGATTTCATGTTATTAGGTTTTGGGGAAATCATGCTATGATGGAGTATATATTTAAACTTCAGAATTGTATTTTGCATTCTGTAATAATGGCAGACTTTTATGTTATTATTAGCATATTAAATGAACATATTTTAATATATAATTGAATATGTTAAGATTTGTATAATATAAGGCAATATGCATTTTAGTCAATTTTTCTGTCATTTGGATACATATGTGTTCTATAAAACTATAATAATTGCAATAAGTCTGAAAAGACAAGTAAACGAGAGAAGTTTAGTTCTCTTAATACTAAATAAACTATTATGCATAGTCTTTTTATCTTCAGAGAGAGAGAGAGAATCAATGAAAATGGGATTTAATCCTTTAGAACATTCACTTAAGTGGCTAGATTACATCTTTTGCTATTTTAACTGTATAAGAAATGCAAATTTTAATTTCAGGAATGTATATGAAATACATTCAATTGTTCTAAATTTATTCAACTGATATGCAAGTATCATTCAGACAGGTAATTTATTGGGAAACAAGATAAAATTATTTCTTTTCTTGAAATGCCATAACTTTACCAAGTAAAATAACTGAAGTGGTACCTAAATATAAAGATATTTCCTTTTTCATGGATAGATAATAATTCTCTTTTCAGTTTTTTTCCCTTGGTCTTAGTAACCTATAATAACTTAAAGACTTCATTTTTTCTCATTTCTTTTAGAGTTTGTCTCATTTTCTTCCCTTGTATTTAAGCTTTTTTATCTTTTTGTCTAATGTATATAATAGGTCTTTTGGATTTGATCCATTAATTTATAACTCCTGACATAATTTACAAATACATTTTACACTTTTAAGCTTTCACTTTTAGTATAAATAGAAGGACACAAGTAAATAGGATTTCTCTATAAGGAGGGCAATATGTGAAATATTTACCAAATGAGATGGCATGGGTATGATCAGAATGGACTCTGCCATGGTCAGGACAAACACCAGCTGTAAACAACTGTTCCAGACTTACTGGTTCTTTTTAACAACAAGTTGCAACTGTGTAATTATTGTCACTACAATAATTATAGTATGGGAAGCACTGTAACATTTAGTTGCTGTGCTAGTCTGGATAACTAACCACTAGCTGCCACAATAGACCAACTCTCAAGTCTCAGGGGCTTTACACAACAGAAATGTCTTTCTTGTACACACAAAGTGATGTAGTCAGCAGGGATTTCCTTCCACTCAGAGGCCCCAGGCCCATCATCCTGTGGTGCTGCCATATTAACATGTGGCTTCCAAAGTCATTGTACAAGGGATGGAAAAGCTGGAGGGACCCCTCCTGGGTCCTACCATTCGTTCTTGACCTAGAAGTGATTCCTGACACTTCTGCTCACCTTTCACTGTCCAGAACTAGACACACGGCTCCAACCTAACTACAAGAAAGGGTAGAAGATGTAGGGGAGCACATCAGTTGTTTTGTGAGTCTGCAGCCCAAGTACTGATGGTGATTTCTATTTCACATCACACATCTATTTAACTGATGGTGCCTTAAGACCTTTGCTGCTGGCTCATAGCCTGATTCTGTGACTTCTTTGCTTCTCTAAATAGCTCTATCATACTCTCTCCAATCTATTTCTGGGTTGGATGCCCAAAAGGGACAAACTGACTGGCTTGTTTATCATCATTGTCTCTGTGGGCAGAGCCTTTGTTAAAAGCCATCTGAAATGCACTGGCCAGTCTACAAATGACTGCTTTTGATTATGTGCCCACACCTGTTTTAGCCAGCTGTGGAAAGGAGTTTAGGAATAAACTGCGTAGGAATTTGGAGATAAAATGAATAAATAAATTTGGTAGAATTATTTTGAATAGTGAAGATTTAAAAACATATAACAGTGTTTTCATTGTAATTGTTACTATATCACAATAATTGCAAAATCAAAATTTGTCAAGGTTTTATAAAGAACTGTAGCTTTATGTTTTCCAAGCATATTCAAGTAATATGAATTAAGAGTAGCTGTTGTGGCAGTCCACAAACTAAAGTGTATAAAAATGTAACTTTCTTCATTTTTTTCAATAGCTGAATTTAATTTCTATTTTATGTCTCCATTTCAGTGAGTGGGAGAAACTTAATTTTGTTAAATTTCAGGCCTCCCTTACCTGCCCAGGGCTGCATCTAAGATTCAAGGGGATCATGTAGCATCAAGGCATTGGAAAGTGTATAATCTTGCCCTCTGAATATATCCGCCCCCCCGAACCCCACACCAACTTTCAAGAGCTACTAAGCATGACAGAGATCATCACTTATTCATAGATACCCATTTTCTGTTTCTTTAGTCAAAGAACCACCTTATTTTTATCTGGGTATGGCTACCCATGCAGTGACTGCATTTCCCAGGCTCTCCTAAAGCTAGGTATCGTCATGCCCTTAAATGGCATCTGCTGGCCCACAGCTGTCCACATCCCTTTTACTCTTTCTCCCAGGATGGAATGAAGATATGGTGATAGCGAGCCAGCTTTGTTTCTGTGATGGCAGAAGGGCAATATTCTGGTGGGTTGCAGAGCAACAAGATAGAAGGAACCTGGGTTCTTTGATGACCTGGTAGCACAGACCAGCTCTAGCCCCCTAGACTACTACTACCTTGAACTTCTATGTGACAAAAATGAGTGTTCCGTCTTGTTTAAGGCTCTGTTATTTTAGTCTCTGTGAAAACAGCTGAACCAATATCTTAATACACCCACTTTCCAGAATATACACCCATTTTCCAAGGTAGTTCCTGCTGTGTCCTCCCTTGTTTCTGATGGCCAAGCCTCTTTCAGTCTACTGCTTCTCAATGACTGGCTCTTGTAGCTCTCTCTGTGTTGCTAACATTCTAATGCTTCCTTACCAGCTGCACTATGAGAAACTCTGCTTCTGTGCTTGTCTTATATTTCTGCCATCATTCTACTGCCACCACACCACTCTGCGGCTTTGGGAACTATGTGGGACTCTTATGGGACCATCTGCCAAGACATAGCATACAGATTTTCCATTACTCCTATACATGCTAGACACAGGAATTTAGAGTCCTACAGCCCTCAGATTTCATATGGAGAGGGGGCAGAATCTTCTGCTCTAGAATCCTTAAACAAAGCTAGGCATTTTATTATTCCTCCCTGTGACCTCAAACAGAGGGCTCAGATTAGGATGGGAGTAGGATCAGACTCAGGGTCCCTTCTCAGGGGCACACTAGTGTCTTGGCTTTTCTTTCAAATCTCCCTATTCTTCCTCATCAGACAAATCTTTTTGAGTATTGACAGCACAGGAAGCTTTGTCCTAATATGTCAGGTTTCCTTCTAAATCTTTTAATTTTTTATTTTTGGCTGCATTGGGTCTTTTTTTTGTTGCTGCGCACGGGCTTTCTCTAGTTGTGGCGAGTGGGGGCTACTCTTCCTTGCGGTGCGTGGGCTTATTGCAGTGGCTTCTCTTGTTGCGGAGCATGGGCTCTAGGTGTGTGGGCTTCAGTAGTTGTGGCATGCAGGCTTCAGTAGTTGTGGCACGTGGGCTCTAGAGCGCAGGCTCAGTAGTTGTGGCACACGGGCTTAGTTGCTCCGCGGCATGTGGGATCTTCCTGGACCAGGGCTTGAACCCGTGTCCCCTGCATTGGCAGGTGGATTCTTAACCACTGAGCCACCAGGGAAGTCCGCTTCTAAATCTTTTTGCCTTAATGCCTGGCCTAAGTTTTTAAAATACTCTGTTTTCTGGATTCTTCTGTGTCATTCTCTGAGGCAATTAAAGCAGAACATCTCATGAGGTGGAGGATGGTTATAACTATAATAATGTAGGTGGATGAAAGTGTCTGTTAATATTTCAAAATTTCATCTGTCATTTCTTCAGTCCATAAATAAGAATTATTTGTCATGGTGCAGTGGGAAGTTCATTGGCTCAGGATTTAGAAGGTTTATGTTTTAAGTCCTAGTTTATTCCTTTTCTTTGGAAGCATACCTTCTATGTCAATAGTAAAGTGCAATTCCAAATGTTGGTCTAGTTTATCTGTGGACTTTGATTCTGTCAATTGTGTAACATTGGGAAATTGACCTAGATTTCATGCTTCAGTTTTTACTATATCTTTCCATAGCACTTTGTACCTCAGATACAGGGAGCTTATGTGGAATAATAAAAATAGTTAATATTTAAATAGCATTTCTAAGTGCCAAGTATTATTCCTAGTGCTTTACGTATACTAATTCATTTGTTACTCATTTATGAGGTAGATACTGAGATATACAATCCAAAGTAGAGCTAGAATTTAAATCTACACAATCTGGTTCCAGGGTCTGTGCTTTTAATTATTATGCTACACAGTCTCTTAAAATAGGTAATAATTTGAAGGAAAAGAATGAGAAATGTGTTATTGTGTTAATTATTGGAGAACTTTCCTAGTTTGATTTATAAGCACCAATCTTTCAAAAGTAAACTATGATTCAGTTCTGCCTAAATTCTGCCTAAATTATCCCAAATTTCAGGTATGCTGAGGAAGAGCTGAATGAATGCTAATAGTACCATTATTAATATTATTAAGCTATTATTTTTATAAAGTGAATAATAAATATGTTTAAACTGCTTTCAAAAATGGATTTAGGTCAGAAATCAATACAAGTAACTCTTTTAATTCCCATTTGGAAATAATAATTCAAAAATAGTATTAACTGAGTAATAATTAAGAAATAATTTCTTAATTTCTTAATAATTACTCAGCCATAAAAAGAAATGAAATGGAGGTATTTGTAATGAGGTGGATGGAGTTAGAGTCTGTCATACAGAGTGAAGTAAGTCAGAAAGAGAAAAACAAATACAGTATGCTAACACATATATACGGAATCTAAGGGAAGAAAAAAAAAAAAAAAGGCCATGAAGAACCTAGTGGCAAGACGGGAATAAAGACACAGACCTACTAAAGAATGGACTTGAGGATATGGGGAGGGGGTGGGGTGAGATGTGACAGGGTGAGAGAGTGTCATGGACATATATACACTACCAAATGTAAAATAGATAGCTAGTGGGAAGCAGCCGCATAGCACAGGGAGATCAGCTCGGTGCTTTGTGACCACCTAGAGGGGTGGGATGGGGAGGGTGGGAGGGAGGGAGATGCAAGAGGGAAGAGATATGGGAACATATTGTATATGTATAACTGATTAACTTTGTTATAAAGCAGAAGCTAACACACCATTGTAAGGCAATTATACTTCAATAAAGATGTTTAAAAAAAAAAAAAAAAGAAAGAATTTCCTTTTCTTTTTGAGTTACATTAAAAGTATTTTTACCCTGGTTAAACAGTGTAACTGAAATATAATTGCACGATAAAACTTTATTGCCATCTAGTGTCAGTAAGGAACATTGCAGTAATGTTGCTTTTTTTGTCCCTCTTCCTTTGGTACCTTCCTTCTATATGTATGTAAATATTAACCTGCACTCCCAGGTGGCACTGTTTGATTCCTTTACCATCGACCATTGATTCTGTAGACTATTTTAATAATTTGATTTCAGAGTAACTCATTTCATGACATTTCTCACTTCCAAAGCATGGTTTCTTTTCTGAGAATGCTCTTGGGGAGCCATAAGAATTTTCATCCAAGTTAGAGACAGTGTCTAAATACTTTGAATGTGCTCAGCCCTAAAAGATTCCTTTACTTTAGCTTCAAGATGCTAAACATGGGGAAAATCTCCATGGTATATATTTAAATTGTTAAGAAATGTTTTAGACATTCAGAAGAACATAAGGAATAAAAATTTATGAACCCACTGTATTAATTATCTATTGCTGTATAACAAGTTGCCTCAAAATGTAGTAGCTTAAACAGAAAACATCTGTTATCTCACAGAGTTTATGCGGATCAGGAGTCAGGGAGTGGCTTACCTGGGTGGTTCAGGGCCTCTTAGGAAGTGTAGACAAACTGCAGTCTGGGGTTGCAGAAATCTCAAGCCCAGCTGGGGCTGGAAAATCTGCTTCCCAGCTCACTCATGTTGTTGGCAGGTTTCAGTTTCTGGCTGGCTTTTGGCCAGAGGCTCAGTTCTTCTACAAGTAGAACTCTTCATAGGACTTGCTTCTCCCAGAGCAAGGGCTGGGGGAGGGGGAGATGGGAGGGAGGGTGGGAGGGAGGAAGAGGGAGGGAAGCCACGGTCTTTTTTTAGAACCTAATCTCAGAAGTAACTTTAACTTCTACCAGATGTTATTGGTCACACAAACCAGCCTTGGTACCCTGTGGCAGGGGACTACGAAAGGGTGTGAATAGTGGGAGGCAGTCACCGTTGATGACTGGGGCCATCTTGAAGGCTGCTACGGACCAAACCATCATCAAGCTTTAATAAACAGTAACATTTTGCCCTGTTTGTATAACTGCCTCGTGGAATGAGTTCAGCCCAGGGCTAAACTCCGGGAGACAGAAATGAGAAACAAACTTTTTCTCTCACAATGGCTTTCAATGACACCCTGCTAAATCTCCCTTTCTTGCCGTGACTGACATTTCTGATAGATCCCATAGCTCTCCGCTAACATTTAGCTGTAAGAGGAGTCCCGTGTTTGGACATGCAAAAGCTTAGTCCGATATCATGTGCAGCTCAAATGGAATAGTTTTTAACTCTTCTTACTGCTGCCTCTGTGAGGTAGGAGATCATGGCTTTCCTTTGAGTGATTTTTCTGACTGGTTCTCGCCTCTCTCCTGCTTTCTGATTGCTCTAGCATGGGGCCCAGCATACAGATTAAAGGGGAGCAAAACAATCTTTGTACTTAGCTGGTGTTGTGTATAGCCCTCTCTTGCCTACTGCTGGCTGGACCTCATCGCCTCCATTAATCTAAGCATTCAGGTGTGGGTGTAGTTTGCTTGGAGAACCCATGAATGGGGCTTCATACTGTTCCAGATATTCTTCATTTGGCTTCTTGAAATTCACTCTCAGCCTCTGCCCCACATCTCTGGGGCTAAAGCCTCTTCCTGCTGGGGACCCCTTGCCTCAGGAAGCTGTGCTCTTGGGCTGCAGGGTTTCTACAAGATGACTCATGCCTAGCTACTCCTTGCAGGGCCTTTTGGTCAATGGGAAAACATGCATCCTTTTCTGGCAAAAAGTTTGCCCATCTAATCAGCCCTCTCTCCCCACCCTGTAACCGTGTGTTGCCCCAGCCAGTGTCCTGCCTTTGCAATTCTCCAGATGGGCATAAGAGCCCAGGCACAGATGCCAACAAATGTCTGCTGGTGCTCATCGGCTCTCCTGAGAACTCTTGCTCTCGCTGGTCTTGAAGCAGCACCAGGACCTGCAATGTCAGGGCTCTGTAAACATCCAGCCGGGAAATAGACACCAGTCTCCTCTCTTGTAGGTACTTCTAGTCTCTGTAACTGATTTGCTTGGGGCCCCTCACTTGGCTTGGCAATGGGGCGGGGGGAACATCCCACCACAGTGGGGTGTAGGGGAGCCAAAGCCTTTCTCCTCCTAAAGATCCCCTTCAAAGTGCCCTATTCAAAGCATCAGTGAATGTATAGCCTTTTAAAATGACTGGAGATGACAGATGGGGATTAAGATATTTGAAGGTCATTTGTTATAAAATTCTGCAGAATGTGTCTAGTAAGTTTCTTTGGCTTTAGGGCCTTAGCTGAATTTCAAAGATATTAAGAAAACCCCTTTTAACATCCTATTAAATTTCACTCAGGTTAAAAAATGTAGAAATTTATGGATTTAGTTGAAGTTCCCTGTGTACTTGTCCTCAAATCCAGTCCCCTCCTTGCCCACCTAGAGGGTAATCATTGTCCTGAATTTTGTGTTTTTCAATGCCGTGAGTGTTTAATGCTTCTCTTGGCCCACTCAGGTTGCTATAACAAAATACCACAGACTGGGTGACTTTTTAACAACAGAAATTTGTTACCCACAGTTCTGGAGGCTGGTAGACTGAGATCAAAGTGCCAGCATGGTCAAGTGAGGGCCCTCTTCAGGGTTGCAGACTCGTTACCCTCACATAGTGGAAGGGGACAAAGGAGCTCTCTTGTCCCCTTATAAAGGCATTAAGCTAATTCATGAGGGCTCCACCCTCATGACCTAATCACCCCCCAAAGGCCCCACCTCCTAATATCATTGCATTGAGCATTAAGATTTCAACATATGAATTTTAGAGGGACATAGACTTTCAGATCATAGCAATACTATTACCATATATGTATGTATCCATAAAGAATATAGAGTATTTTTTCAAGCTTTGTAGAAGTGGTATTTTAGCATACACATCATTCTGCAACTTACATTGTTCAATGTGTTTTTTGAGATTTATTCATGTTGATACCTGAAATTCTAATTTTCCTTTTAGCCACTTTATAATATTTCATGTTTGAATATAATATACTTTATTTTAAAATTTCCTCTATTGGACATTTAAGTGATTTTCTTTTCTTTTGCTATTGCTGCAATCATCATCCTTATACTTGCCTCCTTACATACTATAGTATATATACCTAAAAGAACTATATAGGTATTGCCAGCTTGAAGGATATGCATCATTTAGATCTTTACTAGATGCTGCCAGATTTCTCACTCATGTTATTTTCTGCTACCATCAGCAAATCCAAATCCTAAGCAACACTTGGTATTTATGGATTAAGTAATTTTTGCTAGTTATCTTGTAAATTATATATGCACTTTCATGATTGTTAGTGTGATTGAGCATTTTCCCTATGTTCTTTTTTCCAGTCTTCTTTTATGTCGTTTGGGATAGGTCATCACAAGGCCACTCAGAAAGCCCTTAAGCTGGAAAACCCCTATACCATGTGAGGAAGCCCTTATGTTAACTCGAAACCCCCAGGATCTATGGCATAACTGGAAATTATAAACATAGAGTTCAGACATTAGGGTTGTATATGCATTTCCAAGCTCATCACTTTTTTGTAAGGGTTGAGCTACATTAATGGTGTAATCTCCAGGGCTGTTAGGGGATAAAATACCATGAGATTGAACACTCAGTCTCAGTATATATATGTATTTGTTGCTAAAATAGTCTATATCTTTTCTCGTTTATTTGTCTGCTTGAGATAAAATCCCAAATCAACTGTGAAACTGTAAATTTCTCCTTTTATATATTTAAAGGCTATATACACATTTATGGTTATTGTGCTTTCTTAAAGGATTTTCCCTCTAAGTCTGTGTGTTTCCTTCATAATTCCTATTAATATATTTCTTAAAATCCATTTGATATTAATTTTGCTATACAAGTTTTCTTTTTTTTTGTATTATAATAAATATTTTAATGTATTGCCAACTACTACAAAACTTTATTATGTGTAGATTGTATTGGTGATTAATGCTTGCTATTAAAAGAAAATGAGTGTAAAGAGACTCTTCCTTTTCCTGTGCACAGTACAATCCAGCCTGCATACAATCTAGAATCATAAACACATTTTGTTGTTTGCTTCACCAATCAGTAAGACATATTGTAAGTATATTCATTTATTCATACATTCATTTATCATTTATTGAGCACCTTCAGTGTTCCAGGCACTATTTAACACACTTCAGATAATTGATGAACAATACAGTTAAAAGAAAAAGACCAAAAAAAGCTGTCCCTATAACCCTGATGGTGTATCTGAGAGGCAGACATCTTTTTGTAAAATGAGTCAATTTAAAAATGACTAAAAGCCTAGTAGCCTTTTTTTTTTTCCACACACACACACTGTATTTTATTTTTACGAGAGATAAATAAACTGACACCAAGCATTGTAAATGGATGACTACAACAAAAGCAACAATGATTGCAATTACCAAACACGAAACACAGTCATACTGTGTCATAATATTGACGTTCAGTCCTGTAATCCTCCAATGTAACAGCTCCTTTACTTTGCAGTGAAAATTGATTTGTGTATCTTTTGCCTCTGAGTCCTTGTGGAATTTTTTTTTATTATTATTCAAACAGAAAGTCACAAAAATTATACTCATCCTCATCAGTTCACTTAGTCCCATGTAATTAATTTTTTTTTTCATATTGATCTTTTGTTAGCACTTTTATGAATTCATCAGTTTTCCATTAGAGTTCTGAAAATGCTTATTCATTCAGTTCAGCAGTACAGTCAGTTACCAGAAACCTGTACTTGTCAGAGTCTTTTCCATGGATTCCTTGAAGATGAAACACTTTTACAGGAACATTTTTGCAAAAGCATCAGAGTACACCCAGAACTGTCTGTAAATGACAAAAGACTTAAAAATGACCACGGTTAAAGATTTGATGAAAGTTCATAATAATGCAATTGACAAGGAAATTTAGTTATTTCTGAGATATACATTTTAAAGTAATCACTAGAATTATGACTTATAACATTATACCAGAACATATAAGATTTTTAGAAATTTCATGTAATGTCTGAAACATTTATATTAACATATTTCCATACAAATAACCCAAAGAAAGTTTAGTATTAGTTGTTTTTTTGTTTGTTTGTTTGTTTTTTTAAAAAATTATTTATTTGGCTGTGCTGGGTCTTAGTTGCGGCATGCAGGATTTTCGTTGCCACGTGCGGGAACCTTTTAGTTGTGGCTTGTGGGGATCTAATTCCCTGATTGGGTATAGAACTCGGGCCCCTTGTATTGGGAGCATGGAGTCTTAACCACTGGACCACCACAGAAGTCCCTATACTAGCTTTTTTTTTTTTTAATGTATTTATTTTATTTATTTAGTTTTGGCTGTGTTGGGTCTTCGTTGCTGCACGTGGGCTTTCTCTAGTTGCGTCAAGCGGGGGCTGCTCTTTGTTGCGGTGCGCAGGCTTCCTCATTGTGGTGGCTTCTCTTGTTGTGGAGCACGGGCTCCAGGCACGCGGGCTTCAGTAGTTGTGTCTCACAGGCTCTAGAGCACAGGCTCAGTAGTTGTGGTGCATGGGCTTAGTTGCTCCGCAGCATGTGGGATCTTCCTGGACCAGGGCTCGAACCCATGTCCCCTGCACTGGCAGGCAGATTCTTAACCATTGCGCCACCAGGGAAGCCCCTATACTAGCTTTCTTTTGATTAGTATTTGCACATCATACATTTTTCAGGCTTTCATTTTCAACTTTTTAGTGGGATTTTGTTTTTATTTTACTTTATTTTTGGCTGCGTCGGGTCTTAGTTGTGGCCTGAGGTATCTTTGTTGCGGCACGTGGACTTCTCTCTAGTTGCGGGGCTCGGGCTTCTCTCTAGTTGTGGCGTGAAGGTCTTCTCTCTCTAGTTGTGGCACGCAGGCTCCAGAGCGCATGGGCTCTGTAGTTTGTGGCACATGGGCTCTCTAGTTGAGGCGCGTGAGCTTAGTTGCCCTGTGGCATGTGGAATTGTAGTTCCCCAACCAGGGACGGAACCCTCCTCCCCTGAAGGTCGATTCTTTACCACTGGACCACTTGGGAAGTCCCTGGTTTTGTTTTAAATGTGTCTCT
The DNA here is from genome assembly GCF_965194805.1 of Balaenoptera borealis. Taxonomy (NCBI): domain Eukaryota; kingdom Metazoa; phylum Chordata; class Mammalia; order Artiodactyla; family Balaenopteridae; genus Balaenoptera; species Balaenoptera borealis. The sequence continues at coordinate 259,494 of NC_138874.1, read as the reverse complement.
TATAAGTAGCATATAACAGTATTTTTTTTTCTATTTGTAAAAATAGGATAATATATTACTTGTAATTACAATTATTATTATAATTTGATTATGGATAAATTTAGAATCATTTCTAACATATTATTTTGTGTTTTCTGTATTGTATCCCTTTTATTGCTTTTTCCCCCCTCCTTTACTCAATTACAATGTCTGACACATAGTAAGAACTATATGTGTTTGCTACTATTATTATTACATTGAATTAATAAAGCTTTTTATATTCCTTTTTTCCCTCTTTGTTGTTTTATAAACTATGGACTTTTTTCTAATTTTAGTACTAATAATTAATTTAAAAGCTTATATATTTAATTGTCTCCTTCTCTAACCAGGTATAAAGTTATTCACTATTTCTGTCCCCTTCCTGAATATAACATGGATCTTAACACATTTTAGCCACATATATATATATTTTTTAATTTATTCCTATGTATTTTGTTCTTTTCATGCTATTGCAAATGGAATTATTTTTAAATTTTGTTTCAGATTTTTCACTGCTAGTGTATAGAGTACAATTAATTTTTGAATATTGATCTTGTATCCTTCAACTTTTTTTATTTTATTTTATTTATTTATTTATTTATTTATTTATTTATTTATTTATTTATTTATTTATTTATGGCTGTGTTGGGTCTTCGTTTCTGTGCGAGGACTTTCTCTAGTTGCGGCAAGTGGGGGCCACTCTTCATCTCGGTGCGCGGGCCTCTCACTATCGCGGCCTCTCTTGTTGCGGAGCACAGGCTCCAGACACGCAGGCTCAGCAATTGTGGCTCACGGACCTAGTTGCTCTGCGGCATGTGGGATCTTCCCAGACCAGGGCTCGAACCCGTGTCCCCTGCATTGGCAGGCAGATTCTCAACCACTGCACCACCAAGGAAGCCCTAGCCACATATTAATCAACACCACCCCATCTTGTTGTTGTTGCAAGTGTGTTATTTGTTCCTTTTTTTAACACAGAAATGAGATATTATTGTCATGTTCATAAGTGTCATTTTATAATTTTTCTGCTTATTGCTTTTTCTTAATTCTCTACTTTCATTCCTCTTCAGTTTTATTCTTACTAAAATTTACTCTTTAATTATTGTTTTCATGAGATCCTGTGGCTATTAAACTCTTAGCATTTTTCTGAAAGTTTTTATTTTACCCTTACTCTTTTTTTAAAAAAATATAAATTAATTTATTTACTTATTTTATTTTTGGCTGTGTTGGGCCCTCGTTGCTGTGCGCGGGCTTTCTTTTAGTTGCGGTGAGCGGGGGCTACTCTTTGTTGCCATGCGCGGGCTTCACTTGGCAGTGGCTTCTCTTTGTTGCGGAGCACAAGCTCTAGAGTGCAGGCTTCAGTAGTTGTGGCCCACGGGCTTAGTTGCTCCGCGGCATGTGGGATCTTCCCGGACCAGGGCTCAAACCCGTGTCCCCTGCACTGGCAGGCGGATTCTTAACCACTGCGCCACCAGGGAAGCCCTTGCCCTTACTCTTGTATGATATTTTACCCAGATATAGATTTCTAGAGCAATATCTATTGCTGATAAAAAATTAGGCTAGTTGTCATTCCCTTATGGAAAATTTTAGAGGCTTTTAATATTTTTCTCTTTATCCTTGATGTTTCTAGCTAAATTGTAATATGTCTTGGTATAGGTTTATCTTTGTTTATCCTGCTTGGTATTTGGATTAAAGTTTTACTTTGATGACTGATATCTTTCTTCAGTTTGGGAAAAATTTCACCTATTACCTGGTTAAATATTGCTTCTCTTAAATAACTGCCAATTTTTCCTAGTGAAGCTCCTATCTTACATATGTCAAAGTCCTTCAGTTTACCTCTCATTTCTCTTAACTACATAAAATTCATAACTTTAATGTCTTTGTCTCTCTGTGCTGTGTTTTGGATAAGTTTTTCACTGTATCTTCCAATTTACTAATTTTTTTTGTTTAGTGTTTCTGGACTAGTTTTCCTGATTACTGCATTTTTAATTTCAATGACTCTATTTTTGCTTCTAAGATTTTTTTTTTTCATCTAAGATTTTAAATGGATTCTTATGTAACTTTTCTTTCATTTTGCTTTTCCTTTTTTTTTTGTTTTTGCTTCACAAATTCTTGCTCATACGATGAAATTTATTCCTCAGTGAGTTATTAAATATACTTATTTTCAAATTTTGTCAGATTCTTTCAGATATTAATTTGTTTTGGATCCCATCTACATTTGGATTATAGAATTTTTGGCTACCTTTCTTTGCATATTTTTCATGGCTCTGGAATTTTGGTTTGTGGGCACATTTTGAGACATGTGTATACTTCTGAATAAAACATCTCTCCTACTCTCAGGATGAGATGGTATCTGTGATTTATAGAAAGCAATGCTTATTTTGTTTTGCTTTGTTTTTAAAATTTTATTTATTTATTTTTGGCTGTGTTGGGTCTTTGTTGCTGCATGTGGGCTTTCTCTAGTTGCGGCGAGCAGGGGCTACTCTTCATTGCGGTGTGCAGGCCTCTCACTGAGGTGGCTTCTCTTGTTGTGGAGCACGGGCTCTAGGTGCTTGGGCTTCAGTAGTTGTGGCGCACAGGCTTAGTTGGTCTGCGGCACGTGGGATCTTCCCAGGCCAGGGCTCAAACCCGTGTCCCCTGCATTGGCAGGCGGATTCTTAACCACTGCGCCAGCAGGAAAGTCCCAGCAATGCTTACGTAATGTAAGCTGATTATAAAGCTTTAATTAAGCTCCATGAGTAATTCCATTTTGTTATCCTTTTGTCATTAGTTAAGTTTTGTTTTCGTGGTCCAAGCTTGTTGATGCCCATGAAAGTGATATGTGTCCATATTTGGGCTCCAGTGTTTAAGGAGTGGCTCAGGACATGATGGTAGTACCTGCAGTAATTACTGAGAGATCTCCAAGGGGAAGGTGAATCTTGGGAAACTCATATCGACTTTCTTAACCTTTCAAAATTCAAGTTCCATCAGATAAGAAGATGTGGTCAGTGTTTTTCTGTAGTTTTTATTATTTATGAAAACAAATCATGTGTTCTCCCACCCAATATAATAGTACACTATAATATGACACAAACTTTCAAATTACACTTACCAGTGTGAAGATTCTGACACATTTTTGCTGCTTCTTATTTGACACTGACTGGCTGGGAACACAATCTAGCTGTCTCTTCCCATTTTAAGAGTCTCTCTCCATTGCCAATATTGGGGCATCCAAGTTCTATTTCATTAAGGAAAGTAACAATTTTCCTTTCAGAGGATGGAAACAACACAAAATTCCTATCTCATTTTTTCAGACTTATTTTTATTTATTTATTTTTAAAATAAATTTATTTTTTAAACAAATTTATTTATTTATTTTTGGCTGCTTTGTGTCTTCGTTGCTGCGTGCAGGCTTTCTCCAGTTGAGGCAAGCAGGGCTACTCTTTGTTGCGGTGTGAGGGCTTCTCATTGTGGTGGCTTCTCTTGTTGCGGAGCACAGGCTCTAGGCATGCGGGCTTTAGTAGTTGTGGCATGCGGGCTCAATAGTTGTGCCTCATGGGTTCTAGAGCTCAGGCTCAGTAGTTGTGGCGCACGGGCTTAGTTGCTCCGCGGCATGTGGGATCTTCCCAGACCAGGGCTCGAACCTGTGTCCCCTGCATTGGCATGTGGATTCTTAACTACTGCACCACAAAGGAAGCCCTTCAGACTTATTTAAGAAAAAACCCAATATGTATCATGTGCATATGTGTGTTATTATATAGCCATTGAGGAAATTTTAGAAAGTCTGGGAAAGCAGAAATAAGAAAAAGTTATCTAGAAATCTATGATTTACAATTAGCTATTAATATTTTGGTATATTATTATATATAGAAATCATTTAAAAGTGATATATACAATACCTACTGTTTTGACCTATGTTTTCCTTAGCAATATGTTGTGAATATTTAATGTATCAACAAAGTATTTTTATAAAACACGTTTTTAAATGCCAATTCTAATATCTATAGATTTAAGACTATCTCACCACTATTGTCTCAGTTGCACTAAAGATTGATGGAAAGGATTGACCTATGGGTTATGCATTTACTTGTTCAAGATCTTACTTGTTCATTTCTTCAATGCACATTTTAAGTTGCCAGTTTGTTCTAGGAACATTGCTACGATCTGCATGTACAGAGGTGAGTCAGATGTTTCTCCAGTTTCATTTTCATCCTCACAGGCTGAGAGACTAGTGATAGGAGAGGTATGTTAACAGATAGGTACCACACAATGTAATAAAACACTGGAGGAATCAGAGGACAGAGTTTTATTTCTATTGAATCCCCTCTGTTGTGAAAGGTACTGTTTTTTGTTTTTTTTAATTAATTAATTTTTTTTTTTTTTTTTTTATGGCTGTCTTGGGTCTTCATTTCCGTGCGAGGGCTTTCTCTAGTTGCGGCAAGTGTGGGCCACTCTTCATCGCGGTGCGCGGGCCTCTCACTATCGCGGCCTCTCTTGCCGCGGAGCACAAGCTCCAGACGCGCAGGCTCAGCAATTGTGGCTCACGGGCCCAGCCGCTCCGCGGCACGCGGGATCTTCCCAGACCAGAGCTCGAACCCCTGTTCCCTGCATTGGCAGGCAGATTCTCAACCACTGCACCACCAGGGAAGCCCAAAGGTACTGTTTTATGTACTCTAAAGAAAGAGAAAAAAACCCAAGATGGAGAGTCTCTAAGGGGAGGGGTCACCTCCTTCAACAGCAAAAGTCAGAAAGTCCAAAAGGCTGCATCCTCATGGAAAAGAAACCTTCTAAGCAGAGATTACGCAGAAACCTTAGATATTTAAACCTGGCCCTGGGTGGAAGGAGGAAAACTAAATTTCCCCTGAAAATTGGAACTGCAGACAGGTTCTCATTTTGGTTTGTGGTCTAAATTGGCTTTACCAATATGGGTCAGAAAACTTCAAGGACGACTTCCCTGGTGGCGCAGTGGTTAAGGATCCACCTGCTAATTCAGGGGACACGGGTTCGAGCCCTGGTCTGGGAGGATCCCACATGCCGCGGAGCAACTAAGCCCATGTGCCACAACTACTAAGCCTGCACTCTAGAGCCCACGAGCCACAACTACTGAGCCCGCATGCCACAACTACTGAAGCCTGTGAGCCTAGAGCCTCTGCTCCGCAACAAAGAGAAGCCACCGCGATGAGAAGACTGTGCACCGCAACGAAGAGTGGCTGCTGCTCGCCGCAACTAGAGAAAGCCCGCGTGCAGCAACGAAGACCCATAATTCAAAAAGAGTCATGTACCACAACGTTCTTTGCAGTACTATTTACAATAGCCAGGACATGGAAGCAACCTAAGTGTCCATCGACAGATGAATGGATAAAGAAGATGTGGCACATATATACAATGGAATATTACTCAGACATAAAAAGAAACAAAATTGAGTTATTTGTAGTGAGGTGGATGGACCTAGAGTCTGTCATACAGAGTGAAGTAAGTCAGAAAGAGAAAAACAAATACCGTATGCTAACATATATATATGGAATCTAAAAAAAAAAATGGTTCTAATGAACCTAGGGGCAGGACAGGAATAAAGACGCAGATGTAGAGAATGGACTTGAGGACATGGGGAGGGGGGAAGGGTAAGCTGGGAGGAAGTGAGAGAGTGGCATGGACATATATACACTACCAAATGTACAGTAGATAGCTAGTGGGAAGCAGCTGCATAGCACAGGGAGATCAGCTTGGTGCTTTGTGACCACCTAGAGGGGTGGGATAGGGAGGGTGGGAGGGAGACGCAAGAGGGAGGGGATATGGGGATGTATGTATACATATAGCTGATTCACTTTGTTATACAGCAGAAACTAACACAACATTGTAAACCAATTATACTCCAATAAAGATGTTAAAAAAAAAAAAAACTTCAAGGAGAGAATTTAAAGTGGTATCAGTTTGGTATGGACCCACATGACTGGCAAAAGCAAACTCAAATCCTCTCTAGAAAAACTTGACTTCAATCCAGACTGACATCAATTGGTAAGACTCCATCAACAATAACCATGTCTCAATTCAGTGATAATAAAATATGAAAAAATACACATCATAGCAACAATGAAACACAGTGACTCCCTGGGGTAGAATAGATCAATGTGTCTTAGAATTAAGCCTCTGGGCTTCAAAAACTATAGGTAGGAAATAAAAGGAGAGACGGCACTGATGGAAGCAAATGCAAATTATAGGAGGGGGTCCTCCATCTACTGTTCTGTCCACACTAGAAGTCCATGACACACTTTTACAAAAGTTCATACTCTCACATGTCCCAGTGGCATCATGGCTAGCCCAAGCTTCTCGAATTTAGGAGCTTAATGTTGTTCACCATGACATCCCAGTCCCTAGCATAGTGCTTGATGTAGAGTATGTGTTTGCTCGGGCGGCCATAACAGGATACCACAGACTGGGTGGCTTAATCAAAAGAAATTTATTTTCTTATAGTTTTGGAGGCTAGAAGTTCAAGATCAAGGTGCCAGCCAGGTTGGTTTTTGGTGAAGCCTCTTTTTCTGGCTTGAGGTTGGCTGCCTTCTTGCTGTGTCCTCACATGGCCTTTCCTCTGTGTGTGCGTAGAGAGAGAAAGCTCTAGTGTGTCTTCTTATAATGACACCAATCCTACTGGATTCTGACCTAATTTAACCCTAATTGCCTTTTTAAAGGCCCTATCTCTAAATAATCACATTGTAGGTTTGGGCTTCAGTACATAAATTTCGGTGGGGTGAGGGGGCACTCAATTCAATCCCTAACAGCACACCTTCAATAAATACTTGTTAAATTAACATCACTTATTTACATAGGTCTCCCTATTTCTGATAGTCATATTCCGTTAACATAATCTAGAGCTGATCTTTTAGGCTTTCTCATGCCTGAATGAATTTGATATTTTCCTTCCCCTTGAGGATCCCTTCTGAAGAAATCAATATTCCAGGTATTTCCCAATATTTCATAATTTTGGGTATATGCAACACAATTTCCAGAATGGCCAAAATGAAAAGACAGAAATACCAAGTGTTGACAGGGATGTGGGACAGCAGGAGTGCTCACACATTGGTGGTGAGAGTGTGAGTTGGTACAACTATTTGGCAAACTCTTTGGCAGCATATCAAAGGTAAACACATGCATACCCTATGACCCCAGAAAGTCTCCTCAGTATTTATGCAACAGAAATATTGTACCTCCATACGTTCATCAAAAGACACAGACAGAAATGTTCAGAGCAGCACTGTTCATAGTCGCCCCAAACTAGAAATTACCTAATGCCCATCAAAAATAGATGAATAAATAAATTTGCGGTATAGTCCCTCAATGATATCTTATACAGCAATGAAAATGAATGATCTACATCTAGTGCAACCACATAGACGAATCTGCTAAATATAATGGTAAGTGACACATTACTTACCATGTTTGTAAGTGGTAGTGTACTGGCACAACTTGGTGGTGGAAGCAGTTCACCCCAGGTGTAGGCAATAACGATGTGCATTGTGTGTAGAGAATGTAAAAACAATAATAAAACTGACTAAAAATCAGTTTTTCTTTTTTATTATCACCATGTGCTGTCATTCAAACATTGTAAATGATAAAATACTCCTTCCTGTTGGGGTAGAACATTTCTTTCCTCACCTCCACCCACAACTGCCCCATCACTGGAGTGAAAGAAGCCCGCCCCAAAAGAGTATATACTGTATGACTCTCTATACATAGATTACAAAAACAGGCAAAACTGATCTATGCTGTTAGCAGTCAGGATGGTTTTTCAGCCCTTTGGGGGCAGTGACTGGAATGGAGCAGAAAGGGATTCTAGGGGCTGGAAATGTCCTGGATGTTGGTTCCAAGGGTGTGTTCAATTTGTGAAAATTTGTTGAGTTGTACTCTTGTGACCTGTGTACTTCTTTGTATATTATACTCCAATAAAAAGGTTTTTTAAAAGCTACAACTTATTTTTTAAAGATTAGATGTACTTAAGAGTGATCATTTTGCGCAGGAATGTATTTCTGGCTTGATTTGGGGAGGAAATCTTTGTCTGCTTTGATAGAAATTCCCATCAAGATCACTCAAGTAGCCTATAATGTGTACATTTAGAATCAGCTCCTAAAAACTCGGCACAGACATTTATGGAGTGCTTATGACACGGAAGAAGTACTGAGCTCTATGCTCTGATGATAAGATAGCGGAGCTGCTGCTTTTGCCCAGAAGAAAAACTGGCTTGTAAAGCAGTGGAGCTGCTTGGGACTCAGTCACATGGAACTAGACATCTACCTTGAAACACAGATGGCAGGTAACCTGTAATATCTCTCCTTTGCTATTTCTGTGGAGTGTGAATTCTTTTTGAGGTCACTAACTTTGCAGAAGAGCTACAGTGTTGGAGCTGGGAAGAATGAGAGCGGGTGGGTGGAGTAGATAGATGCCAAAAGAAGCAGCTAAGGAAGAGCAAGAGAGAGGAGAGAAGACATTGCTTCTTCTATCCCCATTAACCAGGGTAGATAAGGAGATTAAACAGAACCAAACCATCATTCATTATCACTGAATAGCAGAAAGGACATCACTTCACTCCAACAAAAAGTAGGAAGGATGTCACCTCAGGATAAAGGGCTCTTCTTTAAATTGAGTAAGTTTAACTTTACGAAAAATCCACTTAATTATACTTTTTTTAAAAAAAATAAATTTATTTATTTATTTATATTTGTTTTTGGCTGTATTGGGTCTTCGTTTCTGTGTGAGGGCTTTCTCCAGTTGCGGCAAGCGGGGGCCACTCTTCATCGCGGTGCGCGGGCCTCTCACTATCGCGGCCTCTCTTGTTGCGGAGCACAGGCTCCAGACGCGCAGGCTCAGTAGTTGTGGCTCACGGGCTTAGTTGCTCCGCGGCATGTGGGATCTTCCCAGACCAGGGCTCGAACCCGTGTCCCCTGCATTGGCAGGCAGATTCTTTTTTTTTTTTTAATTTATTTATTATTTATTTTTTATATTTATTTTTGGCTGTGTTGGGTCTTCGTTTCTTTGTGAGGGCTTCCTCTAGCTGCGGCAAGCGGGGGCCACTCTTCATCGCGGTGCGCGGGCCTCTCACTATCGCGGCCTCTCTTGTTGCAGAGCACAGGCTCCAGTCGCGGAGGCTCAGTAGTTGTGGCTCACGGGCCCAGTTGCTCTGCGGCATGTGGGATCTTCCCAGACCAGGGCTCGAACCCATGTCCTCTGCATTGGCAGGCAGATTCTCAACCACTGCGCCACCAGGGAAGCCCCTGGCAGGCAGATTCTTAATCAATGTGCCACCAGGGAAGCCCCTATACTTATTTTTTATATTCTCCTGTAAACTGGCAAAACATCATTATCTGGTATTTGAGAAGGACCTCTCTCTGCTCTAGCCTGGGGTCAGCCAATTTTTTCTGCAAAGGGTGATAAAATAAATGTCTTTGGCTTTTGGGGGACACATTCTCTGTTGCAACTACTCAACACTACCATTGTAGCTTGAAGTGGCAATGGACAATATATAAATGAATGGGTGTGGCTGTGTATCATAAAACTTTTGGACACTAAAATTTTTGGACACTAAAATTTGAATTTCATATGATTTCTTGGGCCACAAATATTATTCTTGTTTTGATCCTCCCTCTCCTCTCACCACTTAAAAAGGCAAAAGCCATTCTTAATTAGCAAAACTAAGCTGCACAAAAACAGATGGTGGGCTGGATTTGTCTTGCAGGTCGTAGTTTGGATTCTGGAGTTTTATTCTGACATCTGCACCCTTACTCAAGTTGTTTCCACTGCATGTCTTGTTTTCCTGGCTTTCTTTCACTCTGTCACCCTCTTCAACAGCTCTTCTATTCTTATCCCTTCCATTGAGTTCTGCCCACACCTTTTGGAGGATCTCCTTCACATACTGACTTCTAGTGGCTCTGCCCTTTGTTAGCTGGAGGACCTTGGGCAAATTATTTAATATCTCTTAGTCTTAGGTTTCTCACCTGTAAGATGGAGATAATACTAGTACCTACCTCAAGGTATTGTGTGTGTGTGTGCGCGCGCGCGTGTGCGTGCACGCGCATGTGTGCATTAAATGAAGTAGTGCATATAAAGCACTCAGCACAGTGTCAGATATACTAAGTGCTCACTAGTGTTATTTAAGTTATTTAATGTTACTTAAGTTAAGCACTTATGTTGTTTAAGTGTTTTGTATGTAGTAGTTTTGTTCCTTCATTTAAAGCTTCCCAGACGCTAATGTTTTTCTTGTGTTCTCACAACAATAGCCTAGGGCTCTATTTAAAGCAGATGCTATAAATATTGAAAGTAAAAAATTAGTTAAATTTAAGAAAGTTAAAAATTTCTAGAAATAGTTATATGGAAGGTAGGAATCATAGCAGCAGCCCAGGCCATACCTACTGCTGGAAACTATAGGGCAGGCTTGTATGGCATTCTCAGGCTCTCAGTATGGTGCCTCTTCAAATTCCTGTTCAGCTGGGGAAAAGGTTAAGCGCTCCTCGTGGGAGAGGCAGACCCATCCCCCTCAGCTCTTAGCCCTTGTCAAGAACACTTCCCCTCTAGTCCCAAACTTGTTCACCTCCCCCAACAAGTCAAACTCAGAGGCTAACCAGACACACACCCCCCACCCCACCCCCGCCCCTCCTTACCAGGCATTTAACTACCACCTTTACACACCCTTGTGGGATCTTACCATCTCCAAGTGACTTTTTAACGTATTCCTCTCAACCACATGTCACATTCTTCATGGAAGGAGTTTCGATGAATACAGCATTTTCTGTCTGGTTACATTTCCTATGATAACTCAGCGCTCGCCTGCCTCTTAACCCAGCTCAGTGTGCAGTGATCAGGGTGCTATTGGGTTTTGGATAAAAACCTTTGCTCCTTGGGAAGGGGAATTGCAGTGTCTGTCTTAGATTTAGTCCTCTGGTCCGGCATAGGGCGAGAGGGATCTGAGGCAGAGATGAAAGTGATTCAGAAGATGCTCTGAGAGATACTATGGTAAACTGCTGTTTGGATATAAAAGAGGGACACTGGATTGGGTGAGAGAGGCATCCTCTGCACTTCTGGATGGTTCTTCTGTGCCTGAGAGCTTGCAGGGTGGGCACAAATGTGCCACTCTGTCTGATGGGAGGGGACAGACAATGGGCTTCAGAGGCATGACAAGGTGCCCTCGTGCAAGTTTGCACAGAGAAGGCCTTGTCCACTGGGCATGAAACCTGGTAGTGGAGAAACCACTGGTGTGGAGAGTGTGTGGACAGCAGGAACATGGACTCTGGTGTCAGGTGCTCTACCACCTAACTAATAATTTTGGACTATTTCTATGTCTGGAAATAGAGATAATAATTACTATATAGGGTTGTTGAAAAGATTAAGATTAATACATGTAAAGCATGTGGTAAGTGATGTTAAATTATCAGAAAGAGACATGGGTCAGTAACATATGAGCTATTACTGGCAATGGGACCCCATTTGAATCTATAAAGAGTGGTCTGGCATTTAGACACATGAGTCACATATGTTTCCATGTGCCTTGGGTGGCCATGAAATTAAGTGGTCTTTTTTCCCTTTTAAAAACCACATCCTTTTAATAGAAAACTGCAGCAAACACCATGCAATATGTGAAAAGGACCACTTATTTATTGTCACTACATGTCAAAAACCATCTGGACCATTTTCTTGTAGCAGATGTTTGCCAAATTAACTTTGGAAACAGAGAATTCATGTAGGGTATTTCTGTTAGCACGATGAATGTAACTAGGACACATACAGATAAATTTTTGAAAACAATATTAAGCCATACTGTAGTCAGGTTGAAAACCATGGTGACTGCACACATTCTTAGAATTTGCAGAGTGCTCAGGAAATGTCAATACCCTCTTAATTGAAAAGAAATTCATTTACAAATGATCTGCAATTCAGAACAGCTTTAAAAATTTGACCATGAAGATTTAAGAACATTTAATTTATGTTGTTTGTGGTAATGGTAACTATTAAGTGATAATGTGATTTATAATAAGAAATATATATTTGGTCATTGTCCCATTCCTGGCACAGAGCTCCTAAAATCCTTGTAATTTTCTGTGAAGAGAGCAATAAAGGTGTCTTTTGTTATGTTAATGAGGCGGCTTTTGAAAAGCTCCTACGTTTGGGGGCTGGTTTCCAGTGGAGGCAACTGTGTGAATGGAGGGTGGGAACTTTCAGCCCTGCCCCTCAACCTCCTGGGAGGAGAAAGGGTCTGGAGACTGAGTTGAATCATCCGTTGTCAATGATTTAATCGATCATGCCGATGTAATGAAGCCTCCATAAAAACCCAAAAGAGTGGAGTTCGGAGTGCTTTTGGGTTGGTGAACATGGGGAGACCTGGGGAGAGTGATGTGCTTGGCGAGAGCATGGAAGCTCCAGGCCCTTTCCATATACCTTGCCCTATCTATGTATCTCTTCCATCTGGCTGTTCCCGAGTTACACCCTTTTATAATAAATCAGTAATCTGGTAAGTAAAACGTTTCTCTGAATTCTGTGAGCCGCTCCAGCAAATTAATTGAACCCAGAGAGGGGGTTATTGGAACATCCAATTTATAGCTGGTTTGTCAGAAGCACTAGTGACAAACTGAACTTGCGTCTGAAGTGAGGGGGGGGGCACTCTTGTAGGACTGAGCACTTAACTTGTGGGATCTGATGTTATCTCCAGGTAGATAGTGTTAGGATTGATTTAAATTGTAGGACACCCAGCTGGTGTTGGAGAACTGCTTGGTGTGGAGAAGAAACCCACACTGAAATTGGGTGCGGAGCCTTATTAAGAAATAGAGTTACCTTCTGTTGATTCATAAGGAGTATCTAATTCTTTTTCATTCACAAACAAGCTGTGCCAGGACCCGGGAATAAAAAGTCTATTAAGAATTAGCCTCTGCATAAATTGTAGCAATATTTTTTTGGATCTGTCGACTAAGGCAAAGGAAACAAAAGCAAAAATAAACAAATGGGACCTACTTAAACTTAAAAGCTTTTGCACAGCAAAGGAAACCATCAACATAACAAAAAGACGACCTACTGCATGGAGGTAAATATTTGCAAATGATATGACCGTTAAGGGGTTAATATCCAAAATATACTAAGAGCTCATACAACTCAACATCAAAAAAAAAAAAACCTGATTAAAAAATGGGCAGAAGAACTGAATAGACATTTTTCTAAAGAAGACATACAGATGGCTAACAGGCACATGAAAAGATGCTCAAAATCACTAATCATCAGAGAAATGCAAATCAGAATCACAATGAGGTATCACCTCACACTTGTCAGAATAGCTATCATCAAAAAGACCACAAATAACAAATATTAGTGAGGATGTGGAGAAACAGGAATTCTTCTACACTTTTGGTGGGAATGTAAATTGGTGCAGCCACTGTGGAAAACAGTATGGCAGTTTCTCAAAAATCTAAAAATAGAACTGCCGTATGACCTAGCAATTCCACTCCTGGTTATATATCTGAAGAAAACAAAAACATTAATTCAAAATGACATATGCATCCCAACATTCGTAGCAGCATTGTTTACGATAGCCAAGATATGGTGGTAGCAACCTAAGTGTCCATCAACTGATGAATGGATAAAGAAGATGTGGTATATATACACAATGGAATATTACTCAGCCATAAAAAAGAATGAAATTCTGCCATTTGCAACAACATCGATGGACTTGGAGGGTATCTCGCTTAGTGGAATAAGTTGGACAGAGAAAGATAAATACTGTACGATATCACTTATGTGTGGAGTCTAAAAAAACAGACGCACAGAGAACAAACTAGTGGTTACCAGTTGGGAGAGGGTTGGGGGGAGGCACAAGATAGGGTAGAGGATTGAGAGGTACAAACTACTCTTTATAAAATAAAGAAGCTATAGAATATATTATACAGCACAGGGAATATAGCCAATATTTTGCAGTAACTATAAATGGATTACAACCTTTAAAAATTGTGAATTACTATGTTGTACACCTGAAACTTATAAATCAACTATACATCAATTAAAAACAGACACAGAAAAAAAAAAAAAAGAATTAGCCTCTGCCCTCAGGGATCTTTCAGTCTAATTGGGAATCAGGTAAAGTAACACATCCAGTGTGGTAAAGGGCTAAGATTCAGGTGTGCCTTGTGTCCTCTGGAAGCCCAGACTGAGGGGCCAGGGAACACTCCTTGAAGGGGTGCAACTTGAGAGACGAAGGAAAGTTTGCAGAGCAAAAAGCAGGCAGGGCCTTTCACTCAAGCTGACAAATGCAGAAAGCTAGTGTTTACCTAGGGAAGCCTGAGCTCTGGCGTCCCGAGTTTCCACCACTGTCCACCATTACGAACTCTGAGACCTGGCAGGCTTCGTACCTTTCTAAGCTTTGGCTTCTTTTCTGGCCAATGGGGAATTGCCCCCAGAGCCAGGTGATCAAGGGGTATCTTTTGGCCGCCGCTGCAAAGACCGCCCTGGGCAGGGGAGGCGCTAAGATGGAGTCCGGCTGCGCTAAGATGGGAGTCCGGCTGGGGTAGGCGGAGGACGGGTCCGGAGACAGCGCCCGCCAGTCTCCCAGGCACAGAGCACCCCCGCAAGGCCCCAGATGTGTGTCAACTCGGAGGCCTGACCTCAGGCCGAAGCTGCAGGACAAGCAGACGAGCCTCCCCACCACAAAGTCTGGGCGCCCAGCGGCTGCTCCGCACGGGGCCCTGGAGCAGGTGAGTCCCAGCGCCAGGCCCGGAAAAGCTGTTTCTCAGGTCGCTACAGCCTTGTGGGTCTTGGGCATAAGAGCCCCTTGGTTTTCAAAGCTAGATGTTTTGGGGGCTCGTCTCTCGGGTGCAGGTCTTGGAAGTTGGGGTGCCTGGTGTGGGGTTCAGATCCTTTGCTCCTCCGAGACGCTCTGGGTGTTGAGTTCCCTCCTGACTGGGGTGGGGCGGGGGGGGGAGGAGTAGGGGTGGCGTTTATGCCGAGACTGTGTCCCACCCCTTCCCACGTGCTGGCTGTGGGCCTTCTCCTTGGCCCCATGTGTAGAAGTTGCTCAGTTTTTAGGTTTTTTCAGAGGACGTTGTTCTATTTGTATCTGTAGATTCAGTATGTGTGTTGCCATCTTGAACCTGAGTTTTAAACGGAAGTACTTAATCATATATTTTTTAACAAAGTCTATAGTAAATCAATATTTCTGTCTTCCTCCTCAACGAGATTAGTATTTTTAGAAAGCTTTAACTTCGTTTAAATATTCCTCCCATGGTCTGCTGTGAGAGGCTTTTCCATCTTCTGTGCTATTTTTATCTAGTATTTTAATTCCGTTTTGTTTTTCAGTACAAAAAAGTTATCATTTATGTATTTTTTTAAAAGTAGACTATTTTTTAGAGCCGTTTTAGGTTCATGGCAAAATTGAGTGGAAAGCATTGAGAGTTCTCATATACCCCTTCCCCCATCCTCATTATTTTTATAGTCAGTTCTTACTTAAATTTACCAACGGGTGTTCTGGTCTTTTGCGTCCCATGGCTCCATGAATCCTATACCTCCCTTCTGAATTTATTTCAATTAATGTGATGTGAACCTCTATTATAATTTCTAGGAATGCAAAATAAATATATCTGTAGTTTTTCAGGGGTGAAGAACTCCTAGTTGTCGGGTCTGTGGGCTGAGTCATTAGAATTCCTGGGTTTTTTTTTCATATTTTTGGTGAGTGAGGCCATCTTTGTGGATATTCTTTTGAGAGTACCGTGCATGCCTGGGATGGGAGACCTCCCATGAGATATTTTTTCCGTTTGCCTCTGTCCACGCTCAGTAGTGTTCATGAGTCCCCCATCAGTTTTTGTTTTAAATAATTTTAGACTTAACAGAAGAGTTGCAAAGATAGTACAGGAAGCTCCCACATACCCTTCACCCAGCTTTTCCTATTACTGCAGCCCTTAGCAAACCTACGATTGGCCTTCAGCAATTTGTTAAACATTTCTAGCTAAATTCTTCCTAATGGCTTATATGGTGTCTAGAGGGGTTTGTCCCAGCCAAGCAAAGGCCTGGGTCCTGTTTCTTCCTCTGGATGCCTGTTTTTCCTCAGATTCTGGGTTGGTTATTGGCTCTGTGACCTCAGCTTTCTGATGAGTTCATGAAAAATTGTTAATCTGCCGTTTGTCTAGCTTGTTCCTTGTTGTAAGTGTGGGTGTGATGCTTTCCAGTGCTATGTCTCCAAGTGGAACCAATTTTGGTGTTAATTTCTTCTTCTAATTTCTCTACTGCTCAGGTGGTGCAAATGTGGGACCTGCACTGGCAGCCAGCACAGCTTCAGTGCTGCTGGCACAGTTGGCCATCCGTTTGTTGCAATCCTGGGTTAGTAAACCGAGATCCTTTGGTCTCTATTTATGGACAGGTCGGTGGGTTTTATTTTGCGTTTTGTTTTTCTTTATTTTTGGTTCTACCTTTGCAGAAAATTGTGGTTACCAATGACTCCATGGGGATTCCCCTGAAGATAGAAATGACCTAAAAGAATACCTTTTCTTTATTTGGTGTTTTCTGCTTTATAAGATACATGGACTTCCTATGCACCTCTATGGCACTTTCCATATAATCTGATCTACATGTGATTTTCTTCTATTTTTTCCTGCTTCCATTTGTTTTGTGTATATTAGATTGGAAGCACTTTGAATAAAGAGGACATAATTTCTACTTTTGTACACCATGTTAGTGCTGAGCGTATATCTTCATTCAGCAAATACTTTCTGATCCCCTGCTGGGTGCCACGAACTATTCTAGGACCTGGGTGTATAGTGGGAAGCAAGAAGAAAATTTCCTTGCTTTTTAGTATTGTGAGGAGTCAGACACAGAATAAATATATAATTACCAACTATGATAAAGAAAAGTACAGGGTGCTCTGAGACCTAGTTTATGGTGGGAGCTCAGAAAGACTTGTCTGAGGGAGTGAATTTTAAATTGAGACTTCCAGGCAAATAAGAGGAGAAGAGTGGGAGGGAACAGCATCACAGACAGTGAACAGCATATGCTAAAGTATTTTGGTGGCAAAGAGTGTGGGGCATTCAGAGAACTGAGCAGTCAGTGAAGCTGGAGTGAGTGAGGAAATGAGCCTGAAGGAGTGGTCAGAGGCTGGAAGATACAGGGTCTTGAAGGAGTTGATATTTCATTGTAGTCTTGGCAGCCGTGGAAGGGTTTTGCTCTAGTTTACATTTAAAAACGTTACTCTGGATGCTGGGTAGAAGACTGATAATAAGCGAAAGCGAATGGGAATAAGCAGATAATCTGGGTGGTCCAGGCAAGAGAATACAGTGGCCTGAACAAGGGTAGTAGCAACAGGGATTGAGGGAAGAAGAACTCGAGGTACAGTCTGGATGTGGAAGGGGCAGGACTTGATGATGCTGTGTTTGGGGGAGGGGTAGTTGGGAGGGAGGGGAAAGTAGCCACAAATGCTTTCAAGCTGATTTATTCACTTCCTCCGCCCACTTAAACAAGGGAAGAAAATTGTCATGTGAGTCTATTTTTTCATGATTTTCACTGAGCAGAAACCTGCTCTATAGCCGCCTAAGTCTGGTGTGTCCCACCTGCTGTGTTCCATTCTACATTCTGTCTTGTCTAGTGGGATTTTCCTTCTCAATTGGATTACTAGCTGTTTGGGGGTGGGGTGGGGGGGGGGGAAGGACTATGTTGCTTTCATCTCCTGTCCTATGTAGCACTTAGCACAGTCCTTTGCTCAGATGCTGAAAATCATTTTTGAAATACACATTTCTTTTGAGCACTTTATGTTTCTTCAGTTGGACAAGGAAGATTTCACTTTCCTTTGGACTTAACCCTACTTTCAGTTTCTAGTCCATTGGTAAACTGTGGTGCACATGGCATATGGATTATAAATTCAAGTTAATTTTTCCTCTGCTCTTTGCTTTTAGTCTACAGTAGAATCGAGTTGCTGGACCAGCAAAAAGCCAAGTGCTTTATCCAAGCCTGGTATTTGTGTTTGTGAGGTGAGCACTGAGGGGCACATTGAAGCATTTTGCACATGTGTTTTTCTCTTTTGCCTCTGCGGTAACACATTTTCCTAGCTGTGCTTTGGATTTTTCCCAGTTCAGTTTTGAAATTTCCACATGGGGTTTAGCCACTTGGTGAAGTGCTCTCAGCTTCCCTGCTCACCGTCAGGTTGGCTTCAGCTGTGAGACCTTTGATATCTTTCTGTTTTTCTGAGCTTGGGTTTACTGCCCCACTTGCTGTCCTCTGGCTTTATTCTTTCCCAGTATTTTATAGTTGTAACGTATGGGCTTTTCCTTTCAACAGTTCTCTGTCCTCAGGGAAGCACTCCATCTTGTCTGTCCCATGGTTTTTGATTTTGACTCTGTTGCTACCCAGCTGTGACTATTGCAGCTTGAATCACAGCACCCCAGAGCATGGACCATTTTTCTTCAGTTTGCCTGTTTCTCATCTTCCTCTGCCCTGACATTGTTTCAGACATAGTTTTTAATTCAGTGGAATTTTTCTCATTATTTTGTTTCTTAGTTGCTGATTCCAGTCTGTCTCTTTAAAATAAAGCCGATTCTGTTCATTTCTTTCTTTCTTTTTTTTTTTTTTCTATTTGGCAATGTCGAGATTGCCACCGCTCTTGACAGCTGCTTTCCAATATGTCATTACTCAGCCTTGGAAGTAATTTTAGAATGTTGTGTGCCCCTGACTGTGGAACACTGCGTTACCAATGTCCCGAGTGTGGTACATCTGAAGGTGGGGGTGACCTGAAGAAGAATCTGTGACATTTGTACAGTGCCGTGCAGTTTACAAGGGACCTTTAAATCTGTGATCTTGTTTAGTACTCACAGTAAGCCTAGGAGGGTGGCAGGGCATTATAATTTCCTGTTCTAAAGTCAAGGAACTTGGAAGATCATAAAGTTAAGTGTTTTCCCTATGTTGCCTAGCTAGAAGGTGATGGAGCCAGACTTTGAACTTATGTCCCAACAGTGCTCTTTATACTATAGGAACTTTTCTTTTCAATATCATTTAAATTTCAGGCTGGGATAGTCAGGGTAGATTTCAGGCACAATTGGATTTAGGAACTCAAACAATGTTATCAGGGCTGCATCTTTCTCTCTCTTGGCTCTGCCTTCCTCTGAGTTAACTTTCTCTTTATCCAGGCTCTTCTTTTGGGGGGCACTGTGGCTTCCAGTAGCTCCGGGCTAATATCCACCAATCTGGGGGAAAGGAGAACATTCCTCTCCTGCAGAAGAACAGTGTTTGCTTGGCATTGTCCTTAATTGAGTTAATGTTTATCTGAGTCAATCACTATGATAAGAGGGTTGTGATGCTGATTGGACAGGCCTGAGTCCTGAGTCACATGACCTCTCCTGCTGTTAGAGGTGCGATCAGCTGGGCTTAAATCATGTGACAGGAGAGTGGGTGGGAAGCGGTTCCCTAGAAGAAAATTGAGGTATTGTTACCAGAATAAAAGTGAATGCATGTTGGGCAGACAAGACATGAGATGTCTTATGTGCTAGATATTTTCCATTTGCCCCTCAGGTCTGCTCACCGCTCTGCTCTGTGCCCCAGGAATCTAACTTGTATAAAGTGCTTTGATGCGCTCCCTTTCCCTCAAGTTTCCAATTACGTTTAGCCAATGAAAACCTCTGGCAGGAGATTGGAGTCAAGGAGAAGAGTGAGGGAGGGGTATTTATTCCACCAACCCCTGTCCTGTGAGGCTGCCATCTGAAGCTGAAGGTCACAGCTCCTGCCAGGCAATCCTCTTTACTTGGCTTGCCCTGAATCCAGCTCTGCTAACTGCTTTCCTTGTTCGTTCAAGCCTAGAGTGGTAATACCCTGGGGTATTGTACAATCCCTTTTCGTTTCCCTACCCTGTGCTCACACTTTTGTAAATGGTCCCTTTGTTAAACTGTCCTCAAGTTACTAAATTTGAGCGTGCCATACCTTTCCTGACAGGACCTGATTGACCTCTACAGGTAGGAAAGTAAAAACTCAATGCATGCCACATTAAAAATGATTTGGAGCTTCTGTGGTGTTAGGTTAGGAGTTGAGACGATTTAGTGGGCCATGAAAAGTATGATCAAGGTAGGTGTGAAGGATGGCCACAAGGAAGAGGGGGTAGCATTTTTTGTGTATGTGGTTTTATTCAGTCCAGAGTTGTTAGAAGTTTCTAACAATTTGTGCTTTCTAAAAATGAATCAAGCTGCCTTAAAGGTAATGAGTTCACCATCATTGATGGTATTCACCTGGACAGCTCTAGTGACACCTGTTTTTCAGGGGTTTTTCTGAAGGGGATTCCTTCCTCAGGGAGTCGGTGGGCTAAATGATCTTGAGAGTTCTTCCCTACAGTTCAAGTGATGCAGGAATTGCCTTTGCAGAGGAAATTTTCATTTCTTCTGTCCTTTGGGGACCTACTGTTTTCTCACTGCCTGGCAGACCTTTTGGTGTTGAGACCAGAGGCTGTGGGTGCCCCTGCTTTGTGTTGGTTTGCATTGAATTCCTGGGTCATCTTGGTTCCTAGCATCCCCAGACACCCTCTGGTGTGAATGTCAAGAATCAGATGTAGTGAGCTCTGCTTTGTTATCTTGTCAGTTACATGTTAAAGGCATTAAAAATCCTCACCTGTGCCTTTGCCATCACAGATGAGCAAATGTCCCCAAGTGGAAGCCATGGAGAGGTAGTCTCTGATGCTTAATACTAACGGTGTACTATGTTGTCACAAAGAAATCAGCTGCTAGTCCTAAAGAACTAAAATTACATCAGCAATAGGAAATCACTGTACGTTAACTATTGGGGCTAATTTAATATCTGTGAAATGGTGTTCATATTCCTTTATATGTTTCTGCATTCAATAATTGAATAAAAATATCTTCTAAGGTTTTATAGGTTCAATCAAGACCTTTCTCCCCTAGTCCTATTTTGTTCAGAAGGAATCAGATTCCTTAGAGACAAATTCTCCTACCCTGCAGGTTTTTATGGACCTATTGTATTAGCTGGGTCTGGTTACAAGTGACACACTGATCTGGCCAACTTAATTTAAAAAGGAATTTACATCTGAAGAACCAGGCTTGGAAAGGACAATTTGCAGAGCAGCAGGAATGAAGAGTCTTGGAAGGGCACTAATGCAGGTACAAATCAACTCTCGCTAAATTTCTGTCCGTGAGTCATGATATTCCAGATGTGAAATTGTGGGAAAGGAGTCCTAATGGGCCATTTGGGTCTCAAGCCTGTCTTTGGTTAGAGGAGGGCAGGGCACCTTGACTGAAAGTCCTACCAAAGCTGCACATGGTGGGAGAGGTAACTGCCTGGATGCTGGAAAAATAGAAACCACTGTCCACACACCACCCCTTATGGCAAATGAGAAATTACCACATGAAAACAGAGATTGAAACAGGTGTTACAATAGTTCTGAGGTGGTGTAGCCTATCCTAGAAAAGTAGATTATGGTTAATGTGGAAAAAGTACCAACATATAAACATATATGTAAGAAAGATCCATGAGAGAAATAACAAAGGGTTATGATTCCATTGTTCCTCTCACTTGTGGTTTTACGACTGTCCATGGGTTAATGAGATATTTGACAATATAATGTGGGTCTGGGGCAGGGTTGACAAACTTTGTCTGTAAAGGGCTACCTCATTAATATTTTAGATTTTGCAGACCATACAATCTCTGTTCAACTATTCAACTCTGCCATTGCAGTGTGAAAACAGCCATAGACAGTATGAAAATAAATGGGCGTGGCTATGTTCCAATAAATCTTTATTTACAAAAAGAGGCAATGGTGAGGTTTCGCCCACAGGCTGTGCTTTGCTGAGCCCTGGTCGAGAGGGATACTTCAGTACTGTGGTAACTTGGTGGAGCCCAGTCAAGGCCAGCAATTGCAGGCTCAGTGTAAGTGAATAGTTTGTGTAGTAGCTGAGTCCTTGAGCAAGTTGAGATGAACCCTGGAAGACAGGTCTGGTAGAGAGGAAAGCACAAGGGACTTTATATTGGGTGGCCTGAGTTCATATCCTTGCTTAAGCACTCTGTGGTTGAGGGCAAGCTTTAGACTTTCCTGAGTCTCGGTTTCCTCATCTTTAAAATGGGTAATGTAATTAGAATGCCCCTTATGTTTGTTGTTTATTTAAATGAAGTAACATATGAAAAATATTCAGCATGGGGCTTCCCTGGTGGTGCAGTGGTTAAGAATCCACCTGCCAATGCAGGGGACGCGGGTTTGAGCCCTGGTCTGGGAAAATCCCACATGCCACGGAGCAGTGAAGCCCGTGTGCCACAACTACTGAGCCTGCGCTCTAGAGCCAGCAAGCCACAACTACTGAGCCTGTGTGCTACAACTACTGAAGCCCACGCACCTAGAGCCCGTGCTCTGCAACAAGAGAAGCCACCGCAAGAGAAGCCTGTTCACCACAACAAAGAGTAGCCCCTGCTCACTGCAACTAGAGAAAGCCCGTGTGCAGCAATGAAGACCCAATGCAGCCAAAAATAAATAAATAAATAAAATAGATACAATTAAAAAAAAATTCAGCATGGAGCTTGACACACAATATTCACTGAACACTCTCTATTTCCTTTCTCCTCCCTTCCTAAAGTTACGTGGAAAGGATAAATTGCTTAGTTAGGGTACCCCACTGCAACATCACTGACGTCTCATCCAACTCAGGAAATGTTTGAAAAAAGCTGATGCCATATCTCTGAAGATTCTCAGAAGCGTAGAGTGATGGGGGTGGGTGTTAGTGGGTAGAATGATGAAGAAGATCTGGTCCCCTGGCTTTCTTTACAATCCTGTCCCCAGCCTGGCCTCACCTTAGAGCTGGGCAGCCTCCCTTCCAGGAATTGGGTGGCTCTGAAGCATATTAACTAGCAGGAGTTCCTGTGGAAGGGACTATATCAATCAGGCCCTGGGATAACACTTTAGGAACATGGGGATATTCAGCCTAGAAACTTGATAATGTAGTTACATGTTTGAAGGGCTAAGTACCTTCTGCTGGGTGGACCCATAGGACAAAATTAGAAACAGTAGGCCATCCACAAGTCACATGGACAGCCAAGGGGCAGTTTCCTTTTGCTGGAGATATTCAAGCAGAGGTTTTCTGGGATGTTAGAAAGGGAATAAGATCTGCATAGGGCTGTAGATCAGGCTCTCCAACTCATGAATCTTTTTGGAGCCTGTGGAAATGCGGGACAGACAGGTTAGCGTATGAACTGTTCCCGAAGATCAGTTGCCCAAAAATATTAGCAGTAGAGAGAGTACTCCTGGCTGCAGGCGGGTTCTTCTCCATGACTGAAGAGTAATTACCATGCCCCGTCTAGGGAAGGATAACAGTAGATAACAGTTGCTGAGCTCTTAGAATGTGCCAGACACTCATATATGTGCTGCAAACTTTTTATTTTCTCAAAGTGGCTTTAAGAGGTAGGTGCTCATTGTTATGTCATTTTATAGATGAGCAAACTGAAGTCATAGGAGGTTATGTATGGTGCCTAAGACCACATAGATATAAGTGATGCCAAAATCTGAATCTGAATATTCTAATTCCAGAGCCCACTCTTAATCCCAAAATAAAATCCCACTTTTATTCAAAATTAAATAATTAGGGGAAGGCTTCCCTGGTGGCGCAGTGGTTGAGAGTCTGCCTGCTAATGCAGGAGACATGGGTTCGAGCCCTGGTCCGGGAAGATCCCACATGCCGCAGAGCAACTGGGCCCGTGAGCCACAATTACTGAGCCTGCGCATCTGGAGCCTGTGCTCCGCAACAAGAGAGGCCGTGATAGTGAGAGGCCCGCGCACCGCGATGAAGAGTGGTCCCCGCTTGCCACAACTAAAGAAAGCCCTCGCACAGAAACGAAGACCCAACACAGCCATAAATAAATAAATATAATTAAAAAAAAATAATTAGGGGAGAGAGGCGTTTCTGGCATGACATTATGCTGGATTAGGTGCTCCTCGTGGCACTGACATAAATCTACATTTAATAAGAAAACTATTTCAGGAGCTAAAAGTTTGAAAAGTTAATGAAGACAAATGGCCCCTTTTAGCAAAATTAAATAGCAGTGTTTGAGGTGCTGGTATCCAGTTTGTGGTAGCCCTCTTGGGGTAGGAAACTTTCAAGTTTTGTTTTGGCTGTGACTGTTCCTTATCTGCATTATAACCTTGAGTCAAAATATCTGTTGACTGCAGACTCTGCTTTTTGTGGAGGCCCCATAAAGAAGTGACCCATTCTGGTAACTGGTGTAGGGAGGGGAGGAAGGGAATGCACCAGCAAGTTCAAAAGAAGTCCCAGGATGTATATGCAGTTGGGAAAAAAAAACACAACAACGTTATTTAGACAGCTGGGCTTGGGAGAGAATGGTCATTGTTTGGGAAAATTGCTTAATCAGCCCTGTAGTGCAGAAGGCAGGGGCTGGAAGGAATGATCTGGATGACAGGATCTGAGAGAGGAGTTCAAGCCCTTTGGACTGACTCTCAAAGGATGTGTTGACCCTAGTTGACAGGTAGGCTGCGCATACACACAGTCTCTTAATCCCCCATCCCCTCCCTAGGAATAAGGCCAGAGTGTGCTGGCTTACTCTGCTGGCATCTTACACACGCTAGGCTGCATGTTTGGGCCTTTTCCATGTAAGGCTGCTCTAGCGATGTTAATTTTAACCTGATTTTCCTTGGATGTGAATACTGGAAAGCTGAGGAGGGGGTGGCTGACACTGATTTGCTGTAGGCCTGGAAGCATTTTAGATATGTGATTCAAGAGAAAAAAATAAAACCACAGAGAACATAATTGGAGCTTCTATCTTGGAAAGCATGGTCTCCAACCAACCCTGGGCTGCTGCTATCGCCAGCTCTGCTGTGCGACCTTGGGAAAGGCATTTAGGCAGTCTCTCTGAGTCTCTCTTGCTTTCCTGTTTGTAAAATAAGGACAGCTGGACTGAATGATCTCTCAGGTCAACCCTTCAAGCTGTAAATTCTATGAGTGTTCACTATTTCTTTCTCGGTATTGAAGAGTTTATTTATTTTTAAATTCTCTTCTATTTTTAGAAGATATAACAATTCATCCAAGGAGGAGAGTAGTGACATGATCCTGGAAAAAAAAAAAATCATTGTATTTTCAGAACTTTTCTTGCATGTAAATTCTGTATGTCTGTGTGTTTCTTGCTCCCTCTTCTGTCCAAACTCTAGTTTACTCTGGGTATTTTCTTTTTTTTTTTTAATTTATTTTATTTTATTTATTTTTGGCTTTGTTGGGTCTTCATTGCGGTGCACAGGCTTCTCATTGTGGTGGATTATCTTGTTGCGGAGCACAGGTTCTAGGCACACGGGCTTCAGTAGTTGTGGCATGTGGGCTCAATAGTTGTGGCTCGCAGGCTCTAGAGCGCAGGCTCAGTAGCTGTGGCACACGGGCTTAGTTGCTTCGCGGCATGTGGGATCTTCCTGGACCAGGGATCAAACCTGTGTCCTCTGCATTGGCAGGCGGATTCTCAACCACTGCGCCACCAGGGAAGCCCTACTCTGGGTATTTTTACATTTTGAAGGCCATTGTATAAACTTGCTCTTTTCTGTTTGAAATCTACGCTATTTTTATAATTGTTGATATTTCCTCTCTTTTTTTAAACTGAGGTGAAATTCAAATAACATAAAATTAATCATTTTCAAGTGTACAATTATGTGTCGTTAAGCACATTCACAGTATTGTACAAACAACACTTTTATCTAGTTCCAAAACATTTTCCTAGCCCCCAAATGAAATCTCCCATATCCATAAGTAGTTACTCCCCATTCCTTTCTCCCCTTAGTCCCTGGCAACTATGATTCTGCTCTCCATCTCTATGGATTTACCTTTTCTGGATATTTCATATAAATGGAATCATACATGTGACCTTTTGTGACTGGTTTCTTTCACTTGGCATAATGTTTTTGAAGTTCATCAACATTGTAGCATGTATCAATATTCATTCCTTTTTATGGCTGAATACTGTTGCATTCCATTGTATGTATATATCACAATATGTCTATCCATTTATTGGTTGATAGATATTTGGTTTGTTTCTGTTGTTTAGCTATTGTGAATGGTGCTGCTGTGAACATATGTGTACAAGTATTTGTTTGAGTACCTGTTTTCAACTTTTTGGGGTATATACCTGGGAGTGGAATTGCTATGGTAATTCTACGTTTAACTTTTTGAGAAACTGCCTTTTTTTCCTCAGCCACTGCACCATTTTATATGCCCGCCAGCAGTGTATGAGGGTTCCAATTTCTCCACATCCTCATCACGCTTGTTACTTTCTGTTTTTTGATTACAGCCATCCTAGTGGATATGAAATGGTATCTCATTGTGGTTTTGGTTCCTTTTCTTTTCTTTTTTTTTTTTGGCCTCGCCATGCGGCATGCGGGATCTTAGTTCCCTGACAAGGGATTGAACCCGCGTGGAGTCTTAACCACTGGCTGGCCAGGGAAGTCCCTCATTGTGGTTTTGATTCTTACTTTTAGGAAGTAACAAGGTACCTTTCATATTACCACCACTCCAACCCAGTACAAGAGCTAATAGATGCCAGGCAAATCCTTTGGCAAAATTCATTTGAACCACCAATCTGTTCTGTATACCTGGCCACTTACTTTCACACTTGTCTCAATCTTGTTCCTAGGGTACAACTCTATGTCTTTGTGTGAAAATGTCTTTTACTGACCCTTTGTTTGTCCTAACAGAAAATACTTTAAAAAAATCATACGCAAAACGGGGTATGAAAGTCAAGAGTCAAGGAGGGAAGTGTTTTGGTTTTGGTCAACATTCACCGAAAGATACTGGGTTCTTTTCTCTGGGACAGGTTCTAGGTGAGATAGTTAATTACTCCTGGTCCTATGTGGAGTTGGGTGCACCAACAGCATCTTCTTGGACAGACATCTCCTGGAGATCCACACCAGCTGATTCAAACACTTGGTCTCTTTGAGGGATCCTTGAAGCTGCTTTTTGTACCACACTCAAAGGGTAGTCTGTACCTCATCCACCTGAGAAGTGCTGCTTCTGCAGAGAATGCCTTTGGATTTCTAACTGCAGTGGTTCCATCTTGAGGGAACTGTACTCATGTGGTTCATCAGCACAGAGAAAGGTGAACAACTTCCCCTTCTGAATTCCAGACTTAAGAGTGACATAGTCAGTAAGGTATGGTAGGCTGGCAGATGGCTAAGATTAGCAGGGGTTAGTTGTTTCCCATTGCCATCTGAGTGACCTTTCAAATCAGGAATTTCTTCTCTTTCCTCATACACCATTCCTCTTGCCAGTTAGTCAAGGCCAAGGTCAACATTTTCTATGGACAGTCCAATTTTAAAAAATTTGAGGAGGGGAGGTTCTCTAGCTTCTGTGGTTAATGAGATTTGCCCACCTTCTATTATAAAATAAAGCACCAAGGAGTTAAGAAAACTTATTTAAAACTTGGAAGTAAGACAGAAAGATAGGTAATATGTCCTTTTAACATCATCTAGGGGCATAGTTTAGCAGCTCCACGCAAGGGGTATTTAGGCAGGAGAATATGCTTTGTTCATCCCAACCATTATTTTTCATTAAAGTTTCCAGACTCAGTGAAGTCACATGTTAACATGTAGATTTGGCAAATAATTTCTGTTCAATATAAAAGATAACCCCAAAGGTTATGGTTTATTGCTCTCTAGGTCATTAGCCAGTTTTGTATTTAACGTTGTGATGTTGTTCTAATGTTGTTCCACATGCTTATGGAAATCTAGATCCTGAAAATGCTCTTTGAAGGAGCTTTACCATCTTAATGTTTCCCTCATTAATTAACAAATTGGATAACATCTTTGACGCATGTTCATTTGATATTTGGATGAGAGTCATGTTTTTCACTTTTTGAAACTTACAGTTTCAGAAGATTTTACTGGAAACCCAGAGGAGGATGGAATTGGGTCAGAGCTAGTATCAGTAAAGGGATTATGTCCCACAGGGACTGCCATCATATGCTTTTCTAGACAAGATGATCATGGGTCTGTTTGCTGGGTCTAGCTGAGCAATGCAGATTTTGGGGCATGGGGTGGATTTGGCTCATCTAACTTTAAGGCTATGACTCACGGTATTTCACAGCCTTGCCTTCCATTGCCAATGATAATTCTGCTCAACATTGGGACTTCTGCTTCTGGCTTCTCTCCGCTCTTCCAGCTCTTCAGTGTCTTTCTATTCCCAACCCAAACAGACAACTGGTGAGTCCTTTCACTCCCGACTTCTTTTAATCTTCCTCTCTTGAGTGTGAGACTTCTATACTTAGAGATTCTAAAAGCTGGATTTTCAAGCCACTCATCAGTACTTGCTGGCACTCCTTTCACCTCCTGGCTGTCTGTGAGGCACACATCTGATCTGGCTGGAGAAGAAACCCTGGGGCAGAATTTTTTACAAGAGCAACTTGTGAGTTCTAAAGTAAAAACTTGCCTTCAGACTGAGTTGAGTCTTTTCTAGTCTTTGGGGATGAGGGATCCTGTGTGCTCAATTATATCACTGCTGTAATTGGAAATCTACTTGTCATCAGTTCCTCAGGCTGTTTAATCTCTTGGTCACTCATCGGCAGCTTGGGCTGTTCTGTTTTTCCCTCCGATGTGTTATTTCTTCCCACAGTTCAAACCAGGATTTTCTGGAATGTGGGCTCGTTTTGTTACTCCGTCCGCTTCTCCCACCCCTCAGAGAGCATTACTCCTCTTTCTTTTAGTTCAGAGTTAGTTTGTGTTTCATCTTCTCTCTGCTTCTTGGATGGAATGAGCTCTTGAGAGCCAGATCATCCTGTCTTGATTTAGGCTGAGGAAAGATTAATTTTATTGGTAGGGCTTCTTTTTTGCCTTTCTATTCTTCTCTATTCTCATAATGGCTTCTCTGAGGTGTCTCATTTCTCTCAACTTCTGGGATTCCAGGGGAGGTCAGGGCC
Source organism: Balaenoptera borealis (assembly GCF_965194805.1). NCBI lineage: Eukaryota > Metazoa > Chordata > Mammalia > Artiodactyla > Balaenopteridae > Balaenoptera > Balaenoptera borealis. Next base: position 230,622 of record NC_138874.1, on the reverse strand, counting down.
GAACAGCTGAGGGACTGGCTCTACATCCAGAGGTCCTGTCTGTCCTGAGGTAAGCTCAGCTTTCCCCTCCAGCCGTATATCCATGTTGACGTCCATCTTTGGGTCAAAGGTGTCATAATGCCTGCTCTGGCACAGGCTTGTAAGAGTCTGGAGGAAGCTACGACCTCACCTCTGTTTCCCAGGTCATCAGAATCTTTGTAAGGGGCTTCTCAGGGGGAGCAGGGAACTGTCTTTATGCCTCCCAGAAGCACTTTTTACATTTTGCCATGGGATGTGATGATGTAAGCTTTGTAGGTCCCCCCCAATGCCTAGAATAGTCGCAAAAAGATGTTGCTCAATCTGTGTTTGATGAATAAATGAATGAATCAAATTAGTGGGATTTATTTTGGCACTTGAGTTCCACTTTGGTTCGAGCCTGGATTGGTTCATAAAGCATTTCCATAGATCTAGCTTTGTAGTCTTCATTATTTAAAGTGTTATTGTAATAATAATTTAAGAAGTTTCATATAAAATACAGATGTTGGTATAAATATAGTTGCCTATATAATTAAAAGCTGGGGTCTTTCTGTTTTTAAAATTCTGCAAAACACAATTTCTAGCTATACTGAGAAAATTCCAGGCATGGCAGGTCTATTAGGTGCGTGTCAGACCAGGACTGTATTAACAACTCAGCCATCGTTTGTGGTTGCACCAGGGGAAGGAGGTCAACTGTGGAGTTTAGTCCTGACTAAAGACTAATAAATGTTATTAAACTGTTTGATTACTTAATACAAAAGAAGAATAGAATCTTCCCTGTATAGACTGACTGCACACTGAGAGCCAGAGTTTCCTTTCTGTACACAGACTGAAGAAAGATTATTTTAATTTTTAAAACTTCTTTCTTGCCTTTCTACTCCTCGATTCTATTCTCAAGCTGTTGTTGATGGGATCTAGATTTTCCCAAATGGGACCATTTGAAACAGAAATGAATTCATTCTCAAATGAAATATATGAGGAAAGAGAACAGCTCTGAAATGTATTTTGGTGATTAGCCATCAAGCCAGGAGAGAAAGGGCAGCAGTTGGCTGGAAATCATCCGTATCAAATCTGCATTCATTTAACATCCTTCTTTATCCATATGTCACTTTCCTGTTTTAATGGAAAAAATAAAACAAGTAAACACTTTTAAGCGTGCATTTTTTTTGGCGAAAAGGATTTAGTCTTAAAATAAGATTATGCACAGTATTCATACAAGAGAATTTTGAAATTTTTTAGAAGCAAATGAAATTAGATAGGTGCAAATCCTTGCAGACTGAAGTGATGTGTACAAATAAATACAATGAAGAGAGGTTTCTCTAATCGTCTTTGGGTGCAGACAACTGGGAGATAAGGAGAGTAAGTTTACAGGGATTGAATGAATAACATTTTTATGAGAAGTTTATGAAACACTGCAGCTTTCAATTTGGATACTGACATATTTAGAAAAGAGAAGCAAAAAGATGTCACCAAGAGAAAAGATGGAACAGAAGATGACTCATATTGCTTTTTCTTTTCTTTTTTTAGTTTAAATAAATTGAATAAAAAATTATCCTAAAAAATATGACTCATAGTGTGTTAAAGAGAATTCAGAGGTTATTTTGTCCAGTCTCTTTGTTTCACACAAAGGAAATTGGTGCTTAAGGACATTGAGTGACTTGCCCAATGTCACCCAGTAACTTAATGGCACATCCTGGGGTTGAATCTAGTCTCCTCTTAAATAAACCAATATTCCTGTAGTGTTATGACTCCCCAGCCCCCATTTACCCAATGTGGGCCAAGTTAAAGGTTTGGGAGAATCCAAAATGCTCCAGTCGAAGAGACAGAGGATTGCAGAGTAATTTACAATCCCATGACCTTGCTTTGCAGTTATGGAGTTCGCAGCTCATTTTATTAAAATATGCTGGTCTCTAATGGATAGTTTTATGGCAGACTTATATTTTAAAATTTTTGTGTTAGCCCTTTGGAAAGGATTGAAAGCTCCCAAGGACATTGCAGTTTCCCTGGATAGGCTTTGGCTGTAATTAAAATGTTCAGGCTCTATTCTGCATTCAGATCCTTGTGAAACCAGGGCATTTTAACTTCATTTCTCCACTGTTTTGGTAGCTGAAAATTTGAACATTTATTTTATTATCCTGGCACATGTCTTTGTGAGCATATATCTAATGGGTAAACATTATTGTATTTAATTCTTTCTGAAAGTTTCTTTTTTAAGCTCTTTGCTTTTTTTCATTTTAAAGCTTTGTTCATGTGTCCTGAAGATTTACCAATTTTTGCTGACCATTTGTTGCCTAAATATTTTTTTTTCTTCTGTCCTTTTGGCTAAATGAATAGATTCTCTTCTATCTAGTCTCCTGACCCTTTTCAGACTTTGCTATTTGATTTTGAATGGGCAGAGATTTTCTGTATAGGTTAATACATCTTTTAATTGTGGTAAAATATAGACAACATAAAATTTACCATTTAAATCATTTCTAAGTGTACAATTCAGTGGCGTTAAGTAATTCACAATTTGTACAATGTTGTGTAGCCATAACCACTAATCCTTTTCTGAACTCTTCCATCATTCCAAACAGAAACTCTGTGCCCATTAAATAACAATTTCCCATTCGCCCCTCCCCTCAGTCCTTGGTAACCTCTATTCTACTTTCTGTCTTTGTGAATTTGACTAGTCTAGGTACCTCATCTCAGTGGAGTCATACAATATTTGTCCTTCTGTGGCTGGCTTATTTCACTTAGCACAAGGTATTTATTAATTAATTAATATTTGTTTATTTTTATTTATTGTTGATTTACAATATTGTGTTAGTTTCAGGTGAACAGCTTCAGATTCTTTTCCATTATAGGTTATTACAAGATATAAAATTTAGTTCCCTGTGCTATACGGTGAATCCTTGTTGTTTGTCTATTTTATATATAGTAGTGTGTATCTGTTAATCCCATGCTCCTACTTTATCCCTCCCCCCTGCCCCCATTTGCCCTCTGGTAACCGTAAGTTTGTTTTCTCTGTCTGTGATTCTGTTTCTGTTTAGCACGTTTTTAAGGTGCATGCACGTTGTAGCCTGTTTCAGAATTTTATTCTTTTTTTAAGATTGATTAGTATTCAGTTGTATATGTATGTGTGTGTGTGTGTGTGTATACCCACCACATTTTGTTTATCCATTCATTTGTTGATGGACATTTGGCTTATTTCCACCTGCTAGGAACATTGACTACAAGTGTCTTTGTGTCCCAGCTTTTGATTCTTTTGTGTATATACCTAGAAGTGAAATTGCCGGATCATACGATAATGCTGTCTTAACTTTTTGAGGAATTGCCAAACTGTTTTCCACTACTGCACCATTTTACATTCCCAACAGCAATATACAGGGGTTCCAACTTCTCCACATCCTCACCTATACTTGTTATTTTCCACTTGTTTGGTAATAGCCATCCTAATGGGCATGGAGTGGTATCTCATTGTGGTTTTAATTGTCATTTCCCTAAGATTAGTGATGTTGAGCATCTTTTCATGTGTTTGGCCATTTTATATCTTCTTTGGAGGAATGTCCACTCTAAACCTTTACCCATTGTTTTGGATCAGGTTACTTATATTTTTGTTGTTGAGTTACAGGAGTTTTTTAGGCATTCTTGATATTAATCCCTTATCAGATGTAATTATTTGCAAATATTCTCTCTCATTCTGTGGGTTGTTTTTTTCACTCTTGATAGTGTCTTTTGATGTACAGGAGTTTCTAATCTTGATGAAGTCCGGTTTATTTTTTCTTTTGTTGTCTGTGTGAGGCTTACTGTGTTTGAGCGTCAGGTAGGCTGGTGACTGTGTTGTAACTGTGAGGTCAGATGTGCAAGGGTAGTGGTGCCTCTGTCTCCACAGCTGCAGTTGTCAGCCATGGATACTCTGGGTTCTGCCTCACCCGGGGAGAACCTCTTACCTGCCCCTGTAGAAGGCTGCTTAAAACCTGGCAGAGGACAAACAGGCCCTTCTCAGATCAATAACCCAGTTGCACCACTGTGCAGACCAGGGGTCACATACCGTAAAACTGACAAGTAGGAAATATGAGTGTGGATTTGGCTAAGTGTAAGCCTGGGCTGGAGAGGCAACTGCAGCATTGTGGCTAGCACCTGCATCTAAATCCTGGCTGGGCTATTTACTAGCTGTGTGGCCTCAGGCAAATTACTCCATTCTCTGTGCCTCCTTTTTCATAGGTAATATGGGGATAGGATTGCTAAAATTGTTCATGAGTTAATGCACATAAAGTGATTGGAATAGGGCTTGGCATGTCATAAGCCCTCCTCAGCATTGTCTCTCTGTGTTTCTAGACTGCTTGCTTTCCCTTGGATTCATTCTCAGGTACATCTCCAAGTGGTGGTAAGATGAGCCCCACTGGCTGCTGGCTTACATGGTCCTTAAAGCCCGTGATCCCAGAGTCTCCCAGTCTCTGGTTTAATGGTGGGATACTGACTGGTCCTGTTGGTTATGTGCCCATCTCTTGGACCAATCCCTGTACTGGGTGAGATAACTTGCCAGGTCTGGGTCACATGCCCATCCCTGTGACCCCACATAAAGAAGGGGTTTATGCCTACAAATGTATAGATGGCGCCCTCATGCACTTTCCATTAATGACTAGAAAGAGGCATTTAAAAATGTGAGAGGGAGTGTTTTTCCCAAGTCTGCTTATTAACTTAAAGGTAGTTTAGACTAACTTAACTTCATCCACTAGTCTTCAGTTCTATTGGACTTGTTTTATACAAAATGAATTGTGGTCATTAGGTCTTGTTTTAGGTGCTGGCACAGTGACATTTAGGTGAGGGCGCCCTGTGAGCTCTATCAGCCCAGTCTCTGAGGTGAGGTCAGCGTCTGGTGGGCTTTCTCAGGCCACTGGGCTCACTCACTCATTGGGATCCCACTGCCCTCCACGTGTTGGGGAGTAATCTGACAGGAGAGTAGTAGGTAATTTCATGAGATCTCTCTTTTTATTCTCCATTGTGATACAAAATGTGTGATTCTTATTTTGTCACAAAGCAAACACGACTATGATTGGTTTTGCATTTGATGTAGTTTTTTGTGTGTATTATGTTTCACATTGAATCATGTTTGGGACAGTTAGAAAAATGAACATGGCTTTAGAAGTTTTATTCTGACTATAGAAATGATAAATGCTCATTGTAAACAATTCAAGAAGTATGGAGAAGTGTAAAGAAGACAGAAAAATGGCCCCAAATTCTGTCTTCCAGAGATAAATGCTGTTAACATTTTGATGAATATCTTTCTGTATACCCTTCTGGGTATTTCACTATGCATATATATTATTACCTGTCTAAAAAAATGCAAGAATGAGTGTTGCATTTCCTCAAGTGCCTTTTGGAGCCCTTTGAAATGCTCATACAACCTATTGAGCATTTTCTATATTGACCTATTGAAACAATGAAAAACAGTATTTGTCTACATATTTATTGATCTGTATATTTTTTCCTATAGAAGCTGATGGACTTCTTACAGAAAGACTTACTTAGTCTGGTTTTCGAATTGCTTAATTTCTGCTTTTTTCCTATTGTAAGTATTTCTTGTTTTCCTTAGGCTTTTGCTGTCCTTTTTCTGACTTCATAGTCATATATTATGGCAACCTAAGTTGAGTCCTGTTTTCTGACCCTCCTTTTACCACCAGAAGAAACTCAAGAGTTCATTCTAAATAAACATCTCTCTGTTTTGATAACTCTTAACTTGGAGTAAAGAGACAATGGGAGAGGCTGGTGACCTTTTCACATAGCCGGCTGTTAACAGATGGTATTGCCATTTACTTGTGTTTTGGAAGCTAGAGGCAAATAACCATAGCATCTGGGATGAGATCAGTTAAATTTAAGAATGGAAGAAAAGAATTTGGGTTTTTCTGCAAGATGAAGATGTAACAGTCCTCTCTAAATGTCACCACTGAAGGAAATGTTACCCTCTGCATAAACTTAGCAGTGCGGGCTCACCCAGCAGGCTTAACAATATTTAGTATGGATTGTGGACTAAGGAGCCTGATGTTGTTAGCAGAGTTTCGTGATTTCTATGACCTCTTAGAACAGGATGTTTCTGGAAATCATATTTCCTCTGTTGATGTACTTAGTGTGGCCCGTCTTTTCAGCCTGAGGTCTTACAACCTCCAACATAAAACCTGCCCTACGAGGGAGACCAAGAGTTCAAACTGGAGTCAGATAGAATCTGTGCTCAGTCACTTATGAGCTATGACCTTGTCGAGTCTCCGACCTCTTTGAGCCTTAGTATGCTCTTGCAGAATATAAGACTAACGTAAGAATAAAGTTGGCTAATGAGTGGAATACAGCACTGATTTTCAAAATATTCAATGGGGGCATTGACCAATCAGAAGAGGCACAGGTCACAACGCTGAAGAGGGGTCCTAGCAGCCTCCTTTTATGTTTTTAGTTCCTGGAGGGAGGGGACACAGGAAGTTCTAGGAGTGGGGAGAGCTCAGATGATCAGGGCAGTGGGGGCTTCCTAAGGATGCTCAGCGTAATAGCTGCTTGGTAATGGATGTGATAGCATTTCAGTATTGTAATAGCTAGCATTTCAGCCTGGAGAAAAGCACTTAGCATAGTGTCTGGCACACAGTAAGCATTCAGTACATGTAAGTTATGGTTCCTGTTGTTATTTTAAAATGATGAACATGATGATGATAAGTATGCTTATTCCTGCCCACAGGCTTGTGCTCTCATTGTTACCCTGCTTGAAGAATGGTCATTAGTATAAAGAAGCAATGTGGTCCGACATAGCTCTTTTTTTTTTTTTTGCCAGTGGCATTTCCTATTTAGTCTTCTATTTCTATCATGACCCTCCTTACCCCCAGGTTAGCTCTCCCCCTACCCCTCAGGATCACTTTTCTCGTTGACAGGCACCACTGAATATTAAGTACCTCTGATGTGCTCAGCACTATGTTAGCACGCTGGATCTGGTCCTTGTCCTCAGGACCCTGAAACACCTCTTTGATGGCCTTTTTTGGTTGTTTTAAAGCCTTCAGTGGCTCCCAGTGAACTCCGGATTCTCCATCAAAATTTCCAATGCTATCTTCTGGCACTCTTCACACTACAGAACGTCTTCGCACTAGACAAAATGTCTTAGTCCCATGTTCTTGACTAATGGGGCTATTGGTCACTCTTCTCCAACCAATTAGGTAACTTCCTGCCTCGTTGACTATTCTAATTTTTCTGCATGGCATGTCCTCCCCTCTATCTTCACCAGCCTGGCTTCCTCCTCCTGTTTCCTGAAAATGCACTGAGAGTTTCTGATCTTTGCTCATGCTAGTTTCTCTATAGAATGTTTTTCTTCCTGCCTCTCTGTCATGTCTCCACTTCTTTTAACTTCCCCAACCTTGTAATTACATCCTCCATAGAATGGAGGTTATTTGGCACGGTTATTTGCACCATTAATTTGATACATTATATTACCTTGGTTTTACATCTTTTAAAACTTATGTCCTCTGTAATTTCCATAATTGTATCATAGGCTCCTGGAAGATGTTTTGCATCTGTACACACAAGCATCCATAGTAAGAATTCAGTAAATATTTGTGGATACTAGTGATGGTGAATCCACTGTTGGTTCTGAATAGGGGAATCACATGCCCAACGCAAGGGAGGCGGGAGAGATTTTGCAGTGATGTACAGAATGGACATGATTAAGAGAATGTGGAAAACAAGAGACCAGTTAAGAGTCTGTTGAAGTAATTTGTGCTAGGGCAAAGGTAATGGCATTGGGGACGGGGAGGATAGAACAAATCTGAGAGCTATCTGGAAGAGAAAACCTGCAAGATTATAGTACAGATTCCACTTAAGGGATAAAGAGTAGAGTCAGAAAAAAGTTCTGAGGTCTCTTGTGTATAGAAAATTGAAAAAAAAGAAAAAAGGGCAGGTAACTGAGGACAATTTAGATGCAGAGATAGTTTTGCTTTGTACGTGTTGAATTTGAGCGGGCTCATGGACAGGTAAGAGCTGAGGAATACAGTTAGAAACCATAGGCCTGGTACTGGGTAAGGCCACTAAGAGAAAGAATTACTAGAAAGACTATATACAAAGAAGAGTAGAAGCCCATGGACTGAGCCACAGATAGATCAAGGACTGGACACCGAGGAGAGAGAAGGGGCTGGGAGAAGATGTGGGAAGAGGCTGAATTTAGGAAGCACAGTGTCATGGAAACCAACAGAGGACAGAGTGTGAAGAAAACTTGGTGGTCAGATTCTATTCGTACTTGTGTGGAGCATGAAGAATAGCAGACCGAGAAAACAGACAGGACCTCGGGTGGGATAGGGATACATCTACTGGCGGGCGGGTGAGGGTGCTTTAGTAGGGCGGAAGCCAGCCTGTGAGAAAAGGGTGGGCAGGAAACCAATTTAAACCACAGTCTTAATAGCTATTGCTGATGAAAAGGAAATGTATTGAGAGCGTGGAGGGATATTGCATGGAACCTGGGGTAGGTTGTACAGCCAGGCTCTATGAGAGTCTGGGGCAGGAACGGTACAGCCAGCGGTCTGCTTCATTCTTCGTTCTCCACAGAATTTCTTTAAGTACTCTGGTGTGTGCATAACCAAAGCTACCCACCCTATAGCTCCTGGATTTGAATGTCCTCAGGTCAAGTCAGCAGTTCAGACTTAGTTGTGTCCACCCATAATCGAATAAGCTGTGGCCAGGGCCAAAGGGTCTTGAAATAAAAAGGAGGATGCTGGGGCCCAGCCTGTGAGTGGGGAGGCAGTTCTTAGGAAAAGGGGTGTTTACTATAACTGAAGAGTTAGATAGCAAAAGGAAGAGTGGCAAGGAAACCCAAGAGTGGCAAAAGGGAAGCAGCATCCAATACGTATGTTTAAGGTGGAAAGAAATGCATGTTCAAAGGGAGGAGAGATGGGATCCTTATAGAGGGACAGCTTAAAAAATGAAGTAATTGGGAGTCCCAGAGAAAGAAAGATGATATTGAATCTAGTGAATAAGTAGAGGGGCTAGCTTCCAGAAGAAGAGAGGAAATTTTTACTCTGGTGCTAGGGAGGTGAAAAAGCAAAAAGCGATATGTTGATGTGAAGAAAAGGGAAAGTAAGAGGCTCCTATTAGATATCTGTGATAGACAGAATACTGTCCCCCAAAGATGTCTTCATCCTAGTCTCTAGAATATGTTACGTTACGTGGGAATATGTTACGTTACGTGGCACAGAGGGCTTTGCAGATGTAATAAAGTTAAGGATCTTGAGATGGGGAGATTCTCCTCGGTTATCTGCATGGGCCCTGTGTAATTACAGCAGTCCTTGTAAGAGGGAGGCAAGAGTATCAGTGTTAGAAGAGATGTGATAATGGAAGCAGAGATCAAAGAGAAGGAGAGGGAGAGGAAGTGGGAGAGGGGGAGGGAGATGTTATGCTGCTGGCTTTGAAGATGAAGGAAGGGCCCACCTTCCTTCCGATGCACAGGAATGTGAGTGGTCTCTAGAAGCTGGAAAAGGCAAGGAAACAGATTCTCCCATAGAACCTCCAGAAAGAATACAGCCCAGCTTACATCTTGATTTTAGGAATTCTGACTTCCGTAACTATATGATAATAAATTCAACTTGTTTTAAGCGGAAAAGCTTGTGGTACTTTGTAACAGCACAATAGGAAACTAATACAATCTATCTTTTCTGACAAGTATGTAATATTATTTGCTAAATACTTATGTGTGAGGAAGAAAAAAGTGGGTGCATTGGAGGAGTAAACATAGGGGCTGTTATGGAGTCAGTGAGAGTCCTGAGTAGAGGGCAGACCCTAGAATATGGATAATAATCATAGTAATAAAGTGCTAAAATAAATGCTAAAACTTATGGAGGGTTCACTCTATGCCAGGCACTGTTGTTAAGTGTTTTACCTAAATTATCTCATGTAATGCTTTCAGTAACTCCCTAAAATGAGTGCTATTATTAGCTCTGTTTACTCATTAGGAAAGTGATGTATGGGAAGGTTTAAGTGCCTTGCCTACTGCTATGCAAAGTAACATCAGTGCCAGGACTTGAACCCAGGAAGTTTGGCTCTGAGGTCTCTGCCCAAGCTCTACTATGATGAGGGGCGTCTATTCTTTGCATCTTATTCCTGAAGGCTTGTGTCTGGGGTTGGAATCAGAAGAATGCCTGATACTGGGCACTGCCTGGCCTCCAGCAGACATTGCTCTATCAGGTGAATTCGTAGTCCAGTGTGGGTTAGGGTTAGGGTTTGGTTCCCTTTCCCTTCTCTCTCCTCTTTGACAATCCCTACTCTCACTTCTACATCAGTTCCTCTGATTTTCTCTTTTTCCTGAATGTCTGCTTCTCCAGCTCCTCTTTGAAGAGCCAAACAGTGGCAGCAGGATAATAGCCAAAGCTTTTCCAAGTGTCAAACTTAAAAACAGAGTAGAAAAGGTTATATATTCTTCTTTGAGTTAAACACCTAATAAATGCTAATGATCTTCCTGTGGAAGGCTGTTTTGGTTAGCTTGAGCTGCTATAACGAAATACGATTGACAGGCTGGTTTAAACAACACATATTTGTTTCTCACACTCTGGAGGCTAAGTCTGAGATCAAGGTGCTGGCAGATTTGGTTCTTGATGAGGGCCCTCTTCCTGGCTTGCAGGTGACCCCCCTTCTCCCTGTATCCTCATGTGGTAGAGAGAGAAAGCTTTGGTCTTTTCCTGTTCATATAAGGATACTAATCCTATCATTGGGGCCCCACCCTCATGACCTTATCTAAATCTAACTACCTCCCAAAGGTCCCACCTCCAGATACCATCACGTTGGGGGTTAAGGCTTCAACATATAAAGTTTGGGTTGGGGAACAAACATGCAGTCCATAACAAAGGTATATTTAATAATTGGGAGGGAGCTCCAGTAATCTAATTGATTTCAGAGTTGAAGTTGCATAACATCTGTAGGCTGCAACCTAGACTGCTACTCAAGTTCAATAAACTCAGCAATGTGGAAACCAAATGAGGACTATTGGAAAGATATTCCAGACCATTTTTGGTGCTATTTCTAATTCTCTTCCCCTAAGATCCTCACAGAGAATGTCATTTGGACCTTGACAGTCACTGACTAAAAATAAAACCCAGACGCTCCGATGCATTATGCGTGCTGAGAGAGGTAATATTTAGTTGTGCTTTACAAACATGCATTGTATTCCTATTGTATTCTGAGAGCAATGCCAGGCCCTATAGGGAGTATGGAGAATGAGCATGATTTCCCTGGTTTCAAGGAGTCCTTTTAGTAGCAGCTTCTGGTTTAGAATCAAAGAGGGCTAAGGGTAAACATTTAGTTATCTTTTGAAAACTCTGAGAGACAGATGGTTGGACATACCATGATTCCAACAACATAGCACAGAGCAGATGAGTTTGCATTGGGAGGTGCCATGCAATTGTCCTTACATCTTGGGCTCTGCACTTTACACACCCCAGTTTGAGTCAGGCTCCATTGCTTACTCATTTCATGAAGCTAGGCATGTTGTTTAGTCTCTGTGAGCTTCTCACCGGTAAAATGGGCCTAATAATAGTGGAATCCTTGTGAGGATTAAATGGGATCATCTATGTTAAGTGATTATAATAGAGCATTAAGAAAGCGCTCAATAAATTTAGTGTCATTGTTATAGGCAAGAAGGAGTCAATGCCACAAATCTACTGGTAGTTCTTGGGCTTGGAAACTCCTTGATGCACTATTATTTAACTATTCTTTGAGTTCCTCCATTACTAGTAGGAGTTGCTGGATTTAGCAAAATACAGGATACCCTGTAAAAATACAGGACATCCAGTTAAATTTGAATTTCAGATAAGCAATGAATACTTTTTAGTATAAGTATGCCCCAAATATTGCATGGGATAGAATTATAATAAACATTATTTGTTGTTGCCTGAAATTCAAATTCAGCTGGATATCCTGTATTTTATCTGGCATCCCTAGTAGCTGTGTGACTTAAGGCAAGTTACTTCTCTGTGTCTCAGTTTCCTCATCTGTTAAATGGGTGATTAAATGGGTTATTATATGTAAAGCACTTAGAACAGTGGCTCATAGTAAGTGCTCTGTGAATTATTAAAATAATTATTACCATTCAGGTGGGGGCTTTGCCTGAATCATGCCAGGTTTCTGTTGTTAAGTCCTGGAATCATAATATTGAGGATTCAAGTGACATTTATGAAAATTACATGTTCACTGCTATTGCATTTGGCATCCATTTGGCATTGTCTTTAAAATGTAACCTTAAAACGAAGTCAAAAGAGACTCCATTCTCATAATAGACCCCTTTGGCTTTAATGATTTTCACTCTCCCATAAATTCTTACAATAGGATTGACAGCCATCAAGGAAAATTCAGTTCTCACTCTCCATTTTTCCAGTTTTGCCCTCTGGAGCAGTGCTGAGCTAGAGTTGAAATTGAAATGAAATTCAGTTTCCTCCTTTTGCGCAAGTCACGAAAGGCTTTTCTGAAGAGTTTTTTGAAGTTTCAAACCAGTTCAAAACTGTTTCTTGAATGGAGGCCTCTGGCATTGTGAAACTTTAGGTGGAAGGCTCTGAATCTGAGGTATAGCTGCAGTTCTGATGGGGGAGATGTTTATTTACTAATTTAACCCAGATATTATATTTCAAATTTGTCAGAGGTTACTACTTGCCATTACTATTATTTTTCTATCAGAGTCTTTAGTAAAGTCAGTAGCTATACATGTCTTTGATCTGAGAAAGTAGCTTGCCTAAAATGATTTCTCTTTCACTTAAAGTATCCCTCCAAACCCTCACTCCCCACAAACTCCACTGGTCAAAGTTCTGCTTATCTTTCCAGATTCTAATAAGTTCTACTTCCTTGAGGGCATCTCCAAGTCCTGCCAGAATTAATCTTTATGAGAACATTTATCATAAAGAATTAATCTTTATGAGAACGTGTATAATGTACATCCTCAGATGCTGCAGTACTCTCCCTGGGGGGAGGGACAGAGAACATCTATAATTCATCTTGGAATTCTCTGTGATGCCTTGCAGGTAGTAGACTGCTCAAACAATGTTCGTAGAAATGAGCTGAAAACATCTGAGCATTTGGTAGAACTTCAATGTCACGGCAAAAGACTCATGTTTTAACAGATATTCACCTTTGCAAACCAATCTGAAGGAGCTACTTTCACTAGAATTGGTGAAATTAAAATACGGAAAAGCTTGCGGGTGGGGTGGGGAGTGCGGAGGCTGTGGTTTGACTGTATGATTTTTCTTTTGTATTTGTATTTGCTAGTCTCTGATTTCTTCAAAACGAAGTGGAATTGACTACTTACTGTCTTCAGTGTTGATGGTGTTTTGAATTGGTGCCTATAGAGATATATATTCACAGTTCAAAAGTCAGGTGCTGAGAGCTGGTTTAAAGACAAAAATTCATGAAGGTATATTTTGTGTTATAATTGTTGAGTTCTTTGGTTTTCTGTATTTTTGCCCCCTCTCTTTAAAATATTGAAATTTCAATAAATTTTTATTGAAATGTCAAAAAAAATACGGAAAAAAATAAGAGATTTTTTAAAAAGTCCAAAGCATTATAGTACTTATAGTCTCATTATAAGATAGGTTGCAGCATGACTAATTCACAATAGACATAGGAAATAAGTGGTTTGATGGAAATTCTCTGAGTTATTAGTGAGAGGACTCCCTTTCCTCTTCCCAGGAGGAGAAGGGTGTTATCGATGGTGTGGACAAGGGCTGGCAGGTCTTAAGGCTCTAAGCCAATGTTAAAGGATTGGATCTCTCACTGGGTGGGTTGCTTTCCATTTGCCCAACTTGATCCCGCATCCACTCTCTGCCCTCATGCCCAGGAGGCTGACCTTTTCAGATTGCCTCTCCCTTGTTCACCTGCTGGCTGCCTTCCATGTGGGTTTGGCCAACAGAAGGCACCAGCTGGTCAGGAAGAAGGTTGGGGGTATTCTTTCTCTGTTTCTTCCTTGTTTTTACATTGCATTGCTGGCAGCAGCTGGCTCCCTCCACAGTGACAACTCCTGCTGGGCCCCTTCTCCATAGCTGGTTTAGCTCTCCTAGGTCTCATGGGAGGTAACAGTTCCTTCACCATTGCTAGTCTCTGGTAATTCGTCAACCCTGATTCCTAAACGCTGCCTTCACCTCTATTACAAGTCCTTTCATTAATCTTTCTTTATTTGAAACATCTGGAGTAGATTTTTTTGTTGTCATTGCTGAGACATTAACAGTCACACCATCCAAAGCAAAGGCTTAATAGAAGGTTAAATCCTTGTAAGCAAAGGCTTAACAATCTTCACGCAGTAAGTCTTTGTAAGGTCCCTACTATGTCCCAAACCCTTCCTTAGGGGGTGGCGGAAGAGGCGGTACAGAGGGAAACATTGTTTGGATGTTTTAAAATATGATAACACACTCTGTGTATTTCATTCCATAACTTCATTTTTTGCTTCAGAATTATGATTGTGAGGTTCATACTTGTTGGTCTGTGTAGCTCTAGTTCATGTCATTTTCAGAACTTACTCATTCTCTTGATGATGGATATTTAAGTTGTTTGAAGTTTTTTTGTTTTTTTTTTAAACTACAGTTAATGCTAGCAATCACAGTACTTTCTGTATGCCTCTGTTTCACGCATTTGTAAAATAAAATCAGAGCATCTTCTCTGCCTATATTGTAGTCTCCCTTACAATGACATTTTTAGAGCATTTTCCAGTTTACAAAATGCCTTTAAGTCCATTATAGCCTCCCACAGACGGAGACCAGCTTCACACTGGGGTTTTCTGGGTCCCAAACCAAGGCTCATTACAGTACCTTACGCTATGAAAGCTCTTTATAAACTCCAAAGACTTTCACCAATGTGAAATAACATCATCATTGCTGACAAGTACCTTTTGCAGTAGCTCAAAGCCCACTTGTTCTTTCTATTTATCTTTCAAATAGGGTTTCAGATTCTACAGCTGAAGTTTCCCAAACCAAAGTATTGCAAAAAATTTTCAATTTTCCATCCTGAGGTAAAAAATAGTTCCTTTCAGTAACCTTGGCATTTGCTGCCCGGTCAACGTGGCTTTTTCGTGAGTTTCTCTATAATTAAGATTTCCATGAATTTTTTTTTTTAAGTTGAGTTTTTACAACTATAAAATTGGTACAAGATTTTTATGTAAGGATTTGGAAACTGTCAATGCAGAAAGAAGAAAAACTCACCCAGAAACAAGCACTGTTATCATTTTGGTACATTTCTTTCCAGTTTTTTTTTTTTCAATTTGTTTATATAGTTGGGCTTGTGCTGTTGATCCGGTTTTGTACCCTGCATTTTCCGCTTAACTTTATAATGTAAGCTTTCCCTCTGTGGACTTTTAGTGGCCAAAATTTTCCCAGAAAGGAAGTCTGTGTTGCCAAGGAAGCTCATTCTCAGAAAGGAAAAATTCTGTTCTTCCCAAGGTTATGGGAAAAACGCCTCTGGTGGTTCAGGCTGTCCCTGAGTAACTCTTTATTAAATGTGCAAGTAAACTTCTGTATTCTGTTGGAGTTTGGTTTCCGTAAAGATAATAGCTGGAGTAAATAAAATATGTAAAATGTGTGTGTTTGTATATACATTTATACATCATATGTGTGTGCATGTGTGGGTGTGTATGCATATATATGACTAGATGTTTGCATTTACACATGCACACACATAGACACACACCCCTTAGGGAAGGAGTTGCATTAAGACAGACGTAACATACCACGTTACTATTATTTTAGTATTTTTTAATACTGAATCCTCTCCCACCAGGAGGAGATTATTTTATTTATTTATTTATTTATGGCTGCATTGGGTCTTCATTGCTGCGCGTGGGCTTTCTCTAGTTGCGGTGAGCGGGGGCTACTTTTCATTGCTGTGAGCAGGCTTCTTATTGCAGTGGCTTCTCTTGTTGTGGAGCACGGGCTGTAGGTGCACGGGCTTCAGTAGTTGTGGCACGTGGGCTCAGTAGTTGTAGCTCATGGGCTCTAGAGCGCAGGCTCAGTAGGTGTGGCACACGGGCTTAGTTGCTCCGCGGCATGTGGGATCTTCCCGGACCAGGGCTCGAACCCGTGTCCCCTGCATTGGCAGGTGGATTCTTAACCACTGCGCCACTAGGGCAGCCGTATTTTAGTATTTTGAAGTCATCTTTATTCTGGCTCTGTGTTATGATCTTAATCTCAGGCTTCTTCCAGGAAGGGGGTGACATAATTATTAATGACAGCTTGTAGTCCAAGTTTATTTGTTGTTGGAGGAACTAGTTATCCATTCCAAGGGTTCTCCATCAGTGTTATAAGACAACAGGTAACAATCGACTGTTTTGTTTATGATGAAGCTAATTAAAATTAAAAGATTTGAGTTTACAAATAATTACAAGTAATTATGGTACACTAGGCTTGTAGTATACACAGAACAACTACCTTTGAAACTGGAATCTAGTTTCCTCAGATTCAATGGACATGTTTGTGATATAAACAGGAATCAAGTCAAGAAATCGGCCAAGGAAATTTTTTTTGTAATCCACGTTCAACTTTTAAAAAAGTTACATCATGGTTGCCTAATATTTTAATTCATAAAGTATGTAAGGGCATGAATTTCTCCAGGCAAGGTACAACATGCAGAAGAGCCAACGTGAGGTTATGGATTGGAGTATTTTTTGGAAATGTTGAAATGCTTTTGAAAGGCAGAGTGAATAATATTGAAAGATATTCTCCAGTTTACCTGAATTCTCTGTGGCTTCCTTTTGTGACTCCAGAGAATGTCACAGCTTCACCCCCATTGCCACAGAGAAGGTAGAAAACATCTCCTGATTCCAGGCAGGAATTCTGTGCAGTGCCTGATGGGCTGGTCCAGCAGAGAATCATTCTTCTTGTCGAGGCCTCTGGATGACCAGTCCAGCCCATCTCTGGGTTGTTTTACAGGGGTGAGCTGGGAGGCAGAGCAGTTGTTACTTTCTGACCCAAGAGCTCTGCTTGGCCCATGACTGGCATTGTCTGATGAAAGAGAAGTAACATTGGTAGTTACTCCGCTGGGAGTGTCTGTTCTTAGAAAACCCTAGTTGGGTGGCTTTTGCAAGAGGCAGTGAGAGCCTGGATTAAGTCAGTGGCTGTGAACATGGAGAAAAAGGGAAGACATGGGAGAGATATATGTTTGTAAAATAGAAAAGATTTTTGGCAATATTTGAATGTGGGTTGTATTGGACACATTTTGTACAGCGATTCAAATGTTATTGCCTTCACCTTATTCCAGCCAGAGCAGCGGCAATGAGCTCCTCTTAGGTTTTGAGCAGCTTCATGCACTTTCAACCTGACAGTATTCTCAGGCTAGAACTGCACTTCTTGCTTCCTACCCTGGGGGTCTGTGCCCTTGAGGACCTGCTTGGCACTCAGTATTCGTAACAGGGGAGTATTGGGGAGTTAAAATGCCCCTTTGGGCAACCCTTGACTAACCCTTGACATGTGCTTCTTTTCTCTTTTCCTGGTAGGGAGCCCATTTGATAAGGTGATTGAACACCTAGTAGCTGGTAGTGTTGGCCAACTCGGTATCACATCTTTGTAGGGGTCCTCCTTCCTTTCCTGTTTCACTCTCCTGTCCCTCACTTCTGACCCCTGCGATCCCACTACCAGACAAATTAGTTGAATGTAAGCCATTGTCTCTGGCTCTGCTTTTGGGATAATCCAGGTAAGACATGTTAGGCTTGGATGCATGAAAGGATGGTGGGCCTGTGAAGAGGAATAGGAAACCATGGATGAAGGGCAACCTGATGAGGTCAGTTTGGGTTGTTCTGAGTTTGAAGCAGCAGATGGGACTCTGGTCACAGAAAGCTCAGTTAGCATATC
Source organism: Balaenoptera borealis (assembly GCF_965194805.1). Classification (NCBI taxonomy): domain Eukaryota; kingdom Metazoa; phylum Chordata; class Mammalia; order Artiodactyla; family Balaenopteridae; genus Balaenoptera; species Balaenoptera borealis. The sequence continues at coordinate 212,800 of NC_138874.1, read as the reverse complement.
AATGATATTGCTAGCCATAGTTTTCCTGAGGTTAGAATCCAGGTTTCTTAGCTCCTAAACTAAATTTTTAGTTTCTGATACATGCGGTGATGAGTGTTCAGTTGCTTTTGTTTCTTCAGGGGTAGCACTCCGTATTAGTGGTGTACTGCTGCATAAAAAATTACTGGAAAACTTGGAAGCTTAAAACAACAAACATTTATGATCTCACACAATTTCTGAAAGTCAGGAATTCGGGTGTGACTCAGCTGGTTCAGGGTCACTTATGAGGCTGCAGTCAAGTTGTTGGCTGGCGCTGCTGTATATGAAAAGTTGACTAGGGTTGAGGGGTCTGCTTCCATCTCACTCACGCTGCTGTTCTCAGAGACTTCAGTTCCTTACTCTGGGGGCCTCTCCGTAGAGCTGTTCATTGTGGCTTCCCACAGAGTGAGTGATCTGAGAAAAAGATCTGCCGAGAAAGAGAGAACATCCAAGACAGAAGCCATAGTCTTTTACTAAGCTTGAAAGTGACCTACCATCATTTCTGTCATATACGCTTGGTCACAACAACCTTGGTCTCCCTGGGAGGGAGACCATACAAGGGTATGAATACTGGAAAGTGGGGGTTATGGGGGACCATCCTGGAGCATGGCAACCACACAGTCTTTTCATTTTCTTCTTTTAAATAGATATCTATTTTATTAAAGAAGTGCAAAGAAAATATCAAACACTGCAGAATAATTTAAATGAAGAGTAAAACGCTTCCTAATGTCCTACTCCCAGGCTCAATCCTCATAGCTGATCACTATTAACTGTTTGATTTTTTTCTTCCTAGTGTTTAACAACTGTGTTAAATAACTATAAATAGTCTACTTTAATTTCTCACTTACACAACTCCCACTTTCATGACTCTTCTACTTCCCAAATGTGTTAGTTATATAATTATTTTTAATTCCTCTCCTGGTTGCCTTAGATGTTTAAGATGTACTTAAACATCTGGTTTTGATCATTCATTTATAAATGTTATCTCTTGACTCCACGGTGTAAGATGATATAAGCTGAGAAATTTAGTAACGCTTTTCCTCACTTTTGACTTCTGTCAGCTATTTCATTCCTTTTAATCTTATGGAGGTTAATAGTATTTATATTCTGTTCTGTAGGCATACTTGCTTTTCATTCCTTGACCATAGATTGACTATGAAATTTTAAAGCCACGAAACAGCACTTACAAGTATGTAAGTATTTGGAATAAATGCCTTCTGCAAAACCAAGCAGTTGAACCAGTAGTAAAGGCACTCAAAAAGCAAACGTACTAGGGGCAAATGGATTTATTTTTTTCTTTCTTTTTTCTCAAAGCCAATTGATTGCTTAAAATATATCACATTTTAATTTGCATCATGTTTGCATAATGGCTTTCTTTTATAATATTTTATTTTTCCTGGTATCTTGAATTGCCTTTCTTTTTCTTTTTTATAAAAGAGATGTAATGCTTTCATTTTATCTCTAAGAAATTTCTGATTCCTAATCATACATTTGCGTAACGGAATTCTTCTTCAGCTTAATGACAGTCTTCACAGAACTGACCTCCTGTTCTAATCTGGAACAATTTATATCCTGTCCTGGTGCACAATATTTCTTCAGTAGTTGCCTTGAGTTAGCTCTTTTGAGTTAGTGTTTCTTCTCACTTTTAGATTCCTTTAATGATTTGTTATAGTGTGTCCTCACATGGATATTTTTTGAATGGGAAGGAAGTAAACTTTCTGAGTTCTTTTATGTTTGAAAGTGTCTTTATTATGCTCTCACATTTGATTGATAGTTTGGCTTAGTATAGAATTCTAGTTTCAAAAAATTTTCTTAGAACTTCAAAAACATTTCTCATTGTCTTCTAGCATCCAGCGATGCTGATAAGAAGTCTGATATCAATGGAATTCTTGTTCTTTTGAAGGTAACCCTCTATGGAAGCCTGTACAATGATTTTTCAGTCTTTAGTAATTGAATCTTTGGAGTGTCTGGGTGTGGGTTTTTTTCTATTAACCCTGTGTGGCACTTGGTGGGCCCTTTTGATCCTAAGACTATAGCCTTCCTTCAGTCCAGCCCCTATGGTCTCATGTTTTCTCCTTCTGTAACTCTTGTTACCCAAATTGCTCATCATCACTCTAAGAGTTTTTATTTTGTATTTTTGCTTTATATTCGGAGAAATAGCCCTGAATGTCTTTCAGATCACGTACATTCTTAACAGAATTGAATAACTTCCATTCCTTCTTTGGATTTGTTGTTGTTTTTCTCTGGTTGTTCCTTTTTTGCAGAAACCTGTGTGTGTGTGTGTGTGTGTGTGTGTGTGTGTGTGTGTGTGTGTGTGTGTGTCCTTTCTAATTTCTCTGTGGATACCCGTAAGCATTAAAAAAAAAAAGAAGTCTTTTCCTTGTATTACTTCTCTGTCCTTTGGGAATGGTTGTTCTCTTGATTCATCTTAGTCTTTCTCGTTTATCTTCTCAGACTTTGTTCTTTCTCCAGCCCCAGTACCTACATGATGTGCTCTCCTCAGCCCAGTCTTTTATTGCCTTTATTGCAGTTGTTCAGGTGTCTAGCAGGGTGATATTATTGAAGCCAGCCCTCTGTATATTCAGGGAAAAGTGGTCCAAATTTTAATTCTGACCTTCCTGGCAGCCTAACTCTTCATAGAGAAGACCTATTATCTGTTTTTTACAATGGAAAAATGTTAGCCTAGACTCCTTTCCTTAGAAGGAGTTGGGGATCTCTATCTATGAAGATCACAAGATTTAGCCACCATTTTACTAAGAATGCAACCATTTATGGAGTGTTGTCTGTATGCCAGAGACATGACATATATATTATCTCTTCCTTTCCAACAACTTTGAAAAGTAATTACTATTACTCCATTTTATAAAGAAACAGCCTCAGCCAGTTAAAATAACTTTTCCAAAGTCATCTAGACAGTAAATTCAAAGCTAGGTTTTGAATCTAGGACTGCTGGAGGCTCCAAGCCATTACTACTGAAAGCCTTCTCTCTATGACTTGACAAAAGATGAATAAATATTGCAACACTTCAAAAAGACTCATTTCTTTTCTTAACTGTTTTCTCAGTTTGCAAAAGACAGTGTTTTCAAAAGTAGCATTTGGCATAATTCCCATCTTCCCTCACGTACAATACTGTTTTAAGAGACCCAGACTTGTTGTTTATTGGGAGAAAGCTTGCATAGAATTTTAAAGAACTCTCTTGCTAATAGATGGATCTATAATTCTGTGGGGAGAGAGGGGCAAGGTTTTTTGTTTTGTTTTGTTTTTCTTTGAAATGAGGCTGAAGTTTGAGTGTATCTCCAGGGAAAGGAAACTATACTTGATGAATTAGAGTAAATATTGCCTGAGTATTACTTAAAGTGAGACTTAGACAATTCGGCTAGCAAAAGATCTTTATCAAGATCTGCAAGGGTTAAGCAGGTACTATAATATGGTGGGGTGAGTTGGGATACGTTATTGGGCATGGGTTTATAAAACGTAAACCTATGGGGAAAATGAGTAGCCTACTTGTCAATTAAAATTCTTATTTTGGACAGACATCCCAGCATAATGCATGCTAGCAAAACGAAACCACACACACACAAAATCAAACAAAAAATGGAGAGGAGTTGCAAATAAAGGGTTAAAGAAATTATGTTACACATAAAAAGAAATCTGTTGTGCCACATACCCAATTGCCACTTCTCCAGTCTACTGATGTTTTACTGTGGGCTTTTGGGCCCAAGCAGTTGAACCAACATAAGACCTATCATGAATAATCTGCCTTTACTCTGCATCTTGTTATAGGCCCTAATTAGTAAGCCTGTTCCTAGAATCCTCCCATAAACTCCCGTTTCTGAGGCTTTCTATTGCTAACTTGGCTTGCAGTCTACCTACTGGCAGAGCCAACTATTCTACCCAACTACTGTGGATTTCTCCATTGCCAAAATCACATGATGTTTGCTAAATATCAGAGAACTTTCTCTTTAACTTGTTATGCTGTTAGGACAGCCAGAGGGTGAAAAGGAAAATTTTTCTTAATGGACACTCAACCTACAGGAAACCCTCCATAGATGATGACTTCCTATATACGGGTTCATTCCATAATTGCTCAGAATAACAGTGCCCTAGACAGAAGACCAAATTAAAATGCATACCCAGTAAAGCTGGAATTTTTTAGTTCTAATTAACCAATTCTCTCTCCTTGAATGTAAGTGACCTCTCTTCCTACTCTGAAATTTTGCCACTTAAGATTTACTCAGTACAAATTTTAAAGTAGATTAAAGAACAAATCTCTTCAAATCTATTTCAAAGATAAATGCCTCCTACAAGTCTTGTCCTCAGATACTTACTCAGTAGATTCATGTGTGCCTGAGGCATTGTCAGTGATGCTTGGGGGTGGGTAGAGTTTTTATTTCTATTTTATATTCTCTTCTCCCTGTCCTAACCATTTGAGTAAATGGTGGTGGGTAGATTGGCAGATAGTACCTCTCTCCTCTCCAAGGACTAGATGCAGAGAAGGTGAACATTCTCTCCACAGAACCCCCTTTTTTGAAAAGTGCAGCCCCTTCTTTTCAGGGGGAAGAAGTAGGGGAAAACCAAAATAACAGAACACAGCCAGCGTCTTTTAAAATGGTTTATAATTGGACATGTGTACAATAATAAGAAATATATATATTTCCAAGTTTCTGACACAGACCTCCTAAAACCCTTGCAGATAGAGGTGCTAGGAGAATCTTTTATTCTAACATTTAGTCTTTGACCTCAGTTACCTTCACAGAGCTCCTAAATGCCTTGAAATTTCCTAGGTGATAGCAGTATCTTTTGTTCTAATGAGGTCATTCTTGGGCTCCAGGATGGGGACTGGTCACCAGAAAAGACCAAGCCATGATTAGAAGCTTGGAAATTTCAGCCCCACCTCCCATTCACAGGAGAGGGAAGAGGGACTGTAAATGGAGTTCATAATTGATCATGCCTACTGTGATGAAGCCTCTATAAAAATCCCAATAGTACAGGGTTCAGGGAGCTTTCATATTGGGGAGCACATCCACCAATTGGGAATGTGGTGCAAACCCAGCTCCACAAAGGAAGAAGCTCCTGTGCTCAGGACCCTTTCAGTCCTCCCCCATGTACTGTTCATCTCTGTTTTTTATAACATCCCTTATTGCATAATAAACTGGTAAACATAAGTGTTAACTTGAGTTTTGTGAGCTGTTGCAGCAAATGATCACATCCAAGGAGGAGGGTCATGGGAAGCTCTTAATGGAAGCCAAGCCAGACAGAAGCTGTGAGTAGCCTGGGGACTTAGTACTTGTGATTGGCATCTGATGTGGGGGACAGTCTTGTGAGACTGGGCCCTTAACCTGTGGGGTCTGTGCTAACTCTGATTAATGTCAGAATTGAATTGAATTGTAGGAAACCCAGCTGGTGTCATGGAATTGCTTGATGTGTGGAAAACCCACACAGCTGGTGTCAGAGGTGTTGTGAGTGTGTTGTCCTTTCTCAAGCAATGTGATTTCTTACTTGAATTTCTGTTTTCTACATAATAAAATGTAGAAATAAATAAAGATTATGTAAAACTTTCACCTTAGACTACAGGTGACTAAAAAGCCATAATTCATAAATATGAATGTAGTTTTAAATCTTGGTTGGAAATCATGCCTTTCTTCTTTTCTTCTGTCTAGTAAAATTGATTAAGACTTTTGCTACAGCAAAGACAAGATGCAAATAATTAAACCCAAATGAGAACTTGCCCAAGAAAAGATTTTTTTTAAACAGGCTCAAAAATAAAAATAAAAATTGTCTAACAGTCTAACTTCCGTGTTGCACTTCTGCTTATTAGCAAGATAAAGTGTACTGATGACAAATACTTCAAAAAACTGTGGCCCAAAGAAAAATTTTTTCCGGTAGAAGGAATTTCCCCAGAGGCAGGAACACAGTCTTAGTCTGAGATCAAAAAACATTATCATAAAATAGACTCCCCTCTGTTTTCACAGAAATTGATGATTATCAAAAGAATTTTAGAATTACTTAGGGCCTGTAGACCTGAGGATGGGAAAAGGGCAGATGCTAAATGCCTTTACTTGGGTCATTTGGGGGTCAGGAAGAATTGATTTGTTATATTTGTCTTTAAACTCTCCTTCCTCCTTCTTATGGTGCCTTAAATTTTCTGTCCTTGTGTTTTAGGCGGCTGTTACAAGTGAATGAGCTTAGCTGATAATTAGACTAAATGATTCTTCCTTGGGAGTCATTAATTGTGCCAGGTTTTGTGGTAGAAGGACGAAACCCAAAAGGACTTTTTTGAATTCTCTGTAAGACAGGCTGTCATGTCTGCTGAAGGTGATTGAGGAAGAAGGGCTGGCCATTTGGAATGCTGCAGTGCTGTGTGTAAGAAATGTAAAGAGCTGACTAGACGAGATAGGAATAGTGGAACAAAATAAAGTACACATCTACTTTTTCTGCCCAGTGAATGTAAAGTACGTCTCTTATTTTCTGTCCAGCATCCATGTTTTGGGGGATTGCCCCTCCTCCACTCTGTCATTCTGGAGGGGCTGTAGATCATGGGACCTCACCCATGACATTAGGGGGTGGGGCTAGGTAGTAGGCACGTGACCCAAGCTAAGCCAATCAGCGTCTTCTGGAAGTTTGGATCATTAGGGGAGATATCAGATAGAAAGTGGGTTGGAACTGGGCCATCTGATGGCTGGAGCCTAGGCAACTGTCCCTTCCTCAGGTGCCTGGGCTGTCTCTGATTCCTGTCCTTCTGGTGGCTGTGCTGTCCAGTGCTTCCTTCACAATGCTAACTACCCCCAGAATATTTCCAATAAACCCCTTTTTCTTGCTTAATATGGCAAGATCAATTCCCATGGTTTACCATTAAAAAACAAAACAAAACAACTTTTTGGTTGGTTATACTTTCAGGTATAACAGCAATTTCTGGATTAGAAATTAAATTTAGTGTATGCATGAGATAAAGAAATTATACAGTACAATGGCTCCAAATTGTCAGTAGCTTATCTGCAGGCTTGGTTGGTATTACATCCCCTTCAAATTCTATGTCATGTGGTCCTTGCAGCTCCAAAGCTCAGTCAGTGAGCCCAGAGAAGCTAGGGAGGCAATAGGGCTAGTGCCGTGTTTGCCAGTGGGTTCTGAGAAATAATAATTCCTTGAGAAACTGTAAACAAACAAATGAAAACATTGTGTAGCTAAATAAGATGGAGAAGCAACTCGACTTGTATGTGTTTTATGGAGATTTATATTGCTCATAAACAAAGTAAATGCTCTGATGAGTTGTGTGGGAAAGTGTTTACCTTTGTCTAATCCAGCATTTCCTAAACTTGCTTGAATATAAAATGCTTTTCCCACAGAAAGCCTATTAATATCTCTTGGAACTAGGATTTTGTAAAACATAGTTGGGAAAAAACAGTATAGTGGGATTAGAAAATTAGGTATTTAAACATTTATTTGGTAGAGTGCTAACAGATGAATTTTTACTTTATTTCTTTATTTCATCTTTAATCATGATTTTTTTTTTTTTTGATGATGATTTGGAGTAATTTACTGAGGCCTTATTTGGGTCATTCATTGAAATGGGTATTTGATACAGCGACTATTATGATTTCAAATACACAAACTCTAATTCCCCATTTTTTGAAGGAGACAGATAAATTCTTTCCAAGATCACTAGCCCAAAGCAAACAAGTTCCAATTGTATTAATCTGAGCACGTATTTTAAAATCTGGGCATTTGAGTGAGTTTATCACTTCTTAATGGAGAAAATTAACATATATCAGCTAGAACAGTGATTCTCAACCTGGGGCAGTTTTATCCTCCAAAGGACATGTGGTGGTGTCTGTAGGTGTTTTTGGTTGTCACAGCCGGGTTGAGGGGTGTGTGCTGGCATCTAGCAGGTAGAAAGGATGCTCTAAACATTCTACAGTAGGATGACGGCCCCTCTCAACAGAGAGTTGTTCAGCCCCAAATGTTAATAATGGGGCTGAGGTTGAGAAACCCTGAGTAATGCAAGTGCCTCTTGAGAAGATGGAAAGAGAGAATCCTTTAAAGGCATTACCATATTCCTAAGCCATTAGATTCAATGACATACTCCCCATGGGCTTTGTGGCATTATGTTTGGCAACCTAAGTCTAAACTTTGTCCAATCTGACCTGCTCAAGTCACATGGGGCCTCAATTTCTTTACCTGAAATAAAGAATTAGATGAGGTAATTGAGAGGTTTCCTGTGATATTGTGATTCATGAAGAACAATCCTGAGTCTTGAACACTTGTAATGTAAGATAAACAACACTGGGCTTAAGCTTTGGGGACATTTAATGTTGTAGAGAAGATCTGCCTCCAGTGATGTTGCCTCCTTGTGCCTGGACATGTCTGGTACAGTCATGTAGTGATCATGGGCCGAGGGATGAATGGCTCCTGTCCCCCAGAGAACCCCATACATTTCTACTGTTCTTCCCATCCCTTAAATGAAAGCTCTGATCTCAGTCCTCTCCTCAAGATACACCCATCTTTGGCCATCTTCTCCTCTCTTGTTATACTCAATCCTAATCTCTATGTTAGTATAAATCCCCATTTCACATCCTCATCTTTCTCATGAGCAGTGATTCCCAACAGTCTTTTTTTTTTTTGGCATCTACACATGGGTGATAATGATAATGATGATGATAATAGTAATAGTTAAAAATAGCTAACACTGTTGATCTCTTGCTATGATTCAGGCATTGTACTAAGCTCTTTCATTAGCTTGTTCAACCCTCAGAGGCACTTAGAGGTTAAGTAACTTGTTCAAGATCAGTTAGTATATCGTAGCTCTAGGACTCAACCCTGCCAGTGTTCAGAATTCCACATGTCCCTAATAGATTGATCAGCTTCTCTCTTACACAGTTCCTCTTGCTGTGCTCCCTAAAATGATAGAATGTAGTTCTTAAATCCTTCTCTCATATCCTTACATTTACAACTGATCACTTTGCAAGAATTTAACATCAAATTCATCTTTTCTTTCACCAACCACTATTACTGTCATTGCCTTGCCTCTATGGCAGATCTTCATGATTCCCCATCTATAACCAACTACCAAAATGACCTGCTTTTATTTTTATTTTATTTTATTTTTTTTGGCTGCGCTGTGTGGCATGCGGGATTTTAGTTCCCTCACCAGGGATCGAACCTGTGCCCCCTGCAGTGGAAGCACAGAGTCCTAACCACTGGACCGCCAGGGAATTCTGAAAATGACCTGCTTTTAAACTTTTCCTCTCTATTATTCTTTCTGCAACCTTAATTTCCCTATGTAACAGAAATCTAGTCACTTCATGTCATTCTTAAGAACTTGTAACGACCTTTCCCTGCTCGTAGAATAAAGTACTTTCTCTGGCATTCAACACTCTCCATGACTGAGGCCCAAATGTGGTATCAGCTACAACACTCACCAAAGTCATTTGCATTATTTATTTGATCATGTCATGTACTTTTACATCTTAAATTTTTTCAGGGTAGGGTCTAAAACTTCTCACTCCTAATTGTAACACTAGAACATAATTTCTCTTGGTTGAGATATACTAGCTTACTTTTTACTTGCACTCATTAGAGGAACACATTGACTCTTTGCTGAGAGGACCTAGACAGCCTTCTTGTGGTTCTCAGAATGGGTCTGCTTTCCTTTGTTTATTAATGTTTCATTACACTAGAATACCCATCCTTTGCCCCCATCACTTCTTCTCTTTTCAAAGCCCAGATTTGAGACTTCTTCCATTTAACTTTCTCTGACGTACCTTCCTCAAGTCAGAAGTATTTATTCCTGCTATGATCTCACAGAATATTTTAATATCTGTTTCCCCTATACATTGTAAGCTTCTTGGGCAGGGACACTGTGACTTACACATTTTCGTGTTTCCTGAACTATCACCCATTCCAGGGTGATATGTATGTATTGCTGACATGTAGAAAGGGCTCAGTAAATGTTTCATAATAAAGTCACATCTCTTGAAGTCCCTTTAAGTTCTGTGATTCTAAAATTATCATTCATTATTTATTTCTTTACACTTCTTATTGCATTGGGATAAATATTTCTCCCTGAGGGTGGAAATATGTTAGGGTTAATCTGCAAATTAAAAGTATATAAGAATTTTAATCACAGTATAATTAAGACCTAGGGGTTTTTTTTGAAATGCCAGTCAGTATTGCCATAAAAGAGTAATGAGCTCCTTTCTGGACTTCTCTGGTGGTGCAGTGGTTGAGAATCCAACTGCCATTGCAGAGGACACGGGTTCGATCCCTGATCCGGGAAGATTCCACATGCCATGGAGTAACTAAGCCCACACACCACAACTACTGAGCCTTCACGCCACAACTACTGAAGCCTGTGCACCTAGAGCCCGTGCTCCGCAACAAGAGAAGCCACCGCAATGAGTAACCCACATACTGCAATGAAGAGTAGCCCTCTCTCGCCGCAACTAGAGAACACCAGCATGCAGCAACGAAGACCCAACGCAGCCAAAACAAAACAAAACAAAAAAACAATCCCACTTAAAAAAAAGCAAGAGTAATGGGCTCCTTTCTCATGAAAACAGTAGTCTGTGGGAAGTTTTTTTTTTTTTTTTTAAGGAAGTAAGCTTGAAAAGTGTCAATTTTATTACCATTGCAATTAAAAATTTTTGTCTTTATTTTCTGTATGAGACTAGCCTATACAAGATATTGATTAAGCATGAAGTCAGGACTCAAGATATCCCATCTGTTTACTATAGTTTGTATTAGTAACTTCAATACTTAGAGAAAAAATAAAAGTTAGTAGTGCAAACCAATATCCAGTTCTCCTTTCTTTCCTGGGAATACAAGGCTACAGTTTGCAGTCTGCTTGCACCTAAGCGGAGCCATGTGACAGCTCTGGGCCAAGTAAATATGAATGGGAGTGACGTGTCGCAGTAGAAAAGCAAACACAATCCTTTCATTCTGTTCTCTTGTCTTAGCAATCATGAAGGAGGCTACATGGTGAGATAACCACAGTGTGAAAGCAGCCTGAATTATTTTTCTTTTAAAGCAAGTAACTGTTTTATGTATTTACCATCAGTGTGAGGCAGATGTAAATGAACAGGAATATCTAGAGGATAATTCCTATTGAAAAACATTTCAAGGTGTCCACAGACTGGTCAGAATACTATGGTACTATATGGTATAGACAACTAGTCAGTGATATTTTCATTTATTTCACTTTTAGTAATAAAACTTTTTTCTTATACACGATTGAACACATATTTTGCTTTAAAATTAATAGTCACAGTTGAAGAAATAATGGTTTATTTTTCTAATCAAGTGGCCAAGCTGCTCAATCTTAAAACCACAACAAATGTTGCACCTTATTATTTTAACTAAACAGTAAGACCTTCTGTTTTGATTATTCCTGGTAAATTGCAACTTTGTTTCTCACTAGTTTCCATTTGCCAAACAGTCATGACAAACAGTTTAACCTGGTGGCTACTGCTTTCAAGGGATTCTATCAGATGAATCCTCATTTCCAGTGCAATAGCTGTTGGCAGTCCTTTGCTGAAAGTCCATCCACCAGGACTTCTCTATTGTGGTTAGTTAAGAGTCGTGCTTTTGCTGCCAGGGCTTCCTTCTGCTGAATATAATATTCCTGAAATTTAATGGATATTCTTTGCATCATTTAAAAATATTTCTATAAGCAATGTTCTGAGCAGGTTATCTCAACAGGTATTACTTCTCTTCCTGTGAAGTCTTTAACACAGTCCAAAAAGCATGTTTCTTTAAGTTTATAGTAGGTTCCAAGAAGTTCATTGAACTATTTTATCTGATCAGATTCTGGTATTTGTGCAGCCATATTCTTTTGGTATGTTTATCAGTCACTTTTTCTGATGCATGAGTTTCCTTTCTGTTCTGGAAAAGCAGCTAAACTTTGCTTGAATGTCTCCTGTGAGGCCTGATTTCTTCCTTAAGCACAGGCTCTCCCATTTGGTACCAGTATGAGGCAGAGAGGCTAGTCTGGGGACAGAGGGTTGGGGTATGGGTGGGTGCCTGGCAGCTGGATGACAGAGAACCTAAAGTTAGCACTTGAATTGTTGAGTCACCACATGGGGACAGCTGCCCCAGAGAGTTGCCAGGACCTACAGTGGTCTTTGCTTGAGTGTAAAATAACTTTTACGTGTTTAAGCCAGTGAGATTTTGGATTAATTTGTCACTGAAGAATCACTTGTCCTAATCTGACTAATATGGGTGGCACTGGGAATTGCAGTCATTAGAGATAAGAGAAGAAAGCCTGTAATAGCAATAGCTAGCCCTTATTAAGCACTTACTCGCCAGGATTTGTCCCATGTACTTGAATGAATTGTCTTTTTTGACTCCCACAATAATCTACTTAAAAGATGAGGAGACTTGAGGCACAGAGGAATTTAATAGCACACCTAGGGTCACAGAGTTTATAAGGTTTAGAGCTGGGATTCAGACCTGCATTTGGTATGATACCAAGGTTCATTTACTTCCTGAATATGCTCTAGAGTCATTTAGTTTATTCATATGTTTGTAACTAAGTAAATGCAAAAATAAGACTTGTTTCTCAGGTGTCAGGTGAAATAGTTTTTAGAGGAGCATGGTAGATTTTTGTCTTCTGAGAAATTTCTTAGGATTTATGGAACTTTATTTCCTTTGGGGCAAAAGGGGAAATTTCTGTTTCATATGACCTGCTTTGTTTTTATGGTACCCATATGTTGGGCATAGAGTAGGATTAGAGCCAAGTTCTTTTAGGATTTAGGAATGCTGATGTGATTAATTTGATCTGATTTAACAGTGATGACAGCATAGAACAATCAACAATTTTAATAAATTAAATTTCATTTATGTGTCTTCTGGGAAGGACTCTGTCAGTTTAAGTAAGACTTGGTGCCTTGATTGACTATGAAGTTTTTTTTTTTTTTTTTGGCTGCGTTGGGTCTTCATTGCTGTGTGCAGGCTTTCTCTAGTTGCGGCAAGCAGGGGCTACTCTTCATTGCGGTGCGCGGGCTTCTCATTGTGGTGGCCTCTCTTGTTGCGGAGCACGGGCTCTAGGCGTGAGAGCTTCAGTAGTTGTGGCGTGTGGGCTCAGTAGTTGTGGCACACGGGCTTAGTTGCTCTGCGGCATGTAGGATCTTCCTGGACCAGGGATCAAACCCCTGTCCCCTGCAGTGGCAGACGGATTCTTAACCACTGCGCCACCAGGAAAGTCCCGCCTATGAAGTTTTGAACTGAGCCTGGCTCTCCACTATGAGGATCAAATCCTGAAGTCCTGGCTGTACTCATCCAGCATGTCTTTGACTCCTTAAGGAATTATTACTTTAATGAAGACGAAATCTATTACTTTAAACATTTTTTCTTGATAATAAAAATTCAACCATGACCCTCATTAATGAACTGGCAAATTATTTTACTCTACCTTGTTAAATGTATTAGTTGGTATGGGTTGCTTTGGAGATATTTTTAAATACATTTTTTTGATAGATACTTAAAAATATTGATTCTTCAGAGCTCCCTGAAGAATCTGGGAGAAGTCTGGGGGCAGGGAAAACACAAGATGAACTGAGACATCTTGTTGGGCAAGAAAGAAGGGAAATACTTAAAGACTAATGGGTGTGTGTGTGAAAAGATATTCAAGTCAGCTTGAAGGGATTACTCTTGGCAATACTGGGGGACTGTTTGAACATAAAAAAGAGTATTGACAGTGACTGATTGTAGAAAGAGAAGAGGAGCCTTTTATAAGTAACTTAAGGGGAACAATTCACTGTAGAAGCAGTATATGCAGGCTAAGAGCTTGGTCTGGGTTTGAATCCTTGGTATGAGTTTACCTCTTTGCTTGTAAGTTCTTAAACCTTTCTATGCCTCAGTTTCCACATCTGTAATGCGGGAATAATAATAATAATAACAACAGTAACAACTACCTCAGAGGGGTGATAAGAGAATTAGCTAAGATAAAATTTATAAGTAAAGTATTTAGAACAGTCCCTGCCACATATATCACGTGCTAAATAATTGTTATGTATTATATTACTTTTATTATTATTGTCTATAATGCCCACTACCCATTAGGGAACGGCCATACCAGCCCTGGGCTTTTTGTTGTTGTTATGGAAAATTGTTTTTTTTTTTTTTTTCCCAGCTTTTTTGAGATATAATTGACATATAACATTGTGCAAGTTTAAGGTATGCAATGTATTGACTTGATACACATATATTGCAAAATGATTACCACAGTAGTGTTAGTTAATACCTCTATCACCTCACATAATTACCATTTCCTTTTTGTGGTGAGAACATTTAAGATCTACTCTCTTAATAACTTTCAAACATATAATACACTATTGTTAACTATAATCCCCATACTGTACATAGATCCTCAGAACTTACTCATCTTATACCTGGAACTTTGTACCCTTTGATCAACATCTCCATTTTCCCTGCACTCCAGGCCCTGGTAACCACCATTCTGTTCTCTTTTCTTATAGTATCCTTATCTGGCTTTGGTATCAAGGGAATGCTGGCTTTATAAAATGTGTTTGGGAGTGTTTCCTCCACTTCAATCTTTTCAAAGAGTTGAGAAGGATTGGTATTAATCCTTTAATGTTTGGTAGAATTCACCAGGGAAATCATCTGATTCTGCGCTTTTCTTTGTTGGGAGATTTTTGATTACTGATTCAGTTTTACTTGTCAGATTTTCTGTTTCTTTATAATTCAGTCTTGGTAGGTTGCATGTTTCTAGGAACCTATCCATTTCTTCTAGGTTATTCAATTTTTTTGGTATATAATTGCTCATAGCGGTTTCTTACGATCCTCGTCTTTTGTATTTCTGTGATATCAGTTGTAATGTTTCCTCTTTCCTTTCTTATTTTACTTGAGTCTTTCTCTCTCTCTCTCTCTCTTTTTTTTTTTGGCTGCACTGCACGGCACGTGGATCTTAGTTCCCCTGACTAGGGATCAAACCTGTGCCCCCTGCAGTAGAAGCGTGGAGTCTTAACCACTGGACCACAAGTCCCTCTCTTTTCTTCGTGTGTCTTTCTGAAGTTTTGCCAGTTTTGTTAATCTTTTCAAAAAATAACTCTTAGTTTCATTGATCTTTTGTATTACTTTTCTGGCCTCCATTTATTTCTGCTTTGATCTTTGTTATTTCCTTCATTCTGCTAACTTTGTAGCCTTAGGCTTTCTTACTCTGGACTTTAAAAAAAAAACAAACAAACATGTGCACTCCTAATTGGATCTTTGTTACAACTGAATTGCTATCTAATACAGTAAGTCATCTTAGAGGCCTCTGTGATACCAGGAAGATGGTAAAGTCAAAAGCTGTGAAATAGATAATCTGTAGAAATCCCACTGCTGTGTTAAGAGCAGTTCCATGACTCACTGCCCTGTGAGACTCCAGCCTCAAACAAAGAGAATTGGTGAAACCTGCATGGGAAGGATCCCAATGCAAAGGTTACAGAACTGATTAAAAGATGAGGGTAGAAACCTCAGGGGCCCCAGAGGCCCAGGGGATCAAAGAGGAGTCTGGACAGGGGTACTTAGGGAGAAACAACCATATTGTCAGTGAACTTCAGTTTTGAGATGACTTGGGCCAGTTGTGGTTTGCTTGGCTGTTAATTTCCCTGCATGACTCCTAGGAAGTGTCTCATCAAGAAGTCTGTGAGGGGGGCTTCCCTGGTAGCGCAGTGGTTGAGAATCTGCCTGCCAATGCAGGGGACACGGGTTCGAGCCCTGGTCTGGGAAGATCCCACATGCCGCGGAGTAACTAGGCCCGTGAGCCACAATTACTGAGCCTGCGCGTCTGGAGCGGCCGCGACAGTGAAAGGCCCGCGCACCGCGATGAAGAGTGGCCCCCGCTTGCTGCAACTAGAGAAAGCCCTCGCACAGAAACGAAGACCCAACACAGCCAAAAATAAATAAATAAATAAATAAAACAGAAGTCTGTGAGAAATCATACCTTTAACTGCCTTTATCTCTGTATGGAGCATTTAAAGACATTCATCTTAATCCTCTTCCAAGTAATGTTCATTGGAATGTATTTGAAGTGGTGTTAGTTCACCGTAACACTTTTTAGCCTTCTTTTAAGTCATTTGAAAAATCTGCTTATAAAAGAGGAGAAGTAAAATTTTTGTCTCAAGGTCAATTCACATTTCAATGTTTTAAAAAAGCAGTGCTTCTCAAAATCATGTTTTAGTATCAAATCCAGCTTTAATTTTTTTTTTTTAATAAAATTTATTTATTTATTTTTGGCTGCATTGGGTCTTCGTTGCTGCATGCAGGCTTTCTCTAGTTGTGGAGACTGGGGGCTACTCTTCGTTGCGGTGCGCAGGCTTCTCATTGCGGTGGCTTCTCTTTGTTGTGGAGCACTGGCTCTAGGTGCACGGACTTCAGTAGTTGTGGCACTCGGGCTCCGTAGTTGTGGCTTGCAGACTCTAGAGCACAGGCTCAGTAGTTTTTTGGAGCAACGGCTTAGTTGCTCTGCGGCACGTGGGATCCTCCCAGACCAGGGCTCGAACCCGTGTCCCCTGCATTTGCAGGCAGCTTCTTAACCACTGCACCACCAGGGAAGTCCCACAGCTTTAATTTTTAATGTAAGATAATGCCAAAGATAGGGTTTGTGATTCAGATTTTCACTAAATGCAAAATTTTCCTGGGACAGAGCAAATGCCTAAATCAAGGGAGGCCATTTTAGTCCTTATTTTAAGCTTTTCAACAGTGTAGCTGGTCATACGAAAAAGTCTGAAGGTCAAGTAGATGTGTGTGGTCTTGGAAAATTATTTAGTCTCTTTGAAACTCAGTTTTTCCATCCATCAAAGGGTACACATGGTGATTGTGAGCATGCTACAGTACTTGTTCAGTTCCCCTTTTTTCTTTTCTTATTACGACACTTTTTAAGGAGCAGTTTTAGGTTCACAGCAAAACTGGGGGGAAGGTACAGAGATTTTTTTTATACCTCTCCTGCCTCTACACATGCATGACCTCCCCTATTATCAACATCCACCACCAGAGTGGTACATTTGTTACAACGGATGATCCTATGCTGGTACATTATCATCACCTGAAGTCCATAATTTACATTATGGTTCACTCATGGTGTTGTGCGTTCTGTGGGTTTGGACAAATGTGTTATGACGTGTATCCATCATTATGGGACCATTCAGAATATTTTCACTGCTCTAAAAATCCTCTGTGATCCAGCTATTCTACCCCACCCCCTGCCACCCCGTAGCAACTGCTGTCTCTATAGTTTTGCCTTTTCTAGATTGTCATATAAGTGGAATCAGTATGTGGCCTTTTCAGATTGACCCTTTTCACTTAATATTATGCATTTAGGTTTTTCCATGTCTTTTCATGGCTCAATAACTCATTTCTTTTTAGTGTTGAATAATATTCCCTTGTCTGAATATACCATAGTTTATTTATCCATTACCCTACTGAAGACAACTTGTTTGCTTCCAAGTTTTAGCAATTATGAACAAAGCTCTTATAAACATCTGTGTGCAGGTTTTTGTGTGAACATAAGTTTTCACCTTTTTTGGGTAAATACCAAGGAGTGCAATGGCTGGATTTTATGGTAAAAGTACGTTTAGTTTTGTAAGAAACTGCCAAACTGTCTTACAAAGTGGCTGTACCATTTTGCATCCTCACTAGCAGTGAATGAGAATTCCTACTGCTCCGCATCCTCATTAGCATTTGCTAATGTCAGTGTTGTGACTTTTGGCCATTTTAATAGGTGTGTAGTGGTTTCTCATTGTTGTTCTAATTTGCATTGCCCTGATGACATAAGGTGTAGAGAATCTGTACATGTGCTTATTTGCCATCTGTATATCTTCTTTGGTGAGGTGTCTATTAAAGTCTTTGGCCCATTTTTTAAATTGGGTTGTTTTCTTATTATTGTTTTTTAAGAGTCTTTGTATATTTTGGATAACAGTCCTTTATCAGACTTATCTTTTGCAAATATTTTCTCCCAGTCTGTGGCTTGTCTTTTCATTCTCTTGACAGTGTCTTTCACAAAGCAGAATTTTTAATTTTAATGAAGTCCAGCTTATCAATTATTTCTTTCATGGACCATGCCTTTGGTGTTGTATCTAAAATGTCATTGCCATACCCAAGTTTTTCTGGCCTTTCCCCTCTGTTATCTTCTAGGTGTTTTATAGTTTGCATTTTACATGTAGATCTGTGATCCATTTTGAGTTAATTTTTGTGAAGGATGTAAGGTCTGTATCTAGGTACTTTTTTTTTTTTTGGTATGTGGACGTCCAGCACCATTTGTTGAAAAGACTATCTTTGCTCCATTGTATTATCTTTGCTCCTTTATCAAAGATGAGTTGACTATATTTATGAGGGTCTATTTCTGACTCTATTCAGTTCCGGTTTTTTTTCCTCCTGTAAATTTCTCTTCTCTATTCTGTAACTAGCCTAGAGGAAAGGGTTAGCTTTGTTTATGCTACTGAGTATGTTGTCCAGTTCCCATGTCAGTGTTTCAACATAATATATTATTTAAGGACCATCACTTAGGACTTAGCAAATTTTTATCAGAATTCAAGGTCCTTGATGAAATATACGGGTGGCATAGTTGCTCTTCTTAAGAAACCAACATTCTAACAGGAAGAAAAATATCCTCAAGAGCATCTTGCTTCTACTTTTTCTCCCCAAATCTATCTAGATTGTACGTGGCAGATAAGGAATTTTCAGCAATACTTAAAGGAAGAGACAGACTCTGTTTCTTTTTCTTTCTCTGCCTTTCTATTCCTTTCTATATTTTGTCTCCATCTGTTTGAATCCTTGTCTTGCATTTACAGTAATATTCCTCTTATGAAACATTTGCATATGTGGATTTATTTCCATAAATTTGTCCTAAAACTGTAAGACTTTCAGTTCACATTTTATATAAGCTGCAGTCAGCATTCGTATGAATTTGCAATCACTCAATGGAGATAATTTTAAAAAGACATACCTGGGAGTTGGGAAAAGCAGGAGGGAAACCAGATGGCAAAGCAGGAGCAGGGTAAGCGCCAGGAAGCTGAGCCAAGGTGCACCTGAGCCCGAGGGCAGCTCTCCTGCTTGTGAGTGGGAGGAGGGAGCTGGCGAGGTGAGAGAAACTGTTGGAGCTAGGGCTTGGGGTACGGCGACCTTCTGGTATGTTTACAGCCTGGAAGGA
This sequence comes from Balaenoptera borealis, assembly GCF_965194805.1. Classification (NCBI taxonomy): domain Eukaryota; kingdom Metazoa; phylum Chordata; class Mammalia; order Artiodactyla; family Balaenopteridae; genus Balaenoptera; species Balaenoptera borealis. The sequence goes on along the minus strand of NC_138874.1, from coordinate 193,638 downwards.
TCATGGGGGCACTAAAGCTGTACAACCCGGAGCATGGATGGGAAATCTGAGAAACGCCAAGTCAGTTATAGGGTAAGATAAATAATTTATAAAAAAATTTACTCAAAATGTTTTCATCTCAAGGTTCAGGTAACTATGGAGACTGTTAGTGGCCTACTCAATGCTAGTCTCCTCTTCATCCTTAATAAACAGAACCTTCTCTTTGGTCAGGGTGGCTGTGCACCAGCTGAAAACTGCATTACTCAGCATCCTCTGCAGTTAGGGGTGGACATGTGACTAATTCTGGCCAATGGGTACAGGGGAAGTTGCTGAGTGGGGGCTTCATGGAAAGTGCCTTCAAAAGGGGGCTAACTCAGTCTGCAAGCTCCTTTTGCCACATTGTAAATGTGGTAGGACCTTGAGGTTAGAATACATGTGCTGAGGACGGTGGAGAAAAAAATAGGAGGCCAAGACACTGAGGGCATCATGGAGCCGCATGTCAGCCAGGGAATGCCTTCTTCTTCTTCTTCTTCTTCTTCTTTTTTTTAAAAAAAAGTGAGAGAACGGTTGAGTCTCTGTCAAAGATGAATATAATTTCTAATGGATGAGAGATTCTCTATCTCTTAGGCCATCTTAAGATGTGGGAAAGAGGGGGATTCCCTGGCGGTCCAGTGGTTGGGACCGCGTGCTCTCATTGCTGAGGGCCCAGTTCCATCCCTGGTCGGGAAACTAAAATCCTACAAGAAGCATGGTGTGGCCAAAAGAAAAAAAAAGACATGGGAAGGAGAAAGCTTCCACTCTGAGTCATAAAATCATAAAGACATTTAAACTTGACTAGGGGACCAGACACTGAAAAAGTGTTAATCTTTTTCTTCCAGGTTAGAAATCTCTGTTTTTCTTTCAAATTATTTAAAAAAAAAACCAAAAACCCAGGGACTTCCCTGGTGGCCCAGTGGTCGGGACCGTGCTCCCAGGGCAGCGGGTCTGGGTTCAGTTCCTCGTCCAGGAACTAGATCTCACATGCTGCAACTAAGACCCGATGCAGCCAAATAAATAAATAAATAAACAAATATTTAAAAAATAACCAAATAATTGTTATAAGAAGAAATTCAAGCAAAACTAAACTGTACAAAATGAAAAGTGAGAATATCTTTTATTTTAAAAATTTCATCCTCTAGAGTAACCACTGTTAACTGGGTTCTGTATTTTTCAAAGAATCCTCCCCCCTCTTTGTATATAAAAACATAAAGTAATTAAAAAATTATTCTTGACAAGCATGTTTTCTACAAGGAAAATAAATTTACAAGCCTCTTGAAGGGAGATCCTGATATTGAAAAACGATGTGACAATCAATCAATAAAATTAACTTTATAATGAGTATTATTACTGTTTTAAGATGTAAAATGTCATTGATAATCTCATTTTCCTGAGTGATTATTTCAAACCCAAGTTCCTCAGTGTCAGCAGATAGCCTGATTTTTTTTTTTTCCCCTCTTTTGAAGGTACTTTCCATGTGCCTTGGTGGGAGGTTACTGTTCCCAGAAGGGCAGGATTCTGGATAGGCAATAATTTGGGTTCTCTATTTTCTTCTGCTCTGTGAAATAAGACTGTATTGTATTTGACTTGTACCCTCCAAATCTAGCATGGGACCTAGTATATGATACTGTATGCTTCTGCCAGTAAGTGTTCTCATTCAGAAAAGGAGTGCTCTGAGGAGGATCAGAGGGAGGTAGAGGAGCAGGAAAAGTTCCAGTTATTGTTCTGAGGCAGGAGTGGTCATAGCCTGTTTGAAGGGACAGTGAGAAGGTAAGATTCATACGGGGGGTAAATCTTTCTGAATTTCCTTTTTGTGGCCAACTATATATATATAGATATAGATATATGTATACACACACACACACACACACACACACACACACACATACATGAGAAACTATACATGTGCAGAGGGCTCTTTGCAGATCAGATTATCTCTTTACCTTCAGTTTTCAGTTTCCAATTACATCAGGTCATCTGGTAGTTGATTATTGGTCTATTTTTATGTTCTTTGGAACAGCTATACTTCTACTCTCCATCCCCTGCCTTCAGGGCACATTCTTAATTCTTACCTAGCTTTTTACTCAGCAATTGTTCAATAAATGCTGTACAACAGTAAGGTACCATCCATGCTTCTATGGTATACTTTGATTTTTAAAAATGTACCTTAACACAAAGTTTTTAGAGCAGACCATATAGGTGTGCTTCCATCTTTCAAGATCTAGGAGGTTAATTTCAAGCTGGATAGCATTTTTTAGTTTTTCATTAATGAGTTCAATCCCTTTTCTATTTTTTAAAATAAATTTATTTTATTTATTTTTATTTTTCGCTGTGTTGGGTCTTCGTTGCTGCACGTGGGCTTTCTCTAGTTGTGGCAAGTGGGGGCTTCTCTTGGTTGTGGTGCGCAGGCTTCTCATTGCAGTGGTTTCTCTTGTTGCGGAGCATGGGCTCTTGGCATGAGGGCTTCAGTAGTTGTGGGGCGAGGGCTCAGTAGTTGTGGCTCGTGGGCTCTAGAGCACAGGCTCAGTAGTTGTGGCGCACGGGCTTAGTCGCTCTGCGGCATGTGGGATCTTCCCGGGCCAGGGCTCGAACCCGTGTCCCCTGCATTGGCAGGTGGATTCTTAACCACTGTGCCACCAGGGAAGCCCCTCAATCCCTTTTTATTTTTTTTTTATTTTTTATTTTTTTTTTTAAAGCACTTTTTTTTTTTTTTTAATAGCTACTTTATTTATTTATTTTATTTTATTTTTGGCTGTGTTGGGTCTTCGGTTCATGCGAGGGCTTTCTCTAGTTGAGGCAAGTGGGGGCCACTCTTCATCGCGGTGCAGGGACCGCTCTTCATCGCGGTGCGCGGGCCTTTCACTATCGCGGCCCCTCCCGTCGCGGGGCACAGGCTCCAGACGCGCAGGCTCAGTAGTTGTGGCTCACGGGCCCAACTGCTCCGTGGCATGTGGGATCTTCCCAGACCAGGGCTCGAACCCGTGTCCCCTGCATTAGCAGGCAGATTCTCAACCACTGCGCCACCAGGGAAGCCCCCTCAATCCCTTTTTAAACTGATGAACTTTTCATGTTTCTTGGTTTCTGTGGGTTCATGCTGAGTTAAATGAAATTTCATGCCACCACTCATTCAACTATTTTACTTTTCCATTTTTACTTAATGTAGCAGAAAAAGCACTGAAGTTTTCAGTCATGAAAACCTGAAACACTAAAGGATATTTGATATTCATGGTTTGAATTTCATGATTTAAGAGGAAATTCTTCCCTAATGAAAATGGTCCAGAATGGGCTCCTTGAAAATGTAGCAATGGAACCACTTCTGGATGTATTCAGGAAGCTGCTACATTCCATTTGTAGATTTATATTCAACATTTTAATTTAGTATTTAAGAGATGGTTTAGGGGTATCATCATCTCTCTGTGTTTATCTTTTTATTTTTTAAATTTTTATTGGAGCAGTTTATCTTTGCTGAAAAGAAAGTTGAGGACTTCCTGGTTGGGATGACCAAATATATAATGAAAGCAATTCTCTCCAGCAAATGGCTCCCAGAGGCCATCTCTTGAGAAGAATAAAAGCAAAAGCTGTCGGAGGGATTCTCTATCATAAATGCTTTCAAATAGGAGAAGAAACAGAGAAGACCATGACTCTAGCCTTGTGCTGGATTATCTGTTGTCAACTTGGAATCAGCTTCAAACCCCTTGTATGATCTCTCTTTTAGGGCAGAAACCTGAGTTTCCCTGAGTCCTCTTCCCTCTTCTGACCCTGAAGCTGGGTTAGGGTCCACCAATGAGGGGAGATGGGAAGGTTGGGGAGGAGAGGCCATTACTCTCTTAGGAGGTGCTGAGGGGAGATAAAGACATGGCATTTGAAGCAACTTCTTAGGGTCTTAGGGAGCTTCTTATAAGACATTCAAGTCTATGCTATAAGCACAGGTTTTTTTTTTAACATCTTTATTGGAGTATAATTGCTTTACAATGGTGTGTTAGTTTCTGCTGTATAACACAGTGAATCATCTATACGTATACATATATCCCCATATCCCCTCCCTCTTGTGTCTCCCTCCCACCCTCCCTATCCCACCCCTCTAGGTGGTCACAAAGCACCGAGCTGATCTCCCTGTGCTATGCAGCTGCTTCCCACTAGCTATCTATTTTACACTTGGTAGTGTATATATGTCCATGCCACTCGCTCACTTCATCCCAGCTTACCCTTCCCCCTCCCGGTGTCCTCAAGTCCATTATCTATGTCTGCTTCTTCATTCCTGCCCTGCCCCTAGGTTCTTCAGAACCATTTTTTTTTTTTAGATTCCATATATATATGTTAGCATATGGTATTTGTTTTTCTCTTTCTGACTTACTTCACTCTGTATGACAGACTCTGGGTCCATCCACCTCACTACAAATAACTCAGTTTCGTTCCTTTTTATGGCTGAGTAATATTCCATTGTATATATGTGCCACATCTTCTTTATCCATTCATCTGTTGATGGACACTTAGGTTGCTTCCATGTAAGCACAGGTTTTTTAGCAGTGAATTTCCTGAGTTTCACTTCCCCAGCTCTTCTAGCTACCTCTAATTCCTTGTGTTAAACCCTCCATACTTGGAGTACGTAGAGTGGTTACTGTTTTCCAGATTTGACCCTGACTGATATGCTTTTCATGCTGGTTACCTCAGTTTTGTCTGAGTATCAGGCTTCCCCACTTCCCCAACATTTGTCCACAAGGGTGTTAGAATTCTCCAGGATGATGGCAGAATTTAGAGGAGATTCAAGAGCTAATACCTAAAGTTGCTCATGAAAATGGAAGAATGAATAGGAAATCAGGAGATGGCAGCTCGAGCAGGACCAGAGGGTGGTGTGGGGCTGTAGAGAAAATATTTTTATGTTTCCGTATGGTTAAGGCTTTCTGAGCAAAGAAACGTGGGATCGGGGTCACAGGACAAGCCTTGTATTTAAAGGGTGGTTAGACAGTAAGTAAGAGACCATCCTGAGAAGTTTACCTCCCAAGGTAAATGCTTACATTTCAGAAGAGGAATGAAACCTAGTATCATGGAGACGTTGAAGAGATTGTTAATTTGTAGATGCTTGGCTTCTTCCTGGAGACCTTTATTTATATTCCAAAGGACCAGAACTCAGGAGTCATTCCCTTCTCTTCCCAAGGTTCATTTGTTTGCATTGGGGAGAAAAGTTTTTTTTCTCTCACAGGGGAAAGGGGACAGCTGCCCTCATCCTAGATAAGCTCGCAGCTTCATGTTTTGGGTCCCTTCCCTATAGTATAGATCCTGGTATAGGTAGGCTGACCTCTGGTTCTCATCGCATAGCCACAAAGGAAAGAATTGAGCCAGAGGAGAACTGATGTGGTTATTGCTGTAAGTAATAGTACCTCTGCTCTAGAAAACTCGTGTATACTTTTAGGATAATGTGAATAAATATAGATGCTGAAACCTAATCCGGTGCTAGAATCAGATGGTTTGAGCTTCAAGGGTGGTGGTGGAGTTTTGAAGGTCAAATCAGAACAACTTAGAGAAAGTCCCCAGGGAGATTGCCCAGGCTGACCCCAGGGATTGAGGAGCATGATGGGGATGAGCAGCCTCTCCTTGAGGGCTGCGAGAGAATTTTGTGCAATCACCTCAGCTCCAATGGAAGAAGTCTTACTGAATGAGAGGCTTCAGGCTTCAAATGGAGTTTATTCTCACATTTACGGGGAGGCAGCACGCATAGTGGTAATAATTAGGCAATTTGGATTAGAGATGCAACTCTACCCATTATTCATTTAGGCAATGCTTATTGAGCATCAATTATGTACAAGGCTGTTCTGCTGAGGAGAGGGATGATCTCTGCACTTGTGGAGTTTACAGTCTACTGCAAAAACCAGACTGAATATAAGCAAACAGAGGAGTAAGTATATACTTACAAGCTATAATAAATGTGATGAAGGAAAATAATAGGGTACTGTGAGAGAAAATAGAGATGACCAACTTTAGACTGAGTGGCCAGGGAAGGCTGCTCTGAGACGGTAGCAGTTAAGCTAAGTTCTGAAGGATGGGAAGGAGCTGAGAGCGTGAGAAAAGGGAGTGTGAGCTTCCCAGGTAGAGTACCTTCATTTACTAGCTGGCTATGAAATGCAGCCCCTCAGAGGTGTGTTTGAGTGAGGTATTTAACAATTGGGGGCATTTCTACACTGGTTTTTCATCTGTGTAAAGGAGATAATAACACCTACCTCCTAGGCAGGAAGTTCTGCTGTCCAAGCGAGATTGGTCTAGAAATGACCACCTTCCCCCAACTTCATGATCCAGGTGAACTCTGTTTCTTATCTGAAGGCAAGTGACCGACCATCGTATTTCAGGAGGGGAGTATATACTGTTAGGGAAGTTTGTTTGGAGGTAAGGGAAAGTGGATACAGATGAGTTCTGTTGCTATGCAAGATCTTGGTTTCTGATAATGCCTTCTTCCTTTAGAAGAAAAATTTCAGTATAGAAATTTCAGCCTTAGTACAAATGTCAGTGAGAGAGAATTTTCGGAGGCTGGAGGCTCTTCTCTGGGTCCCTCATAGTGCATATGACTATCAGTTTCACTTATGCCTAAGGCTGCTTTGACTTGGGCTTCTGGGGCCATCTCCTTTGACATATCTGACTTCTAGGCAAGCAGGCAGGCAAGCATAACCTGTGGAGGCTTGGAATGGAAGAGGGGTAATTAGTGATGATAGCAGAGGGATGGAGTTACAGGACCTTCCTCATCTCTGTATTTATTTCTAGAACTCTTTCACTCAAGAGTTGCTGTGAATGCATTTCTTTTCCTCACAATAAAGCAGATGTGGAGTGGGACTGAGGATTATAGCAATTGATTTTAAGGGTCTAGGCAAGGCTGGAATCAGAGGGAATTCCTGCTGTGATGTATACATTGATGCATCAGGAAGTAACTTGGCGTTTGTAATGACTTCTTAACTATAATACTACAGATGGTACCGTATTGGAGTTACAGGTCCCTGGGAAGTGTATTTGTTTCCTGTTTTGCTCAGATAAATAATGTCCCTAATGATCATGATACAATCCATAAATCTAACTTTGAAAGGATTAGATACTGGCTATTATAATTTCATTGCTGATGGTTATTTTGATGAAGAAGGATCTCTCAGTAGGGGGAATGAGAAGCAATAATAACTCCCCTGGCCAGAATCATTCATTTACTGAATGCTTATGAAAAGATTTCCTAGATACACCTCACATTCTCTTTGGCAGTTTTCCCAGTTGCTTCTTCCCCTTATCTTCTCTGAGTTCTTGGAGATTCAAGTACATCACCTCTAAAATTGTGATTTGCTTCCCAGAATATAAAGCTTTAAAAATTTCCACTTCGGGGCTTCCCTGGTGGCGCAGTGGTTGAGAGTCTGCCTGCTAATGCAGGGGACACGGGTTCGAGCCCTGATCTGGGAAGATCCCACATGACGCGGAGCGACTAAGCCCGTGAGCCACAACTACTGAGCCTGCGCGTCTGGAGCCTGTGCTCCGCAACAAGAGAGGCCGCGATAGTGAGAGGCCCGCGCACCGCGATGAAGAGTGGCCCCCGCTTGCCGCAACTAGAGGAAGCCCTCGCACAGAAACGAAGACCCAACACAGCCAAAAATAAAATATAAATTAATAAATTTTAAAAAAAGGCGTCTATAAGTACCTTTTCAAAGACAACTGTAACTAATAGTTTGGTATACTCCTCTCATTTGCATACACATATATATCATTATTATTGATAACAATTGTAAACAAACAAACAAACAAAATTTCCACTTCTTCTGAGAAGGAAGTAGACCTGTCCCCCTTCTATGTTCATTCTAGCTTGGTATCTGCCCTTGTTGAGAGAAGTCAGAGAAGACCAGATTGGAAGTTACACTCTGTGAGTTAGAGCCTTCCACCAGTCACAACTCAGTCTTAATATTTTAAGCATGTTGGTAAATACTTACTTCCATTTCCCTCCCAGACATGATTAATGGCTCCTTCCTCTGTGCCCCCATCAAACTTAGTCCATCATTCATTCAGTAAACATTTACTAAGATTGAGCTATATGCCACTAATGTGATAGTCATTTGGTGAACAAAACACGGTCTCTCTCCGTCTCCCTCCTTCTCCTCTTTCCTTGCTTCCCTTCCCTCCCCTCAGTCACAGAGCCTGGTGGGACTGCTGGTACAGGCCCAGCCCTGTGTGATGTGGGACTCCTCTGCTGGCCAGCTTTCCCTTGAGGACTCCCCATCAGCATGGCTCGAACTTTTAGATTTGTCTGCAGTCTGAGACTCTTCACAACTCATCCTCTTTCCTATCCTTTCATAGGTGCCAGACCTGCATCAAAGTCTGAAGTCTCTCCCTGCCTACTCCTGCTTCCCCACCTTTACCCTTCACAGGCATTTTCCCCAAAAAGTCTCTTGCACGTCTACTCCCATCTCAGGTCTGCTTCCCTGAGATCAACAGATTTAATGCTGAAGAGTGGAAATGAAGGTGGAGAGGGTTAAGAGGGCCAGAAGAAGAGGGTGAAGGGTTTTTTGGGTTTTTTTGTTTTTTAAATGTAGCCGCACTGACCACAAAGAGCTGCCTTTATTTATTTATATATTTATTTTTGGCTGTGTTGGGTCTTCATTTCTGTGCGAGGGCTTCCTCTAGTTGCAGCAAGCGGGGGCCAGTCTTCATCGCGGTGCGTGGGCCTCTCACTATCGCAGTCTCTCTTGTTGTGGAGCACAGGCTCCAGACGCGCAGGCTCAGTAGTTGTGGCTCATGGGCCTAGTTGCTCTGCGGCATGTGGGATCTTCCCAGACCAGGGCTCGAACCCGTGTCCCCTGCATTAGCAGGCAGATTCTCAACCACTGCGCCACCAGGGAAGCCCGTGGATGAAGGGTTTTATCTGCTAGGTAAAGCCTTTGGATGTTGCTCTCAGGTCAGTGGAAACCTATGGACAGATTTTAAACAGATGAGCGACAAGTTTTAGAACAGTTATTCGTGGGACTTCCCTGGGGGTCCAGTGGTTAAGACTCCATGCTTCCACTTCAGGGGATGTGGTTTTGATCCCTGGTTAGGGAACTAAGATCCCACATGCCGTGTGGCACAGCTGAAGAAAGAAAAATTCTTCTTTTTTTGTTTTTCAAGTTTCAGATTATTAATCAGTGTAATTCCCAACACAATACACCAACATGATTTTGTGCCTTTGGAGGGGCAGTATTTCCTGGTCACATGGAAAATTGTGCAGATGGCTTCTGGAAGACCTTCATTCTAAGCAGCTTTATAGTGAAACATTTCATTTAGAAGTCTGGACCCTCTTCTTCAGTTTGCTGTCATCTACATTCACTTGCATTGATCACTGGGACCTAGTTTGTTCCAGAGTTCTGGGTTATTCTTTCCGTCCCAGCTGACATCTGGATTGAACAATGCCAGGTGCAAGACATACAGTGCTGCTCCAGTAAACACGAAGAGGGGGATCAAGCTAGGATGCTTCTTGGCCTGACCGATGATCTGGTGGAGCATGGTTACCACAGAGGCCTTGAGTCCAGACAGAGAAAAACAAATCTGCGAGGCCTGGGACTAAGCAGTCTCCCCACCGAGGGGGAGCGGATGTCCCTAGAAAAATTATTCTTGTTGCAGGGTGAGAATGAACTGGAGGGGCGCAGGATGGGAGGCGTGTGCAGACTGTAGTCACCCCGACAAGCAGTGATGATGGCCCAGATGGTAGTTCATTATAGGAACTCTGTCTGTTCTGGGAGATTCTGAACAACCTGATGGCCAGGACTCAGTCTTACTGGCCTTGCTGCCCTGGCACAGTGGTAGCTAGTCAACACCTGTTTGCCGAGAATATCTAATTGTTTTTCTCTCTGTACAAATATATTTTAACATTTTTTATCTGTTTATGCATATATATTAACCTAAAATCAATTGCTTTTCTTATACTGAGCTGTCAGCCTAAGCTGTGAGGCATTTTAGTAAATTATCTGTGATCACTGTTCTTTGCAATTCTGGTTAACTCTATCATAGGATCTACACTGTTTTGGTACCAGCTCTGAGAGAAAAAAATGTTAGCTATAATTTTCCATCTGAAAAGTCAATTTCAGTTTTGCTCTGTCAGGTATTTCCATAAGGAGTTTATTTGTATATTCAGCCATTCATTTTGGTTTTAATGACAATTAGATGCTAAAATGGCAAGGAGAAGGATTTGGTAAGAAAATTTGTTAAAATCGCATTTATTCTAGTAATAGATACCTTTGAATACTTACACGAGCACAGTGACAGGTTTCTTTTGTGTGTGTATATCATGTCATATCACCTACCATATTCTATCTATCTATGTACCTATCCCTTAAAAATATGTAGGAGCCGTCTAGATACAAAGGAAGCTGTGATTAATGTGATTATCGATATGTATGTTCCTATTACCATTTTCTTAATTGTTTTGGGTTTGTTTTTGTAGGTCTTTTTTCTTCCTTTCCTCTTTTGTTCCCTTCTCTTATGGTTTGATGACCATCTTTAGTGTCGTGTTTGAGTTGCTTTTTTGTGTGTGTATCTGTTGTAGTTTTTTGGTTTGCATTGGAAGCTGTGATTAACATTTACATTCATTTAAAAGTCTGGAAAATCTTATTGTGGGTAGCTAATGGAAACTTTTCCCAGTGATTAAGGATACATGTACTACACTTACTATTTTCCTCCTTTATTTTGATCTTGATTACTTTCTCTCAAAATTACACCCCCCTCCATACCATGAACCACTTCTTGCTGTTCAGAAGTAAGTCTGGAATAGCTCTCATTGTCTAGTCTATATTTGTTGGTCAGATTGAAGTCCAGTAGCTTGTTTCCATTGCTTATTCTGTCTCCAGAGGGATTGAGTTGTCATTGGGCACGTCTAGAATTTATTAGAATCTCTGCTTTTTATCATATTTTGACTTCAGGCAGAAGGTAGGCTTATTATTGTCTTGTTTTGCTTACTGTGGCATCATGTGCTTTAATTTTGTTTCTCTAGCTTGACCTTTAGGTGTGTAGGGAACACACCTGTGCTCTTCTGTATCTCAGCAGTACCCTAGACAATGCTGAGTGAAACAGATTCTTACTTCTCTTTGTACTTAGTATTATTTTCACTTAACTTTGGAATTATTACTGTTTTCATAGAACCATAAACTATTAGACATGAAAGAGATCTTTGAGCTCCTTTTAGTCCGTTTCCCGTTTATAGATGATGAAACTGAGGCTCAGAGAGGTCTCATGGCTTGCCTACAAGGTCATGGTTGTATTAGTGCAGTGTTTTCATCTGGACAGGGCTAACTGCTGAAAAAACCACTCTTATAATCCTCAGTGGCTTATAAGAAACAATAAAGGTTTATTGGTTACTCACATGATAGTCTACGTGGGTCCTTGGGAATGGGGTTCACGTGTTCCATGCAGTCATTTAGAGACTCAGAGTTTCTACTATCTTATAGGGTCTCAGAAACTGGATCCTTTGCATCTAGCTAGTAGGTAAGGAAAGAGAGAGACAGCATGGAAAAGGCTCACTTGCTCTCAAGTGCCTCAGACCCAAAGTGATAAATCACCTCCACGCGTATGCTGTTGGTGAGAATTAGCCATGTGGCCCCATCTAGATGCAAAGTAGGCTGGGAAATGTAGCTTAACTATGTATCAGGAAGAGAAGACAGGTTTGGTGAACATCTAGCCAGTCTCAGCCGTATTTAGTCTGTCCATAGAGCAGCGGTTTTCAATGTGTCAGCCCAGCAGCCGCCCCCGCTGTCACCCGAAGACTTGTTAGAAGTGCAGATTCTCAGGTCCCACCATACCTGCAGAATCAGAAACTCTGGATGATTCTTGTGATTTATGCATGCTACAGTTTGAGAACCACTAACATATTCTATTAGACATAGTTCAGTTGTTGTTAACCCTGGCTGCATATTAGAATCACCTAAAGAAACCTAAAACAGAATAAAACAACATTTCTTGCGCCCCACCCTGACCGTTTAAGTCAGAATTTTTAGAAGGGGGACCCAGGCACTGGTATTTTAGGCTAAAGGCTACCCAGTTATTCTAAGTGTGGCCAGGGTCAGGAACTATTATCCTGGATGATAATATATATGTGTGTGTATATATATATATTTCTTTTATCGTGTAGTGTAGCATGCAGCTTACTACCTGTGTGACTTTGGATAAGTCAGTTAACTTCCCTGAACTTCTGTTTTTCTCATCAGTAAAACCGGGCATAATCCTAGAATCTACTTTACTGAGCTGTGAAGATTACAAGAAATTGTGTTTATAAAATGTTTGTATAATAGCTGGCACACAGTGAGTGCTCATGCATAAAAAACAAAATTTTTATCACATTTTGATTGCTCTGTTGAGAGAACTCTAGAGAGAAAATAGAGTTGCTAAATCAGAAGTCAGGAAAGTATTCATCACATCTTCCTACATTTTCAGGTTATTTTTTTTCTCTCTTTCTTATCTTCCTCCTACACGGAAAATTGGACATTTGGATTTGTAACCAACTCACCATGTGGGATTGTTTATATTATTCTTTTCTTTCATTGGCGACATTCCTATTGCTCCCTATTAGACCTGTTTCAAGCACTGAATTTGGGCAGGACATTGATCTAGTATGTTAAGTGGAAACAAGGGAGTGAGACCTTTCACCATGAGAGATGCTTGGAGACCAACCACACAGCGCCTGATTGGCAGCTGGACGGGAGGGAGGCCGGGTCATTGTGAGTGACACCTCTGTAGTGCCTGAACAAATGTAGAGACACTTGTCTCTCTGTATTTGGTGTGCTGCTGGGAAGAGAAAAAAATTATATGTCACGTGGTTTCTTTCACATGCAGTTTTCTGGAAAGGTGAAATTTTAGTAGAGTCTGGATCACCTACAAAAGCGCTCAGGACGTTCATCCATCTACTGTGGCCTTCTAGTGGCACAGCTTACTCCTGGAGAATTTTCAAGCAAAATAGCTCATTGACAGGGCAAAATAGCCAACTCATTTGTCCTTATCTTTTTTTGTGTGTGTGTCCTTATCTTAATGGAATTAAAATTAGATTCTATCTTTACTTAGAATTAAATGGTTTTTCTGGTGTATGTCTGCAGGCTTAGCTAAAATATTAGATAAAGGCTTATATTTCTTAGTGAAACTCTTCAACTTGTATTTGAAGTAACTGTGCTTTAAAAAAAATGCTTTAGGTGACAGTTGTGGTGGATTAAAACTGGAAAAAAGACAGAAATTGGTACTACATTTGATAGAGAGTAGGTGAATCATGTTAGGGTTAATATTCTGACAGCAAAACACTTGCATTTAAACTTCTGAATGGATATGAATGGTTCAGTCTATTCAGACATCCTGGCAAGACTGAATTTAGGATCCTGGTAGGATGCTGGTTTGTGAGAAGCATAATTTTCAAGGAAGTAATCACAAAGCTGGATATTGACACCTTTGAGTTGAAATTTCAGACTCTCTCTGTGATATTATGTAAGTCACTCAGTTTCTCTCTCGATCTTGTTTACTGCCTGTAAAATATGATTCACTGTTTCTGTCACATATATCTCGTAGTTCTCACTGAAATACTTCCTATTTCAAAGACTAGGAAATGATTAAAAATATTTTTTTTGCCAAATAATAGTCGTTGAGAGGGCACGTAATGTTTCCCCAGAAAATTCTTTACTCTCTGTGCCTGTTAGAAAGGTGAGGGAGTCTTAGACCAGTTAGATACTGGGGCAATGTGAAGCATGAGTTCAGGGTAAGCCGTGAACCAAGTTCTACTACTGCAGTCAGACATCAGTGCTGTTCTTCGCTCGGCTTTGATCATTTCTGTGAGCAAGTGGGAAGTCTGACTTTTTGAGAAAGCCGTTTTACTCTGTGGGTTCATTATTTTGGCTGACAAATGGAGAGGTAAATTGACAGTGACTTCCCAGCTAAGAATACTGTGCATGTTTATCACCATAGGGAGCCGGAATTTTGTAAGTTAGCATGATGTCTTTTTAGCTTTCCTAAGGTTTCCAGCTGCAAAATTCAATTTCTCTCAATGAAGAAAGGCTTTTAAAAGCTAGGGCGGTTCCTACTGGCCCTGACTGTGCCTGTGGAGGACGAACCCGTGTTAAACTGTCATCAAGGCTGCTTTAGCGTAATGGGGAAATTCTTCTTCTATCATCGCAAACATTGAGCCAGGAAGGACGAGGTGAAGGTCGTGGAGCCAGGTGATGGGGATACAAATGTTTAAGGCATCCCAGGGAGACAGTATAGCACTGCAGGAAAGGGGCTATGCTTGCGAGTAAGGTAGGCCTGGAGGGAATCCTGGCTCAGCACCCAGTACACGGGCAACTTCAGGAGCTGACGTAATTTTTTAAATCTAAATGAGCTCATCTGTAAAATGGGAGCATTATCACCTACCTTGTAGATTTGTTGGGAGGATCACATTAGGTAAAGTTTTCCAAATATTTGGCAACATCAAGGCCTGGTGTGTAGCATGAGCTCACCCTTCTCAGGCAGCCCTCCTGCTGGTCTTTCCTTTCTGGTCCCATTTGTGAATGACAATGAGAAACCCCTGGTGTTCATTGCTCTAGGGAAGGATTTTGAATTGTCATTTACATTTTAGTATAATTTCAAGTCACTAACCTCCCTCTACCTCTGTATGAAGCAGGAGTCTGAACTTGGGTATATATATATATATATATGGCTTATGTTACACCTCAGTCATTCCTAGAAAATGAGGTGGGGACCCCTTGGGAATCAACCGCATGAGAATCTGTGTTAGAACTCATCCCAAAAGTACTCAGAAATGAGGTGGCCAGATTTGTTCAAGGGCAGTACCCAGAAGCAGAGGAGAGAGCTGATTCTGAATACAGTACTATGTTAGTCCCTTAGGCCTGACGCTGTGCTACTCAGCACCCCTGATTCTGGTCCATGGCCCTTGGACAAACCTGAGGCCTGAGCTGGCTATCGTTGGGGGCTATGTATAAAATTCTCAAAGCAGTTTCATTACAATCTTGTTTGGATAATGAGGAAACAAGATGTTGGGCACTACTAATTTTGGTAATATTGACAGTAATGAGGAATGGTGCCTGTAGCTTTATAGTAATTTTCCAGTACTGGTATCAGCAGCAGTTTCAGTGCAGACATTAGCACTGTCAACATAAGGCATTGTGTGCTTTGGACCAAATGATATTGGGCCTCTGCAGCAGTAGTGGTGCCTTTTGCAAGCTTTGGTAGTGGTGGTTTTGGTGGCTACAGGGCATTAAAGATAACCTCAAACTTTCTGCCACCAATCCCATTAAGAGGTGAAATTTATTCCCCTTTCCCTTGAACCTACTTTGGTCGGCATTGGTCTTATGACTTGCCTTGACCAATGTAACATGACAGTAATGATGCTTTGTAACTTCAGAGGCTGGGCTTTAGGAGATCTGCAACATCAAATTTTGCTGCTTTGGAACACTCCTTCTGGGAATTCAGTCCTCATGCTGTGAGAAAGCCCAAGGAGCCACATGAAAAGGAGGGCTGAGGCTCCCAGCTGACAACTAGCACCACTTCTCAGCCATGAGTGAAGTCATTTTGGACCAGGATTTCCCAACATCCCAGATGACACCAATGAAGCAAAACAAACAAACAAACAAAAACCCACTTGGTCAACTCATGGACTCGATGGAAGTAATATATTCTTGATGTTTTAAGCCATGAAAATTAGGGGTGGTTTGTTGTACAGCAATAGATTATCACACAATGCCTATTTGCAGTGCAAGAGATAGTGCCCTAGAGCTGGAATAGAAAAGGAGGAAAATATAAAAGCCCATGGAATAGTTAATAGGACTAGTTAAGAGAGCACATGAGAAGCCTTCAGAGGATTCCCAGAATTCCAAGGAAAAAACTGTTTTTGGGGAATGGAGATGAATTCCTCATTTATTGTATAAGCAGGAGATAGTAGTACCAACCTGTTAGTGGTGTGATGCAGATTAAGTGGAATAATGTATGTGAAATAATTAGTGCTCTTTTTGGCATAAATATACTCAGTAAGTAGCAGCCATTATCGTTACCCTCATTTTTTTTTTATATATCTTTATTGGAGTATAATTGCTTTACAATGTTGTGTAACAAAGTGAATCAGCTATAAGTATACTTATATCCCCATATCCCCTTCCTCTTGAGCCTCCCTCCCATCCTCCCTATCCCTCCCCTCTCGGTCGTCACAAAGCATCGAGCTCCTCTCCCTGTGCTATGCGGCTGCTTCCCACTGGCCATCCATTTTACATTTGGTAGTGGTTATATGTCAATGCTTCTCTCTCACTTCGTCCCAGCTTCCTGTTCCCCACTGTGTCCTCAAGTCCATTCTCTACATCTGTGTCTTTATTCCTGCCCTGCCACTAGGTTCATCAGTACTGTTTTTTTAGATTCCATATATGTGCATTAGCATCCGGTATTTGTTTTTCTCTTTCTGACTTACTTCATTCTGTATGACAGACTCTAGGTCCATCCACCTCATTACAAAATACTCAATTTCGTTCCTTTTCATGGCTGAGTAATATTCCATTGTATATATGTGCCACATCTTCTTTATCTATTCATCTGTCGATGGACATTTAGGTTGCTTCCATGTCCTGGCAATTGTAAATAGTGCTGCAATGAACATTGTGGTACAGGACTCTTTTTGAATTATGGTTTTCTCAGGGTATATGCCCAGTAGTGGGATTGCTGGGTAGTATGGTAGTTCTATTTTTAGTTTTTTAAGAAACCTCCATACTGTTCTCCATAGTGGCTGTATCAATTTACATTCCCACCAACAGTGCAAGAGGGTTCCCTTTTCTCCACACCCTCTCCAGCATTTATTGTTTGTAGATTTTTTGATGATGGCCATTCTGACCAGTCTGAGGTGATACCTCATGGTGGATTTGATTTGCATTCCTCTAATGATTAGTGATGTTGAGCATCCTTTCATGTGTTTGTTGGCAATCTGTATATCTTCTTTGGAGAAATGTCTATTTAGGTCTTCCGCCCATTTTTGGATTGGGTTGTTTGTTTTTTTGATATTGAACTGCATGAACTGCTTCTATATTTTGGAGATTAATCCTTTGTCAGTTGCTTCATTTGCAAATATTTTTTCCCATTCTGAGCGTTGTCTTTTTGTCTTGTTTATGGTTTCCTTTGCTATGCAAAAGCTTCGAAGTTTCATTAGGTCTGATTTGTTTATTTTTGATTTTATTTCCATTACTCTAGGAGGTGGGTCAAAAAAGATCTTGCTGTGATTTATGTCAAAGAGTGTTCTGCCTATGTTTTCCTCTAAGAGTTTGATAGTGTCTGGCCTTACATTTAGCTCTTTACTCCATTTTGAGTTTATTTTTGTGTATGGTGTTAGGAAGTGTTCTAATTTCACTCTTTTACATGTATTTGTCCAGTTTTCCCAGCTCCACTTATTTTTTTTTATTAATTTATTTATTTATTTTTGGCTGTGTTGGGTCTTCGTTTCTGTGCGAGGGCTTCCTCTAGTTGCGGCAAGTGGGGGCCGCTCTTCATCGTGGTGCGCGGGCCTCTCACTATCGTGGCCTCTCTTGTTGTGGAGCACAGGCTCCAGATGCGCAGGCTCAGTAGTTGTGGCTCACGGGCCTAGTTGCTCCGCGATATGTGGGATCTTCCCAGACCAGGGCTCACACCCGTGTCCCCTGCATTAGCAGGCAGATTCTGAACCACTGCGCCACCAGGGAAGCCCAGCTCCACTTATTGAAGAGACTGTCTTTTCTCCATTGTATATTCTTGCCTCCTTTGTCAAAGATAAGGTGACCGTATGTGCGTGGGTTTATCTCTGGGCTTTCTATCCTGTTCCACTGATATATATTTTTGTTTTTGTGCCAGTACCATACTGTCTTGATTACTGTAGCTTTGTAGTATAGCCTGGAGTCAGGGAGCCTGATTCCTCCAGCTCCGTTTTTCATTCTCAAGATTGCTTTGGATATTCAGGGTCTTTGTGTTTCCATACAAATAGTAAAATTTTTTGTTCTAGTTCTGTGAAAAATGCCATTGGTAGTTTGATAGGGATTGCACTGAATCTGTAGATTGCTTTGGGTAGTATAGTCATTTTCACAATGTTGATTCTTCCAATCCAAGAACATGGTATATCTTTCCATTTGTTTGTATTGTCTTTGATTTCTTTCATCAGTGTCTGATAGTTTTCTGCATACAGGTCTTTTGCCTCCTTAGGTAGGTCTGTTCCTAGGTATTTTATTCTTTCTGTTGCAGTGGTAAATGGGAGTGTTTCCTTGATTTCTCCTTCTGATTTTTCGTTTTTACTGTATAGGAATTCAAGAGATTTCTGTGCATTAATTTTGTA
The DNA here is from genome assembly GCF_965194805.1 of Balaenoptera borealis. Classification (NCBI taxonomy): domain Eukaryota; kingdom Metazoa; phylum Chordata; class Mammalia; order Artiodactyla; family Balaenopteridae; genus Balaenoptera; species Balaenoptera borealis. The sequence goes on along the minus strand of NC_138874.1, from coordinate 175,337 downwards.
TCCTGCCACTTTACCAGATTCATTGATTAGCTCTAGTAGTTTTCTGGTGGCATCTTTAGGATCTTCTATGTATATTATCATGTTATCTGCAAACAGTGACATTTTTACTTCTTCTTTTCCAATTTTGATACCTTTTATTTCTTTTTCTTCTCTTGTTGCCCTGACTAAAACTTCCAAAACTGTGTTGAATAATAGTGGTGAGAGTGGGCACCTTTGTCTCATTCCTGATCTTAGAGGAAATGTTTTCAGTTTTTCACCATTAAGAATGATGTTGGCTGTGGGTTTATCATATATGGCTTTTATTATGTTGAGTTAGGTTCCCTCTATGCTAACTTTCTGGAGAGTTTTTTATCATAAATGGGTGTTGAATTTTGTCAGAAGCTTTTTCTGCATCTACTGAGATGATCATATGATTTTTATCCTTCAGTTTGTTAATATGGTGTATCACATTGTTTGATTTGCATATATTGAAGAATCCTTGCATTCCTGGGATAAACCCCACTTGACCATGGTGTATGATCCTTTTAATGTGCTGTTGGATTCTGTTTGCTAGTATTTTGTTGAGGATTTTTGCATCTATGTTCATCAGTGATATTGGCCTGTAATTTTCTTTTTTTGTGACATCTTTGTCTGGTTTTTGGTACCAGGGTGATGGTGGCCTCATAGAATGAGTTTGGGAGTGTTTCTCCCTCTGCTATATTTTGGAAGAGTTTGAGAAGGATAGGTGTTAGCTCTTCTCCAAATGTTTGATAGAATTCGCCTGTGAAGCCACCTGCTCCTGGGCTTTTGGTTTTTGGAAGATTTTTAATCACAGTGTCAATTTCAGTGCTTGTGATTGGTCTGTTCATGTTTTCTATTTCTTCCTGGTTCAGTCTTGGAAAGTTGTACTTTTCTAAGAATTTGTCCATTTCTTCCAGGTTGTCCATTTTATTGGCATATAGTTGCTTGTAGTAATCTTTCACGATCCTTTGTATTCCTGCTGTGTCAGTTGTTACTTCTCCTTTTTCATTTCTAATTCTGTTGATTTGAGTCTTCTCCCTTTTTTTCCTAATGAAGCTAGCTAATGGTTTATCAATTTTGTTCATCTTCTCAAAGAACCAGCTTTTAGTTTTATTGATCTTTGCTATTGTTTCCTTCATTTATTTTTCATTTATTTCTGATCTGATCTATGATTTCTTTCCTTCTGCTAACTTTGGGTTTTTTTTTTTGTTCTTCTTTCTCTAATTGCTTTAGGTGTAAGGTGAAGTTGTTTATTTGAGATGTTTCTTGTTTCTTGAGGTAGAATTGTATTGCTATAAACTTCCCTCTTAGAACTGCCTTTGGTGCATGCCATAGGTTTTGGGTCATCGTGTTTTCATTGTCATTTGTTTCTAGCTATTTTTTGATTTCCTCTTTGATTTCTTCAGTGATTTCTTGGTTGTTTAGTAGCGTATTGTTTAGCCTCCATGTGTTTGTATTTTTTTAAGATTTTTTCCTGTAATTGATATCTAGGCTCATAGCATTGTGGTTAGAAAAGATGCTTGATACGATTTCAATTTTCTTAAATTTACCAAGGCTTGATTTGTGACCCAAGATGTGATCTATCCTGGAGAATGTTCTGTGTGCAGTTGAGAAGAAAGTGTATTCTGTTGTTTTTGGATGGAATGTCCTATAAATATCAATTAAGTCCATCTGGTCTAATGTGTCATTTAAAGCTTGTGTTTCCTTATTTATTTTCTGTTTGGCTGATCTGTCCACTGGTGTAAGTGGGGTATTAAAGTCACATACTATTATTGTGTTACTGTTGATTTCCCCTTTTATGACTGTTAGCATTTGCCTTATGTATTGAGGTGCTCCTATGTTGGGTGCATAGATATTTACAATTGTTATATCTTCTTCTTGGATTGATGCCTTGATCATTATGTAGTGTCCTTCCTTGTCTCTTGTAAGTCTTTATTTTAAAGTATATTTGGTCTAATATGAGTATTGCTACTCCACCTTTCTTTTGATTTCCATTTGCATGGAATATCTTTTTCCATCCCCTCACTTTCATTCTGTTTGTGTCCCTAGGTCTGAAGTCAGTCTTTTGTAGACAGCATATATATGGGTCTTGTTTTTGTATCCATTCAGCCAGTCTGTGTCTTTTGGTTGGGGCATTTAATCCCTTTACATTTAAGGTAATTATTGATATGTATGTTCCTATTACTGTTTTATTAATTGTTTGGGTTTTTAAAAATTTTTTTATTTATTTTATTTTTAGCTGTGTTGGGTCTTCGTTGCTGCGCGTGGGCTTTCTCTAGTTGCAGTGAGTGGGGTGCTACTCTTCATTGTGGCACGCAGGCTTCTCATTGTGGTGGCTTCTCTTGTTGAGGAGCACGGGCTCTAGGCAAGCAGGCTTCAGTAGTTGTGGCACATGGGCTCAGTAGTTGTGGCTCACAGGCTCTAGAGTGCAGGCTCAGTAGTTCTGGATCACGGGCTTAGTTGCTCCGCGGCATGTGGGATCTTCCTGGACCAGGGCTCGAACCTCTGTCCCCTGCCTTGGCAGGTGGATTCTTAACGACTGTGCCACCAGGGAAGCCCCCTTGGGTTTGTTTTTGTAAGTCTTTTCCTGCTCTTGTGTTTCCTGCCTAGAGAAGTTCCTTTAGCATTTGTTGTAGAGCTGGTTTGGTGGTGCTGAATTCTCTTAACTTTTGCTTGTCTGTAAAGCATTTGAATTCTCCGTTGAATCTGAATGAGATCCTTGTCGGGTAGAGTAATTTTGGTTGTAGGTTTTTCCCTTTCATCACTTTAAATATATCCTGCCACTCCCTTCTGGCCTGTAGAGTTTCTGCTGAAAGATCAGCTGTTAACATTATGGGGATCCCCTTGTATGTTATTTGTTGCTTTTCCTTTGCTGCTTTTAGTATTTTTTCTTTGTGTTTAATTTTTGTTAGTTTGATTAATATTTGTCTTGGCGTGTTTCTCCTTGGATTTATCCTGTATGGGACTCTCTGCACTTCCTGGACTTGATTGACTATTTCCTTTCCCATGTTGGGGAAGTTTTCAACTATAATCTCTTCAAATATTTTCTCAGACCCTTTCTTTTTTTTCTTCTTCTTCTGGGACACCTGTAATTCGAATGTTGGTGTGCTTAATGTTGTCCCAGAGGTCTCTGATGCTATCCTCCATTCTTTTCATTCTTTTTTCTTTATTCTGCTCTGTGGCAGTTATTTTCACCATTCTATCTTCCGGCTCACTTATCCATTCTTCTGCCTCGGTTATTCTATTGATTCCTTCTAGAGAATTTTTAATTTCATTTATTCTGTTGTTCATCATTGTTTGTTTGCTCTTTAGTTCTTCTAGGTCCTCGTTAAACGTTTCTTGTATTTTCTCCATTCTATTTCCAAGATTTTGGATCATCTTTACTATCATTACTCTGAATTCTTTTTCAGGTAGTTTGCCTCTTTTCTCTTCATTTATTTGGTCTTATCGGTTTTTATGTTGTTCCTTTGCCTGTAAGATATTTCTCTGTCTTCTCATTTTGTCTAATTTACAGTGTTTGAGGTCTCCTTTCTCTAGGCTGAAGGTTCGTAGTTCCTCTTGCTTCTGTTCTTGGCCCCCAGTGGTGGGGTTGGTCCAGTGTCCTGTATAGGCTTCCTGATGGGAGGGACTGGTGCCTGCGTGCTGGTGGGTGGAGCTGAGTCTTTTCCCTCTGATGAGCAGGGCCGTGTCAGGTGGTGTGTTTTGGGGTGTCTGTGAGCTTAGTAGGACTTTAGGTAGTCTTTGTGCTGATGGGTGCGTTTGTGTTCCTGTCTTGTTTGTTGTTTGGTGTGAGGCGTCCAGTGCTGGGAGCTGCTGGCACTTGGGTGGAGCCGGGTCTTGGATTCAGATAGAGGCCTCCATGAGAGCTCTCGGTGATTAATCTTCCTTGAGGCTGGGAATTCTCTAATGGTGCAGCATCCTGGACATAGTGCTCCCACTCCAGAGCCTCAGGCCCGACTTCTGGTGAGGCACCAAGACCCTGCAAGTAGTTCGTTCCAGCAGTAAAGAGGAGTTAAAAAAAAAAAAGACTAACAAAACCCCAGACAAATAGTAAAAAGTAAAATCAAACAAACAGAAAGAAGGAGACATGCACACACACAAAAGAAACAAAAACAGAACCAAATAAATCAAATAGCGAGAGAACAACCAGACAAACAAAAGAACCCAAGAACAAAATCAAACAGTGAAGAAGAAAGCTGACAAAAACCCAAAACCAAAAAACAAAACCAAAGCAGAGTACCAATTGAAGAATGAAGCAAAGAAACAAAACAAACTGATAAAAATGATATTAAAAAAAAAGAGCGAGAAAGGGGAAAGAAGACAGAACAATAGAAAAGCAATGTAGAAAGAGAAATATAAAAAAAAAAGAAAATATATTAAAGAAAAAAAAAAGATAAACCAAACTCCAGGGAAATGGTAAAAACAAAATCAAACAAACAAAAATAGAAACAAGGAAACACACACACACACACACACACACACACACATAAAAGAAACAAAAACAGAACCAAATAAAATAAAAAGCAAGAGAACCACCAGACAAATAAAAGAACTCAAAAATGAAATCAAACAATTAGGATTAAAACTAACAAAAACACATAACCTAAAAACAAAACCAAAGCAGTGTGCCACCTGAAGAATAAAGCAAGGAAACAGAACAAACCTATAAAAATGATTTTTAAAAAATAATAAAATAAAATAAAAGGAAAAAACACAGGACAACAGAAAGCAAATTAGAAATGGAAATATTAAAAAAAAAGAAAAAAAAGAAAAATATATTAAAGAAAAAGAGGAAAACTAAAAATAAGGGAAAAGAGCACAGAACAACATAAAAGCAAAGTAAAAATAGAAATGTATAAAAAAAATAAAAAATAAAAATACGTTATAAAACACAGAGATCCCAAAATACTAAAAAAAAAAACACAAAAAAACCCACAAAAAAAGCAACAAACAAAAAAGAGAAAGAAAAAGAAAACAAAAAAATTTTAAATAAAATTAATAGTAATAATTATGTTTCCCTGGGGTCTCCGATGTAACTGTCCTTGCACACACCGTGAGCCACAGCCCACCTCCGCCTCCCCAAGAGGCTCTCCTCTGCCTCTGGGCTGGTCTCTGGACCTACCGTGGGCCCTTTGGGGACCACTGAGACTCTGATAGGGCCCAATTCCTGCATGTGCTTGCCCCCAAAGTCCACAACTGCTAGAGCTAGACCGTTTTCATTTGTGGGAACACTCATTGTCTACTCAGATATTTCACAGATGCAGGGTCTACCTAGCTGATTGTGGGGATTTAATCTGCAGCTTGTACAGCTGATGGAAAGATTTTCGATCTCCTTCCTTACTTGCCCCATCCATGGGGTTCAGCTTTGGTTTTATCCCCACCTCTGCGTGTGGTCCACCCACAGGAGTCTGGTCCTGAGGCTGCCTTGGATCTGTCCCTGTGAGGACCGGGCGCAGAGGTGGTATGACTGCTTGGATCACGGGAGCCCTGGTGGTACCCAAAGCACAGGGAAGCCTGCGGCCACGGCCACAAGCGGTATGGCCCTAGTGAGGGCCTTTTCTGGTGCCCAGCATAAGGCACGTGAGGGCCATCCCTGGCAGGGGTTTTTCTGGCACCCGGCAGCAGGCGTGCAAGGGGCAGCCCTGAGAGGGCTTTTTTTTTTATTGCCTTGCAGCCGACGTATGAGGGCCAGCTCTGAGGGAGCTTTTTTTATTGCTCGGCAGCTGGCGCACAAGAGCCAGCCCTGAGTGGGCTTCTTATATTGTCGTTGGCAGGCGCCAGCGTGTGGGGAGAGAGAGGCTGCAATAGCGGCTCCTCCCCCTGCGTGTGACTCAGCAATAGTGCGTGCTTCCATGGCAGTCCCGTCTTCCTCCATAAGCATTCCCTGCTGCAGATTTCCTCCCTCCTGTCCCCTCAGTCCGTCTCCCCACAGCCAACAGCAGTTCTCACTCTGGGCCCGTTCTCCAGTCCCCATGCACCAGCTCCCAGCCTCCTTGCACACCTGTGAACACATGTCCCAGTCTAGGGCACAAAGGGCCGAGATACAGACCGGACCGTCTGTGCATTTCTCATTCTGTCCCGTCTGCCACAGATCGGCCACTTCACCCTCTTCCGACAGCCTCAAATGCTTCCCTCCTGTCCCAGTCGATTTCCCTGTGGAGACGGGGTTTCCCCGTATTTGGGAATCTCTCCTCTGCTTCAGCTCCCCCAACCTGGGGTGCAGGTCCCATCCTGCTTCTTCTCCTCCTCCTCCTTCTCCCTTCTTTTTTTCTGTCCTACCCAGTTATGCAGGGATCTTTATAGTCTTTTCTGGTGTCCAAGGTCTTCTGCTAGTTTTCAGCTGGTGTTCTGTGAGAATTGTTACATCTATAGATGTATTCCTGATGCATTCGTGGAGAGAGATGAACTCCATTTCCACCTCCTCCTCCACCACCTTAAATCCCCAATCCCCTCATCTTATCTGAAGCTGGCCCACTAATTTGATGCTCAACAGAAAACAGCCACATTAATTGTATATCCATCTTATTTCCACAGCTAGATGGAAATTCTCTTAAGGGAAGAGACTGCAGCTTATATTTCTTTGTGTGATGTAGGCTTTGAATAAATATTTGTTGGTTGATTAGCTAGAAATAGGACAGACTATATCACATTTTTTTTAGGATTCTAGTCTCATTCACGTTAGACCCCCGTGTCAGTTTGTAATCTTAGCTAAATTTCTAAGGCTGAAAGATAGAAACTGATTGGACTTCAACTGACATGGGCACTTATTGGAAGGGTGGGTGTCTCATGCATGTATATTTCAGGTGGTAATAAAAAGCCAGGTGCTCTGTTGCCAAGGAGATTTGTCTATTTGATTGTGCTTAGCTGAATCAGCTACACACCTGTTATGAACTCAAGTTGCCTATCTCTGGAGATACAGATAGCTTCATTCAGTCAAGGTCAGGTACCAAAACAGACCCTTAGTTGCTGGCAGAATAGCTACATCAGTGCTTGTGGAGCTGAATCCTTATAAGTTGCCATGAAGCTATGGTAGCATGTGATTGGCCCTTTTAAGCACTGCCCTTTACTGATTGGCTGTTACCACCTCTGCCATACATGTGAGTAGTCACTAAGGTTTCCTCAGCCAATCAATGCAATGGGTTCCCAGAACTGTTCTGCTGTCAGTCAGCTGGGGGAGTGTGTAGTCTTGGTCCATTATGGCAACAGCAGGGTGTGTGTGTGTGTGTATATATACATTTGTGAGTGGCAAGTGTTAAGCATAACAAGGCTCTATGACCAATACAGCCCACTCTAATTTCTTTTAGAGTCTGGCCACGTGTATCTATTCATAGGAAATTAGATTCAGTGTGTGGGGCAGCTGGAATTTTATCATTTAAGGGAGACACAATAAATGATTTTTTTAACATCTTTATTGGAGTATAATTGCTTTACAATGGTGTGTTAGTTTCTGCTTTATAACAAAGTGAATCAGCTATACATATACATATATCCCCATATCTCCTCCCTCTTGCGTCTCCCTCCCACCCTCCCCATCCCACCCCTCTAGGTGGTCACAAAGCACCGAGCTGATCTCCCTGTGCTATGTGGCTGCTTCCCACTAGCTAGCTATTTTACATTTGGTAGTATATATAAGTCCATACCACTCTCTCACTTCGTCCCAGCCTACCCTTCCTCCTCCCCGTGTCCTCAAGTCCGTTCTCTAGTAGGTCTGCATCTTTATTCCTGTCTTGCCCCTAGGTTCTTCATGACCATTTCTTTTTTTTTTTTAGATTCCATATATATGTGTTAGCATACGATATTTGTTTTTCTCTTTCTGACTTACTTCACTCTGTATGACAGACTCTAGGTCCATCCACCTCACTACAAATAACTCAATTTCATTTCTTTTTATGGCTGAGTAATATTCCATTGTATATGTGTGCCACATCTTCTTTATCCATTCATCTGTCGATGGACACTTAGGTTGCTTCCACGTCCTGGCTATTGTAAATAGAGCTGCAATGAACATGTGCTACATGACTCTTTTTGAATTATGATTTTCTCAGGGTATATGCCCAGTAGTGGGGTTGCTGGGTCGTATGGTAGTTCTATTTTTAGCTTTTTAAGGAACCTCCATACTGTTCTCCATAGTGGCTATATCAATTTACATTCCCACCAACCGTGCAAGAGGGTTCCCTTTTCTCCACACCCTCTCCAGCATTTATTGTTTGTAGATTTTTTGATGATGGCCATTCTGACTGGTGTGAGGTGGTACCTCATTGTGATTTTGATTGACATTTCTCTAATGATTAGTGACGTTGAGCATCCTTTCATGTGTTTGTTGGCAATCTGTATATCTTCTTTGGAGAAATAAATGATTTTAAACATCAGTTTAGAGAGAACATCTAAAGTCTCCTCCAACATACTCTGTTCTTCACCAGCAATTCCTGATCTAAAGAGAATGAAAAGAGTTAGTAAAGTTTCTCTAAATAGAACATGTAAAATGATTAGCTGTGGCTCTTGATGTGTACATGATGGAAGGGAGTAAACTGTTTAAAGAATTTGGAGCGAGAAATCCTCCCTTGAAATTCAGATTAATGATTGGTTGTATACTTAGACAGTGTCTGTATTCCAGGAGCTTAACGCAGTGCTGACTTTATAAACTTAATCATTATTTATTTATGTGGTGTGATTTAGGAGGCACCGAGGATTCTCTGCCTCCATATAGTTTCTTTACCTAAATGATACAGGTTCTGAAATTCCACCATTAGAAAGATTCGTTCTTTTAGGTTAAGTATTACCTCCTTAACTGGTTCTCTTTTTTGGAAGTAGATAATTCAGCATGTCACTTATACTTTGGTGTAAATTCTTTTATTTGGTATTTCTACCCCCTTTATAATGAGGAGTGTGTGTGTTTATGTGTCTGTCTGTCTGTCTGTGGTGGTCACAGGCTTGCAGCTGTAGATCACTGTATGTATAACTAGAGAGAAGGCTGGAGGTGAGCTAGGTAGAAATCATCTGTGAGACATACTTCAGAATTTTGTACAGGGCCTTATTTTAGCTAAGACTCTTTTGGGGGGTACAGCCTTAGAATTCTTTGTATAAAATAGAGAATTTCTTTCTCACAGTGATCACATTTATTTTGATTGGTCTAGCTGATGTCATGTGCCCACCTCTGGGGCCAATCACTGTGACCATAATTTAAAGACTTGTGATTGGTCAGTTTAGGCCACATGCCTCAGACACCCTGAAAGCAGGAGTAGGTATTGCACCGTGATTGGCAGCCTCACCTGAGCCACGTGGAGTGAGAGAAGAGAGTTCCCCAAAGGCCGGTAGGGTTGCTATATTTGCTGGAAAAGGGAGGATGGGAAGTCCTGGGAGGAAACAAATGACACTAACCACTGGACTTTTCTAAATCAAAAGCATCTCCACTTAGAGAGTTTTATGGTGTAAAATAATTCATTCTAATCTGAAGGGCATAGTCAGTGTGTGGTGGTTACATGTGCACCCATGGGGAGAGGATGGTTCTGAAACTCTGCCTCTTTGATTTAGACCAAAGAAATCAACACCAAATAGATGCATTTGACCACATGATGCTATCATGTAAACATGGATCATTTGTAAGTATGCAAATGATGAGACCAGGATGTTTGATAATTCTGCATCAAAGGATTATCTTCTAGACTATACCTTCTCAATAAAGGTGCTGTTGCCTCCAAGGGGGTGAAGACCGGTTTGGGGAGGCAAAAACTTTAGCTATTATGGTGTTCTGTGGCCTTCCAAAGGGCTGCAGTATATAAACAGATACATAATTTCATGGGGGAGGCCATTAGGAAAAAAAATCTAAAAAGTCTCCTTTTGGGAACAATAGTAGTAAAACAGAGGTTGAGAGACACTGTTCTAGATGCAAGAAAGTTGATCTATCTTAGGAAGATATGAACCAGAATGAAACAGATGTTATGAAACTTGTGATCAGAGATGCAGCATGATTTGTGAAAACAGAACCTGAGTTGGAAACCAGCTTACTTTCTGGTGGAAATGGACAAGTAACTTAACCCCTCGGCATCTCAGTTTCTCAGTAGTGACCTTTTGCAGTCAATTCCTCCTTCAACCCCTGGCCTCAGGCAACCGTCGGTCTGCTTTCTGTCATGACGGTTTCCTAGAATTTCATATATATAGAATCATATAGTACATAGTCTTTTGTTCTGACGTCTTTTGCTCATCATGTTTTTGAAATTCATCTATTTTGTTGCCTGTATTAGTATTTCATTCCCTTTTATTGGTAAGTTGTATTCCACTTACTAATTTTAGAAAAATTTTATTTATTTTACTTGTTTATTTTTGGCTGGGTTGAGTCTTCATTGCTGCGTGCGGGATTTCTCTAGTTGCAGCGAGAGGGGGATACTCTTCGTTGCGGTGCGCGGGCTTCTTATTGCGGTGACTTCTCTTGTTGCGGAGCATGGGCTCTAGGCGCACAGGCTTCAGTAGTTGTGGTGTGCGGGCCCTGGAGCGCAGGCTCAGTAGTTGTGGCACACGGGCTTAGCTGCTCCGCGGCATGTGGGATCTTCCTGGACCAGGGCTCAAACCCGTGTCCCCTGCATTGGCACGTGGATTCTTAACCACTGCGCCACTAGGGAAGCCCCTCCACTTATTAATTGATGGGCATTTGGGTTATTTCCACTTTGGGGCCAGAGAGTATTATGAATAATGCTGCAATGAAGATTTGTGTATAAGTCTTTGTGTGGACATATCTTTCCAAACATCTTTTCATAGTTCTTGATTTTTGCTGCCATTAGCAAAATCCAGATGCCATTGGATATCAGATATGCTACTTGGTTAATACATAAACTACATCATGAAAAACAAACCAAAGATAGAGGCAAGAAAAAAATACAAATGGATGAATTTGATAAATTCTTTTTGAAATGCTGCAGATTTTACAAGTATTTATTGCTAGAAATAGCCTGTTTCAAAAAATATTTGAAATGTAGAAAAGTATGTAAAATAGGAAAAGGGCGTTCAGAAATGTCCAAAATAATCATACTGGTAAAAGCTATGCTGCAAAACTAAGGTATAATTAATGTAAAATACAAAATTAGGTTCAAAGTATCTTTGGACAAATTGGTTATAAAAATCTGAATTTATAATCCCTAATTCAGAATTTTAGGCAAAAAAATATCATTAGGAAGTTGATCATTAGGCAAATAGGTTTCAAGTTAACACGTTTTAGGCAAATTCTCTTCAGGCAAATTTCACTGTTAATGGAAAGGGATTTGTTATTAATTGGACATAGATGGCAAAAGTAGAGGTTAAATCTGGACTGATTCTCAGATTTCTCTTGTTGGCTACCAGGCAGTAGAGGTGTCATTCATGGAGATGGAAATTCAGAAATGGAAGGAGGATTTGTGGTGGGGATGGAAGGCAGATGATGAGTTGAGATTTATTTGTGTTGAGTTTGAGTTGCTTGGGAGAGGCATCTGGTAGGTAGTTAGATTTATGGTGCTTAGGGCAGATCTGGCTTGGAGATACATACAAAGCCATTAGCACACAGGTGCTCAGACATAAGTGGACACGTGGGGAAAATTGTTGGAGCTGAAGGATCTCTGTAGAGGAGAGTAAGGCTTTGCCTCTTATCTTGCCTTCAGGAATCCTCTCTAGACTCTCCAATGCAGCAGATGTGTCCGCAAGGCCCTGTGGCTCAGGTGCACATGGCTTTGGCTCACAAGGAGGGGGTGGGGTGATGCCCTTTTCATGGATGCATGTCTGAATTCAACCTCTAACTAGCGATTGGTGTGTATTGGAGGCTATAAAGAAAAACTGAAAGGCCTGATTCTCTGAAAACCACACTGGGGTGTAAGTGTCACTGCTTTGGGGCTCTTCCTACAGAGCGTAACATAAAAAGGGAGCAGGAGAGTGTGGCAGACGCCTTTGGTGCCCATGTCATCTCCCTCCTGCCTACCCCTGGTTTCAGTTGTAGCTGTGGTGGACCCTTCTGGGGAACCCAGACTCACTTTGTCATTTTTCTGATGTCTGCCTTGGGGCCGTCTCTGATTCTGTAGAAGCCCTCTTAGCCTGCATGCAATTGCAGCCTAGAAATGCAGGAGAGTCAATGGTCCCCTCACTCATCGGGCCTTGGGAGCAGCCATCTGTTCTTCAAGTGGACGGCATTGGAGGCATCCTCTGTGCTTCTCAGGGGCCCTGGTTGAACCAGTCCCTGCTGCTCACGTTGGTGACCTGAATAGCTCATCCTCGAACTTTCTTTTCTTCCTCTTCTGTCTCACCCTCTCATTCTTTCACTCTATATTCCTAGAGCACCTCCCAAATAAATCACCTGCACCCAAATCCTTGCCTCAGGCTCTGCTTCTGGGGGAACCTCCCCTAAGATGGCCTGCTATGTCCACTGTTCAATAGAACATTGTCAGCTTTGCTGCCTCCCACCAGCCTTGACTGAAGCAAGAGACTGTGGTGCCTAATGGATATAGCAACACCCAGCCAAGGTGGGGGTCAGGAGGTGAAGGTGAAGGTGGAAATTGAGGTTGACACCTGCAGGACTGTGGGCTGGATGTGTCTGTGAGCACATGTGAGTCACCCCTGGGGAACTCCAGAAGTACTTGGTAACACCTTTGCTGGAGGCTGCAAATATGCATTCTCAGGAATGGGTAAGAACCAATGGGACACTGGTTATGGGAAGATGTGGCGTTGTCAGAATGTGTGTGGTTGTAGGGTCAGTGACCAATGACAATGAGTAAAATTTCTTGGGAATAGTGCAGTGGTTCTTAACTTTTGGTGCACATCAGAGTCACATGAGCAACTTAAAAACACACAGATGTCCCCAAAGGAGAATCCCTCGGGGTCTGGCAGTGTGTATTTTGAAAATTCCCCTGCTAATACTATGCCCAATAAAGTTGGAGGACCTCTGTTCAAAAGTGGGACAAAAAAAGACCAAGGACAGAAGTTGGAGGAGGCGTTAACACTTAAGACGTAGACAGAGAAAGATGAGCCTGCGAATGAAGGTAAGAAGGAGCAGTCAGAAAGGTAGGAGAGGGAGAAGATGGCGGAAGAGTAAGATGTGGAGGTCACCTTCCTCCCCACAGATACATCAGAAATACATCTACACGTGGAACTGCTCCTATAGAACGCCCACTGAACGCTGGCAGAAGACGTCAGACCTCCCAAAAGCTTTATTTTATTTTATCTTACTTTATTTTATTTTATTTTGTTTTATTTTATAGAAAGGTAGGAGAGAAAGTCTCAAGCAGGCGGATAGATCCGTTAAGGGAAAGTTGAAAAAGGACAAGGGGTGGTAAAGTTGGTAGGATCCGTTTCAGGGAAACAATGGGGGTGGATGTCAGATCACAGTGGATGAAGGTGTGGATCGAAGGGGAAGAAGTACACAGTGTACTTTATCACTTTCAAATGGCTCACCAATCAAAACCTGCCGCCCACCAAATCATAACCACCCCATAGTATAGCATCTGTGAGGGTGAGTGTATAGCCCTGGTGGCTGGTACCGTCTTTCAGTACCCGGGAGTCTGCGGTTGTACCACCCCTAGAAAAGGATCTGTGAGAATCTCTAATAGAGAAAAATCTCCAAGAAACTAAGAGGAAAAAAACTTGAAAAAAATCAAGCATTTCAAAACAGTGGATGGCTCTTGGATGGCTCACAGGCTGTCAATCCCTGGCATCATGCCCCATGGGAGGCTGCGGTGTCCTAGAGGGAAAAACTCCTTTCAGAACATCTCCTGGGTCACACTTGTCTTGCACTGTGGCACTGTGTCCTCTAGATGGCGATAAATCTCCATCTCTGCAACCTCCCTCTCCTGGCTTTAGCTCCCTAGGAAATTGCTTTCTGGTAGAGAAAAATGAGAGACATATCTTCAGAATTGACTGGAAGCTGCTGAGAGAGCTCTTCCTTGCCCCTTAGTTCTTAAACAGGCTTTGCAACACTGGCAAGAGTCCAGTATTTGGAATATTGAAATCTAAGCGAGGAAGGAGCTGCTGCATCTATGAGTAGCTTGGCCCCGGGATTTGTTGGTAGGGAGAGTGGGCTATAAAGAGCTCCCAGAGCATCTTCCTTGCTCCTTGGGAACTGTCTCTCCCCTTGTGCCCAGTGTCTAAGAGTTCTTACCCTTCTTAACAGGATCATGGCATTCATTCCACCACAAGGTAGCCACCACTAACATGAGCCAACCTTTCTGTTTTTGGTTTCTGCACTTATCTGCCACATGCCACCAATGGCCAAGTGTTTTAAAAATCTCATTCAACCCCCCCAGGTAGGTTCTATTATTCTGTTATTTAAATAGGTGAACTACTTGGCCAGAGTCTGTCAGGGATTAGTGTTATGGCTGGGATTTGATTCCAGAGCTTGAATTCTTTTAATTTTTCAATTAATTTTTATTGGAGTATAGTTGATTTATGATGTTGCCTTAGTTTCTGCTGTACAGTGAAGGGATTCAGTTATACATATACATATATCTACTCTTTTTTAGGTTCATTTCCCATATAGGCCATTACAGAGTACTGAGTAGAGTTCTTTGTGTTATACAGTAGGTCCTTATTAGTTATCGATTTTATATATAGCAGTGTGTATATGTCAATCCCAATCTCCCAATTTATCCCTCCCCTCTTTCCCCCTGGGTAACCATAAGTTTGTTTTCTACATTTGTGACTCTATTTCTGTTTGGTAAAATAAGTTCATTTGTACCATTTTTAAGATTCCACATATAAGTGATATCATATATTTGTCTTTCTCTGTCTGACTTCACTCAGTATGACAATCTCTAGGTCCATCCATGTCGCTGCAAATGGCATTATTTCACGCTTTTTTATGGCTGAGTAATATTCCACTGTATATATGTACCACATCTTCTTTATCCATTCATCCGTCAGTGGACATTTAGGTTGCTTCCATGTCCTGGCTATTGAAAATAGTCCTGCAATGAGGTGCAGAGCTTAAATTCTTAATCAGTATATTGCCTCAAGGACAATGTCTAAAAGCACCCTCAAACCTCCGGGGAAGGAGCCCTAAGATGGGTCAGGGATCAGTGTCTCTGGGGAGCGTTGCTCAGGATATGGGGCTCAGGCTGTCTGAAGGGAGCATGAGGGCACCCTGGAGAGGGTCAGAGAGTTCTGAAGGGAGTCAGGGTGTGTGCGGGAGCCTAGGACAAGATGACTCTCCTTCCCACTGCTGCCAGGGGCCAGCTCCACCTGTGACTTGGGACGGGGTTTAACGGTGGGTGTATGACACCACCAAATGCATTCAGACTTTTTCGTTTGATAGTCAGTGACTTCCTTGGAAAGCAGTCAGCCCAATGGCCTCTTCAAAGCAGTAAGCACATACAGATCTGCTCTAGAAACGGAATTGGCAGTCGCTGGCCTATTGTGTCTTTGGGTGGGGGCAGCTTTGGTTTCCAGCTGAGTGTCAGAGAAAGGTCATACGTGACACATGAACCAGGAGAGCTTGGGGTCAGGCTTGGTGCAGATGTCTCTACTGCGAACTTCTTACAGGGAAGTCACCAGGGTGAATGCTCAGGTTTTCCTTTGGAGAACACAGATAGCAGAATTGAGGTCATGTTCTCTGTCCTTTCCCCAGTTTGCCTTTAGAATGATTAAGAATGTTGAAACATTGTCATTCATTTGTTATGTGCTTACTATGTGTTTGGCTGTGTAGTGAGCCATTTATGTGCACTATCTCTTGTAGTTCTCACACAACATTGTGAGATAAGTATTATTTCTCTTCTGCAGATGAAGAAACTGAGACTCAGGCAGGCAGTGGTGGGCAGGGGCAGAAAAAAAAAACAGAAACTGAGACTCAGAGAGGTTAAGTAACTTCCCCATGGTCACACAGAAAGTAAGTGGCAGGGGCCTGGTCTGTATTACTCCATTCGGGGCGTTGCTCTTAACCACTCTCTTCGGCAGACTCCTCCTTAGTCAGTTGATTAGGTGGGACCACCAGAGCGTTGAGCATCAGAATGGCGGCACCTGAAGGCAGAAGCAGAGGCGTGGGGATGGGTGTGTGATCTCAGCTGGAACTCCGAGGTCACAGGCTCCTCTGTGTCTCTCCAGAGCAGACAAGATTCAAGGTGCAAGGAGGTAAGTGAAATGTAAAGGGAGCTTTTGAAAACCCTAAAACTGCCAGGCCTAAAGGAATGACGGCATTTCTGCTCACTGACTGTGACTGTGGAAGAGAGATTTGTGTGGGAGGCAGGCCCTGCCCTTCTCGAATGAAATCGCGAGGTCGGCCACCTGCTTCTAGTTCTTTGCTTGGCCACATGGCTGTTGTTAACTCTATTGGCACCTTATTCAACTGAATGTACTTAAAAGCAACTTTCAAGCCTGTGGTACCTTGATAGCAGCATGGGGTTGTAGTGCATGGGATAGCTCAATCCCGGTGACCGATGGGGTGACTGACACTGCAGCCGCATTTGCCTCCCCCCCTCCCGAATGCTCAGAGTGCTCTACATGTATTATCAACATCCATCCTAAAAATGCTGTCAAGAGCCGTTTTCCCTTTTCCCTGAGGATCCTGAAATGCTTTGCGGTGTTCCTCCCACTGAAAGACAGAAGCTTGGTGTTATAGTTTATCCCCATTTATGAGACGAATAGCCTTAGGAACACATTGGAAGCTGAGCCGTACCTCCACACAACAACCTCCTTTCATATTCCATGTTTTTCTCTAGAGATATAAGAATATATAGAAATACAGAAGACTTATTTATGGAAATATAGAAGAAAACATTTTGAACATCCACTTTTTTTTTCTTCCATCCACTTTTATCTGCACTGCTTTTTTGTACTTAACATTAATTCTTTGTATTCTTAATTTTATTTATTTATTTATTTATTTATTTATTTTTGGCTGTGTTGGGTCTTCGTTTCTGTGCGAGGGCTTTCTCTAGTTGCGGCGAGTGGGGGCCACTCCTCATCGCGGTGCGCGGGCCTCTCACTACCGCGGCCTCTCATTGCGGAGCACAGGCTCCAGAAGCGCAGGCTCAGTAGTTGTGGCTCACGGGCCCAGTTGCTCCGCGGCATGTGGGATCTTCCCAGACCAGGGCTCGAACCCATGTCCCCTGCATCGGCAGGCAGATTCTCAACCACTGCGCCACCAGGGAAGCCCTAATTCTTTGTATTCTTTACTAAAAACACATACCCACATTAGCAAAGAAAGAAAATTAAAACCTTGTCAGTCATAAAAATGAGTTGATTGTCTAAATGTTTTTTTTTTATCTAAATGCCTTTATCTGCATCGTAGCCTGATTTTTCCTCTCCTTATATTTTTTAAGAAAAAATTGTGTTTCTTTGAATCGAATTTATTAAGCTCTTTTTACGTGTATGGCACTACTGAAGGCTCTGTGGGAGATACAGGTTTGTGTATATTTTCCCTCCATAAAAGAGCTTACAGTCTAGCTGAGAAGAAACCTGCCTGTCCATCGCTATGTCAGTAGTCATTGCTTCTGTTGTTAGCTGTGACAAATGAGAGGCACAGATCATTCCTTTAGAACTTCACAGGAAGGAAAGAGCTCCATGAATCGGCTGTTCAGAGATGGGTACTAGGAGGGGGGGAATTTATCCATTCAACAAATATTTGTTGTGCCAGTTTTTGAGCAGCTTGCAGGGGCTGAGGTGATGGATTAGAAAAGCTCTTTGAGAAATTCACAGTAGGGGGGAAACAGATAAATAAATAGCCGATTATAATCCAAGCCTAGGTGACTGGGAAAGGCTGAGCAGTTTGTGCAGTGCGAACTTTGGGGAGAAAATGGAGGCGAGTGGGGCTAAAATCCAGCCTCTACTCTCTCCTCAAGGGGTACCTGGAAATGTGAATAAAACAGGGAGTTTTGCAACCACAGGGGATGGCTTTTTGCAAATCCTGCTAAGGTGCCATGTGGCCAGTGGCTGCTGCCTTGAGTGTAATTGATTTTTTTTTTCCACTTTAAAATTTATTTTTAAATTCACATACAATAAAATCCATTCCTTTTGGCATATCGTTTAATGAGTTTTAGAAAATTCATAGAGTCATGTAACCACCATGACTCCCTCAACAGATCAGTGGTTTCCAGGGGCTGGGGACAACAGTCAAGCGCCATCTCATCTCCAGCCCCGGGAAACCACTGAAGTGTTCTCTGATCCTATAGTTTGTCTTTTCCGGAGTGGAAATCATACAGAATGTAGCCTTTTCAACCTGGCTTCTTTCACTCAGCATAATGCATTTGAGATTCATCCATGTTGTTTCACGTATTGATTGTTTGTTCCCTTTTACTGCTGAGTAGTATTCCAGTGAATGGGTATAACACAGTTTGTTTATCCACTCCCATGTTGAGGGACATTCTGTTTTTGGCTGTTATGCATAAAGCTGCTGTAAACACTTGGATATTGTTTTTTTTGTGAACGTAGGTTTTCATTTGGCTAATTAGTGAAAAGTAGGATTGCTGGGTTGTATGGTAAGTATATATTTAGCTTCATAAGAAACTGAAGATAAAATAAAACTAAGAGAAAAGTTTTATAATGACTGTACCAGTTTGCATTCCTACCAGCAATGTGTGAGAGTTCCAGTTGCTCTGCATCGTTGTCAGCACGTGGCATTGTTGGCTTTTTTTAAAAAAAGTCGAGTTGTTCTAATAGTTGTGTAGTGGTATCACATTGTGGTTTTAATTTGCATTTCCCTAATGACTAATTATATGAACATCTTTTCATCGGCTTATTTGCCATCTATGTATCTGCTTGGTGAGATGTCTGTTGAAATCTTGTCCATTTAAAAAATGAGGTTGCTTGTTTGCTGTTGAATTTTGACGGTTCTTTACATATTCTGCGTACCATTTGTCTGTCATAATTCACAGTTATTTTCTCCCAGTCTATGGCTTATCTTTTCTTTCTCAGAGTAAATACTTAAAACTTTGATAAACTCCAATTTATCATTTTTTTCTTTTATTGATTGCACTTTTCTTTTAAATTGTCCTATCTAAGAACTCTTTGTCTAACTTAAGATCATAAAGATTTTTTCCCTATATTTTCTTCTATAAGTTTTATAGTTTTAGGTTTTATATTTAGGTCTATTATCCATTTTGAGTTAATTTTTGTCTATAGTTCAAGGTATGGATTGAAGCTCTTTTTTTTTTTTTGGCCATATGGATGTCCAGTTGTTTCAGCACCATTTGCTGAAAAGACTATCCTCTCTTCATTAAATTGCCTTTGCCTTTTTGTTAAAAATCAACTGGCCATGTTTATATGGGTCTATTTCTGAGTTTCTCTTTTGTTACATAGAATGGGCAGGAAGGGTTGGAGGCTTTCCAGAGCACATAACCTTTAAGCTGAAATCCATATCAGCTAAGAGTGAGTCAGGAGAAGAGGATGGGCAGGTATTGTAAGTCATTTCAGGCCTTGGGAACATCCTGTGCACAGGCTGGAGGGCAAGAGAGAAGTGGGTGTGGCAGTTATACAGTTCACAGTGTGGTTGGAATTGAGTGCTGGGGATGGGTTAGAGAGCCAAGGTCAGGTCAAGGTAGGTGTGGATTTGACCCCAGGGTAGGGTGGATGTGTTCAATTCAGAAGAGGGCAATAGGTCTCCAAGATGATTAAAAACACCCACTCCAGAAGTTCTCTTTTGTCATTCAGTCAGTGCATCTTCCCTATCTCTAAAACAGGGAATCTGGCTTCTCAAAAGAAGCAGACCCAAGTTCCAGCTTCACCGCCCAGAGGGAATAGTCCGCTCAGCCCAGGACTGACACTGTCCTATTTATAGGTACTTGTATGAGTTGAAACTTGCTCTCACCATACTTCCCTCTTGCCTCGGGGTCTGTAATGAGGCTTAAGTGAGTCGCGGTGCACCTCTTGCAACAGACCTGCAGGTGGCAGCAAAACCAAGGCTTGTTGAGTGGAAGCCACCCAGTTCTTCACCTTCAATTCAGAGCCACTCTAATATTGCAGTAATTTGGTGTCTGCCTAATAGCAGGCTCGTTTTTCACATTCCCCCACCCCCGCCGGAAATAATATTCTCTAAGTCTTTTGGAACCAAACCTACCAAATAAGAGTGTAGCATGTTACTTAAGCATTTGGCCCACATTCTCCCTTCGGCAAGGGCGTTGGTTTCAGCGGGAATGTTTTCTGCCGCTGTGGATCATTACGGAGATGGTCCCGGCTTGCTCTGGTAAGCTGAAGAAACAGTCAAGCGCGTGGCATGAAGTGAAATAAGGACAAAGGCAGGAGACACCCCGTAGGCAGGCAAGTAGGGGCAAACGAGAGGCAGAGAAGGCAGGGTGGTGAAGTGGGTGCCCACCTGCCCAGCATTCTTGCTGAGGCACGCCTCAGCCCGGGAAGCCTCTTCCTCAGAGAATACGCCTCCCCCGCTGCCCCAGAATGCTGTCATGGAGGACAAAGCTTTTCCCAGAATTCAACTGTTCCTTCCTCAGGGAGGTTATTCCCCTGACAGTCTCCCTCTCCTCACAGAGCAACCTTCTCTCCTGGTACTTTTCACAGTGTGTAATTATATAACTGTGTGATAATGTATTTAGCATCTCTATCCTCTGCTAGATGGCAAATCCTATGAAGGCAAGGGTGGTCTTGTTTTGCCTAATTCTTTTTTTTCTACAGACCTAGTATATAGCTCCTAGCACAACTGTGGCAAATTATTTATTAATTCCATGATTATATAAACAGAAGAGGAAGTATCATAAAAAGGTGGAGACTGATTTGGGTGGAAATCTTGTGTCTGTCACTTACCTACTGTGTGTGCTTGGATACATTGCTTAAGCTCTCCGAATTTCAGTTTTCTCATCTGTAAAGCAGGGAAAATAATGCCTATTTTACAAGGGGGTCATGAGTATTACAGTGAGTAAAATCTATGTAAAGTGCTGAGCACAGGGCTTGAAACTAAGCCCTCAAGTGTGATAGTTCCTTTCATTTTTATGGAGGAGTCTTCGTGTGCAGTTTGCTGGGGGAGACCACGTGGATCTGAATTCACGAGGCGATGGGAGAGTCATTGGAGGTGGTGGTACCGCTGCTGAAGTGAACGACTTGGAAGTTCTAAAACTGTGAAGATGCCGTGTGCTAGGGTGTTGAATGGAGAAATTCTGCTCAGAGTCAGAATAAATGGTCAGCTGACTAGGTGAAGCCATACCCTGGTTTAAAAAGGGAACGTGTTTGGATCATTGATATAAGTGTCAGGAAAGTAAGGCTGAGCAAAATAATTAGAAATTTAAGTTCCAGCAAGTCCAACAAGTGTTTGGCGCTTCTCTCCGCCATAGCAGAGTGGTGTGGTTAAAGGAAACCCCAGATGAGAAGGCTTGGTGTCCTTTTCCCAAGAAATGCTTTCAAACCGTTGCATACATGCTTTATATTACTTTAAAAGCAGGTCTTCTATAAGTGCTTTTAAATATTAGGGATACTCATAATAGCTAAGGAGTAGAAATAATCCAAATGGCCATCAACTAATGAATGGATCAACCAAATCTGGTGTAGCCATAAAATGGGATATTATTCTGGCATAAAAAGGAATGAAGTACTGACACATGCTATAACATGAATGAAGCTTGAAAACATTATGCTAAGTGAGAGAAGCCAGACACAAAAGGACAAATACTGTATGATTCCACTTATATGAGGTACCCAGGATAGTCAAATTCATAGAGACATAAAGTGGGATAATGGCTGCCTGTGGCTGGGCATGGGGATGGGGAATGACTGCTGCTGGATGTGGGGTCTCTTGGGGGTGATGCACATCTCCTACAATTACATTGTGTAGATGGTTTTACAACTCTATGAATATACTAAAAACCATTGAAGTGTCCACTTTATTATTATTATTATTATTTTTTAATTATTTGTTTTTATTTTTGTCTGTGTTGGGTCTTTGTTCCTGTGTGTGGGCTTTCTCTAGTTGCAGTGAGCAGGGGCTACTCTTTGTTGCGGTGCACGGGCTTCTCATTGCAGTGCCTTCTCTTGTTGCGGAGCACAGGCTCCAGGCGTGCAGGCTTCAGTAGTTGCGGCATGCAGGCTCAGTAGTTGTGGCTCGTGGGCTCTAGAGCGCGGACTCAGTAGTTGTGGCGCACGGGCTTAGTTGCTCCGCGGCATGTGGGATCTTCCTGGAGCAGGGCTCGAACCTGTGTCAACCACTGAGCCACCAGGGAAGCCCGAAGTGTACTCTTTAAACGGGTGAATTGTATGGTGTGTGGATTATATCTCAATAAAGATATTAAAAATATTAGGGATAGATCAGCGGTTCTCAACTCTGGCTGCCTTTTACAATCACTTGAAGAGGCTAAAAATATACAGATTCTCAGGGAGGGTCCTACGTGCAACCAATTAAATCAGGGTATCTGTGAGGTGGGACATGGTCCTGGGCATTTGTGAAGCCCGAATTGAGAGCTTCTGGACTGCATGATTGAGGGAGTAGATTTTTATTTTTCTACTTCTAAAGGACCTACTATAGGCAAAGTACTCAATTTTGTTGTTGTTTTTTACAAATCTGTGGGGCTGAGGCAATTTCTGTTTAGTTTTGCTTGAAGGCAAAAGAATGGCTGAACTACATGGCCTTACTAGAACCTTTCCCATTTTAGGATTTTGTGATTAAACTCATCTGCTGCAAATGTGATAAAAAGAGACCAGCATTTGTTCTAGTAATGTCTGGAGCTTTAGTACAACTAGAAACAGTCTGTTCATTTAAACTTAGTAAACAGAGGTAATGGCACGGGTAATAACACGAACATTTTCATGCCAAAATTGTACTTCCCACTTAGACAAATTAAAATGATTAAGGCTTAGGAAGAAACTTTTGTTTCATTACTGTTGTCATCACTATCAATATCATGATCAAAAGCAGTTAATTGTCTGTTTACTCTCTACCCTGGAGGGGGCAAGTCAGACATGTCTTGTTAGGCCAACCACTGTAATAAATGAATGTCCCTGTCAAAATCCTTATGAGAGCTGACCAGAACCTGTTTGAATTGTAATAACCTTTTAAAGAATGGAGAGGTTCCATTGATATCTTGAATTTTGCAGTGCAAGAAATAGTATTGGAAACTTTCAAAATAAATACATTAGAATAGAGCATATCATTCTATTAGATTAGATTTTGGAAGGGCAATTCTAATAGCATGGAAGGAAGAAGAGATAAAAGAAAATAACATTTCTTGAGCTACTATGAGTCTGACGCCAACCTTTATGCCTTATATATAGTATATCATTTCATTCTGTCCCCAGTCATCTTTCCAGGTAAGTATTGTCTTTTTTTCTCTGCAGGGAAGGAAATGAGGCCAGGGGGGCCACCTATTTTGCTCCAGGCCCTGAGCTTGTAAGTGGAGGTCCTGACCCAGCTACATGTAACTCTGCCAGCCTGTCATTCTGAAGAAAGGCCAGATTGTTTCTATTTGACAGCTTTGCGTAGGAGAGCAGTGAACATTACAAGACCCAATTTCAAATTCTGTGTGGTCTTGGGCAAGTCACAACCCTTGTGTCTCAGTTTCCTGAGCTAAAATCAAGGGTGAGAGCATTTGTCTTGTGGAATTGTTAAGAGGCAAATGAGTTAATGTACTCAAATGCTCAGCATCTTGCTTGGCACAGCGTAGGTGGGTCATTTCAGTTGTCAATCCAGAGACTTTGAGTTTCTAAGTTGTGGAGTAGCTTGTGTGGAAGAGGTGACCCATTGTGGTAAAACCCCCAGCCTTACTCTATTCGCCATCTTTGAAAACCATTTGCACCAAGGTCAGGCATGAAAGCCCAGGTTGGAAAAGGCTCCCAGTGGGTTCTGTCAGGGCAGCTATTTTTGTTTTCAAAGGAATTATTTCCTTCCTTGAGTTCTTTCAGAAACCCATTAGTCTATAAACCAAGAAGAATATATTGAGCATCTGCTCTGTGCTAGGTGCACTGGGGAATATCTCTGTCTTCAAGGAATTTATTTATTTATTTTTTACTCTTTTTTTTTTTTTTGCCACAATGCCGGGCATGTGGGGTCTTATTTCCCAATTCCATTGGAAGCGTGGAATCTTAACCACTGGACCATCAGGAAAGTCCCTCTGTCTTTAAGGAATTTAACACATAGTTGCAGAGGGCAAAGCAGACGTATGTGCATAATGGTACCAAACTAGATGGTATTCATTGAAAAAAATAACATAGTCACATAGTGAAAATTTTAAAGTGCTAAAGGATGTATGGTTAAAAAGTCAGTCCCCCTTCCACTCCTGCCTTTCTCACCCTGTTCTCTTTCCCTCCGATCAGTTTTTTTGTATTTTCCGGAGAGATTTTTTTTCTATGTGCAAACATATAGGTACATATAGCACCTTCTCTTTTATCAAAATAACAAGTGAGACCTACTATAATGCTGTTCTGTACTTTGCTTTTTAAAATTCATAATAGATCTCAGATACTGTGCTGTATCAGTACATATTGATCTCCCTCATTCTCTCTAATGGAGTTCCTTTCTCATTCTCTCTAATGGAGTTCCTTTGTATGAATGTACCACATTCTATTTAATGGCCCCTTATCAATGGTCTTTTAGGTTGTTTCCAGGCTTTTCCTACCAGAACAATGCTGCAATAAATTCTCCTGACAAAGAGCCATAATTAAGGGCCAAATTGTGTGGTTCAGACTGTAAGTGATTCTCATTTCACAGTGTATGTGCTAATGGCATTTTGGGTGGGACGGTTTTTTGTCCTGCATAACTGTCTTGCCCACTGTGTGATTTTTGGCATTTCCGCTCCCTCCCCCTTCCTCCACCCAAGTTCGAGTGTGCTTCCGCTGCAACAACCAAAAATGCCTGCCCCTCCCTCCCCATTTCTAAATGCCTCCTGGGGGATGCCATTGCTTAGAGTGGGAAACTCCAGCAAATGAAGGGAGTTATGAGTTGGAAGCCAGAGGAAGGGGCGTCAGAGCAGGACTTTGAGGACTGGCCCAGGCTTTGGGAACAACCTGAGAAACATCAGAGGCAGAGTCACCTCATTGTGGGTTCCCTTCTCTCTTCGCACCTACTTGCTTACTCCCAGAGAGAGAGTGCAGTGTCTTTAAGCTGCTTGGCCTGCCATGTAGTCCTTAGCCCCTAGTGTGGGTCCTGGAAGCACTCCTAGGTCCTTGCTTCAGCTTCTCCCTCCAGCCTTGCACATTGGCCCCAGGTCTACAGAAGCCTTCAGTCGCAGGAGTGGCGGTGCTGGCCTGGTGATTGTTCGCCAGTGGAACACGGAACACGGAAGAGCATCGGCACAGCTAGATGGGACCGCCAGCCAGGCTGAGGACAAATTTACTCAGTGCTTGAAGTTCCACACTGCTGTTTCTGTCAGTGAATCATAAACTTTGAGGAAGTCAAAGCTGGAAGGGACTTAAAAAAAAAAAATCATCTAGCCCTCTGTCCATATCCTTGGTTTCCACATCTTCATACTTGACCCATTCCAGATTGAAAATCTTTGGGGAATAAAAATTCCACAAAGTTCCAAAAAGCAAAACTTCAATTTGCCATGCATTGGCAACTATTTACATAGCATTTACATTGTATTAGATATTATAAGTAATCTAGAGATGATTTAAAGTATATGGGAGGATGTGTGTAGGTTGTATGCAAATAATACGCCATTTTATATAAGGGACTTAAGCATCTGTGAATTTTATATCTGGGGAGGGGGGGTCTTGGAACCAGTCCCTGTGTATACTGAGGGATGACGATATGCATCAGTTTGATGCGGGAAGAAGTGTTGAAAAAAGCCTGCCGGTAAGGGGTATCCGGGACTCGGAGAGGAGAGGAGAGGAGAGATGGCTGACTGTGATGAACTCGCCAAGGGGAAAATGATCAAAATCAGTGGTTTCCTAACTGAGTTTTGTATCAGAATAACTTGGAAAAGTTAAAAAAAAGAAAACAATGCAGATTCTAGGCTTTGCTCCAGAAAAAGAAATTAGACTGCTAGGACCAGGGTTTCAGAATCTGTATTTTAATTATGATACGCAGGTGATTCTTATGCCTGGTAGTGGCTAGACAATCAAGCTTGGGAAACTCTAATTTAAATAGAATCCAATTAAATAATTCCCACATCTCAAATACAAGTGTTAGAGGAGCCTGGAGAGCTGCTTTGCTGGCTATCTGCCCTATTAGTAAAGGGAGTGAGCAGATAATATGCTAGGTGGTTAATTACACTGGCATTTATTCATTCTGAAATGTTTACAAAAGTAATTAGAAGTCAGATTAGGTTTGATGCTCACTGACCTTTAAGGAAGGGCTTGGCTTCCAACAACCAACCAAAAAAAAAAAAAAAAAAAAAAAGAAAAAAGCTTATTTCAAAGGTTAATCAGAGCAAAACACAGCATGACTAGCTGGGATCTCTATCTTGCGAAAAGAAGTGTTTTATTTGGCATTAAGGATGAGAGTTCGGAAATGGGAGATCATCACACCTGGGTTGTTGTTTTTCTAGATTTCGAATGTGAAGGCAAACTTCTTAGACATAAGAATCCTTTTAAGTATGAGCCTTGTTCTATGCTGGTCTCAGCCTATCAATATCCAGTGTTGTGTTTGGATCAGCGCTTGTGGTTCTTATTATGATTGCAAGATGCCTTTCAGCAATAACCATCAGGGAGCTTTGAAAAAAATAAAGGTTTATTACTTACAAGACCTGGAAATGACACAGCGCACCTGGGGCCACACAGTGAGGTCATGGGCAGAGAGAGAGAGTGCACGGGCCTGGGTTCTGATTTTATTGGCGTTAAGGGTGGGGACCTAGGGTTTCTCAGGCTCACTCTTTATTTGTGGATTTAAAATATAAGGAGTGGGAATTTATGGGAAGAGAAAAAAAAAGCCAAGTAGTCCAAATGGTCCGTTATTGAAATCAGCCAAGATCTCTAAGAAAGCTCAGTGCAGGGAGGCAGCCTGGCTCTTTATCTAGTCCTGTGGCTGGCACTGTGTTTATTTGAGGTAGCCGTCTTTGAAATGGGTGGCTTGGCCATCAAAACTTGTCAGGTGCTTAAATTACAGAAAGAAAGAAAATTCAACTGTCAGGACTTACACTACAGTCTACCCTGTGGTGCTGAGGCATCAGAGTCAATGATGAGGAGGCTAAATGCCTGGGTAGCTGATATGCTAAAAGTTAGGGAGAGGGCATGTTGTAACCCTGAGAGTACACATCTAAGTAGGAGTATAGTAGCAAATTCTATAATAATTATACAGGCAATAGTTTGAAATTCCGTCTATAGCCATTGTCCCAAACTTGAAAGTGTCCAGCCATGAAACTTAAGTCAATGAAGTCTGGGTACCTAGGAATCTGTTAGGGTAACATTGTGGAATATTTTAACATCTTGAGTCAACTATTTTAAGTAGGTTTGAACCTGTCCTGTGTTGGTGGATTGCTTCATATCTCATCGAACCAGTTTCTTAGTCCCGAGAATAGGTCAGTTCAGTTAAAGGTTGTGTCTCATTTCAGGAGGCAGTGATGCAGGTGGGCTCCCAAAGTTAGGCCTATGTGGTGTAAGTATGCCAGTATTTAATAAGAGGCGTTTCTATGGAAACAAAGGAAAAACAGTGGTTAATGATTGGAGCAGACCATAATCCCGGTTTCTGAGTTCTCAAGGCGGCCAGTTGAGAAGATTTTTAGATGTCTGGCTTGAAGCATTTTCACATGAAGCAAGGTCAGGCAGTGACAGTTTGATAAATTTTCCTGGTTTGTAGTTTGAATGTCTCTGGTGATCTTTCTGAGTGGCCCACACAGCAATAGGCACAAAGATTGTCCATACATGTGCTGTTATACTGATTTCTCTGAAGTTTATATCAAGTTTCCAACTTTTCGCTTGCATGGCTTCAGTAAAAGAGCTATTTTAGTTCTCAATGATTCCAAGTCAGAAGGTTGGGAGAAAAATTAGAAATGTTAGTTTGGAGACTTGAAGTCAAATATTGGAGGAAAGTAGAATAATTAAGGAGGATCTGGTCTGGTTTGCTGTAAGAAACTCAGAGAAAATTAACAGCACTGGAATTTGATATCCACAAAGGTATATTATGGTTTCTAATGAAATGAAAATTTTCTCTCTACAGTCACCCTAATCTCTGTCAGAGATAATAAAAAACGAGACTAAGTTGTTTGTAAAGTAAGTCTTATCTCATTAAACTTGGCCTGGTTATTTACATGAGTGCAGCAAGAATAGTGATTGACCATATAGGCTCTTTTAAATTGGCTTTTCTGGAACTTTTCATACGGAGTCTCAGATTAAACTTTTAAATGCCTCTCGAGGTCAGGAAACCAAGCCAAGCCAACTATGTGCCATCAGTCTCTCCTGCAATACCTATAGATTTAGGTGAATTCCTTCTCAAGGTCTGCTAAATATCCTGAGATGCCTGCACATGCCAGGAAGTAACCTTCCTTCTTCACCTGGTAAGGCTGCTGGGATTCCTGTAATTGAGGTGCTATGCTTTTTTTCCCAAGAAACTTTATTGGCTCCATAAGGTCAGTCTTAGTTCCTTAAAGCTGTCTGGTCATATCTGAGTCTATGTATGTCTCTTCTCAAATATGACATTTCGAGCAAAACCTTGGCAATGCAACCAATGTTTTCAATTGTGTCTTGTTACAAGGAAAACAGATTCTTATTGAACTTAGGCAAATAACTATATGGCCATGAAAATAAGAGTACTCACTTAGAGTTTTTGAATTCTAGAGGGATTAGGTAGGGAGAAAAAGATAAATGGTTCAATTCTGCTTACAAAGGCATAATTTACCAAGTTGCTCTAAGTCATAGTTTAAGAAGAAAGTTTCTTAAGTCATGGCTTAAGAAGAAAGTTTCCTTATAATCTGGAAAATGAAAGATTAAAGAATCAGCAATAAAGAGTCATAGAAAATCACAGTCATCCTCTTCAGTTCATTCAGTCCCATGTAATTAACACTTGTTCTGCTTGAATCTAGCTTTTTTCCCCTGTTAGTTTTGGAAATTTTTACCCCTTTCAGGTTTATAATCTTAAAGTCATCAGAAACCTGTATCCTAGAGTCTTTGCTGAGAATCTTCTTGAAGGTGAAGCAGTTTTGCAGGAACACGTTTGTAGAAGCACAACTGTCTGTAAATGACAAAAGACTTAAAAGTGACTATTGTTAGATATCTGATTAATTATACTGGAATTGGCAAGGAAATTTGGTTATTTTGATGACATTTTAAGATAATAACTGGAATTATGACTGATAACATTATACCAGGACATACTGATTTCCAGGAATTTCACATAATCTCTGAAACATTTATAACATGTATCTATAAAACACAACATTAAGAAGGCTTTGTATTACTTCTTATCTGACAGTGCTTCGCATGTGATTTAGCATATCAAATAAGCCTAATTAGTATGATATCTCCCTTTTTTATGAGAGAGAATAAATCTTTTGAAGTGTTCCAGGGGCCCCCTGGAAAATTTCAAAGTTAGTTTGAGGTTAAAAAAAAAAAAAGACATTTAGATTTTGATATTGGGAAGTTTGTCAAAAATATCAAAGAGGTTTTCTGTTTTTTTTTTTAATTTTTTTTTAAAATTTATTAATTTATTTATTTTTGGCTGTGTTGGGTCTTCGTTTCTGTGCGAGGGCTTTCTCTAGTTGTGGCAAGTGGGGGCCACTCTTCATCGCGGTGCGCGGGCCTCTCACTATCGCGGCCTCTCTTGTTGCAGAGCACAGGCTCCAGACGCTCAGGCTCAGCAGTTGTGGCTCACGGGCCCAGTTGCTCCGCGGCATGTGGGATCTTCCCAGACCAGGCTCGAACCCGTGTCCCCTGCATTAGCAGGCAGATTCTCAACCACTGCGCCACCAGGGAAGCCCCTCAAAGAGGTTTTAAAATACCTGGTCAAATAGGATCATAGGTCACTCTGAAACAATATTTAGTTATCCATTTAACCATAGTGACAAAGATTTTAAAGGCAACTACAGAAAGTCACATAGTTCTGGGCAAACCTTAGCTCTTAATATTGAGAAGGCTAGGCTTACTTAAGTAAATAAAGACCTGATGATAAAGATAACACAAAGCACAGTAAGTTATTTTTGTCAGGCACAAAAATCTTTGCTTTCCAAATAGATTACCCAAGAGAAAGAAAAGGGGAAAAAACTTTTCATAATCATTTATCAAGAGCAGACTAGTAATCCAATTATACTTTGTCCCTTTAGCAGATGAAGAAAATTTTTAGTTTTACGTAAGTAGACTATTGGTATTAAAGCTCAATTAAAAACACTCTTATAATGACAATTCAATTTTTAGCCCAGTTGACCACACAAGATTTCCCCTTTTTCTTTCTTTCTTTTCGTTTACAGCCACTGCTTCTTTATTGATTATCTGTCTGATGACCTGTCCATTGATGTAAGTTGGGGTGTTAACGTCTCCTACTATTATTGTATTGCTGTCAGTTTCTCCCTTTATGTCTATTAATATTTGCTTATGTATTTAGGTGCTCCTGTGTTAGGTGCTTATGGGTTTACAAATATTACATCCTCTTTTTGGATTTATCCCTTTATCATTTTTAATGCCCTTCTTTGTCTTTTGTTAAAGATTTTGTTTTAAAATCTATTTTGTCTGATATGACTACAGCTTCCTTTTCATTTCCATTTGCATGGAATATCTTTTTCCATCGTCTCTCTTTCAGTCTATGTATGTCTTTTACTCTGAAGTGAGTCTATTGTAGGCAGCATATAGATCAGTCTTTTTAAAAAATCCTTTCAGCCAATCTGTGTCTTTTATTTGGAACATTTAGTCCATGTATATTTAAAATGATTATTGATAGGTATGTATTTATTGCCATTTTGTTTCTTGTTTTCTGGTTGTTTTGTAGGTCTTCTCCGATCTTTTCTTCTTCGTTTAGTCTCTTTCCTTGTAGTTTGATGATTTTCTTTAGTGTTATGAAACACTAAAGAGTTCCTTTTTCTTTGTTTTTTGTATACCTATTGTAGGTTTTTGGTTTTTGGTTACCATGAGGTTCATATATATTAACCTGTATATATATCTATTTGTTTTAAACTGATAGTCATTTAATCCAAACACATTCTAAAATCTCTACATTTTTTACTCCTTCCCCTATGTTTTATGTTGTCATATTTTATACCTGTATGTGTATCCTTTAACTCTTTATTGTAGTTATAATTGATTTCATGACTTTTGTTGTCTAACCTTCATACTAGCTTTTAAGTGGTTGATCCATTGCTATTATTATTTATTTGCCAGTGAGATTTTTTCCTTCATATATTGTTAAAAATTTTAGTTTTGAATCAGTTATTACAATGTAAAATTCACTAGTTTATAAATAACAGTTGGAATGAGTTAAGTTTTCCTGCCTAGATGGCTAAAGTTTTTACTGTTTATGAGGAAGACTTTTAAGATTTGTATTTGTTCTTGACAAGCAGTCTTAAGGAGGCTGTTAAGTTTGGGCAAGAGAGTCCTTTCAGCAGTTTGCATTTAAAAAGGACTCTTTCCACTTTTTTTTTTTCCTTTAGTCTCAAGCGAGTTTTAGTTACCTCCTGGCGTGTTTACATTTCAAAGACATGGTAAGATTTACATTTTTATGCGGCAGAGAAAGAAAATGTAAGTTTTCTCAGGAGTTTCTGTACTTTTTGGATGGTTTTGTCAGTCCCAATTAAAATGTAGTAGCACCACCCTGTAAGTAGGGAGAGCACCCTGTAAAGAATAATTTTTCTGGGCTCAGGGTCCACTGGGGTCTCTTCAGGGCTGGAACTGAAGGGGAGATCATTTGGGTCACTGTGGTCATGGTAGTGATAAATCCAGTTTTGCACAGCAGGAGATGAGCTTTATCTTAACGTTTTCCTTTCATTGTGAGCCTTAGCAGTGATCACTGTGGCAGAAGGACGGGCATAGTGCCAGGCAATAAATATCCAAATGAGGAGAGGGAGGGCCGTGGTACAAATGTCGGTGGTTGTAGAAGGCTTTGCTTTCCCATTTCCTTCTTCCTCCTCCCAGAGGCCTTTAAAACCCTGTCAGCTTTTCCCTTGGTGGCAGGAATACCTCATGAGGTATGTTTCTTAGGTTTGCCTCATTCAGGGGAAAACTGAGGGGGCTCAGGATCTGTGGCATCAGGGAGGAAACAAGCATATAGCCTGAATGAATCTTTATGGATTTTCAAGTCTTTAGAGATACCAGTCAGTTGATGCATTTTGGCAGCCATGAGTGACAATTCAGAGAATATTACAGGGGCTTCCTTGGTGGTGCAGTGGTTGAGAATCTGCCTGCCAATGCAGGGGACACGGGTTCGAGCCCTGGTCTGGGAAGATCCCACATGCCGCGGAGCAACTGGGCCAGTGAGCCACAACTACTGAGCCTGCGCTTCTGGAGCCTGTGCTCTGCAACAAGAGAGGCCGCGATAGTGAGAGGCCCGCGCACAGCGATGAAGAGTGGCCCCCGCTCGCCGCAACTAGAGAAAGCCCTCGCACAGAAACGAAGACCCAACACAGCCAAAAATAAATAAATAAATAAATTTAAAAAAAAAGAGAATATTACAAAGAAACAAACAAGAACCTGCAGTAGCCAGTTAGTTCCCCTCTCTCCCCTCCCTCCTTCCTCTCTCCTTCCTACATAAAATCTTTAAAAAATGTTTGAATTTCAGCTTATGTATAGTTTTTTTTTAATAAGTATTTTAATTAATTAATTAATTAATTTTATTTTGGGCTGTGTTGGGTCTTCGTTTCTGTGTGAGGGCTTTCTCTAGTTGTGGCAAGTGGGGGCCACTCTTCATCGTGGTGCGCGGGCCTCTCACTGTCACGGCCTCTCTTGTTGCGGAGCACAGGCTCCAGACGCGCAGGCTCAGTAGTTGTGGCTCACGGGCCTAGTTGCTCCGCGGCACGTGGGATCTTCCCAGACCAGGGCTCGAACCCGTGTCCCCTGCATTGGCAAGCAGATTCTCAACCACTGCGCCACCAGGGAAGCCCTATGTATAGTTTTTTGATCTCAGTTTCTACTTGTTTCCCCGCCCCCCCTTCCCGTACCTTAATCTTATGTGTTGACATCATTTTGGATGCTGTCACTGTGAGCCCCCTTCATAGGTGGCAACTTCCCTTTCCAGGGTGTCCCAGGAGATCTCTCTGGCATTGGAGTCTGCTTCCATTATCAAATATGCACAGGGTCTTTGGGAAAGGCCCCTTGGTCTCTGGAGCATAATATCAGAGTCTTAGAATCTTGGTATACGTGGCATTGAATAACACCCAGGAAGTGTCCTTGGGGTTTTTGCCTTTATCAAGGAGCTGGGAACCTCCTCAGAGTCCTTTAGGAAGTGCTGACACTACCTGTCCAAGACATTTATGTTTACCCATTCATTTTTTTTTTTTTTGAAGTAACATCATGCCAGGATTAGACCCATCATGTCCCATCGGGTCAGATGAAGAGCAACAGTAGTGAGTGAAGTGGTGACACAGAGGCTGTAGACCTCTGTTATGTTTTCCCTCTGCTGGTGCCATTGGTTTCTGGTTGCAAGGCTATTTCACTATTCTGGGTTAGGACACGTAGTCTGTGCATGACCCACTGACTCCGTGATTGCAGGAGGAGGTCTCCCATCCCCTTCACCTACTGGGATGTTTTCCTTTTAGCCCAGAGCCTCTCCTTGAGTGGTGACAATAGCCTTGGGATCCAGTTCACCCTCCTTAGCTCTCTTTCGCCTTGAGACATGGAGGACTCTTATGCACGTAAATAGTCAATTAAGGTCTTTATACTTAGTGGTCTTATCATCTCATTAGATCATATGGTCTTGATCACACTGATCTGGGGACATCATTGGATTATTATAGCAGCTGTGACATTTTGGGTTGGATACCACAGGCAACACACAACAGAGCCAATCTGAGAAAGCATATAACAGTCCATCAGACCCTCAACAGGCAGGTGGTGTTGCTAACTGAGTTAGTACGCAAGTTGCAGGTAGAGTGATGCCCTTCACTTAATTGCAAGGGCAATCATGCAATCCTGCCAACTACACCGATTGTTTTATGCTAGTCTCCGCCTGTCAGTAATCAGTGATGTGGTTGGACTGGCCTTTGTGGTTCTTACTATGATTGCAAGATGCCTTTCTTAATAAGGGAACTTTGAAAAAATAAAGGTTTATCACATAGAAGACCTGGAAATTACATAGCTCACCTGGGGCCACACTGTGAGGTCATGGGTATAAAGAGAGAGAGAGAGGGACAGAGAGAAAGAGAGAGAGAGAATGGGCCTGGGGTTCTGTTTTTATTGGGGTCAACTGTGGGGTTTTGAGGGCTAACTCTTTATTGGTGAATTTAAAACATAAGAGCAGGAATTTAAAGTACAGGAAGAGAAAAAAAACCCAAGTAGTCCAAATGGCCAGTTATTAAAATCAGACATGATCTCTAAAACAAAGGAGCTTCCATGCAGGGAGCTGGGCCTGGCTTTTTAGTCCTGTGTCTGGCTAAGTGTTTACTTGAGATAGCCATCTTTGAAGTGGATGCCTCTTTGAAATGGATGCCTTGGCAATCAAAGCTTGTCAGGCACTTGCATTCAAAAAAGAAAAAGAAAAAACAAAAGCAAAAACCCCAACTGTCAGGACTACACTACAACCTGGAGTGGTACTGGTGTCCTGAGAAAAGGTATCAATCAACTCTTCTTAGACCTGAATCTTTCCTGGCTGGCCTAGCAGTTTCCAAATTTTTGCCTGTTTGGCTAGGAAGATCATTTCAATTGTAAATTCACAGCTTTTGCTCTATGTGGGCACATAATCAAACAGGACCGTTGTCTAGTCGTACCTCAATGGCTAGAGTTTACCACCCTACCTCTGATGGTGCTAAGTCCTCCGGAACTGCTCACTCCTTTGCTAGGGGTGTGTATTTGGGATCCTTCCTTGGCAGTAGGGTGAGGCTGGCTAACTATACAAGCTTAGGTAAGTCTGCAGCTTTTCTTTACTGGCCTTTTGCTCTTGCAGATCCATTTTCCACCCTGCTCTGTGCCTTAGGAGGCTGACTTCGGTAGACCACATCACTTGGGTTTCCTTGCCAGCTGACTTCCTGCTGGCTTCAGCCTGCTGGGTTCCCTTCCCTGCCTGGTTGGTTGCCATGGCTGTAGGGGTGGCTTCCATTCTCCTTGACTGCATCTCCCCTGAGCAGCCACATCTGCACACCTGGGGCTCTCACAGAGCTCCCTTTGCACCTTCCAGCCTAGAGGTGGTGATGGCTCCCCCTTTTGGTAGTTGCTGGGTACTTCATCCACCCTTGGTGTTTCCCTGATCTTTGTGTACCTCAGTAAATAATCCCTTTAGGAAGATCTTTTCAAGTTGAATATCTTGAGGAAATCTCTGTTTTTGTCTGTGTCCCTGCCTAATAGGCTTTTTAAAAGCTATCAAATGGGGAAGCAAATCTTCCTCTTCCTGTCTTGGTGTAATTGATAGGGTAATGTGAGATCCCTTGTGAGAATGTGCTTCAGAAGTGAAAGCATTCAACTGCAGGGTGCCATCGTAGTTACTGCTATGGTGACTATTAATAAAGTCTTAGATATCTTCATAATTCTAAGGCATTTTGGATAGTTTTTAAAAAATATTTATTTAGGGCTTCCCTGGTGGCGCAGTGGTTGAGAATCTGCCTGCCAATGCAGGGGACACGGGTTCGAGCCCTGGTCTGGGAAGATCCCACATGCCGCGGAGCAATTAGGCCCCTGAGCCACAACTACTGAGCCTGCGCGTCTGGAGCCTGTGCTCCGCAAGAAGAGAGGCCGCGATAGTGAGAGGCCCGCGCACCGCGATGAAGAGGGGCCCCCGCTTGCCGCAACAAGAGAAAGCCCTCGCACAGAAACGAAGACCCAACACAGCCAAAAATAAAAATAAATTAATTTAAAAAAATTTATTTATTTAATTAATTTATTTGTTTTTTTGGCTGCATCAGGTCTTAGTTGTGGTGTGCGGGCTTCTCTCTAGTTGTGGCACATGGGCTTCTCTCTAGTTGTGGCGTGTGGGCTCCAGAGCGTGTGGGCTCTGTAGTTGTGGCATGTGGGCTTAGCTGCCCCGTGGCATGTGGGATCTTAGTTCCCTGACCAGGGATGGAACCCCTCCCCTGCATTGGAAGGCAGATTCTTAACCACTGGACCACCAGGGAAGTCCCTGGACAGTTTTTTTTTTTTTTTTTTAATTTTATTTATTTATGGCTGTGTTGGGTCTTCGTTTCTGTGCGAGGGCTTTCTCTAGTTGTGGCTAGCGGGGGCCACTCTTCATCGCGGTGCGCGGGCCTCTCACTATCGCGGCCTCTCTTGTTGCGGAGCACAGGCTCCAGACGCGCAGGCTCAATAATTGTGGCTCACAGGCCTAGCTGCTCTGCGGCATGTGGGATCTTCCCAGACCAGGGCTCAAACCCGTGTCCCCTGCATTGGCAGGCAGATTCTCAACCACTGCGCCACCAGGGAAGCCCCCTGGACAGTTTTTAATGTTTGATATTTACACAGTAAATTCTTGGTTAAATCAGGGAGCAGAATGTGGGGAAAGATGGTAAGACCATCTACTTATTTTCAACTACACAGACTATGTTTCTGGGAGATACAGTAGTATCTAGTTTTATTGTCTTTGTTATTAGTGGGAAAAATGTCCAGTTTCTGGTAACAGGTTGGTATATAGCCCTAATTTTCAGAGTTTCCTTAAGTTTTCACTTCTGTCTGGGTTCCAAAGGTATTTCTTTGAAAGTTAGAAGATATATTAGGGATTACTGGCAAGATTTCATTTTAACCTAAGAAACCTTGAAAGCCTAAGGGTAAAGTAAGCTAAGGGAGATAGAGAACGGATTGCCTGTTTAACTAGGGCAATCACAGAAAGACTTTCTGATACGGTGACATTTGAGCAGAGATCTGAATGACAGGAGGAAGCGAGCCAGGCACATGCCTGGGGGAAGGGCATTCCTGGCAGAGGGAACAGCAAGTGCAAAAGCCTGGAGGCAGGACTGTGCTTGAGGAACAGCAAGGAGGTTCATGAGACTGGAGAGGAAGAGTGAGGGATGACAGTAAGAGCTGAAGTCACAGGGAGAACTGGGGGAAAGATCTTGAAGGGTCCTATAGGCCATTGGAAGGGCTCTGACTGATCCTTACAATGACGGGAGACCTTGGAGGGTTTGGAGTGGAAGAGTGACGTGATCAGAATTTTATTTACTTGTTTATTCATTTCAAAATTTTTATTGGAGTTGATTTACAATGTTATGTTAGTTTCAGGTGCACAGCAAAGTGAATCAGTTATACATATACATATATCCACTGTTTTTAGATTCTTTCCCCATATAGGCCATTACAGAGTGTTGAGTAGAGTTCCCTGTGCTATACAGTAGGTCCTTATTAGTTATCTATTTTATAAGTATATAGTAGTGTGTATATATCAGTCCCAATCTCCCAATTTTTCCCTCCCCACCCTTACCCTCCGGTAACCATAAGTTTGTTTTCTACATCTGTCACTCTGCTTCTGTTATGTAAATAAGTTCATTTCAGACTTTCATTTAAAAGGCTGTCTTTGGCTGCTGCATAGAAAAAGCTCTGAAGGGGGGGCAAGGGTGGAGTGAGGGTGACCAGTTAGGAGACTTCTGGGGTAATTCAGGTAGAGATGATAGTGGTTTGGACTAGAGTTGTTGCAGTGGAGGTCATGAGAAATGGTTGGATTCTGGGGATATTTTGAAGGCAGAGGTGGCAGATTTTAATCATGGATTGGACGCAAGGTATGAAAGAAAGGAGTGAAGCCTGACTCTTGTGTTTTGCCCTGATTGGTGGTGGTTGAAGTGTAAATCAATGTCTGTCTGGTTAGGGCAGTAGTTCTCAACCCAGGCAGTTTTACTCCCCACAGGACACTGGGCAATGTATGGACATAGTTTTGTCACAACTGGGGTGAAGAGTACGTATTACGGAAATCTAGTGGGCAGAAGCCAGCGATGTTGCTAAACCTCCTACAATGCATAGGACATCCCCGCCCCCAACAAAGAATTATCTGGCCCCAGTGTCAGTAGTGCTGAGAAACCCAGAGTTAGGGAGATCACTGCTTCTCTGTTTTCTCAGCCTCTTTCTTCTCTTGGCTTTCTTCTCTCCCCTGCAGATGGGTTTCTTTGCTGCTTCTTGGACAAGTTAGGAAATGATTGGCCCAGCTCTTCCCCCTCCCTCCTACCAAATGTGGGCTTTAAACTCCCACATCCAAAGTCAACTCACTATACATCATCTCTTTGTCCCAATTTCACATTATCAGGAGAGAAAATTTCATCGGCCCAGGCATTTCCTCTGTTCCAATCAGGCATGTTAAAAGGTGGCCTCACGTGGGTCCCTGTCCGCTTAAGAAAGACTGCAGGAAAGATATTCTGGGAAAGAGTGTGGGTTAGATAAGAAAAGTAACTGGAGTGTCTATTGTATGAACTTGGAGGATTCTGTCTAAAGCTTTGACTCCTGGGGGCCCTGCTTAGCCCACAGAATTGTCCAGGCTTCTACAATTTTAGCCCATTCCTTTCAAGTAGCAGGAGAGGGGAACCGTGGTTAAAGACCTCCTGGGCCATGTTCGGAATCTAGCTGTTTGCTGTGTTTTTCCTTTCCCTTTCTGATTGAATTTGAATCCAGCATATCTTCAGAGGAAATCATCTGGAGCAACAAACACTCACAGCTAGTGACTGACATGAAAAATAATAGTGGGGAGAGAGCATGGAATGCAGTATGCATTTATTGTGACATACGGCTCTCCTGGTTTTTCATTGACTATATTATCCAGGCAAGAACTTGTTTTTAGAGAGAAAGAAGTATTCTGCAGATGGCAGCATATTGGAATCATTGTCAAAAAGAGGAGAGATTATATCAGACTCGTACTGAATCAAATGTTCAGTTAAGAATTAGTCTGAGATCATTTTTCCATGCAGTAATGAGCATTTTAATATTTCCAGCCGGCTGTTCCACATGACTAATGCACTTCTCACAGAGGGATGTCTCTGAGGGCCTCAAAATAATGCTAATAAAAACTGTCATAGGGACAGAAGGATGAGGAGAAAGGTAGCCTGATCAGGCCCAGGGCTGTGCTGGCAGACTCCTGGCATGGGCAAAGCAGGAGACCCTGGTGACCTAAATGTCTCCTTTTCTCCTCCAGCTCATTGAAAGTACCCACATTTCTGAGACCTTTGAGGTAAGGCTTTGAAAGTCCCTGTACCAGGGCATATAACATCTAATAAGTCAGGCATAAAAGGCCATTTGCACGTAAAATTTTTTTTATTGAAATGTAGTTTACATACATTATAATTCACCCTCTTACAGGGTACAATTCAGTGGTTTTTAATATATACACAGAGTTGTGCATCCACCACCACAATTGATTTTAGAGCATTTTCATTACTCTCAAAAAAACCCCCCAAAACCAAAACATGCTCCTTTCCCCCAAAACTTTAGCCCTAGGCAACCATTAATCTACATTCTCTGTAGATTTGCCCGTTTGGAAGATTTCATATAAATGGTGTCATGCAATATGTAGTGTTTTGTGTATAGCTTTGTTTCATTAGTATAACATTTTCAAGGTTCATTCCTGCCATAACATGTATCAGCACTTCATTCTTTCTTACGGCTGAATAATATTCCATTGTATGGACGTATCACATTTTATTTATCCATTCATCAGTTGATGGCCATTTGGGTTGTTTCCAGTTTTTGGGGTATGAGTAATACTGCCATAAGCATTCACGTATAGACCATTTGCACTGTAGCAGCACTAATTAGTTTATCAACTCAAAAAGACAACTGCTCTAGATGTCTGCTATGATTTGCCTGCTTCCCTCTTTGCCCTTTATCTCTGCGCCAGTTAATTACTCTCTCTGTTCTCATAGCATCTTGTATGTTTTTCCATTATTAGTACTTGTCATACTCTAGAGTGATGATTTTCTTATTATCTCACCTGTCATCTCTGTGAAAGCAAGGGCCATGTCTTATTCATCTTTCTATCCCCAGCGCCTAGTAATATTAAGTTTACAACTAGTTCTACTTCTTAACTAACTGCTGGATTTCCAGGTATGGCCTTTAAAAACAATGAGTTTTTATATTGGACTCTTAAAAGGAATTTAACAGTTTCAATTTGACCTAAAATTCCACATCTTTTTCTCTAGTCTCCACAGGTTCTTTTTGACCAAAGGTGGCTTGAATCTGTCTGTCCTGGTGAATCAGAGGGAGGCACCAAGAGGATTTGGAAAATCAGATTTTTTTTTTTTTTGCTTGTTTTTATAATGATAAACTATCTTTTTGTGTCTCTCCATTTATTTTTTCTTTTTGAGCACTGAAGGCAGGGGGAGCATCTAATGGGGATGTTGATTCATTGACGCATTGGGGTAGGTGAATAATAACCATCCTACAGTGTGGGCTGCAGTCAAAGGGGAGGCTTCTTGGACCTTGCCGAGGACAGTTTTGCTGTCAGTGACACAGCTGAGCATCTGCTCAGCTGGAGCTACCATCTTTTGTATTTTTTATAGGAAATGATCAGCTCTCCCTTTAGGACCTCAGGGCTCTGTGTGCTCAATGTGGCTTTTTTTTTTTTTTTTAACATCTTTGTTGGAGTATAATTGCTTTACAATGGTGTGTTAGTTTCTGCTTTATAACAAAGTGAATCAGTTATACATATACATATATCCCCATATCTCTTCCCACTTGCGTCTCTCTCCCTCCTACCCTCCCTATCCCACCCCTGTAGGTGCTCACAAAGCACTGAGCTGATCTCCCTGTGCAATGCGCTGCTTCCCGCTAGCTATCTATTTTACATTTGGTAGTGTATATATGTCCATGCCACTCTCTCACTTTGTCCCAGCTTACCCTTCCCCCTCCCTGTGTCCTCAAGTCCATTCTCTAGTAAGTCTACATCTTTATTCCTGTCTTGCCCCGAGGTTCTTCATGACCTTTTTTTTTTTTTTTTAGATTCCATAATATGTGTTAGCATACGGTATTTGTTTTTCTCTTTCTGACTTACTTCACTCTGTATGACAGACTCTAACTCCATCCACCTCACTACAAATAACTCAATTTCGTTTCTTTTTATGGCTGAGTAATATTCCATTGCATGTATGTCTCACATCTTCTTTATCCATTCATCTGTCAATGGACACTTAGGTTGCTTCCATGTCCTGGCTATTGTAAATAGAGCTGCAGTGAAC
Source organism: Balaenoptera borealis (assembly GCF_965194805.1). NCBI lineage: Eukaryota > Metazoa > Chordata > Mammalia > Artiodactyla > Balaenopteridae > Balaenoptera > Balaenoptera borealis. The sequence goes on along the minus strand of NC_138874.1, from coordinate 134,328 downwards.
ATTGTGGTACGTGACTCTTTTTGAATTATGGTTTTTTCAGGGTATAGGCCCAGTAGTGGGATTGCTGGGTCGTATGGTAGTTCTATTTTTAGTTTTTTAAGGAACCTCCATACTGTTCTCCATAGTGGCTGTATCAATTGACATTCCCACCAACAGTGCAGGAGGGTTCCCTTTTCTCCACACCCTCTCCAGCATTTATTGTTTGTAGATTTTTTGATGATGGCCATTCTGACTGGTGTGAGATGATATCTCATTGTAGTTTTGATTTGCATTTCTCTAATGATTAATGATGTTGAGCATTCTTTCATGTGTTTGTTGGCAATCTGTATATCTTCTTTGGAGAAATGTCTATTTAGGTCTTCTGCTCATTTTTGGATTGGGTTGTTTGTTTTTTTGATATTGAGCTACATGAGCTGCTTGTAAATCTTGGAGATTAATCCTTTGTCAGTTGCTTCATTTGCAAATATTTTCCCCCATTCTGAGTGTTGTCTTTTGGTCTTGTTTATGGTTTCCTTTGCTGTGCAAAAGCTTTGAAGTTTCATTCGGTCCCATTTGTTTATTTTTGTTTTTATTTCCATTTCTCTAGGAGGTGGGTCAAAAAGGATCTTGCTGTGATTTATGTCATAGAGTGTCCTGCCTATGTTTTCCTCTAAGAGTTTTATAATGTCTGGCCTTGCATTTAGGTCTTTAATGCATTTTGAGTTTATTTTTATGTATGGTGTTGGGGAGTGTTCTAATTTCATTCTTTTACATGTAGCTGTCCAGTTTTCCCAGCACCACTTATTGAAGAGGCTGCCTTTTCTCCATTGTATATATTCTTGCCTCCTTTATCAAAGATAAGGTGACCATATGTGCATGGGTTTATCTCTGGGCTTTCTATCCTGTTCCATTGATCTATATTTCTGCTTTTCTGCCAGTACCATACTGTCTTGATTACTGTAGCTTTGTAGTATAGTCTGAAGTCAGGGAGCCTGATTCCTCCAGCTCCGTTTTTCATTCTCAAGATTGCTTTGGCTATTCTGGGTCTTTTGTGTTTCTCTACAAATTGTGAAATTTTTTGTTCTAGTTCTGTGAAAAATGCCATTGGTAGTTTGATAGGGATTGCATTGAATCTGTAGATTGCTTTGGGTAGTAGAGTCATTTTCGCAATGTTGATTCTTCCAATCCAAGAACATGGTATATCTCTCCATGTATTTGTATCATCTTTAATTTCTTTCATCAGTGTCTTATAATTTTCTGCATACAGGTCTTTTGTCTCCTTAGGTAGGTTTATTCTTAGGTATTTTATTCTTTTTGTTGCAGTGGTAAATGGGAGTGTTTTCTTAATTTCACTTTCAGATTTTTCATCATTAGTGTATAGGAATGCAAGAGATTACTGTGCATTAATTTTGCATCCTGCTACTTTACCAGATTCATTGATTAGCTCTAGTAGTTTTCTGGTAGCATCTTTAGGATTCTCTATGTATAGTATCATGTCATCTGCAAACAGTGAGAGCTTAACTTCTTCTTTTCCGATTTGGATTCCTTTTATTTCTTTTTCTTCTCTGATTGTTGTGGCTAAAACTTCCAAAACTATGTTGAATAATAGTGGTGAGTGGGCAACCTTGTCTTGTTCGCGATCTTAGTGGAAATGGTTTCAGTTTTTCACCATTGAGGACGATGTTGGCTGTGGGTTTGTCATATATGACCTTTTCAATGTGGCTTTTGAAGGTGGTGCAGTCCCTCATGGCCAGGTGACAAAGGTCACAACGACAGAACTGAATCCTCTGACAGGTTGGCTTCTGGACTGTCATGGCCAAGGCTGCCGCTCCCCACTGTTAGGTCACTGTCCCCCTCAGTGCTCCTGAGTCCCTACAATGATGGGAGAACCTGGAGGGTTTGGAGTAGAGGAGCGACATGATCAGACTTTCATTTGAAAGGCTCTTTTGGCTGCTGTGTATAGAAAGCTCTGAGGGGGGCAAAGGTAGAGTGAGGGTGACCAGTTTGTAATTTTGTGGTAATCTGGGGAGAGATGATGGTGGCTTGGACTAGGGTTGTCTCAGTGGAGGTCGTGAGAAATGGTTGGATTTGGGGGCTGTTTTGAAGGCAGAGGTGGCAGATTTTAATCATGTATTGGATGCAGGTTATGAATGAAAAGAGTTAAGGATGACTGTGGGGTTTTCCCCGAGAAAGGGAGGATAAATAAATGTCTCATTAGGACAATAGTTGTCACCCTTACATACCCTCGCAGAGTGCCTACCACCTGTTTCGAGTCTGCTTGTTTGCTGGCTGTGGCCTCAGTGGTGTCCATGGTTCTGGACCATCAAGAGTTTGTTTCAGCTCTGTGTTCACAGTGCCAAGCACAGGGCTGGACACTCTGTAGGTGACTGTTTTTGACTGGGCCACTTCCTGGCATCCCTTTAGGGGTTGCTGAGGACATAGGTACAAGTGGGAAGGGCTCTCTGGGTGTAGAAGCAAAGTATGTATGAGTGTAGAATGAGACTAGAGACCTTGGCACATTTTTGCTTAGAGAGGGGCAATCCTGGAATTCAAACTTGTTCTGGTGAGCTAAATGGTCTTTTAGTTGGATGGTATCTCTCCATCTATTCTTGGGGAGCTAGACATTTGCATAGGGCTTCTAAGAAGATTTCTAGCTCTGAACTTTTAGAAAAGTCATGGGCTTCAAAATTATTTTCCTCTCCTGATCTGAAATTGCCTCAGCTTGTTGAAGGTACCTTAAAGAACCTGTTTGTTTCCGTCCGAATAGTAGATCTTTGGGCATGTGTTGCATTTGGTACTTTTTCCAAGTGCTTTTAAAGAATTCTTTCATGGGACACACACAGCCCCATGGGGCTGAGACCATGTCTTATCCTTCCATTATCCTGACTGCTGACATGACGCTGCCTACCTGGAAGATACTCATTAGGTCTAACTTCAGTGAGTATGTGGCAAGGATTTTCTTTTCCTTTTCACAAATAAAGCAATGAGGACTAGAGAGGTGATAGCTATTTAGAGACAAATATAGGTTTTCTTTATCTTTTTTCACCATATCATCCATCTCTAATCACCTTGCTGATAATTTGTGTTGATGACACTTGACTGCTTCAAATAGTTGGTATATTCTGGAAATAAATCCATTCTTGTCTTTTCTTTGGGCTCACTCTTTGGATTTCCTTTGCCTTCCCATTCTACTGTATGCCATTTGAGAATGAATAGCCAGGTAATCAAATCAGTGAGGCATTGTATAAAACAAAACAAAAACCCCAAATAAATAAGGGTGATGTTCATCTGCAGGTTTTGAGAGAGTCCCACCACAGAGTGCTAACATACTGAATGACATTGAATTCCAAGGCTCAGAAGGCCCATCCTTCTATTCCATAGCAGCACCAAGGGGCATTTTAAATGCATGGAACACTAGGAATGACTAATGTGGATTTTCCCCTCTCCTTTAAGTAATCACTACTGATACCATTCACCCTGCAATTAATCAAATCCAGTCGAGGAGGAGTTGTGCATCTCTTCTGAGGTTTGCCTATCTTTCTGCTCCCAAAGACTGTAAGCCTCATGAAGTCATGTCTTCTATGTCTGTACAACTCTCACAGTGCCTCTCGTGGACTGGAGCCCAAAGAACAGCTGATTTTAAACATTTATATCAATTGGGTATTTCCACTGGAATATTCCACCTTCAGTTTCAAGCTCAGTATGAGTTAACTTAGTCCCCTCTTTGTTCTAAAAAGGATTTAAATCTGCTTACGTGGATGTCATATGGCAAGAAAACAGATGAGAGAAAGGTAGGACAAAATAAAAAAAAACAAGGATAGGGCCATAAAGTGGAGCCCCCATGAGGCACACGTGCTATTTTTAGACCACAGATTTGGTTTTACAAGACTAAATAGGAAACCCTGCTGGTTACACAGTTCATTGTCCGTACGATAAAAGCAAGCCAGCTTCTCAGGAGGAGCACAGCCACTGGCCCCTAAGAGTCTAAAGGAGTTTCTTGAAGGCTGTTCATGAAGTTCACAGCTCTCTGCTGGCCTGGACTCTCCAAGGGGTAGATTTTCAAACAGAGTGGAATGAATAGACTGAACAGCTTTCAACCAGTCCTTTGTAAATTTTATTTCTCTCAGCTGAGCTTTTGTTCAAATGCAGTTTATTTTTAAGAGAACATAGTCATCTTGCTCCCAAACTAACTCTTCCTTCTGCTTCTCTCTTTTTGAAAGAAAGCTATAATTGTATAGCCACATCAGTCTGTATGACTATAGTTGTATAAAACTCCTTTGTTTCTTCCCATATCCAACCAGTTATCTTTCTTCTTTTCTTCTCTCCTTCCTCCCTGCTCCCTTCTTTCCTTCATCACTTACTATGTACCAGAGGCTGACCGTGCATATGAAGGCATGATATTACATACATGTAACAATTGGCAAGAGGACTGACCAATCAGAAAGAATATCAGCTTTGACATAGGAACAAGGTTCTCAAAGCCTTATCCTGTGTCAGGCATAAACTATTTGGTTGCTAATTGGGGAGGGGTGTAGTTTTGGAAAGTTCCGGGGGGGGATGCTGGGATGGTGGGGTAGGCATGGGGATGAATGGGTGGTGGTTTCAAGTAAGGGACTACTTTTTACTCATAAGTATAGCAGTGCTTCAGTATACTCACAGCTGATACAGCTGCCCTGGTGGATGCTGACGCACATTATCCCTGGGTATATGTGGACACAAAGATGACTCAGCCATGGTTCGTATCCCAGAGAACACTGGTGTTCACTGTCTTCAGAATATGTTTTAGGAATATCCTTTCCTCTTTCTGTCTGTTGCCATAACTGTAGTTTGGACCCTTTCTATCCCAGGCCTGATTAATTATAATTACCTCTTAACTGGTCTTCTAAGTTTCAATTTCTTTATTCTTTTATTTTCTCTCTTTCCAATGTTTCAAGTATGTGCTGCCAGAGAAAATTTCCTAAAATTTACTGCTTCTATCATGCTATTACTTTCGACTACAAAACTGTCCATGGCTTTTCTCTTCTTTCTAGGATAATATTCACACTCTTTAGCTGGGCATTCACGGCCTTCTATTTACTGCGTCAAGGTGTATGATGTCATAGAAGGACAAGCTGTGGTCCTCCCTGCTCTTAAGTAGCTTAAAATGGGCAGTGAAGGTATGTTTGTAATGATTATTTATTCATTTTAAAAATATTTATTTTGGTTGCACCGGGTCTTAGCTGCGGCACGTGGGCTCCTTTGTTGTGGCAGGTGGGCTCCTTAGTTGCGGCAGGCGGGCTCCTTAGTTGCAGCATGCGGGCTTCTTAGTTGTGGCCTGTGAACTCTTAGTTGCGGCATGCATGTGGGACCGAGTTCCCTGACCCAGGGATCGAACCTGGGCCGCCTGGATTGGGAGCACGGAGTCTTATCCACTGCGCCACCAAGGGAAGTCCCTGTAATGATTATTATGTAGTAAAAGTGAATGTGGGAAACAGGTAGGTGATGGGGTGTGAGGTGGAGCGGGCTGACACCACTAACAGGATTGGACAGTCAAGAAATAAAGTCCCTTCAAGTCTGACTTCTCTCGGGAAGCCAAGAACAATAGATTCTTGGGTATAGACCCCTGATTTCTAGGTCGTTGATCCTGGAATGGACGAGGGGGGTTTGTCAACTTCAAAATAAAACTTTTTATAATTTCTGAGATGCAAATCCAGTGTGCAAAGCCTTTTCAAAGTTTAGGACCCTGAATAAATTCCAAACAAGACAGTGCAAGTACATTCAAGACTCACTTTCACACATCTTACCACCTTCCTCATAATTTTACCCTCAGCTCTCAGTGGACATCTGGCAGTCCTGGGCCTGATTAGATTCACAGGATAAGCCCTGCAGGGAGCGTCCAGGGTCCTTTCTCTGAGCTTTTTAAGAAAAAGCTTGGCTCAGCAGTCCCTGGGCTTAGACAAAGAGAAACCGTTCCTACCTACCATGTACTGAGAACCTAAAATAACCTTATTGGGTACTCTAAGTTAGGCATTTTGCTAACATTTTCATGCACAATCTCATTTAATCTTCACCATTATTTTGTAAGGTAGGTATTATAAGTAAACTGAGGCCTAAGGCTAATTTATCCAAGATCACCCAGAGGATATATCCTTAGCCAAGATTGTAGGGCTATCAGAGTCTAGGTTCCTTCCACTCTATCATTTTGTCCTTCTAGAGTTAATACAGATTTCCTCCACTCTCTGAAAGTAGAGCATTCGTACGAAAGCTTTCATAATCAGAAATGGCGTAATGTGAAGAAGCAGTGACCTTAGGGCACAGCTTGCTAACGGATGCACAGATAAAGCATAGATGCTCACAGACACAGTTCAAAGCTATGGTGGCTTGATGCTGAGATGCTGAGTGTAGTTCCCAGGGAAGGAGCTCAGTGGTACCACTCTCTCTGTTGGGCGCACCGCTTTGTTTGCAAAACAAACAGTGAACACTGTTTTTGCTTTCACCTTTTTACATTATTAAAGTTAAAATCATCTGGCTTTCTTTTGGTTAGTGAAAACAGATACTAACGTAGGTGTCTTGTAAAAGCCAAGTGGTATAAAGGGAACTTTTTAAAAGTGGGGGATTGGGATTGACATATATACACTACTATGTATAAAATAGATAACTAATGAGAACCGACTGTATAGCACAGGGAACTCTACTCAGTACTGTGTAATGGCCTATATGGGGAAAGAATCTAAAAAAAGAGTGGATATATGTATATCTATGACTGATTCACTTTGCTGTACACCTGAAACTAACACAACATTGTAAATCAACTATACTTCAATAAAATAAATTAAAAAGAAAAAAGAATTCAGGTCTTTGGCCACCTCCAGCAAAGAAATTGCTTTTCATACTGCTATGGCATTAGGAAACCTGAGATCGGTGATTAACTGACTATTAACTTACATGGAATTTCTCTCTTTCACCTGTAATGTGAAGGGTGTTACAAACTAAAATTTTTGCAGGGTCTGAGAAGGTCACATGCATGTGTGCAGCAGGCTGAGTGGAGAAAGGAGAGTGGGAAGGATTGTGAGTATCCGCAGATCCACGCTCCCCCCCACGCAGGGGGCAGCTGCTAACCAGCTCTAGCGGATGATTGGCAGGCGGGAGATAGGGACCCAAAGCGGCCAATGCTTGTGATTTTTTTTTTTTTTAAGAAGAGCCCCCAATGTGGCTTTTTATGTGGATATCCCAATTTTAAGTATTGATAACTAATTCAAATTAAAAGCAAACAAACGAATTACAAGGATCAAATTAAAAAGTATGTGGGCCAAATCTGGCCCAAGCTGCCAGTTTGTCACCCCTATATCAGAGGATTTTCAAGGTCCCTTCCAGCTCTAGGATGCAATGAAAACGGCAGTGGCTTCCTGTGGAAAGGTGGGAAGCCATTTATCTCCACTCATCATTGAAACTCATCGCCTGTTTCCATTAGAGAATATTCATTGGTACCAGGGGATGATGCCACCCGAGCCTCCAGGTTCTCACTTACACAGAGAGGTGGAATTACCTTGCCACACTGCAGTGAGTGACAGCTGTAGATGCAGGGGAGAGAAAAGCAGACCTGGGTTTAGTTATGTAAATCCATGGCTACGCTTTAATAAGGCACTGCAATAAAACTGTCATAACTGTCAAGTCTGGGAAATAGGCTGAGCAAGGTTTTCATTCCTGGCACTATATTTGGGAAGAAAAAAAGGAAGAAAAATGCAGAGGAGCTGGTTCATTTTTGAAAATCTTCAGAAACACATCAGGGCTTCCTGGGCTTCTTGCTCCTACCAAGCAGCATTTGCAGTGGCAACTGGAGCTGAAACCCCAGCAGCCCACACAGAACTCCTTGGGAAAGGAGAAAGCTGAAGTTTCAAGGTAGACGTTTTCTAACGAGATCTCAGAGACTGAGCTTTCTGTCATCACCTGCCAACTGTTCCTCAAACTAGTCAGCCCCCTCTTTTGCTTCACAACCCTGCTTCCGCTGCCTGTTCTTGGAATGTGACAAAGGTGACAGGGGCTTGGTGGTGGTGGGATTGGTAGTGGTGGGTAGGTATTCCCCATCAAGTGGTGGGGACTGGAATGCTGCTATCTTTATTTTAACCATCCAAACACATGTTTTTCGTTTTCATTTTATTTCAGTATTGAAAAAACTCCCCATCTTGATATTATAGGACTAGGATTTTCATGGCCAGGACTTTATCGGTCACAAACAGTAGAAGCCCATTCCGAGGAGCTAAGCCAAAAGGACCCATAGGAAAAGAGTTCGCAGAGCAGATGTTTTGTACTTTATAGACGTCCTGTGCTCTTACCAGCTGAGATCTTTTTCCAGTGAAGGAAACTGAAAGGGCAACCCACTCTTCCATTTCTTCAACAAATAATCAAATAAGTTGCATGGAGGTGGGGGGAGGGAGAGAGAGAGAGAGAGAGGAAAATTATAGATGAATCTTCTGAGCCATATCAATCAATTAAATATAAGAATTACTAGGGACTATTAAGGAATTATTAAAATTGCTATGTGTGATAATATTGTGGTTCTGTTTTTTTAAGAGTTTTAATCTTTTAGAGATGCGTGTTGAAATGTTTATGGATAAGATGATATAATGTCTGGGATTTAAAAAAAAAAATCTGGGGCTTCCCTTGAGGTCCAGTGGTTAAGACTCCACGCTTCCATTGCAGGGGACGTGGGTTCGATCCCTGGTTGGGGAACTAAGATTACACGTGACGCACGACCGGGCCAAAAACAAAAAAGTAATCTGGGAAGGGAAGAGTGCAGTGGTGGGCTAGATCTAGCTCATCGGCAAGAGCTGGCTGTTAAATTTTTAGGAATTTTGTGAGCTAGTTGGTTAACAGCCGTTATTAAAAATCGAATTCTATAAACCTACAATTAAATAAAATATATTGTTATAGAGCTAGTGAGTCCTCAAAACTTACCACTTCCTAGTTATATTTTATTACAGTTACTATTAGCTATGCTCTTGAAATTATCGCATTTATTGTATCTGTATGGTGGGAATACTATATCACCTTGTGCTCCTGAACATCTCTTCCCCACCCACATTCAGTACCATTAGGCTGGTGAATTGAAATCAGCCAGAAAAATCCCCAAACACTACAAATCAGGGGAGAGACGGTTGTTATGCATCCACCACCACACCACTGGAGAAGTGGGAGGGGTTTGAATGAAACAAGATCCCTCATGAGTTGATGATTGCCTTGAAGTGGAGAGAAAGGAATTGTGGGCTCATTACATCTCTCTACTCTTATGTATGTTAAAATTGTCTATACTGAAAAGTTTAAAGAAATGAGCCAATTCAAGCATTCCCTTGTAGATATGAAGGTTGCAGGACTGAGGAATCAGGCAGGTAATGGATACCCCATGGTGCAAAGGAAAGAGGCAATGGTCACAAGGATGAGAATTCCTTGGCCAGCTCTGCTCCTGATGAGCTGAGGGACTTGAGGAAGTCAGTTAGGGTCTCTGTGTCTCATCATTCCTAAAACATAGTTAGGACATAATAAATGTTTGTAGCACTCATGACTACAGCTGAGTGCAAGGATGAGTTAGTACAGGTGGGTACAAGTTAGTACAGATGAGATTGTGGAATCATATTGAAGAAGGATTGCAAAACAAGAGAATTATCCTTCACTACTAATTTTCATTTATTCTAATAGATAAAAATCTCTGAGAGACTATCTTCCAGAAGACTTCTCTTTGGAGTAGTTTTATCTTCTTGGTTCATGATGATGGGTCCTTCTGGGGAGAGAATTATTTATGATTACAGAAGTAGTTATAGCATGGAAGCTAAAAGTGCAGGCAGGCAAAAAGTGAACATAACCCAAATGTCCATCAACTGGTGAATAGGTATATAAAATGTAAAATACTAATACAGTGGATTATTATTTGGCTATAAAAAGGAGTGAAGTACTGATACATGCTACAGCATGGATAAACCTAGAAAACATTGGGTTAAGTGAAAGAAGCCAGTCACAAAAGACCACAGTGTATGATTCTATTTATGTAAAAGAAATGTCCAGAATAGGTAAATCTATCGAGACAGAAAGTAGATTAATGGTTGCCTGGGGCTGGAGGATGGGGGGATTGGGAGGTGACAGCTAATGGCATGTGAAGTTTCTTGTTGGAGTGATGAAAACATCCTAAAATTGATTGTGATGATGGTTGCATGACTCTGAATATACTAAAAGCATAGGCTTCTATATTTTAGATGGGTGAATTGTGTGTTAGATGAATTATATTTCAATAAATCTGTCAAGAAAAAGTTTAGGCTGACTGGGTTCAAATTCTGGTTCAGTTTGCTTCTCAGCTGTGGGACCTGGGGCAAATTTTCTTAGCATTTCTCTCCTTATTTCCTCATCTGTAAAATGAGGATAAGATGGTACCCGCCTCATGGGGTTTTTATGAAGATTTAATTTAATCCTCACATAGAATATATCAAAATGCTTACAGTGTGCCCTACACATGGAAAAAAGGCAATAAATGTTAGCTACTGTCATATACTTGTTACAGGGGGAGAATTTTCTCTAACAGTGGAGGAGAGTGGGAAAGAATCCTTGGATGTTTGTTTTTCTACTATTTAATTCTGGTCTGGGGAAGTGAAAATGTGTCCAAAAGCTTCAGGTAATACTAGTTGTAGTAGATTGAATAGTGGTCCCCAAAAGATATGTCCATGTCCTACCCCGCAACCACCAACCTGTGAATGTGACCTTCTTTGGAAAAACGTGTTTTGCATATGTAATTAAGTTAAGGTTCTTGAGATGAGATCATCTTGGACAATCCTGTTGGGTCCAAAATCTAATGTCAGGTGTCCTTATAAGAGAAAAGCAGAAGGAGATTAGACGTACAGAGGGGAAAGCCACGTGAAGATGGAGGCAGAGATTGGAGTTATTCAGCCTTAAACGAAGGAAAGCCTGGAGCCTTCAGAAGCTAGATGAGACAAGGAAAGACTCTCCCCTAGAGCCTTCCAAGGAAGTGTGGCCCTGCTGACACCTTGATTTAGGACTTCTGTTCTCCACACTGTGAGAGAATGCATTTCTTTTGTTCACTGCCACCAAATTTATGGCAGTGCCAAGAAATTAGTACCCAATGAAAGGTTACACTTCCTAAAACTGCTTTCATGACAGCACTCCCTATAACATTCCCTCTGTTGATTTGTGTATCAAAGATCGATTTTTCATTCGGAAGATCGAGTTCTTCTTTATAGACTCACCCTCCTCTTCTCGTCTCCCAAAGGCTCCTTCAGGCCTTTGCTCTCCTGGTTCAGGAGGCGTTTAACCCAGGCACATTCGAGACCTCCTTCACTCTGAGCTCAAGCTCCACTCTGTGCACTTTGCTCTTTCCCTTCTTGCTCCTCTAAAGTACCTGTGTTGGTGCCACCCAATTTCCTAATGTGCTTACATGCCATCTTTTAGTACTTCTGATTATATTTATATATAATAATGTCTCTACAAATAGATTGTGAATGAAAAATATGGCCTGCCTTATCAGTAAACAAAGGACGTTGCAGCCATCAAGCCATCAACATTACAGCCTCTCCAGTGGTGAGCCCTGAGAGAACTCAGGATGGAAACAGGATGCCCGTCATCTAGCAGTCAACTGCTGCAGCCACCCCCTGTGCTGCACCTTGAGGAAACTCAGGATGAGAAGGCACAGGATACTGGCCCTGGATAGCTGAGGTGCATGTCAAAGGAGTGATTTCAAAGAGCCCAGACTCTTGCATCTTCCCTTACATAGTAACGCGCTAAATTCCATAACTTGAGATATCCTGTTTTCTTTAATTAACTGTAATCTTTTGATGTTCTGACCACCTGGTCTTTGTTGCAAAAACTCCTATATATCCTGGCTCTCCCCCTTGTCTCTTCAGAGTTATCTGAGATTCTGTGTCCGGGGCTTAAGTCCTCAGTTTTGTCCGCCAAATAAAACATAATTCTTAGCTTTTAGGTTGTGCATTTTTTTTCAGTCTACAGATAAGTTGAGTTATTGAGTATAAAGCATCTTCTGTTTCTTTAGAATTTGCCGCAGTACCTAGCATGGTGTTAAACACATAGTAGATGAGTGAATAAAATGACTCAAGGCAAATAATATATTCTGAAATGACAGGGAGAATGTATCTTTCTGCTTTCTTTCCTGATCTCTGTTTCCCTCCCTCTCCATTCTCAGGGCTAGATCACTTTCCCAATGGAGGATAAAAGGTATTAGGAGTAAATGCTAGATAGATTCATCTTCTCAAAGACAGGCTCCTAGAACTAATAGATTCTCCCTTTGCCAACTTTTGCTTTATTTGGCTAGCTCTCTTGAATCCTCCAGTAAGGATGACAAAGGATAGCACTTTGCGTATCTTATTACCTAAGCATTCTTTCTTTGAAGACAGACAAATAGCTTGATAAGAAAGACGTGTTGGACAGAACAACTCAATGGTATGAAACTGAGAATTTGTTCAGAATATCATCTTTTGTTGCCTCTGAATTCAGGAGCAAGCATGTGGCACTTTGTACAATAGATGTATCAGAAAGAGTGCTGGACTGGGAGTCAGGAAGCTCAGATTCTAGTGCTGGGCCAGGCACTATCAGCTGTGACCTTGAGTGAGTCAGCCTCTCTTGCATTTCAGTTTCCCCACTGATAATATGTTAGAGTTGAACTAGGTGATCTCCAAGGCCCTTCTGTATTTGAATATCCTATAGTTTTAGATCCCATTCTTATTCATCTGATTCCTATATGTCTAACTTAGGCTGTATCAGTCAAGATCTAGTCAGGGAACAGAAACCATACTAGGTATTTCAACAGAGGGAGTTTAATACAGGGAGTTGGGCACACAGATGTTGGTGGGCTGAAATAGTAAGCAGAGAACACTTAGGTAATCCAGTGTTGATAACTGAAGGAAGCAGCTACCATGTATGTGGTAACAAAGGAAAGATGTTGGAGTTGCCAGAACCTAGAAGCATGGAGGGGGAGCCCCCAAGTGCTGGGGCTCAGGTGTCTGAGGAAGGCATTCTGTTCTGCTGATGCTGTTACCTTAGGGGCTCAGTGAGCTGGGACTCAGACTTCTGAGGAGGGACCCTAGCACCTCTGAGGGAGCATGATGAGTCTGTTCTGGAAGTACCAGCAGTAGGTGGAGGATGGTACTAACTACTGTGCTGGGGGAAGTGGGGAAAGGGTCACTGATGGGGTGACAGTGCTGGGAAGAGCAGACACTCCTCTCTTCTTGTCCATCAGGCTCCCTATAGGAACTGTGTGAGCAAAACCTCACATGGAGCCAGCTGCCAAAGGAGAAATGTAGTTTTCAGAGTCCCAGCCTCAAAGTCAAAAGACAGAATGTAGAAAAATTTAGAGCTGAGACAGTAACCTGAAGACCAGTGCATTCATTTCATATTTATGTTGTATATTTATTTTGTATTTATTCGTATAAATACAAATTCGTAGGTGTTCAATATATGTGTGCTGGAAAATGATGCTCCTGCAATAGCAACTTTATAGTCTGTCTTTGGGGCAAGAATTCAGGGAGATTTACCTAGTTGACAAATCAGTATTTGCTAAGAAGAGTAAGAGATGTGATGGTGAGAGAGAAAATATGAGGTGGCAAAGGGAACAATGGGTCTGTTTTCCATGTGATTGATCAATAACAGAACTCTTACAGTAGTGTGATTTATGCAGTGTGAGCCTGGCCCAGTTTTGGACTTTATAAATGAGTTTTTATTGTGCAAGTGCTTAACTCTAAAATAAGAGATTCTTGGGACTTCCCTGGCAGTCCAGTGGTCAAGACTCTGCGCTTCTACTGCAAGGGGTGCAGGTTAGGTCCCTGGTCAGGGCACTAAGATCCCACATGCCGTGTGGCATGGCCAAAAAAAAAAAAAAAAGAAAAGAAAAGAGATTCTTACCAAAAGGAAGCCCTTCTCTGGCCTGAGGAAGGGGGCTCCAGCAAAGTTTGTGATGTTGGGCACCTGTTGTAGGCAGAATTCTGAACACGTTCCCCCAGATTCCTGTCCCTGGTTATTCAATCAAATACTAACCTAGATACTGCTGTGAAGGGATTTTGCAGATGTAATTAAGATTATGATAGGGAAATTATCTTGGTTTATCTAGGTGAGCCCAATCCAATCAAATGAGCTCTTAAAAGTAGAGAAATTTCCCTGCTAGAGTCAGAGAAATGTGGCAGAAGATGAAGGTGGTTGGCGAGATGAGGCAGATGGGGGACACCAGAGAGATTCTAAGTGTGAGCAGGACTTGATCCATTGTTGCTGGCTTTGAGTAGGGAGGTAAGGGGCCATGAGTCAAGGAATGTGGGCAGCCTTTAGAACCTGAGAATGACCCCCAGCCGATAGCCAGCGAGGAAACAGAGACGACAGTCCTACAACTGCAAGGAACTGAATTCAACTAACAATCTGAAAGAGCTTGGAAGTGGATTCATCCCTAGGGCCTCAAGAAGGAACACAGCCCTGTAGACACCTGTATTTTGATGTTGTGAAAGCAGAGAATCAGCTGAGCCACGCTGTGCTTGGATTTCTGTGAAATAATAAGTGGGTGTTTTTTTCAGCCACTAAATTTGTGGTAATTTGTTACACCAAGGAATAGAGAATAAATACAGCACCCAAACAGTGCTCCAGGGAAATCTCTGTTTTTGTTGTTTTTTTCCTGATGGCTCCTGTGCCTCTTTCCAATTATCTAATCATTTTTTCCTAAGAGGGGGGTCCATCAAGTCCTTACAGAAATGGAATCTGGAAGCTGCCGCTGGTGGCTGTCCTGAGCTGTCTGAATTGCTATGGTGGCCCGACAGAACAGGAGCACTTTGGAGACCCTCCCTCCACTGCCCTGTGGATCAGTTCAGAGAGAATCCAGCTGCTTTCTCTGTGTATTGTCAATAATAATCAACAGGCAGTCAGCCTGTCACAACAAAGAGGAATTACAAAGATTGGGATGGATAACTGATATAAATGTTGAAGTCAGAGTTGGGTTGATTCAAAGAATTTGAATTCTTTTTTCCCTTAATCATGTTAAGTTTCCATGTCTCAGGGGAAGCCTCAGTTTTATTGGCCATCAAGATGGAGAGGTAGTATGATCAAATTGCAGATGTAATTGTTAAGGTAAATTAAACTGTCAGGAGCTCAAATGAGGCTTCTCTGTTGATTAGAGCTCAGTTCACTCAAAAAGCAGAATATGGCTTGTGATCCTGT
This sequence comes from Balaenoptera borealis, assembly GCF_965194805.1. Classification (NCBI taxonomy): domain Eukaryota; kingdom Metazoa; phylum Chordata; class Mammalia; order Artiodactyla; family Balaenopteridae; genus Balaenoptera; species Balaenoptera borealis. The sequence goes on along the minus strand of NC_138874.1, from coordinate 119,166 downwards.
CCAGATAATAGGCATAGCCCCTGTGGAAGAAGAATTAGCTTTCACTATGTTTTTAAAAAAACTTCTTTGGAAGAGAGGCTGGGTGGCTGGCTGGATCTCTTTCTTTTGACTCATGGTTCAGAGGGAAACTATGATTACAGAGTGTTTCTGGTCTTGGACAACAGCTGTTTCATGAAGTGACTTCAGAGATCAGGACACCAAGGGGTTAGATGAGCTGTCAGGAATTTCATACCACAGAAATGGAAAGCTCTTATTGTTTTCTTTATTTCTTATTGCTAAATTTCATTACACATTGGTCACAACTCTCGGGGCACAGCATTTTAAGGTTTTATTGTGCTCTCCTAGTTGTTAGCCAACTGATCTTTGGCCCCAAGCCTTCTTGTTCCTCATAAGTTAGTGTTTGCCTAGGACAGGTTCTGTAACTGTCCAATGCAACTATTTTTTTGGCTGCACGGCTTGCGGGATCCTAGTTCCCCTACCAGGGATTGAACCTGTGCCCCCTGCGGTGGAAGTGCTGAGGGGCTGAGTCCTAACCACTGGACCACCAGGGAATTCCTCCAATGCAGCTTTTAAAGTTCTTTTACTTCACTTTTTTTGGTTATTTTTATGTACAGCAGTGCTTATCACCTGTTTCTCCCATAGACCATATTTGAATTTATGGCACTGTGCCAAAGGAAATGTTGCTTCATCTCCTTGCCTGTTAGTAAGAACTCCTCATTTCTATAATGCTGTTAACCTTTCAAAGTGTGCTTCATGTATTTTCGTTGTATGAGATGGTTCTATAATGTGACATTCCCTGTAAGGTGCTTAAGGTAGGTTCAGGCTCCATTTTGAAAGGGGTGCTGCTTATTTGGTCATCCTTCTCTGGGCTCAGACACTTGACTTTGTGCAAGCTGGGATCTCTCAGGTCCAGTACCTCTCTTTAAAAATACACGAGGGGTAATCCAAAAATGGGCAGAAGACCTAAATAGACATTTCTCCAAAGAAGACATACAGATTGCCAACAAATACATGAAAGAATGCTCAACATCACTACTCGTTAGAGAAATGCCAGTCAAAACTACAATGATGTATCCCCTCACACCAATCAGAATGGCCATCATCAAAAAATCTACAAACAATAAATGCTGGAGAGGGTGTGGAGAAAAGGGAACCCTCTTGCACTGTCGGTGGGAATGTAAATTGATACAGCCACTATGGAGAACAGTATGGAGATTCCTTAAAAAACTAAAAATAGAACTACCATACAACCCAGAAATCCCACTACTGGGCGTATACCCTGAGAAAACCATAATTCAAAAAGAGTCATGAACCACAATGTTCATTGCAGCACTGTTTACAATAGCCAGGATGTGGAAGCAACCTAAGTGTCCATCGACAGATGAATGGATAAAGAAGATGTGGCACATATATACAATGGAATATTACTCAGCCATAAAAAGAAATGAAATTGAGTTATTTGTAGTGAGGTGGATGGACCTAGAGTCTGTCATACAGAGTGAAGTAAGTCAGAAAGAGAAAAACAAATACCCTATGCTAACACATATATATGGAATCTAAAAAAAAAAAAAAGGTTCTTAAGAACCTAGGGGCAGGACAGGAATAAAGACGTAGACGTGGAGAATGGACTTGAGGACACGGGGAGGGGGAAGGGTAAGCTGGGACGAAGTGAGAGAGTGGCATGGACTTACACTATACTATAAGTATACTTACACTTATACTACCAAATGTAAAATAGATGACTAGTGGGAAGCGGCCACATAGCACAGGGAGATCAGCTCGGTGCTTTGTGACCACCTAGAGGGGTGGGATAGGGAGGGTGGGAGGGAGGGAGATGCAAGAGGGAGGGGATATGGGGATATATGTATATGTATAGCCGATTCACTTTGTTATAAAGCAGAAACTAACACACCATTGTAAAGCAATTATACTCCAATAAAGATGTTAAAAATACATGAGGGGTTCTTTCAGATTGGAACTTTATACAAAAGCTAAAAGACTTTGTTGAGAATGACTTTATGGAGCGAACTGATATTTTAAAAAAATAAGCTGTAATCCATATGGGAGCTAAGAAATTCTTATCCCTTAAGGTCAGATGAAGTTTGGTTCAAAACTATCTATCCTCTTTCCAATTCCTAGTTTCTTTTGTCATCACAGGCACCTTTGGTTCTGGCTTTCTATCCCCGCAGGACTCCTATTCTCTTCTTTGGGTCTGATGCTAGTCTTTTTCCTCTGACCTTGATGTGGCATTCAGATGATTTCCTTACCTTACACACACACACACACACACACACACACGCACACACAAACACATACACATACGTCACCTATACAATCCACTCATCTAAGGTCTTTGCATGTGGTGGCCTTTACTGAAAGCTTGGGGAGATGAGGAGAGGGTTTGGTTGACAACAGTGAAAACAACGTCAAACTGTGAATTAGACATTTAGTTCTTAAAAGGCATTTAGTCCTCTAGCATCTTTGGCATGTTATTCAGCCATACTTCTCTTCTATCTTGCTTGCCCACCTTTTTTTTATCTTCTCTTTTTACTAGTTCCTCTTTACTTCTAATGCAGAACAGCTTATTGGTCATGCTTGTTTCTTTGTCTCCTTGGCTTATCTCAGTGGTATTGGCATTCGGGGCTGGATATAGTACTCCCCCCTTATCCTCGGGGAATACGTTCCAAGACCCCAGTGGATGCCTGAAACCATGGATAATACTGAACACTATACATATGTTTTTTCCTATATATACCTCCTGTGATAAAGTTTAATTTATAAGTTAGGACAGTAAGAGATTAACAGCAAGAACATAATGAAGTAGAACAATTATAAAAATATACTATGATAAAAGTTATGTGACTATGATCTTTCGCTCTCTCTCTTATAATATCTTATTGTACAAATTTAATGCATTTTCCATTCTTAACTAAGCACTTACCATACACTGTGGCTGTAACTTTTCTAGTTTGAGGTGCTATAGCAAAGCTAGCAAGAATTTCTTTTCTCTTCACAATTTCATGGATAGAAGATTTGTTCTTACTGTGGATTGTAGCAACCTCTGCATATAATTTTTTTCCTTTCCTTATTAAGTAGAGAACTTTCACCTTTTCACTTAAAAGAAGCACTTTACAGCTTCTCTTTGGCAGATCCAAATTGCCACCATTTACTACTCTTGTGCTTTGGGGCCATCGTTAAGTAACTTGAGGGTTACTTAAACACAAGCGCTGCAATATGGAGACAGTAGAAATCTGAAATCCCAGAGGGCTACTAAGTGAATAATGGGCAAGATGTGTTGGACAAAGGGATGATTCATGTCTGAGGCAGAATGGAGAAGGATGACTCGAGATTTCATCGCGCTACTCAGAAAGAACAGCGAGAAATTAAAAACTTATGAATTATTTATTTCTGGAGTTTTCTATTTAATATTTCTGAACCACAGTTGACTGCAGGTAATTGAAATGTGAAAAGTAAAACTGTGGATAAGGAGGGGCTACTGTTACAGGGGTCGTTCTATGCATTGTAGGATGTTCAGTGGTATCCCTGACCTCTACTCACCAGATGCCAGTAACACTGCCCACCACTCCCTCCCGCTAAAATGTCTCTAGATGTTGGCAAATGCCCTGGGAGGAAATCTACCCCATCTAGAACCATAGCCCATACCCTCCAGTTTCATCTTTCGCCTCAATGCCTTGTTCTAAACAAAAGCTCTTCCTGCCCCTGAAAGTAATTCTAGGAACAGTTATTAAGATACCTTTCTTCATCTTCCTGCTTAAGTGATACTTGTTGATGAACACTGTGTGCCAGGCACTGTGCTAAGCATTTTATATACATTGTATCATGTGCTACATGCAGTTATCAAAAGTTACGTCAAGCATATACAAATACACTGTAGTTGTATGTATTATACACACATGCATATATTTATATGTACACATACGTGTATCTAAGCCAAGTGTTCAGGAATTGTCTGGCCTTATGGAAACACTCCTTCTCGTGATACAGTGGTTTAAGTGGCTTAGATACGCCTCTTCCCAAGTACTGCGGGGGTCTGCCAGTACTCTCCTTGATTCCTCTGAGGATTCCTGAGGCAGAGCTTGTGTCTCCCGAGCCAGCTCCCTGTGTGACCTGCTTCTCTGTGGTCACCTACTCTAATCAATATGCCTCATTCCTGCAGTCACTGCCCTCTCTGCTTTTCTCCAGGCTGGACACTACTCCCCACCCCTCTTTGTAATTTCTGAAAGCAAAATCAACACAATGCTGTTTGCATTGTAAATTGTAGACTTTTTTTTTTTTGAGGGTCTGGGGATAATGGAAAAGAGACACTGCCCCAGGAAGACTAGAGAACAACTTAAAATTGAATGTTAATATCACTGATTTTTTAATATCCCTCGAACATTCTTTTGGCTGGGAATTTCTCACTGGTTGCCTTTATCCTCAGTCCTGGGTGTTCTGCCACGTTACCAGCCTCTCGTTTTTCATCCTTCTCCTTTTTTCCTGCATGCCAGCCCCAACCCGTAAGTCACCTATTATCCTGAACATTCTGTGTCAGTTCCTGTCACCTGTTGGTCCACATTGGGCATACTGAATTGGTTTCTTCTTTGTATCAGAGTTCATATTCTAACTGTAGGCAATAATGGCTTATTCAGTCTTTGATTGCCCTACATTGGAAGTTAAAATACAGCATCTCCATCCCCTGTGTTTCTCTTCCGCTAGACATTTTTTCCTACAGGATCCCTTCCACTGCAGGAATCCAGCTTGGAGATGCTGCAGCTGGAGGAGGTGGGCTTGGAAGTGTATGCCTGCAAAGAGTTTCTCGATGGTATAGTTTAGCCACAGCTGCAGGACTACAAGGCAGAGGTTGAAGGAGTCTTATAAGTCCCTTTGGTTTTTGGTGGGCAGAGAACAACATTGAAAAGTCTTTCTTCATAAGTCAAAAAGCAGTTATTCTGTTATTATTTTCCTGTCACCACATCCACTATTCTGGCAGAGGTAGGAGAGTATTTGCTCCTTAAATGTTCATGCTCATTCACAACCTTGGGTAATAAATGAAACAAATCCTAGTATCACAACTTTATAAAACAAGAGGAGAGGCAACAGAACAAAAAATATCTTGCAATATTTATCATTTTAAAATTCCCTCTTCCTCTACACTCGCCTAGCTTTTTCCTCAATGAGCTACATTTTAACTTCACTTATAGTTAATTATTTACAGTTTATAGATGAGAAAACTGACTCCTAGGACAATTAAGTGATTTCACTAAAAGGAGGTGATAGAATAAAAAAAATTTTTATAAAGTGTGCATTTCTGTTATTATTCTTAATATCCCGTGAGATTTAAGGAAGACCATTGACAATTAGATTAAATTAGATATAGGTTTTTTTTTTTTTTTTTTATAATTTTTAAGTATTTGTTTATTTATTTATTTATGGCTGTGTTGGGTCTTCGTTTCTGTGCGAGGGCTTTCTCTCATTGTGGCAAGCGGGGGCCACTCTTCATCGCGATGCGCGGGCCTCTCACTATCACGGCCTCTCTTGTTGCGGAGCACAGGCTCCAGACGCACAGGCTCAGCAATTGTGGCTCACGGGCCCAGCTGCTCCGCGGCACGTGGGATCTTCCCAGCCCAGGGCTCGAACCCGTGTGCCCTGCATTGGCAGGGAGACTCTCAACCACTGCGCCACCAGGGAAGCCCAGATATAGGTTTAATAAGCATTTAATTCAGCACCGGTGACAAACCGTGTACTTGGAAATGCTTATCAAAGGATGAATGAATTCTGTCATGCGAGCGATTCTCACGGTACCTTAAAGAGGTAGTATTTTTTCTAGATGTGAAAAGCAAAGCTTAGAGAGAAGTGACTTGCCCAAGATAGCACAGCTAGGAATTAGCAGAACCAGGACTCAAATGCAAATGTTGACTTCAAAGCCCATTACTCCTTGATGTAACTCCTTAATATAACTTAATATAGCTTAATATATCTTCTTAATATAACTGCTTAATATATCGATACATCTGTTAATTAAGGAGGTGCGTGCCTCACAGACATTTGTTAAGAGGATTTCACTAAGTAAATAAGGCTGTTGTAAAGACAGAGCCCACTTACCTGTGTTCCTGGTAACCCACACCTGTCTAATGTATTGTAGATGGGATTTTGGAAATGAATGTGACCTCCATGAGAACCTGCATAATCATAGTCTAAAGACTGAATAACTTCTTTGGTAGCCAGCCTCCAAGATGGCCCCAGAGACCCCTGCCTCCTGGAATTCACACCCTGTGTAGTCCCCTACCCGATGTACCAGGTCTGTGTGGACAATAGCATATGGCAGAAGTGATAGTATTCTGTGATGGTGGCCAAGCAGACTAAGACATATACCCTTTTCAAAAAGAGGTGATTAAAAAAACACTACAGCTTCTGTCTTAGGCACTCTCTTTCAGGGCCCAAACTGGGGGAGATCCATGAGTGCCTCCTTCAGTTCTCACCTAGCCTCCTCCCTTGCCTCACTCTAGCCCCTTCCCCCCTCCCCTTCTCGCTCAGGTCTCTGTGTTGTGGGGGAAGTTGTTTGCCATGTTGTGAACAGGACTGTGTGGCTGGGAACGAAGGCCTCAGGTCAATAGCCAATGATGAACTGAGGCCTGGCGAAACTATGAGAGTGAGCTTGGAAGTGGATTCTTCAGCTCCAGTTGGGCCTAGAGATGACTGAACCCCCTATGACAGTTTGACCACAATCTTGTGAAACTCCTTGAGCCAGAACCACTCAGCTAAGCTGCATTCAGATTCCTGGCAAAGCAGTTTAACAATTCAGCTCTCCTTAGCCCTTCTCAACTCGCCATGGGATCCATCTTTGTACATGAAATGGCTTGACTACTCACCCCTCCTTTCTTTTTTTTACCAGGATACCCTGTCCTTAAAGGCCAGTGTGATTTTAAATAATAGCTTTCCTCCTTTATTCTGATTTAATAGGAATTTGTTTGTGACCACCCCAAATGTAGAGAGGCAAAGCACCTGTTACCTAAGTTTTCACATTTGTTCTGTGAATGAAACATCAAATCTCGCACAGTCCCTTCCGACACAATAGGCAGGTGTGATGGTTAATTTTATGCCTAAACTTGACTGGGTCACAGGGATGCCCAGATAGCTGGTAAAACATTATTTCTGGGTGTGTCAGTGAGGGTGAGATTAGTATTTAAATTGGTGGACTGAATAGAAAATATATCCTCACCAATGTGAGTGGGCATCATCCAATCCACTGAGGGCCTAAATAGAACAAAAAGGCAGAGAGAGGGGGAATTTGTTTTCTCTGCTTGAGCTGAGACATCCATCACCTGCTCTCGATATCGGCTCTCCTGGTTCTGAGGCCTTCAGACTTGAACTGGGACTTAGACTGTTAGCTCTCGTGGTTCTTGAATTTGGAATGGAACTACACTACTTGCTTGCCTGGGCCTCTGGCTTGCAAAAGGCAGATCATGGGACTTCTCAGCCTCCACAGTTATATGAGCCAACCACTCATAATAATAAATCTCTTCCTGTGTATCTCTATATATGCTACTTCTTCTTTTCTCTGGAGAACCCTGACTAATACAGCAGGTTTGTGAGGAGGTTAATGGCGATGTGTGTGCTATGGTATTTGATGAGGTGTGGCACCAGCACTCCTGTAGCAGCAGCATGGGGAGAGCTTGGGATGAGCAGACCAGGCCCTGATTTCAATCCTGACTCTGCTTTCAGCTAGCTTTGTGACTTTGATCAAGTCCTGCTACCTTTCTGCTTCATTTCTCATCTGTAGTAGAGAAATGAGATTATTACCAGGATAGACTGAGATAATAAATGGGACAATGCATTGAAAAGTACGAAGGGTAATACAAATGCTGTACAGTATTAATCAGGGTTCTGGTTATTATGACTGTGTTAAATAATCCATCACATGATAGATAGTTTTAAGTGGGAACAAGGGATCTTGCTCCCCAACACAAGTAGATTTGCTTTACAAAGTAGAAATGATTCATCATCATCAGGTTAGGTGATGATGGATGTGCCCATTGATTTACTCATTCATTTATTCAACAAGTATTTACTGTGTGCCTACTGTGTACTAGGCACTGTTTTAGGCTCTTGGGACACCTAAGTAAACACAATGGACAAAGACCACTGCCCACATGGAGCCATTCCTGATGGGTGACGGGCTACGGGTTGTAGCCTCTCTTGCCCAAGATGGCTGTGCTTGGAGCCCAGGAAGAATGCCTGAAAACTGCAGTGAGCAGTCCGAGGTCTGTCCTCTGAATTCAAATAGGCACTGTAGTAGAAGAGAATGCTGTGGTGGAAAGCCAAGGGATTCAGGACAAAGGAGAGACAATGAGTGAGGGGTCCAAGGGTACCTAAGGAAGGCAAGATCCAGAGGATCTTCTGAGCCTACTGTAGTTTCTGTGATTATGGTAGGATTTTGGGCAAATCAAGGACCCTAGAGGAGGAGAGGGTCCTGGTAAAGGAAAGAAAGGAGGAATGAATAGTCAAAGCCCCTTGATGTACAAAGGTGGACCTGATAGTGAGTTGAGGGGTAGGGCTAGTAAAAGCAGAATTGCTCTGCATCAGAGAATAAGAAGAAACAGGAGGATTTTTTTTGAGGGGGTGCAGATCAACTTAGCTGGAGTGGGAGGATCCCCAAGGGGAGACAGATATGAGACTGAATGGTGGGCTTGGGCCACACTGTAGAGAGTCTTTTACCTGGGTAAGGATTTGGAACGTAATTCTTTATGCTACTGCATATAGTATTATATGATTATAGATGATTTTAGAGTAGAGGAATGATATAATCTGAGCAGATCCCTCTGGCAGCAGGCTGTTGAATTGACTGGAGAGGGAAGAGGTACAAGAGGTTATATCAGAAGGAAAGGAGTTGACAATCCCCTCTCTCTTCAGAGCAACATGGGTTTCCCATCCTATAATGTGAAGCAGTCCTCAATCCTGGTTGAACTTTAGACTCCCCTGGAAAATGCTTAAAAATTTACTGATTCTTAGGACACACCCCAGACTCAATCAGAATCTCTGAGCTCATTTTCTGGACATCAGTCTTTTATTTTAAACACCTCTAAGTGATTTGATGTGTAGGAAGGGTTCCAATGTTATATGGAAATGGAAAAAGTGAGCCAAATTCTCATGTTTTATTGCCATGTCTTCATAAACGTTTAAAAGGGAAAGATATCATCACTGCAGTCTTGACAATTAAGATTTAATCCTTAACTAGATTGTAGTGGATCCTCTCAGAACTGAAGAAAATGGTTGATAGAAGCATAAGGTGGCACTTGGTGCTGGTCATTCAGTTCATGAGGGTGTAGACTGGAGCATGTAGTCAAGTGTGAAAGCTTGGCAGCTGGATCTTTCTGCTTGGTCCATTTCCCAGCCAGGTTAAACCCTTGTTCAAACTTACTGTGTTTCTGATTATAAATTGCTTAATCTCACTTTGCCTCATTATATTCCTGGCACATGATAAATATTCAATTAATGTTCTTTTTTCTTTCTTTTTTTTAAATTTATAATTTACACATTTTAAGATTGATTGATTGATTGATTGATTGCTATGTTGGGTCTTCGTTTCGGTGCTAGGGCTTTCTCTAGTTGTGGCAAGTGGGGGCCACTCCTCATCGCGGTGCACGGCCCTCTCACCATCGCGGCCTCTCTTGTTGCGGAGCACAGGCCCCAGACGCGCAGGCTCAGCAGTTGTGGCTCACGGGCCCAGTTGCTCCGCGGCACGTGGGATCCTCCCAGACCAGGGCTCGAACCCGTATCCCCTGCATTAGCAGGCAGACTCCCAACCACTGCGCCACCAGGGAAGCCCCAATGTTAGTTCTTATTGTTAGTGATCCTGAAGAACTTCAGCACAAACCCAAATATTAAGATGCTGTTTTAGATATGCTTCTTTGGGTCACTTCTGATTAGCTTTCTCGTTAGTTAGGCTCATGATAGATGATGGGTGACCAGCAAAGATCCAACTGATTCATAAGATAGTTCCAAATCTTGTCTGTAGATTTTCCTGGAGGTCTCAGTTTTCATCAGAACTTTGGAGATCATCTCAGTGCATCAGAAGGATGCCAATGCACAAAAGGAAAAATGTTCTGTAATATAATAAAAGCCATCCTCAAATGGTTCCAAAGTCTCAGATCTGTAAGATATAAACATTTCTTAGAGAGTTACAGATGACTATCAGGGTGAATTGCTGGGCAGATTTTCAAAAATACTCTTTGAAATCAACTATACTTCAATTAAAAAAATAGAATAAGTATGGAAATTGATCTTTGCCAAAAATTTTCCAAAAAAAAAGTGACTCTTTGATGTCTTATAATCTGAGTTAAAGGGATTGAATTCCATTGGCCATTCTTCTCTTGCTTAGCCCACAGGGGCATCCAAGGATCTTTCATAGGGTAGCAATGGGAGTCCCATAGCTTAGCAGCACACCTATCTTATCTGTACCCCACCAGCTTCCAGCTGGGCTTTAGGTAAGCTCTTTATTCTTCTAAGCACATGGTGCTTTGATGAGAGAAGGGACCACCATCATCGGTACTCACTTCTTCTCAGCAAATAGTTTTTGCTGTTTTGACCTGTTGAACTTGGGGTTCTATGCCTTGGTACTGGATTACCTCCTTTGAAGCCTTTGATTTGATTGGTTGGCTTATCTCCAGGATATGACTAGATTTGTTCTCTTTCACCCTAGTGTCTAATGAAATTAGAAGGTTCTTTTCTGGTTCCCAAGAAGGAGATGCAAATCTCAATGCAGGTTAGAATGGACTGGATTTGGAGTAACATCCTGGGACAACCCTGGGAGTGTGAGGTAGAGAGAATTTCCTTCTCTTGAGTGGCTAGACTGTGAGCCTCTGGAAGGCAGAGGCTGTAATTTACAGGCCATGTATTTCCCTCAGTGCCTGGTATGGCTGCTTGCATTTGGCAAATGCTCAATAGGTACGTATTGCCTCAAAAAACTGTGTTTGGTCTGGATTATGACCTGCTGCCAGGTGCATCAGTGAAGACCAGGGGCTATTTCTCAGGACCCCTGCTTCTGAGCCAGAGGTAGGAATCTTTGAGGGATGAGCCAGTCATCAAAGAGGAAGCTCAATCTAAACCCCTGTTCAAAGGTTTCCATGTTAGGTAAGAATAGTAGAAGAGGGCCAAATAAGAGACATGATCTTCCCATTAGTGCTTTTGGTCCAGAAAGACCCAAAAGTTGTCGCCCTGCCTGCCTCTTGCAATCAGACCAGACTATATTTTTGACAGCTGCGATATGTAAGGAGTGGTTGCACCTGTTTACATTGGGGACTACTTTGCCTTAATTTACGAGTTTGCCTGTGTACTAAATCATGAAAGCTTTTTGCTTGCTTTTCAATGAAAACATTTGACTTCCTTCCAAATGGAAGCACATAATGAGTAGACACATTGCTCTTTCCCCCAAACTCAGCTGAGCCACTTAAATTTGCCTTCCTTTTCTCTCTTTCCCTCTCTATGACTCCTCTCCTTTCCGTTTTCTAAAGTAGCTCACCAAAGTTTAATTGCTCAGTGCTTTGCTAAGTGTTTAAATTCTCTCCGGGGCACTTACATGTTTCCTAATGCAGGACTGAATCTGGATGAGTTTCAAGCAAGTGGATGATGTGGCTTGGCAGGAAATAAGGAAGGTCTTTTTACTCTTTGAAGGTGCCAGGGTAGCATCACCATCAGATCAGCAAACTTGAATAATTCCAGAGCACTGGGGCATGGGTAATGTCTTGCCTATGATGTGGGTAATATTGCAGAATCAGTGATAATTAATAAAGAGCTTTGAATTTCTAAAGAACTTAAAGATCACTCTCGGGCATTCATTAGAAAAAAGCTGAAGATTTGTGGAAGTTACCATAGAAATGTGGGGACAATGGAATGTGAGACAGTGATTCTCATTTTTTTTAAGATGGTGATATTGTTACTATTACCACCACCTCCACCACTACCACTACCTGCTCAAACTTACTGGTACTTCCTGTGTTCCAGGCACTGCACTAACGGCTTTATATGCATTCTCTCGTTTTATGTTAATTAGCTTATATCAATTGTATGAAGTAGATACCACTATTATTCTTAGTCTACACTTGAGGGAGCAGATGCTTAGAGAGATTAAATAATTTGCCTTAGGATCTCTAGCCCTGAAGTGCTGGAGCTGAGACTTAAACCCATCTATGAGCTCAAAGCTCATATTCTTAACTAATATACTATATATGAACATAGTCACTGTAAATATGGACGTTCATTCAGTACCGTAAAATTATATTGATTAGACTAGATCATTTTCCTTAGTATTATGTGTGTATGTGGTGTGCATGTGTATGTGTGTTTTTGCCACAGTGTGCTGATGACAAAGTAAGTTATAGAAATGGGCAAAACTATTAACCTGAGCTTGGAGAGGCAAGATCCATCAGTGGAGATTAAGGATGCCTCTCCCCACTATCCTGTGAATGGATTGTAAACGTGATTTCTCTGAATCAGAAAAATCAAGTCTGAAGGGGAGAATGTTAGAGGGCTGAAGACATTAGATTCAAGGAAAGTGGTTCTGGCATTCGTCCTTGATTGTAGCAAGATGTTTAGTTAGACTGTGGTAATGTAGTAAGAGACAAGATGGTCTCACTGTGTGCAGGCAGAAACTAGAAGGCCAGAAGTGCAGGCAAGGTGCCTGTGAACACTCCCAGCCAAACTAGAGACAAGGCTAATTATTCATGATGGTGCCCCTCTGAACAGTTTTTTTAAAAACCTACATTAATTATGTTCTTTTTGTATTATGTATACTGTTTATTTTCACTTACTTTTTCTATCTTCCTTCAAGAAAAATTATTTTTGAAAATGCCAATTTGTATTAGTTCCAGTGAGAAAGAAAGTTTGGGCCAAAGAAGAACCCAGCTAGGAGGGAGTGAACCCTTGGGAAGTGGAGTGGTAGTATCGGGATAAAAATGAGGGTAATGCAAGGGGAAGGAGAAATTTTAGGCAGAAGGGGGCAGCAGTTGCTGATGTAGCTTCTCTTTTTCTGCCACTGAATTTCCTCTCTAGAAGTCTGCTTTGTTCAGCCTTTGTAGGATTTTTGTTTGATTTCTTTCAGGCATGAATCTTTAATGGAATCAAAATATAGAAATTTTAAGGTTAAATGGATCACCCTGTCCAATAAAGGACAAAGAAAACAAAGATAACTGAACTTGCCAAATAAGTGGAATTTATAGAAAAACTTTAACATGAATCTTGTATATAATAAATTATATTTCTGTAAATCTATGATTTTAAATTGTATTGGCTCATTTTTGAGATCTGCTATCACAAGTAATTTGCTACCAGTAATAAAGGAAAGGAGTTTGCAAAGACCTTATTCATTTTTTAAAGTATAAATTAGAGTGGAATTAATGTTGTATCAGTCAGGATAGGATAGGCTTTGTGCAGTAACAAACAACCCCAAAATCTCAGTTGCTGAAAACAACGAAGTTTCATCTTGTTCTTGTTGTATGTCTATTGTGGGTAATCTGGGGACCTTGCTCCAGATTATTCACATTCAGGGATGAAAGTTGATGAAACCTTATCATATGGAACGTTTCTAGTCACTATGGCAGGCAGAAGGAAGTTGGCAAATCACTCATTGTCCCTTGAAGTTTGGAGGAGACACATATTATTTCTGTTCACATTTTATTGCCCCCAAAAAGACATTTAGACTTGCCTAACTAGAAGAAAGAGGGGAAGTGTGAGCCCACCATGTGCTTAGAAGGAGAAGAATCAGAATATTGGGGAATAGCCCTATCATTACCAAAGAGGTGGATCCCTTTACTACCATGAATTGCCCTCCCTTGCATTCTGTAAGGGTCATGAGAGTGGGGAAGTGAGGCTCACAGGTAGGAATTGTCCCTAACCCACAGGCCATCTACACAACCTGTGGTGTAGGTACAGCCCACTGTGGTGTCTGTGTGTGAACATCACCCTTTGTGTCGCCCTGGGGACCGAGGCTGTGAACTCTTACCTCAAATAAGGAGGAGAGATTCAGTTGTTCTCTCCAGCTGCTGCAGTTTAGAAGATATGACTTTTTCAGTGAGGACAGGGGGACCTCCAGACACAGAGTTTCTGAGATCCCTTCCATAACTGATGTAGGCTTCTAGCAGCAATATTCTAAACCTCTCCTCTAAAGGGTTTTCCCAGTCTCAACCCCACCAACTAAAACCTGGTGCTCGAGTATCTTACCTTGCAATAAACGTTCTATTTCTACTCTCTCCTAATTGTTAACATTTATTTAGCACTTACTGTGTGCCACTCACTGTTCTAAGCATTTGATGTGTATTACTCACTTAATCCTCATAACAACTCAGGGAGGTGGGTTCTGTTATTACCCTCATTTTACAACCGAGGCACAGAGAGGTTAAGGAACTTGCTGGAAAGTAGGGGAGCTGGGATTCAACCCCAGGCTGTCTGGCCTCAGGGCCCATCGTATGGCCTCTTAGTTACTAGCACAGTATAATATTTGAGAAAATGAGCTCCATTTGAATGTGGATATGAACAATGAACAATGATGCCAATAACAGCTCACAGAGATTCTTAGGGACTAAAATCCTGACAACCTTACATTCTCTGTTTAAATCAGTAGGACAGAATGAAGGCAGATGTACCAATGGCCCAGCAGGCCCCTTCATCTTTACGGAGCTAAGGCAGAGCAAATTTACATGATTGAGTGTTAATAGAGCCTCTGTCATGACCAGCAGAAAAACTGAAGAAGTATCTGTGTTTTCAAGAAACACAGGTTTCTGTAGACCTAAACTCATTACGATGTACACACAGGGTGAAGCTTGTAGAATCCCTGTAGGAAATCATTGTTGCAAAAATAAACTTAAAAGATCTTTCAAGCAAAAGGGGGCTGTCTAGGAATCAGTGCTAAAGTCATGAGAACTTATCCAATCATGTGCTGGTAAATATTTAACAGTTGGTTCTCTGAAAAAAAAATCTGTTTGCTGTGGTTGCCAGTTTCTGTGGTATAAATACTCCCACCATTTCAATTTCAAGTTACCTTTTGGTATCACTGAACGCAGAGTTGGAAAGAGTGGCTACGAATTGGCTCTCAGGAGCTGTATGAACTGGCTTCAGCACACCAGTGACATCAGACGGGAGAAAGAAGATATCCCATAGCTCTGATTTATAAAACGTATGCATCAAATTTGAAGCAGCTTAACTGAAATGAATTTACCATTTTATCAGAGCTGCAAATGGGAAGCATATGAATTATTTTTCTTCTAATATCTGTGAAACAATTTTTTTCAGAGATATCCTGGTAATTCCTTTTTTTGCGGCTCTTTGGAGTTGTTCTCTGGAAAATTTCCTGAAACTGCCAGGAAGCTGCTACTTTCAAAACTTTCAACTCTGAAAGAGAGAGAAAGACTAGGATGGTGACTCTGGGAGACTGGAGTGCTGAGTGCTGCCTGTGGCCGTGCCGGTGAGTAGCTGGTGATTCATCTTGAAGTGAGGACACACCTTTAGATCCTTCTGGTGCTGACAGTTTATGGTTTTAAGTCCAGTTAAAGGGGATGGTGAGAAGGAGACGAGCATAAGGTAGATGAATGGAAAGAAGGCAGAAAATGGAGAAACAGGAAGAAAAAGACTGAGTGGGGTTGCTGGGAGAGAGAAGTGGATTTGAGAGAAAGATTGAAAAATTAACATTTATTGAGAACCTACTATGTACCAATGATGATGAGATTGTGAGTGATTATGAGATTATGATTATCTGATTCTGAAAAGCACTTTATTTATTTATGCTATCTAATTTAACTTCCATACCGATTTTATGAGACAGTGGTTATGTTCAGTATTTTACAAATGAGGAAAATGAGCCCAGAGTTCAATTATTCACCCAAAGTAACCCTTCTAGTGAGTGGCTGAGCCAGAGGTGCAAACGAGATCTGAGAAGCTATAAATCCTGTGCCCTTTGCACAGGGCAGTGCTGCAGGAGGTTTGAGAGGAGTGTTAGATTAAGATCACTCCCAGGAGAGCATTTGGGCTATGACTCTTATGAATTATCCTTTCACAAGTTTGTTGATCCTCTTTGCTGTTCTTTACCTGCTCAAATCTTTAAATCTTAAGAGGCTCCAGTTGGAATAGGACAACTAGAGCAGCCTATTAAGACAGAAATTATCTACTGGGATGATGCATTCATCCAGAGAGCAATAGAACCCTGGCAGTTGGCTAGCTTTTGCCCTGGGTTGGAGGTTGCCCTTTGGATCTCTCTGTGGGAACAGTGGTAGAAAGTAGGTGTCATCTGGGCTTGAACTTAAACAGCAAGGTTGGGAAAGACAGAAGAAGAAAGAGAGGGAGAAGGAGAGAGAGAGACAGGAATGTTGAAACAATGGGCAGATTTTTGTTGCCCAGTAAAAACTGATCAGAATACTGATTCTCAGTCTCTGAGTCTGGCTTAAAATCAAAATTTGAATCAGACATCTGCTTTAATGAGTAAGAAAATATTGATTAAAGGGGCCAGACTCCCTCACCTCCCCAGCTCTGGAATCTCGCTGTTTGATAGCACAAATCGATTCTCTCTTGTGAAGGTTTAAACTCTGATTTGTGAAATAGGAACTGCATCAGGGTCCAATAAGAGCCGCCCTCAGAGCAGAGCCAAAGCCTCCAGCAGAGAAACTGCAGTGAGACACTGGCCCAAGGGAAGGGCGTTTACCACTCGGGCAGATTTTGCTCAGGACACAGAGCCCTGGATCAGAGCTCTGGGCAGCTCCTGCTGTGGACTGACCAGGAAGGGATCGGATTCAATGAGTGTGCTGTCTTTATTTTATTATACATACATGGATGGATATATCCCTCTATTATAGAGTGGTACCATGAGCTTGAATTATAGGCATGACCCTGAGTGTATTTGCTCCTGTGTCCATTGTCTCACACAGTCTGGTTCCGCCTTTTCCATTCCATGTGGGAGGTACTGAGCTGAATGACTGAATTCTGGTGCTGGGAATACGTGCATCTCCTTTGTTCTTGCTCGATGGAAGGTGAAATACTTTTCTAGGTTGGAGAACTAGTGCACATTTTGGAGTCAAATAGACCTGTATTCAAGTCTTGTGTCCACCACCCACTAGCTGTGTGATAGTGGGGAGATCATTGAACCTTGCTGAACCTGTTTTCTTGACTGAAATGTAAATAACCGTGGACTGTACCCCTAGGATTATTGCAGGGATTCAATGGGATCCTGCAAGGAGAGTGTCTAGTGGAGTGCCTGGTATGTACTAAGCAGTCCAGTAATTCCAGTAACTCTCCTATATATATTATATGTCATATATGTCACAGCACTAGTTGGGGTCTGAATAAATGGGGAAGTAGCGTTACTCTATCCAAGTGACTGTTTTCTTTCTCCTCTACCTTGTATTTCTGGCTTTAGACTCAAGTCAGCCATTAACTAGTTTCAGGAAGGCCTTCCCGTCTGTTCATTCCCCATCACCAGAAGTGTTAAACAGAGTCACAGGATGTCAGCTCTGCATCAGCTGTGTGGCTTCAGGGGCAGAAGCTTGTGCTTTCTGGACCTCAGTTCCATTACCTTTAAAGGGAGGCTGGGGTCACAGGGAATTTGACATTCCTAAGGCCTCTCTAGTGAGAATATTTCTGTATGGTTCTGTGTTCTGTTTCCTGGTGCTGTGCCTTTTCCTCTTAAAAAATCCTGTTATGCTTTTAAAAGCTATGTTATGCCCTTTTAGAATAGGGTGAGGTCAAGGTAAATAAATGAATACATGCTGTGTGTTTTGTATGGTTGAGTGCTTGACCCAACCTCAGGGAAAAAGAAAGCCTCCTGGAGGAAGGTGCTGGGAAAATAAACATACATCAGCTCTTACGTAGTTCAGTCAATCATGAAATCCCCAAAGTGGCGTGTGATTGAGGTTGGAAGTTGTAGGGATTACAGTAAAACAGAAAATCTCGTAACATTTACATTAGAGTGGGAAACATTTGCCATATAATGTAACCTCATCATGGGAGTAAACTCCCACTATTTTTGTGTCTACAATCAAGGGGAGGAGATTATACATTCTGTCTACTACAGATAGTTAATGTAATTTAACAGCAGATTTTGCCTCAATCAGCAGTATGAACTTCCTGTATGCCTCTGGCTCTTTTTTTGACTGCCAGTTCCATACTATGATCCCAGGACACCACCATGAGTGAGAAGCACATCAAGGTCTCTACTCACCAATTCTGAGACTCGAAATGCCATGACCTTCCTAACTCTGGCTTCAACTTTAAGACAATCCATGCAGAGTTGGAATAACTCTCTAGAATAACCCATAGCCTGTACTGATTTTGAACACCTACCTGATCTCCATCACAACTAATGCCACCTCCACCTGCTATCCCTATCCCAGCTCACAGCCCACTTTCTCCCACTGCTCATTCTCTAATGTAAAGGCAATAGATGGGGAATTCCCTGGTGGTCCAGTGGTTAGGACTCCATGCTTTCACTGCAGGGGGCCTGGGTTTGATCCCTGGTTGGGGAACTAAGATCCCGAAAGTCGGGGGGCGTGGCCAAAAAAAAAATAAAGGCAATGGATGCATTTTAGTAGTGCGTCTTTGTGGAGACTGAAAAAAATTAGTATTCGGAAAGATAATGTTATGATGTAGACTGATATGATAGGCAAGATGGTTAAAACTTTTTTAGGGCCTTCCCTGTGACCTCCAAAGATCTCCATGTGGGTTTCCAACTACAGAATCTGCTTCAACAAGTATCCTTTCTAAGAGTGGCTGGATGCTCTCTAGGAGCAGGACTTGTTTTGCTTCCAGTGACTGCCTTTAGAGAGTATGAGTATCCTCCCACCACCAGCTGAAATAAACCTTCTTTTTAAAAAAAATTTATTTATTTTTGGCTGTGTTGGGTCTTCGTTGCTGCACGTGGGCTTTCTCTAGTTGCGGCGAGCGGGGGCTACTCTTTGCTGAGGTGCACGGGCTTCTCATTGCAGTGGCTTCTCTTGTTGCGGAGCACGGGCTCTAGGTGCACGGGCTTCAGTAGCTGTGGCCCGCGGCCTCTAGAGCACAGGCTCAGTAGTTGTGGCGCACGGGCTTAGTTGCTCCACGGCATGTGGGATCTTCCTGGACCAGGGCTCGAACCTGTGTCCCCTGAATTGGCAGGCGGATTCTTAACCACTGCTCCACCAGGGAAGCCCATGAAATAAACCTTCTAAATGTCTGATAACACTGAGTATCCTGCCCAACAGGGCACCATGGTAGAAGCTGCTCAGTCTCTCTTGATGCTTGCAAGTCTCTCTTGATGCTTGCAAGTCTCTCTTGATGCTAAGCCCACAGAATCTAGCTTTACCCAGAGACAGTGATGACTCTGTCATCAGACTAGAAGCATCTTTTTGCAAGCAAAATTCTGCTTTCAAAATAATGCAAATCCTCTAATAGTGGGACTTTTCATCTTGGCCTTTTCTGTCTTAAGTTTATAAAACCTCCTGGACATCACCATGGCCTCCCCAGAAATCTATAAACTGCTGGTATCAGTGGGTGCTCATTTTCCAGATCTGAGAACATATCAGGGATGTAGCCCACAACAGTTGCAGAATATCTGAGGACAGAAAGCTGGTTATAGGACATATACTCCAGCAGACCTGTTACAACATCTTAGCATTCTGCCTGCTTTGCAAAGCCCGTTGTCCTTAAACATGCTATTGTTGAGAACTTGTCACATGGCTCCAGTTAAATGGAAGGGAGGCAGGGAAATGCAGTCCACGCATCAGTCTGCCCAGAAAGAGCAAGCAAGCTTGGTGATCATCTAGATGTCTGTGTCACAGTTTGGAAAGCACTATGGAATCAACCCTCGAATAGCTGAAATAAACCTTCTAAATGTCTGATAACACAAAATCCAAACAGATGTCACAAAAATAATTAGTAAAAGGCCAAGGAGCTTTAGCTACAGGAAATAAACTGTGACCTGGAACTATAGTTACTCCCATTTCTCAGTGGGAGAAAATGAAACAAATTAAACACAGATCTCAGTCAAATCTGACTTCTGCCTTTGGTTGATATTCAGTACAATGAGAAATCAATAGTGTGAGTTTCAGCCACACCCAGAGGCAGAGATGAAAGTATCCAGAGATCAGTCACCCAGAGTTCTAAAGAAAGGGGGGGATGCTCTACTTGGTCCAGTTGGCATAGGAAGATTAAAGAACAGGGTGACCTATGACCTTCTTAAAAGAGTCATCTGTTAGGACTTGGGACCTTCCTAGAAGATGAAATAGTTCTCTCTCTTGAAATTCCAATGTAACAGTAAAAATCACAAAAGTGAAGCTTTATGAGCACTTACTCTGGGCCAGGCAGTACCCCTGCATTGTCTTATTTTCCTTCACAAAGAGGTAGGCGCTATTAGCCTTACTTTACAGATGAAGAACCAAGACTTAGGGAAGTTAAGGAACTCTCCAGAGTCACATAGCTACTAAATGGTATAGTTAATATACAGACCCCGGTGTGTGTAACAGCAGAGACCATGCGCTTACATAATGTAAGAAAGATTGGTGAATGGATATATAGTTGTGTTTTAGGTTAAAATAAGCTTTTGAGGTTTGACAAAGAGGAATTCCAGATGTTCATGTCTGACCTTTCTGACACCCTGTGCCTTTAGTCTAACTGCTCCAGCTAGAATTTTGCTCTCAGTGGAAAACAGTGAGGTGCAGCAGTGGTTGCCAGTCACCTTTCTTGTATTTTCTCTTGATGATGATGACTATATTTGCCTTTTTCAAATATCATGGCATTTCTTTTGGTTTTCGTACATGTAGATAGCCACACAGCCTCTGCCCCTTCTCTTTGAAAACTTCAGCAGGTTTCCCTGTTCCTCACAGTTTGGCAATGGAGCTTCTAAGGAACACACAAAATATCCTGACAGACAAGGAACAGAGATCAGGGGGCACTGGATGAGATGGATTTAAAGAACAAAGACAGACAGTGGTTGTTATTTAGAGACCAGAAACCAATGTGAAAGCAGGAATTGAAAAAGGAGGAAGCAGAGACATCAGTTCAGCTATTTAAGGGGAAAAGAGCCCAAAGTACATCATAAAGGATAAAAATGTGGACATTTGTATCTTCATTAAGGAGCTTATTAATTAGAGTTGAGTTGTTAACTGGTTTATAGTTCCCTGGGACTAGAATGAGCCTCTAAGAGGAGCCTAGGCAGAGAACAGCCAGTCTGGAGAATTACCGTGGCTTGCCTTGGGGTTTGCCCCAGCCTCCTAGACAACTTAATATCTGGCAGTGAGGTTTTCAGGCCTGGGCTGCTCTACCATGAGGCAGGACAAATTCCCAGGCTCCTGGTTTGGATAAATAAAACATACCAGAGGGTGGGTCTGTCCTGTGGATCTAAAATTTGGAACTGCTGACATTGCTTGCCACTTTGGGACCCAACCCATGTTTTTGTGGGAATGTCACCTGGGCCTATCCAGTCCTAGGGTGAGGGTGTGGATTGGGTATCTGTGGTCCAGATCTGGGTAGGGAGCATCCCATGATGACGATACACAGATTTTCTTCTCTTATTCCTGATCCTCATAAATCCCTAGTGCCTACGTGACAGAGTACATTTCTTGCCACACTGGCCTAATGCTCAATTGCAAAGAAGATCAACCACATATTTAGTGCCCAACCCCTGCTTCCTCCCTATACCTACATTTATTCTCCCCTGGTAAAAACTGCTGGCTTGGTACTTCTGGACTCTGGTAAGTAATTAATACACTAATTGACATTTAAGTGCTAAAGGCTAAAGTAGTACTTGCTTCAGGAGTTGTTCCTTTGGCTTATGGAAAGGTTAAGGCTTAATTCAAAAGAACACTTTTTTTTTAACATCTTTATTGGAGTATAATTGCTTTACACTGTTGTGTTAGTTGCTGCTGTATAACAAAGTGAATCAGCTATATAAATATATCCCCATATCCCCTCCCTCCCATCCTCCCTATCCCACCCCTCCAGGTGGTCACAAAGCACCGAGCTGATCTCCCTGTGCAATGCAGCTGCTTCCCACTAGCTATCTATTTTACATTTGGTAGTGTATATATGTCAATGCCACTCTTTCACTTCGTCCCAGCTTACCCTTCCCCCTCCCCATGTCCTCAAGTCCATTCTCTACATCTGCTTCTTCATTCCTGTCCTGCCCCTAGGTTCTTAACCATTTTTTTTTAAAGATTCCATATATATGTGTTAGCATACAGTATTAGTTTTTCTCTTTCTGACTTACTTCACTCTGTATGACAGACTCTAGGTCCATCCACCTCACTACAAATAACTCAATTTCGTTTCCTTTTATTGCTGAGTAATATTCCATTGTATGTATGTTCCACATCTTCTTTATCCATTCATCTGTCTATGGACACTTAGGTTGCTTCCATGTCCTGGCTATTGTAAATAGAGCTGCAATGAACATTGTGGTACGTGACTCTTTTTGAATTATGGTTTTCTCAGGGTATAGGCCCAGTAGTGGGATTGCTGGGTCGTATGGTAGTTCTATTTTTAGTTTTTTAAGAAACCTCCATACTGTCCTCCATAGTGGCTATATCAATTTACATCCCACCAACAGTGCAGGAGGGTTCCCTTTTCTCCATACCCTCTCCAGCATTTATTGTTTGTAGATTTTTTGATGATGGCCATTCTGACCGGTGTGAAGTGATAACCTCATTGTGGATTTGATTTGCATTTCTCTAATGATTAGTGATGTTGAGCATCCTTTCATGTGTTTGTTGGCAATCTGTATGTCTTCTTTGGAGAAATGTCTATTTAGGTCTTCTGCCCATTTTTGGATTGGGTTGTTTGTTTTTTTGATATTGAGCTGCATGAGCTGCTTGTAAATTCTGGAGATTAATCCTTTGTCAGTTGCTTCGTTTGCAAATATTTTCTCCCATTCTGAGGGTTGTCTTTTCGTCTTGTTTATGGTTTCCTTTGCTGTGCAAAAGATTTGAGGTTTCATTCGGTCCCATTTGTTTATTTTTGTTTTTATTTCCATTTCTCTAGGAGGTGGGTCAAAAAGGATCTTGCTGTGATTTATGTCATAGAGTGTTCTGCCTATGTTTTCCTCTAAGAGTTTGATAGTGTCTGGCCTTACACTTAGGTCTTTAATGCATTTTGAGTTTATTTTTTGTGTATGGTGTTAGGGAGTGTTCTAATTTCATTCTTTTACATGTAGCTGTCCAGTTTTCCCAGCACCACTTATTGAAGAGGCTGCCTTTTCTCCATTGTATATTCTTGCCTTCTTTATCAAAATTAAGGTGACCATAGGTGCATGGGTTTATCTCTGGGCTTTCTATCCTGTTCCATTGATCTATATTTCTGTTTTTGTGCCTGTACCATACTGTCTTGATTACTGTAGCTTTGTAGTATAGTCTGAAGTCTGGGAGCCTGATTCCTCCAGCTCCATTTTTCTTTCTCAATATTGCTTTGGCTATTCTGGGTCTTTTGTGTTTCTCTACAAATTGTGAAATCTTTTTTCTAGTTTGGTGAAAAATGCCATTGGTAATTTGATAGGGATTGCATTGAATCTGTACATTGCTTTGGATGGTATGGTCATTTTCACAATGTTGATTCTTCCAATCCAAGAACATGGTCTCTCTCTCCATCTGCTGGTATCATCTTTAATTTCTTTCATCACTATCTTATAGTTTTCTGCATACAGGTCTTTTGTCTCCTTAGGTAGGTTTATTCCTAGGTATTTGATTCTTTTTGTGGCAGTGGTAAATGGGAGTGTTTCCTTAATTTCTCTTTCAGCTTTTTCATCATTAGTGTATAGGAATGCAAGAGATTTCTGTGCATTAATTTTGTATCCTGCTACTTTACCAACTTCATTGATTAGCTCTAGTAGTCTTCTGGTAGCATCTTTAGGATTCTCTATGTAGAGTATCATGTCATCTGCAAACAGTGACAGTTTTACTTCTTCTTTACTGATTTGGATTCCTTTTATTTATTTTTCCTCTCTGATTGCTGTGGCTAAAACTTCCAAAACTATGTTGAATAATAGTGGTGAGAGTGGGCAACCTTGTCTTGTTCCTGATCTTAGTGGAAATGGTTTCAGTTTTTCACCACTGAGAACGATGTTGGCTGTGGGTTTGTCATATATGGCCTTTATTATGTTGAGGTAAGTTCCCTCTATGCTCACACTCTGGAGAGTTTTTATCATAAATGGGTGTTGAATTTTGTGGAAAGCTTTTTCTGCATCTCTTGAGATTATCATATGGTTTTTAATCCTTCAGTTTGTTAATGTGGTGTATCACATTGATAGATTTGTGTATATTGAAGAATCCTTGCATTCCTGGGATAAACCCCACTTGATCATGGTGTATTATCCTTTTAATGTGCTGGTGGATTCTGTTTGCTAGTATTTTGTTGAGGATTTTTGCATCTATGTTCATTAGTGATAAAAGAACACTTTCTAATCATAGATTTCCATGTATTTTAGCCCTAGAGTAGTGAATATATTTTTGGAAGTTTGTAGCAGTCATGTGGTAGATTCTGTTGATTGCGGTATTCAACCTCCATTTTTACCTAACTCTCCTTTTTTGGAGAGATTAGAAAGCTAAAAACTACATTTCCAATAACTCTTACCATCGATGGCTCTGGGTATGAAATAGATTCTTCCAGTTGGACACAAAAGATATAGAAGGTGGGAGGATGGTGGAGGCCATTCTCCTGCCTCTTTTGTCTGTTTCTGCTGGCAAGCAAGGAAGGGGAAACACAAGTTGTTTCTGTGTCAGTATTCCAGCGTCTAATCTCCAGCTTCTTGAGTATCAAGAGGCAGTGATAGCATCAATGTGTTCTTGATTCAGCTCCTTGATTCTAGGGCTCCAGGCACACGGATATGACTTTGTATTTATATCTCCAGTGGCAGCATCAGACGTGGATCAGTTTTATATTTTTCTGGGTGTAATTCCTGGAGGCCCATCTTGGAACCTGCTCCCTTAGCCCTTACAGCAATGTGTAAACTTTGAATTCCCTGCATTAAATCCCTTCCTGCTCAAAATCCCTACAGTGCTTTATACTTTCTGTGTTGAAACTTGACTGTTAGATCCTTCAAGTGGTTTATGTTAAACTTACTCCTGAACCTATTCCTAATCCTAGAATCTGAGTCCTAAGTTTGACATGGAAGTGGAGATGAGAAATAAGGGCCCCATTCAGAGAGAAGACAATGCAAGTGTGGGAACTAAGTGCCACAGATTGTGGCATTGACTTGAGTCTGGCTCAGTAATTAGGTTTGACTAGACCAGGTGTTGTCTGCTGTGAATGTCACCAATGTCTTGTAGAGGGTTTAGGTCATTGCAGATTGTATTGGCAGCCATTGCTCTTATTTTTTAGCTCTCTTGGGGCTAAAATGCAGATGAGGGTGGCCTAAATAGGTGATGGGTATGTGTGTTTGCCTGTTGCTTAGCCCCCCTGCCCCTTTTTAAGATTTATTTATTTATTTAGTTTATTTTTGGCTGCATTGGGTCTTAGTTGCGGCACGCCGGATCTTCCTTGAGGCATGAGGGATCTTTCGTTGTGGTGTGCGAGATTCTCTCTAGTTGTGGTGTGCGGGTTTTCTCTCTCTAGTTGTGGTGTGCAGGCTCCAGGGCACATGGGCTCTGTAGTTTGCAGCACACAGGCTCTCTAGTTGAGGTGTGCGAGCTCAGTAGTTGTGGTGCGCAGGCTTAGTTGCCTTGCAGCATGTGGGATCTTAGTTCCCTGATCAGGGATCGAACCTGCGTCCCCTGCCTTGTAAGCCCGATTCTTTACCACTGGACCACCAGGAAAGTCCCCGCTTAGCCCTTTCTTAATTGTTGAGATAGATCAGTGAGGGTAATGTAGTCATATTTCCTAGTGGGGAATGTAGTTTGGTGTGGAAATAATTGAATTGGTAATGGGAAGGTGGAAGTGTTGTTTTGTGTTGAAATATTCATTTATCCCATAACAGTTGAGTAAATGTAGCCATTAGTGAGTGTATGCATATAATCTTCTTCACCTGCTGCTAGAACACTCAGAGGGTTAGACACTTCCTGCTGAGAAACATATTTGAGAAAGACGAGCATTTTAAAAAGAGCATGAATCTGTTCGCCATCTGGGGAGGCAAGAATCATTCTTCCATGTTCAGCATGAATTCAGGTGAGTTCTGGAGAGTGGGAGCAGTGATGTTGCGCTAAATTTTGGCTGCCTACTGAATTCAGCTTTCCTTGTAACTGAAGATCCTCCTGAGCAAACAGTAGCTTGAAGGCAGAACATCATGGAAAGTGAGGCATACCTCTGAGGTCTTTCAGACAAGGAGTAGTTAGAGGTGGTGTCAATTTTTGTACTAAAGGCATCATCCTTTCCAAGATGGCCCTGTAAACATTTTTAGTTTTCTGTAGAAATTGTCTTAAATGCTTGGTTGCTTTATAGAAAATGGCCTTGCCTCACATAGAGAAAACATTTCCACTCTCTTTATGCTTTTATTTATTTCATTGAATTAACCCTCATGTAAATGGTTATTACTGAGCACCAAATATTAACTCAATTCTTAGAGCAAACTTTGGAGGTAGGTACTATCATTTTTCCCATTTTATAGATGGAAAAACCAAGGAACAGAGAGATCAAGGAACTTAGCCATAGTCGCACAGCTAGTAAACCAGGATTCAAAACCATGTAGTGACTCCACAGCCCCTGCTCTGAGCCACTGTGCTGTAGACTGCTCATCTTTCCCTTTTTCTTCATCTCAGAGAACGTACCATTTTGCCTTCTTTCCAAGGCCAGGAATGCTGCATTTTGTACAGATTGTTCACTCCCTAAGAGGGCCCTGTCAAGGGGGCTTGGAGAACGAAGTCTAGCCTGTCCTCTGTTCACCAAGCTGTGTGTTCTTGTGGTGCTACACCCACCCAGAGTCTGATTTGGACTAAGGTGCTCTATGGGGTAGCAGCAGCTTACTCTAAGGCTCACTCCTCCATCCGACCACTGGATCTCACCCCTTCCTGTCTCTTCCAGCACCTTGTATTTCAATGATTTCCCAAGCATTGGCAAGAATTTGACATTTATGACACGAACCTATACTTCCTAATATCTGTTTATTTTCTGAAGGTAGTTTTAGCTTCTCTTGTCTATACCACAGAACTAATGTCCAAACCCTTTCATTAACTTCATAGCCTTTTTCCAGGAATCTTTTGAAGTCCTCTGGGTCCTTCTTAATTATAAAGCTGCTCAAGAATGAAAAGCAAAGTCATCATTAAACTATGGAACGAACCCAAGGCCTTTTACAGCATTGTTTCCTGGGAAGGTATGTTCTGAGTTTCATTCGAGGTTGCCTAGAGAGTTTTTCCCTTTAACCTAAGGGGTTGAGAATGTAGAGTGATTGGTGCTGACAGTGAGGTGGTGGCTGTTTATGTGACTTGGCCATCTACAGCTGGGTATTCATAGCTTGGTACACCTCTTCCAGCTGGTTTCCCAAAGCCACTTTTGCCATCCTCTAATTCATTCTTGACATAGACAGCCAGAATGATCTTTAGAAATGCAAGGGTGATTATGACACTTCTCTTCTTAGAATCCTGGAATGGCTTGTAATTGCTATTAGGATAAGATCCTTAACACGGCTTATGGAATGATCTGGCCCTTGTCCAGCTCTTCAGCTGCATGTTGATCTCTTCTCCTCCCTGTCACTTTGCTTTAGCCATATTGGTCTCCTTTTTGTTAGTTCTAGTGTTCTAAGCTCTCTTCCACTATAGTTTCTTCATATGTGCTTTTCCATTTACCTGAAATATTCTCCTTCCTTCTCCTCGCCTGGCCAACTGGCACTCATCCTTCAGATCTTTTACTTGAACGTGACTTTCTCAGGAAAAAATGCTTTTGTACTCAAGGCAACATGTGGTTTTCCTTTAGAGCACTTATTACAGGTTACTGTTAAATGTATTTAATGTCTCTCTTCCCGCATAAACTGTAACCTCCACTAGGTAGGGGCCATGATTGTCTTATTTTTTTCTTCTGCACCTAATAAGTTTGAATAAATATCTGCTGAATGATTAAATGAGTGAGTGAATCAACGAGTAAATTAACCAGATTTGGCTTGCATATATGCCTGGTTTTTTTTCCCCCCAACTTAGGCTTCAAATTTTCTGAAGGCAGGGGCCATACCTTTTCTCATTTTCATAGGGCCTAAATTGTCTAGTGCAGTGCTTTGCAAATAGTGAGCCTCAATGAAGAATTCCTGGTTAATTAATTGACCTGCCAAGCTCAGATGAATTAGGTAAGGTATGGAAAAATAAGGAAAAGGTGAGGATGAAAAATATGGGGTCATTCTAATGAAAGAGTATGGTCTGGTGTTTCAAAGTACAGTGATATACGGGTGCCTGCTTATGTCCAGTGGTCAACAAATTAGTAGATAATGCCCTATATCGAGCCCTCTATTTTCAACCTGATTGCTTGTTTAGCTGACGATTTTTGTCTCCATTAAAAGTCTTTGGTTAGCATAGGTGAAGGTCTTTGGCCTGGGTTAGTAACAGCTGCTACTTGTATTTACTCTTTTGTTTCTGAGAATAATTGCTGTTTTTCATCAACTTGTTGAGATGCCAAGGACCACCTGTAATAGGTAGCTGATTAAACTCATTGTGAGGATGGAAACAAGATGTCTCAGGTTTTATCTTTTAATTTACTGATTTTAGATGGGGAGTAATTTTCATGGCTACAGACCATGCTTGTTATCTCCACAATCAACTGTCTTCAATTCTTTCTGTTGGAAGAAGGCAGGACAGAATCCTGAGCCTCTGGTTCAGAGGGTCACAAATCAATCTTTCTCCTACGCCTATTGATTCCAACTTAAATTAGTGAAGTTCTACTCTATGTCTTCTTTTTCTTTCCTTCTCCATTAAAAAAAATTCTCCCCTATGCTGTGAAGAAAGACAGGAAAGTAGAAAAGTAATGGGAATAGATTTTGCATCTTCTTTTGGTCTGTCTGAATTATCATCATTGCCTTCTTTTCAATGCCATCTTGGCATATTGTACTTTAAAAGACCTTTCACATGTGTTTATCTCATATGCCTCTCTTTCAATAGTTACCCAATTTATAGCTGAGGAATCTTGGGCTCACAGAGGCCAAATGAATTAGCTAAGTTCATATGGCTAGATAATGAGTGAAACTGGATATATTTCCTAGTACTCTTTTGGTTGTAAGGAACAAAAAAATCAATTTGAACCAGCTACTAGCTTAATAGAAAGGAATATACTGCAAGGAGTTTGGACTTGTTTACAGACTAGAAGAAAGAGTTATAGAATCAGGTCAACTCTGGAGACTTTCGGAATTAGAAACAGAGATCTGAAGCCTGCAGGAATTTTTTAGTCTGTCTCATAGCTGTTTCTTTTGGGGTACCGATATCATTGGGTCAAACCTCCCCATGTAGTAGGGGACATGGTTGTCAGTAGGGCTGTCATGTATTGCATGCAGTGTACAATTCTGCTCCAAGGGATACTAATCATATCTTAGAAATCAAAGATTTGCATGTTTATTGTGGCAAATTTCCAGCAGATGGTACTCAAGTGTCTTTTCTAACAAAAGTCAGTAAAATGATTTGAGGAAGAGGTACATTTCTCTATTTGCACAAAGGTGCCTCAGTGGGTAGTGGGGACCTTGTCTTTCTGAGATCATGCTTTTCCTGATTATAACCAAAGAAAAAAGAAAAACCTTCCCCATGACAGAAAGAACCTAGACAATAACTTTGGTGGATTTGGCTTGGGCTCCATCTTGGATCAATATCTATGGTTGGGAGTGGTTCATGATTGACCCCTTTAGACATTACAATTTTCCCTGTGGAAACACTCTTCTTTCTATGTATAAAATTCCACTGCTGCCTACATAAGGCAGTGAATCCACATGTAATCAGAAGTATACTCCCCACCCCCAACTCTTTCAAGGGAGGTATTTCAAAGTATCACCCACTACTGCATTTACTAACAAGTTCAGGGTGTTTGGGAGACATGGCTCCTCAAGGTTCTGAACGCTGTGGGCATTGGGACTAATTTAACCATTTCCAACCCATCTAAGATACAATAGTACAGGAAAAAGAAAGTAGCCACAATAAGAATTCAAGTTTGGAAAAGAGGGAGAAGGATAAGCAACATGAGTGGGACAACTCCAGAGGATATGCCATACTCCACTGAATAGGACGAGTAAGGCATATCCATTTTTCACTCACTGCCTTGGCTGCTGTTAGGTCTTTGGCATTCTGTCCCCAGGAAGCTTTGCCTTGATCATTTCCCTTCATGGCCACAGTAGACAAGAGGACAGCCCGTGGAAGGCTATATTCTTCCAGAAGCCCAGTTGCTATCATTGTTGTACAGAGACCCAGGAATTGCCTTAGAGATGGAGCAACTGCAGGCTTCTAATTGAAGAATTTCTTTAGCAAAGCACATCCTTTAAAGAGCTAGTTGGCTGTCAATGTTGAGTTCATTTTGATGAGCTCTGTTGACTTATTTTTTTTTTAGCATTATTTTTTAATTTATTTTAATTTACTTATTTATTTATTTTTGGCTGTGTTGGGTCTTCGTTTCTGTGCGAGGGCTTTCTCTAGGTGTGGCAAGTGGGGACCACTCTTCATCGCGGTGCGCGGGCCTCTCACTATCGCGGCCTCTCTTGTTGCAGAGCACAGGCTCCAGACGCGCAGGCTCAGCAGTTGTGGCTCACGGGCCCAGCCGCTCCGCGGCATGTGGGATCCTCCCAGACCAGGGCTCGAACCCGTGTCCCCTGCATTAGCAGGCAGATTCTCAACCACTGCGCCACCAGGGAAGCCCCGATGGGCTCTGTTGACTTATAACCAACCAGCAGTTTTGTTGATTCATAATATTTGGCTCTACACTCTGCCTTTGAAATTTATGTCTTCTAGAAACATACCCATAGGATGTTGACAATCCTCCTGTGGCCTCTGTTTAATAACTTCTCCCTTGGCCCCTGCCTCAGGGCAACTGAAGCAATAGGCTGAGTTGGTAAAACAGAGCTCTTCTGCCTTCTGGCCCCTCGTTGCTTCCCAATTATTTGCACTTTATGATGGGAAAAATTACTGCCTTTTCTTTGGGGCAAGTGCACAGCAGGAGCTGTTTTGGAAAAGTCTGAGTGGTCAGGCTTTTCCCATTTCTAGGTTACTCCTGGATATCCCCTCTCCTTGATGGTGAAATAACTTCACTGTAGGACACAGAATTCATCTCTAACAGTTTAGCAGGCAGCATGGTTTTCTGATCCCTAGCAGCTTTGGATCAGTAGCTACATATAGATAAGGCCTCTGTTTTAACAGCACTATATATCTATCTTCTTATTTCCTATCCATTTTAAGAAATGCCAGCTTGGATTGAGGCTTATTTTCCTTTTAAGGGACCTTACCAAAGGCCATAAGAAGTATCCAGTGTGCTCTTTTTTTTTCTTTCTTTCAAATTTTAATCATTTATTAAAGCAATTGTTTTATCAGTCATTTTTCTGGTACGGATATAAACGAAGTCCCCATTAACATCTCTTGACTTCCTGTCAGTGTTCTATTGATACATTCTAGTTTTAAAGTTTTTTAAATTGAAGTATAGTTGATTTATAATATCACATTAGTTTAAGGTGTATATAATAGTATTCAATATTTTTATAGATTTAAAAAACTTTTAATTTAAAAAAATTTAAAATTTTATATTTTATCCATTTAAATTTATTATAAAATATTGACTATATTCCCTGTGATGAACCATATATCCTTGCTGCTTATTTATTTTATACATAGTAGTTTGTACTTCTTAATCCCCTACCCCTATCTTGCCCCCTTCCTTACTGGTAACCACTAGTTTGTTCTCTATATCTGTGAGTCTGTTTCTGTTTTGTTATGTTCATTTGTTTGTTTATTTTTCAGATTCCACGTATAAGTGATATCACACAGTAGTTGTCTTTCTCTGTCTGGCTTCTTTCATTAAAGCATAATACCCTTCAGGTCTCTCCATGTTGTTGCAAATGGCAAGATTTCAGTCTTTTTTATGGCTGAGTCTTATTATTTTTCTACCAAGCCACCAAAATATTATTGTCTGTCTGCCAAGATACAGCAGGTAATAGTTAATATCTACTTTGTTTTCATGTAAGTATTGCCATCTTTCCAGCTGGGAGTAGTGTGATTCTCACTTCCTGTACCTCATATCAATTAAACCCAGTCTACATTTAATACTAATTTCTGTAGTAATTAGTAATCTTTGTGTTGCTAGTGAGAGAAACTCAAGTGTAAGTAGCCTAAGGGGAAAAAAAAGTAGGAGGAAATTATTGGAAGGATCTTGGGTCAATCACATAAGAGCTACAGAGAGAGGCAACTCTGGAAACTTCTGTGGCTGCAACTGGGGAATTGACTGTCTCCTATTCCAGATTCTCTCTGTTGGCTTCATTTGCCAACAATGTTTCCCTTTTCAAAGCACCTCCATTCTGTTTTCATTAGTGGCTCTTACCACGTCCCACTTAGCACCGAGGGTACGCATTTCTCCACAGCCCCTTCAGCATTCATTGTTTGCAGAATTTTTGCCGATGGCCATTCTGACTGGTGTGACCTGATAGGTTTTTGTAATTTGGATTTGCATGTCTTTAGTAATTCCTAATGTTCAGCATTTTCCCACGCCTTTTTCTTTTGTGCCAAAAAAAAAGAAAAAAGGGTGAGTAAAATATACCTCTTGAAATTGTCTTCTTTAAAGGTTGCCCTCTTTTGAATTTTCTGGTGGATTTTCGACCCCAGGATTTTTTTTGAGGGCAGCTGTCATTTACAGGCCTGCCATGATTGTGAATATTTAGTGACCATTAGCACTGAGTTTAAAGCTGCTGTT
The DNA here is from genome assembly GCF_965194805.1 of Balaenoptera borealis. Taxonomy (NCBI): domain Eukaryota; kingdom Metazoa; phylum Chordata; class Mammalia; order Artiodactyla; family Balaenopteridae; genus Balaenoptera; species Balaenoptera borealis. The sequence continues at coordinate 86,388 of NC_138874.1, read as the reverse complement.
GTGGGAAACGACCACAAGGCGGCAGCATTTCTCCATTACCAAATCTGGTTACTAGGGCAGCACAGCCTTTCTGGAAGTCGTGATCCTAGGTTGTAAATTAGAATGGAATGTGTCAGGAAAAACCCCCATAAGTTTATGTCTCATTACTTCTTGTTCATTGTTTTAATTTTTTTAATCAGGGTAATGAATAGAATATTGTTTGTCCTAGGTGTACACAATCTGGTTAATTTGTACATCATATATATCTATCCATATACAGATCCTATTCCCATGTAACTTATTACAGAGTGTTCTGTAGACCTCCCGTGCTATATGGTCGGTCTTTTGATATATGTATTTAATATGTATTTGTATATGTATGGTAACCCGAATCTTAATTTATCAATTCCCCCCACCTTTCCTTTTAGATAAGCAAAGTTTGTTTTCTAAGTCTGTGGGTGTCTTTCTCTGTGGAAATGTGTTCACTGCAGCAGTCTTACAATAGCCAAGACATGGAAGCAACGAAAAAGTCCATCAAGAGGTGAGTGGACCAAGAAGAACTGGTACAGGTACAGATGGAATATTAGCTAGGGAAAAAAATGAAACAATGCCATTTGCAGCACCATAGATGAGTCTAGAGGTAATCACGCAAACTGTACTAAGTCAGAAAGCGAAAGACACATATCCTGTAATATCACTTATAGGTGTTAGCTAAAAATTGATACCAATGAAGATATTTCCACAGAGAAATGCAATCACAGATTCACTAAACTAACTTACGGTTCACCAATTGGAAAGGTGTGAGGATTGGATACATTAGGATATAGAAACACATGTGAAATATATAATCACCAAAGACCTATGGAATACCAAGAGAAGACTACTCCACGTTGTGTCATAACCTACGTGGGAAAAGGATCCAAAGAAGAATAGATATATGTATATGTGTAAAAGAACCACATCTTGCACACCTAGAACAAACAAACCATTGCAATCAAATTTGCTCTGATAAAAAATAAAAATTAAATTAAAAAAAGAACAAGAAGTAATGAGACATAAACTTAAGGGGCTTTTTGCTGGCACAAAGCCAAATTGCATTCTAATTTACAACCAGAACACGACTTCCATTAAAGCTCTGTTGCCCTAGTAACCAGATTTGGTAAATGAGAACTGCTGCCGCCTTGTGGCCGTTTCCCACAACAACAGCTTTAAACCCAGCGCTAATGGTCACTTAATATTCAAAATAATTGCAGGCCTCAAAATGACACCTGCCCACAAAAAAAATCCTGGGGTCGTAAATCGACCAAAGAATTCAAAACGCGTCAACATTTCAAGAAGACAAGTTCAAGAGGCATAGTTTATGCACATTTTGTCTTTTCTTTCTTTCTTTTTTTTTCTTTTGTTTAAAAAAAAAGGGCATGGAAAAATGCTCAACATCAGGAATTAATGAAGCCATGCAAATCCAATGTACAAAAACATTCACCTCACAGCCGTCAGGATGATCATCAGCAAAAAAGTCTTCAAAGAATAAATGCTGAAGGGGTTTTAGAGAACTGTGTACCCTCTAGCTGCTGGTGGGATGTAAACCGGTAACAGCCAGTGTTGAGAAGAGAATGGAGGTGCGATTAAAGGTAACAATTGAGCCTACCATGTGATCTGACAGCCCCGCTGATGGGCGGATCAACTGAGCAGAGCAGAATCGAAAAGACACAGGCTGGCAATCCTGCACTGCAGCAACATTTACCATAGCCAAGACTTGGAAGAAACCAAAATGTCCATCAACAGAAAAATGCAAAAAGAAGAAGTGGTCCATCTTCACAATGGAATATTAGCCATGGAAAAGAATGAAACAGTGCCGTTTGCACCACCATAGAAGGACCAGAGATAATCACCCAACTTGAAGTAAGAAAGAAACTGAAAGACAGATATCCTATGATATCACTTATAGGAGTTACCTGAAAATTGATCCCCATGAACTTATTTCCAAGAGAAGGACACGCATGGATTAAGAAAACAAAATTATGTTTAACCAAACTGAAAGGGGTAAGGAATGGATGAATTACGATATGGGGGTTAACAGACATGTACTAATACATATGACACATATAATCACAAAATACCCATGGAATACCAAGAGAGGTCTACTCAACACTCTGTAATAACCTACACGGGAAAGGATCCAAAGATGAATAGATAGGTACATAGATATAATGAACCAGATTCTGTACACCTAGAACACACACAACATTTTTTATCAAATTTGCTCTGATAATAAATAAAAATTAAATTTAAACAACAAACAAGAAGTAAGGAGATATAAGCTCTTGGGGGTGTGCCCTGGCACAGTCCACTCTAATTTGCAGCCTACTAACACGATTTCCAAAAACCCAGAGTTAGAAATGTAGAAATGCTGCCGCCTTCTGGCCGTTTCGCACAAGAGCGGCCGGCTTAAAACCCACGGCTGATGGTCACTTAACATTCACAAGGACTCAGGGCTGTAAAGGACACCTGCCCTCAAAAAATGTCCTGAGGTAGGGAATGGCCGAAAAAATTCAAAACAGGCAAAATTTTCAAGAAGATCGTATGAAGAGGTAAGTTTTACTCACGCTCTTTTAAAAAAAGAAAAGGAAAATGGATAAAAGCTCAACCTCAGGGAGTGTTAGACCCATGCAATCTAATCTACAAAAAGGTTTCAACTCACACCAGTCGACTGACCATCAGCAAAAAGTCTACAAACAATAAATGCTGAAGGGGTTTTAGGGAACTGTGTACCCTCTACCTGCTGGTGAGACGTAAAGGGGTAACAGCCAATAATGAGAACAGAAAGGAGCTGTGTTTAAAAGTAAAAATGGAGGCACCATTCAATCCAGCAGGCGCACCATTGGACCTGTCACCTGAGAAGACAAGAATCGAGAAGACACAGGCCGCAAAAGCTGCAGTGCAGCCTTATTCACAATAGCCAAGACAGTGAAGCAATCAAAATGTCCAACAAGAGGTGAATGGATAAAGAAGAAGTGGTCCATGTCCACAATGGAATATTAGCCATGGAAGACAATGAACCATTGCTCTCTGAGGCCCCACAAATGAGTCTGGAGATAATCACGAACCATGAGGTAAGTCGGAAAGCAAAAGACCTATATTCTATGATATCACTTACAGGCGTTATCTAATAACTGACACAAATGAACATATTTCCACAGAGAAAGACACTCACAGACTTAGAAAGCAAACTATGCTCATCTGAAAGGAAAGGTGGGGGGAATGGATAAATTAAGATTAGTGTTACTGTATGCATACAAACACATATTATATACATATATCAAAAAGACCGACCATATAGCAAGGGAGGTCTGCGGAACCCTCAGTAACATTTTACATGGGAAGAGGATCTGTACTTGAATAGACATATATAATGTACAAATGAACCAGATCGTGTACACCTAGGAGAAACAATATTCTAAGCTTTACCCCAATTAAAGCAATTTTTAAAACCAAGAAGAAATAATGAGACCTAATCTTATGGGGGTTTCTCCATGCACATTCCAATGTAATTTACAACCTAGGAACACGACTTCCAGAAAGACTCTGCTGCCCTAGTACCCAGATTTGGGAATGGAGAAATGCTGCCTCCTTGAGGCCACTTCCCACAACAGCAGCTTTAAATCCATTGCCAAAGGTCACTAAATAGTCACCAAACTTGCAGTTCGGTAAATGACACCTGCTCTCTAAAAAAATTCTGGGGTGGAAAATCGACCGAAAAATTCAAAAGAGGGCAACCTTCCAAGAAGACAATTTCAAGAGTTATACTGTACTCCCAATTGTTTCCTTTTTTTAACAGAAAAGAAAACGGCAGAGAAAAATGATGAGTTTTACGAATTTTCAAAGACATGCAAACCCAAATTACAAAAACCTATCAGCTCACAGCAGCCAGAAGGGCCATTAGCATAAATGCTGCAAACAATAAATGCTGAAGCGATTGTGGAGAAATGCGTACCCTCGATTCTAAGGGGGACGTGGTAAGAGCCACTAATGAAAACACAAAGAAGGTGCTTTGAAAAGGGTAACGCGGTGCTACCAGTCAATCAATCCCAACCACTGCTGGGCCTATCACCTGAGAAAATGAGAATCAAAAAGTCACAGGCTGGCAATCCTGCACGCCAACAATATTTACCATAGCCAACACTCGGAAGCAATGAAAATGTCCATCAACCGAGGAATGCACAAAGTAGAAGTGGTCCACGTACACAGTGGAAAACTACTCCAATGAAAAATAAAAAGTAAATTTAAAACACCAACAAAAGTAAGGAGACATCAGCTTGTGTGGGTTTGTCCGGGCACACTCCACTCTAATTTATAACCGAGAAACACCACAGGCCGCAAGGGCTTTTCCCTAGGTACCAGGGTGGGGGACATAGAAAGGCTGCCACCCTCTGGCAGTTACCTGCAAAAGCAGCTTTAAAGGCTGTGCTAACGGCCATTTCATAGGAACAAGTACTGCAGAACTGTAAATGAAACCTGCCCTCAAAATGTCTTGAGGGGGGTCATGGCCAAAACATTTCAAAATGTGACACATACTTTAAGAGAACACTTTGAAGAACTAAGGGGTAATCACAGCTAGAAAAATAAAAAGGACATGCCTTAAAGCTCAATTTCAACGGATTATGAGGCACGTGCGAATTCAACCGCAAAAAGGTATCAGCTCACACTTGTCAGAATCACCATCTTTAAGAAAACTACAAACAATAAATGCTGAAGGTGTTGTGGAGAAGTGCATACCCTCAACTTCAAGTGGGACGTAACTTGGAAAGGGCCACGAATGAGAACAGAATGGAGGTGCCTTAAAAAGGTCAACATTGAGCTACCATATGATCCAGCAGGCCCACTCCTCGACCTAAAATCTAAGAAGAGAGAATTGCAAAGACACAGGCAGGCAAATCTGCACGGCACAGTATTACAATAGCCAAGATATGGAAGTAACCAAAAAGTCCACCAACAGATGGGTGGACAAAGAAGAACTCCTCCATGTACAGATGGAATATTCGCTAGTGAAAAAAGTGAAACAATGCCATTTGCAGCACCATAGATGAGTCTAGACGTAATCACGCCACGTGTAGTAAGTGAGAAAGCAAAAGACACATATCCTATCATATCACTTTTAGGAGTTACTTAAAAATTGATACCAATGAAGATATTTCCACAGAGAAAGGCAACCACAGATTCATTAAAAAACTTATGGTTCACCAAGTAGAAAGGGATGAGGATTGGATACATTACCATATTGGGGTCAACAGAGATATACAAACCATGTGAAATATATACTCACCAAAGACGTACGGAAGACCAGGAGAGAGACTACTCAACATTGTGTCATAACCTACATGGAAAAAGGATGCGAGGAAGAATAGATACACGAATATGTGTGAAAGAACCACATCTTGCACACCTAGAACAAACAAACCATTGTAATCAAATTTGCTGGGATAAAAAATAAAAAGTAAATTACACATATCAACAAGAAGTAATGAGACATAAACTTACAGGGCTTTTTCCTGGCACATTCCATTCTAATTTACAACCTAGAACACCACTTCCATTAAGGCTCTGTTTCCCCAGTAACCAAATTTGGTAAAGGAGAAATGCTGCCACCTTCTGACCTTTCCCTGCAGGAGCAGCTTTAAACTCACAGCTCATGGTCACTTAACATTCCCAAGGACTCAGGGCTGTAAAGGACACCTGCCCTAAAAAATTGCGCTGAAGTAGGGAATGGACAAAAAAATTCAACACAGGCAAATGTTTCAAGAAGAGAGTATGAAGAGTTAAGTTTTACTCACGCTCTTTTAAAAAAAGAAAAGGAAAATGGATAAAAGCTCAACCTCAGGGAGTGTTAGACCCATGCAATCTAATCTACAAAAAGGTTTCAACTCACACCAGTCGACTGACCATCAGCAAAAAGTCTACAAACAATAAATGCTGAAGGGGTTTTAGGGAACTGTGTACCCTCTACCTGCTGGTGAGACGTAAAGGGGTAACAGCCGATAATGAGAACAGAAAGGAGCTGTGTTTAAAAGTAAAAATGGAGGCACCATTCAATCCAGCAGGCGCACCATTGGACCTCTCACCTGAGAAGACAAGAATCGAGAAGACACAGGCCGCAAAAGCTGCAGTGCAGCCTTATTCACAATAGCCAAGACAGTGAAGCAATCAAAATGTCCAACAAGAGGTGAATGGATAAAGAAGAAGTGGTCCATGTCCACAATGGAATATTAGCCATGGAAGACAATGAACCATTGCTCTCTGAGGCACCACAAATGAGTCTGGAGATAATCACGAACCATGAGGTAAGTCGGAAAGCAAAAGACCTATATTCTATGATATCACTTACAGGCGTTATCTAATAACTGACACAAATGAACATATTTCCACAGAGAAAGACACTCACAGACTTAGAAAGCAAACTATGCTCATCTGAAAGGAAAGGTGGGGGGAATGGATAAATTAAGATTAGTGTTACTGTATGCATACAAACACATATTATATACATATCTCAAAAAGACCGACCATATAGCAAGGGAGGTCTGCGGAACCCTCAGTAACATTTTACATGGGAAGAGGATCTGTACTTGAATAGACATATATAATGTACAAATGAACCAGATCGTGTACACCTAGGAGAAACAATATTCTAAGCTTTACCCCAATTAAAGCAATTTTTAAAACCAAGAAGAAATAATGAGACATAATCTTATGGGGGTTTCTCCATGCACATTCCAATGTAATTTACAACCTAGGAACACGACTTCCAGAAAGACTCTGCTGCCCTAGTACCCAGATTTGGGAATGGAGAAATGCTGCCTCCTTGAGGCCACTTCCCACAACAGCAGCTTTAAATCCATTGCCAAAGGTCACTAAATAGTCACCAAACTTGCAGTTCGGTAAATGACACCTGCTCTCTAAAAAAATTCTGGGGTGGAAAATCGACCGAAAAATTCAAAAGAGGGCAACCTTCCAAGAAGACAATTTCAAGAGTTATACTGTACTCCCAATTGTTTCCTTTTTTTAACAGAAAAGAAAACGGCAGAGAAAAATGATGAGTTTTACGAATTTTCAAAGACATGCAAACCCAAATTACAAAAACCTATCAGCTCACAGCAGCCAGAAGGGCCATTAGCATAAATGCTGCAAACAATAAATGCTGAAGCGATTGTGGAGAAATGCGTACCCTCGATTCTAAGGGGGACGTGGTAAGAGCCACTAATGAAAACACAAAGAAGGTGCTTTGAAAAGGGTAACGCGGTGCTACCAGTCAATCAATCCCAACCACTGCTGGGCCTATCACCTGAGAAAATGAGAATCAAAAAGTCACAGGCTGGCAATCCTGCACGCCAACAATATTTACCATAGCCAACACTCGGAAGCAATGAAAATGTCCATCAACCGAGGAATGCACAAAGTAGAAGTGGTCCACGTACACAGTGGAAAACTACTCCAATGAAAAATAAAAAGTAAATTTAAAACACCAACAAAAGTAAGGAGACATCAGCTTGTGTGGGTTTGTCCGGGCACACTCCACTCTAATTTATAACCGAGAAACACCACAGGCCGCAAGGGCTTTTCCCTAGGTACCAGGGTGGGGGACATAGAAAGGCTGCCACCCTCTGGCAGTTACCTGCAAAAGCAGCTTTAAAGGCTGTGCTAACGGCCATTTCATAGGAACAAGTACTGCAGAACTGTAAATGAAACCTGCCCTCAAAATGTCTTGAGGGGGGTCATGGCCAAAACATTTCAAAATGTGACACATACTTTAAGAGAACACTTTGAAGAACTAAGGGGTAATCACAGCTAGAAAAATAAAAAGGACATGCCTTAAAGCTCAATTTCAACGGATTATGAGGCACGTGCGAATTCAACCGCAAAAAGGTATCAGCTCACACTTGTCAGAATCACCATCTTTAAGAAAACTACAAACAATAAATGCTGAAGGTGTTGTGGAGAAGTGCATACCCTCAACTTCAAGTGGGACGTAACTTGGAAAGGGCCACGAATGAGAACAGAATGGAGGTGCCTTAAAAAGGTCAACATTGAGCTACCATATGATCCAGCAGGCCCACTCCTCGACCTAAAATCTAAGAAGAGAGAATTGCAAAGACACAGGCAGGCAAATCTGCACGGCACAGTATTACAATAGCCAAGATATGGAAGTAACCAAAAAGTCCACCAACAGATGGGTGGACAAAGAAGAACTCCTCCATGTACAGATGGAATATTCGCTAGTGAAAAAAGTGAAACAATGCCATTTGCAGCACCATAGATGAGTCTAGACGTAATCACGCCACGTGTAGTAAGTGAGAAAGCAAAAGACACATATCCTATCATATCACTTTTAGGAGTTACTTAAAAATTGATACCAATGAAGATATTTCCACAGAGAAAGGCAACCACAGATTCATTAAAAAACTTATGGTTCACCAAGTAGAAAGGGATGAGGATTGGATACATTACCATATTGGGGTCAACAGAGATATACAAACCATGTGAAATATATACTCACCAAAGACGTACGGAAGACCAGGAGAGAGACTACTCAACATTGTGTCATAACCTACATGGAAAAAGGATGCGAGGAAGAATAGATACACGAATATGTGTGAAAGAACCACATCTTGCACACCTAGAACAAACAAACCATTGTAATCAAATTTGCTGGGATAAAAAATAAAAAGTAAATTACACATATCAACAAGAAGTAATGAGACATAAACTTACAGGGCTTTTTCCTGGCACATTCCATTCTAATTTACAACCTAGAACACCACTTCCATTAAGGCTCTGTTTCCCCAGTAACCAAATTTGGTAAAGGAGAAATGCTGCCACCTTCTGACCTTTCCCTGCAGGAGCAGCTTTAAACTCACAGCTCATGGTCACTTAACATTCCCAAGGACTCAGGGCTGTAAAGGACACCTGCCCTAAAAAATTGCGCTGAAGTAGGGAATGGACAAAAAAATTCAACACAGGCAAATGTTTCAAGAAGAGAGTATGAAGAGTTAAGTTTTACTCACGCTCTTTTAAAAAAAGAAAAGGAAAATGGATAAAAGCTCAACCTCAGGGAGTGTTAGACCCATGCAATCTAATCTACAAAAAGGTTTCAACTCACACCAGTCGACTGACCATCAGCAAAAAGTCTACAAACAATAAATGCTGAAGGGGTTTTAGGGAACTGTGTACCCTCTACCTGCTGGTGAGACGTAAAGGGGTAACAGCCGATAATGAGAACAGAAAGGAGCTGTGTTTAAAAGTAAAAATGGAGGCACCATTCAATCCAGCAGGCGCACCATTGGACCTCTCACCTGAGAAGACAAGAATCGAGAAGACACAGGCCGCAAAAGCTGCAGTGCAGCCTTATTCACAATAGCCAAGACAGTGAAGCAATCAAAATGTCCAACAAGAGGTGAATGGATAAAGAAGAAGTGGTCCATGTCCACAATGGAATATTAGCCATGGAAGACAATGAACCATTGCTCTCTGAGGCACCACAAATGAGTCTGGAGATAATCACGAACCATGAGGTAAGTCGGAAAGCAAAAGACCTATATTCTATGATATCACTTACAGGCGTTATCTAATAACTGACACAAATGAACATATTTCCACAGAGAAAGACACTCACAGACTTAGAAAGCAAACTATGCTCATCTGAAAGGAAAGGTGGGGGGAATGGATAAATTAAGATTAGTGTTACTGTATGCATACAAACACATATTATATACATATCTCAAAAAGACCGACCATATAGCAAGGGAGGTCTGCGGAACCCTCAGTAACATTTTACATGGGAAGAGGATCTGTACTTGAATAGACATATATAATGTACAAATGAACCAGATCGTGTACACCTAGGAGAAACAATATTCTAAGCTTTACCCCAATTAAAGCAATTTTTAAAACCAAGAAGAAATAATGAGACCTAATCTTATGGGGGTTTCTCCATGCACATTCCAATGTAATTTACAACCTAGGAACACGACTTCCAGAAAGACTCTGCTGCCCTAGTACCCAGATTTGGGAATGGAGAAATGCTGCCTCCTTGAGGCCACTTCCCACAACAGCAGCTTTAAATCCATTGCCAAAGGTCACTAAATAGTCACCAAACTTGCAGTTCGGTAAATGACACCTGCTCTCTAAAAAAATTCTGGGGTGGAAAATCGACCGAAAAATTCAAAAGAGGGCAACCTTCCAAGAAGACAATTTCAAGAGTTATACTGTACTCCCAATTGTTTCCTTTTTTTAACAGAAAAGAAAACGGCAGAGAAAAATGATGAGTTTTACGAATTTTCAAAGACATGCAAACCCAAATTACAAAAACCTATCAGCTCACAGCAGCCAGAAGGGCCATTAGCATAAATGCTGCAAACAATAAATGCTGAAGCGATTGTGGAGAAATGCGTACCCTCGATTCTAAGGGGGACGTGGTAAGAGCCACTAATGAAAACACAAAGAAGGTGCTTTGAAAAGGGTAACGCGGTGCTACCAGTCAATCAATCCCAACCACTGCTGGGCCTATCACCTGAGAAAATGAGAATCAAAAAGTCACAGGCTGGCAATCCTGCACGCCAACAATATTTACCATAGCCAACACTCGGAAGCAATGAAAATGTCCATCAACCGAGGAATGCACAAAGTAGAAGTGGTCCACGTACACAGTGGAAAACTACTCCAATGAAAAATAAAAAGTAAATTTAAAACACCAACAAAAGTAAGGAGACATCAGCTTGTGTGGGTTTGTCCGGGCACACTCCACTCTAATTTATAACCGAGAAACACCACAGGCCGCAAGGGCTTTTCCCTAGGTACCAGGGTGGGGGACATAGAAAGGCTGCCACCCTCTGGCAGTTACCTGCAAAAGCAGCTTTAAAGGCTGTGCTAACGGTCATTTCATAGGAACAAGTACTGCAGAACTGTAAATGAAACCTGCCCTCAAAATGTCTTGAGGGGGGTCATGGCCAAAACATTTCAAAATGTGACACATACTTTAAGAGAACACTTTGAAGAACTAAGGGGGTAATCACAGCTAGAAAAATAAAAAGGACATGCCTTAAAGCTCAATTTCAACGGATTATGAGGCACGTGCGAATTCAACCGCAAAAAGGTATCAGCTCACACTTGTCAGAATCACCATCTTTAAGAAAACTACAAACAATAAATGCTGAAGGTGTTGTGGAGAAGTGCATACCCTCAACTTCAAGTGGGACGTAACTTGGAAAGGGCCACGAATGAGAACAGAATGGAGGTGCCTTAAAAAGGTCAACATTGAGCTACCATATGATCCAGCAGGCCCACTCCTCGACCTAAAATCTAAGAAGAGAGAATTGCAAAGACACAGGCAGGCAAATCTGCACGGCACAGTATTACAATAGCCAAGATATGGAAGTAACCAAAAAGTCCACCAACAGATGGGTGGACAAAGAAGAACTCCTCCATGTACAGATGGAATATTCGCTAGTGAAAAAAGTGAAACAATGCCATTTGCAGCACCATAGATGAGTCTAGACGTAATCACGCCACGTGTAGTAAGTGAGAAAGCAAAAGACACATATCCTATCATATCACTTTTAGGAGTTACTTAAAAATTGATACCAATGAAGATATTTCCACAGAGAAAGGCAACCACAGATTCATTAAAAAACTTATGGTTCACCAAGTAGAAAGGGATGAGGATTGGATACATTACCATATTGGGGTCAACAGAGATATACAAACCATGTGAAATATATACTCACCAAAGACGTACGGAAGACCAGGAGAGAGACTACTCAACATTGTGTCATAACCTACATGGAAAAAGGATGCGAGGAAGAATAGATACACGAATATGTGTGAAAGAACCACATCTTGCACACCTAGAACAAACAAACCATTGTAATCAAATTTGCTGGGATAAAAAATAAAAAGTAAATTGCACATATCAACAAGAAGTAATGAGACATAAACTTACAGGGCTTTTTCCTGGCACATTCCATTCTAATTTACAACCTAGAACACCACTTCCATTAAGGCTCTGTTTCCCCAGTAACCAAATTTGGTAAAGGAGAAATGCTGCCACCTTCTGACCTTTCCCTGCAGGAGCAGCTTTAAACTCACAGCTCATGGTCACTTAACATTCCCAAGGACTCAGGGCTGTAAAGGACACCTGCCCTAAAAAATTGTGCTGAAGTAGGGAATGGACAAAAAAATTCAACACAGGCAAATGTTTCAAGAAGAGAGTATGAAGAGTTAAGTTTTACTCACGCTCTTTTAAAAAAAGAAAAGGAAAATGGATAAAAGCTCAACCTCAGGGAGTGTTAGACCCATGCAATCTAATCTACAAAAAGGTTTCAACTCACACCAGTCGACTGACCATCAGCAAAAAGTCTACAAACAATAAATGCTGAAGGGGTTTTAGGGAACTGTGTACCCTCTACCTGCTGGTGAGACGTAAAGGGGTAACAGCCGATAATGAGAACAGAAAGGAGCTGTGTTTAAAAGTAAAAATGGAGGCACCATTCAATCCAGCAGGCGCACCATTGGACCTCTCACCTGAGAAGACAAGAATCGAGAAGACACAGGCCGCAAAAGCTGCAGTGCAGCCTTATTCACAATAGCCAAGACAGTGAAGCAATCAAAATGTCCAACAAGAGGTGAATGGATAAAGAAGAAGTGGTCCATGTCCACAATGGAATATTAGCCATGGAAGACAATGAACCATTGCTCTCTGAGGCACCACAAATGAGTCTGGAGATAATCACGAACCATGAGGTAAGTCGGAAAGCAAAAGACCTATATTCTATGATATCACTTACAGGCGTTATCTAATAACTGACACAAATGAACATATTTCCACAGAGAAAGACACTCACAGACTTAGAAAGCAAACTATGCTCATCTGAAAGGAAAGGTGGGGGGAATGGATAAATTAAGATTAGTGTTACTGTATGCATACAAACACATATTATATACATATCTCAAAAAGACCGACCATATAGCAAGGGAGGTCTGCGGAACCCTCAGTAACATTTTACATGGGAAGAGGATCTGTACTTGAATAGACATATATAAGGTACAAATGAACCAGATCGTGTACACCTAGGAGAAACAATATTCTAAGCTTTACCCCAATTAAAGCAATTTTTAAAACCAAGAAGAAATAATGAGACATAATCTTATGGGGGTTTCTCCATGCACATTCCAATGTAATTTACAACCTAGGAACACGACTTCCAGAAAGACTCTGCTGCCCTAGTACCCAGATTTGGGAATGGAGAAATGCTGCCTCCTTGAGGCCACTTCCCACAACAGCAGCTTTAAATCCATTGCCAAAGGTCACTAAATAGTCACCAAACTTGCAGTTCGGTAAATGACACCTGCTCTCTAAAAAAATTCTGGGGTGGAAAATCGACCGAAAAATTCAAAAGAGGGCAACCTTCCAAGAAGACAATTTCAAGAGTTATACTGTACTCCCAATTGTTTCCTTTTTTTAACAGAAAAGAAAACGGCAGAGAAAAATGATGAGTTTTACGAATTTTCAAAGACATGCAAACCCAAATTACAAAAACCTATCAGCTCACAGCAGCCAGAAGGGCCATTAGCATAAATGCTGCAAACAATAAATGCTGAAGCGATTGTGGAGAAATGCGTACCCTCGATTCTAAGGGGGACGTGGTAAGAGCCACTAATGAAAACACAAAGAAGGTGCTTTGAAAAGGGTAACGCGGTGCTACCAGTCAATCAATCCCAACCACTGCTGGGCCTATCACCTGAGAAAATGAGAATCAAAAAGTCACAGGCTGGCAATCCTGCACGCCAACAATATTTACCATAGCCAACACTCGGAAGCAATGAAAATGTCCATCAACCGAGGAATGCACAAAGTAGAAGTGGTCCACGTACACAGTGGAAAACTACTCCAATGAAAAATAAAAAGTAAATTTAAAACACCAACAAAAGTAAGGAGACATCAGCTTGTGTGGGTTTGTCCGGGCACACTCCACTCTAATTTATAACCGAGAAACACCACAGGCCGCAAGGGCTTTTCCCTAGGTACCAGGGTGGGGGACATAGAAAGGCTGCCACCCTCTGGCAGTTACCTGCAAAAGCAGCTTTAAAGGCTGTGCTAACGGTCATTTCATAGGAACAAGTACTGCAGAACTGTAAATGAAACCTGCCCTCAAAATGTCTTGAGGGGGGTCATGGCCAAAACATTTCAAAATGTGACACATACTTTAAGAGAACACTTTGAAGAACTAAGGGGGTAATCACAGCTAGAAAAATAAAAAGGACATGCCTTAAAGCTCAATTTCAACGGATTATGAGGCACGTGCGAATTCAACCGCAAAAAGGTATCAGCTCACACTTGTCAGAATCACCATCTTTAAGAAAACTACAAACAATAAATGCTGAAGGTGTTGTGGAGAAGTGCATACCCTCAACTTCAAGTGGGACGTAACTTGGAAAGGGCCACGAATGAGAACAGAATGGAGGTGCCTTAAAAAGGTCAACATTGAGCTACCATATGATCCAGCAGGCCCACTCCTCGACCTAAAATCTAAGAAGAGAGAATTGCAAAGACACAGGCAGGCAAATCTGCACGGCACAGTATTACAATAGCCAAGATATGGAAGTAACCAAAAAGTCCACCAACAGATGGGTGGACAAAGAAGAACTCCTCCATGTACAGATGGAATATTCGCTAGTGAAAAAAGTGAAACAATGCCATTTGCAGCACCATAGATGAGTCTAGACGTAATCACGCCACGTGTAGTAAGTGAGAAAGCAAAAGACACATATCCTATCATATCACTTTTAGGAGTTACTTAAAAATTGATACCAATGAAGATATTTCCACAGAGAAAGGCAACCACAGATTCATTAAAAAACTTATGGTTCACCAAGTAGAAAGGGATGAGGATTGGATACATTACCATATTGGGGTCAACAGAGATATACAAACCATGTGAAATATATACTCACCAAAGACGTACGGAAGACCAGGAGAGAGACTACTCAACATTGTGTCATAACCTACATGGAAAAAGGATGCGAGGAAGAATAGATACACGAATATGTGTGAAAGAACCACATCTTGCACACCTAGAACAAACAAACCATTGTAATCAAATTTGCTGGGATAAAAAATAAAAAGTAAATTGCACATATCAACAAGAAGTAATGAGACATAAACTTACAGGGCTTTTTCCTGGCACATTCCATTCTAATTTACAACCTAGAACACCACTTCCATTAAGGCTCTGTTTCCCCAGTAACCAAATTTGGTAAAGGAGAAATGCTGCCACCTTCTGACCTTTCCCTGCAGGAGCAGCTTTAAACTCACAGCTCATGGTCACTTAACATTCCCAAGGACTCAGGGCTGTAAAGGACACCTGCCCTAAAAAATTGCGCTGAAGTAGGGAATGGACAAAAAAATTCAACACAGGCAAATGTTTCAAGAAGAGAGTATGAAGAGTTAAGTTTTACTCACGCTCTTTTAAAAAAAGAAAAGGAAAATGGATAAAAGCTCAACCTCAGGGAGTGTTAGACCCATGCAATCTAATCTACAAAAAGGTTTCAACTCACACCAGTCGACTGACCATCAGCAAAAAGTCTACAAACAATAAATGCTGAAGGGGTTTTAGGGAACTGTGTACCCTCTACCTGCTGGTGAGACGTAAAGGGGTAACAGCCAATAATGAGAACAGAAAGGAGCTGTGTTTAAAAGTAAAAATGGAGGCACCATTCAATCCAGCAGGCGCACCATTGGACCTCTCACCTGAGAAGACAAGAATCGAGAAGACACAGGCCGCAAAAGCTGCAGTGCAGCCTTATTCACAATAGCCAAGACAGTGAAGCAATCAAAATGTCCAACAAGAGGTGAATGGATAAAGAAGAAGTGGTCCATGTCCACAATGGAATATTAGCCATGGAAGACAATGAACCATTGCTCTCTGAGGCACCACAAATGAGTCTGGAGATAATCACGAACCATGAGGTAAGTCGGAAAGCAACAGACCTATATTCTATGATATCACTTACAGGCGTTATCTAATAACTGACACAAATGAACATATTTCCACAGAGAAAGACACTCACAGACTTAGAAAGCAAACTATGCTCATCTGAAAGGAAAGGTGGGGGGAATGGATAAATTAAGATTAGTGTTACTGTATGCATACAAACACATATTATATACATATATCAAAAAGACCGACCATATAGCAAGGGAGGTCTGCGGAACCCTCAGTAACATTTTACATGGGAAGAGGATCTGTACTTGAATAGACATATATAATGTACAAATGAACCAGATCGTGTACACCTAGGAGAAACAATATTCTAAGCTTTACCCCAATTAAAGCAATTTTTAAAACCAAGAAGAAATAATGAGACCTAATCTTATGGGGGTTTCTCCATGCACATTCCAATGCAATTTACAACCTAGGAACACGACTTCCAGAAAGACTCTGCTGCCCTAGTACCCAGATTTGGGAATGGAGAAATGCTGCCTCCTTGAGGCCACTTCCCACAACAGCAGCTTTAAATCCATTGCCAAAGGTCACTAAATAGTCACCAAACTTGCAGTTCGGTAAATGACACCTGCTCTCTAAAAAAATTCTGGGGTGGAAAATCGACCGAAAAATTCAAAAGAGGGCAACCTTCCAAGAAGACAATTTCAAGAGTTATACTGTACTCCCAATTGTTTCCTTTTTTTAACAGAAAAGAAAACGGCAGAGAAAAATGATGAGTTTTACGAATTTTCAAAGACATGCAAACCCAAATTACAAAAACCTATCAGCTCACAGCAGCCAGAAGGGCCATTAGCATAAATGCTGCAAACAATAAATGCTGAAGCGATTGTGGAGAAATGCGTACCCTCGATTCTAAGGGGGACGTGGTAAGAGCCACTAATGAAAACACAAAGAAGGTGCTTTGAAAAGGGTAACGCGGTGCTACCAGTCAATCAATCCCAACCACTGCTGGGCCTATCACCTGAGAAAATGAGAATCAAAAAGTCACAGGCTGGCAATCCTGCACGCCAACAATATTTACCATAGCCAACACTCGGAAGCAATGAAAATGTCCATCAACCGAGGAATGCACAAAGTAGAAGTGGTCCACGTACACAGTGGAAAACTACTCCAATGAAAAATAAAAAGTAAATTTAAAACACCAACAAAAGTAAGGAGACATCAGCTTGTGTGGGTTTGTCCGGGCACACTCCACTCTAATTTATAACCGAGAAACACCACAGGCCGCAAGGGCTTTTCCCTAGGTACCAGGGTGGGGGACATAGAAAGGCTGCCACCCTCTGGCAGTTACCTGCAAAAGCAGCTTTAAAGGCTGTGCTAACGGTCATTTCATAGGAACAAGTACTGCAGAACTGTAAATGAAACCTGCCCTCAAAATGTCTTGAGGGGGGTCATGGCCAAAACATTTCAAAATGTGACACATACTTTAAGAGAACACTTTGAAGAACTAAGGGGGTAATCACAGCTAGAAAAATAAAAAGGACATGCCTTAAAGCTCAATTTCAACGGATTATGAGGCACGTGCGAATTCAACCGCAAAAAGGTATCAGCTCACACTTGTCAGAATCACCATCTTTAAGAAAACTACAAACAATAAATGCTGAAGGTGTTGTGGAGAAGTGCATACCCTCAACTTCAAGTGGGACGTAACTTGGAAAGGGCCACGAATGAGAACAGAATGGAGGTGCCTTAAAAAGGTCAACATTGAGCTACCATATGATCCAGCAGGCCCCCTCCTCGACCTAAAATCTAAGAAGAGAGAATTGCAAAGACACAGGCAGGCAAATCTGCACGGCACAGTATTACAATAGCCAAGATATGGAAGTAACCAAAAAGTCCACCAACAGATGGGTGGACAAAGAAGAACTCCTCCATGTACAGATGGAATATTCGCTAGTGAAAAAAGTGAAACAATGCCATTTGCAGCACCATAGATGAGTCTAGACGTAATCACGCCACGTGTAGTAAGTGAGAAAGCAAAAGACACATATCCTATCATATCACTTTTAGGAGTTACTTAAAAATTGATACCAATGAAGATATTTCCACAGAGAAAGGCAACCACAGATTCATTAAAAAACTTATGGTTCACCAAGTAGAAAGGGATGAGGATTGGATACATTACCATATTGGGGTCAACAGAGATATACAAACCATGTGAAATATATACTCACCAAAGACGTACGGAAGACCAGGAGAGAAACTACTCAACATTGTGTCATAACCTACATGGAAAAAGGATGCGAGGAAGAATAGATACACGAATATGTGTGAAAGAACCACATCTTGCACACCTAGAACAAACAAACCATTGTAATCAAATTTGCTGGGATAAAAAATAAAAAGTAAATTGCACATATCAACAAGAAGTAATGAGACATAAACTTACAGGGCTTTTTCCTGGCACATTCCATTCTAATTTACAACCTAGAACACCACTTCCATTAAGGCTCTGTTTCCCCAGTAACCAAATTTGGTAAAGGAGAAATGCTGCCACCTTCTGACCTTTCCCTGCAGGAGCAGCTTTAAACTCACAGCTCATGGTCACTTAACATTCCCAAGGACTCAGGGCTGTAAAGGACACCTGCCCTAAAAAATTGCGCTGAAGTAGGGAATGGACAAAAAAATTCAACACAGGCAAATGTTTCAAGAAGAGAGTATGAAGAGTTAAGTTTTACTCACGCTCTTTTAAAAAAAGAAAAGGAAAATGGATAAAAGCTCAACCTCAGGGAGTGTTAGACCCATGCAATCTAATCTACAAAAAGGTTTCAACTCACACCAGTCGACTGACCATCAGCAAAAAGTCTACAAACAATAAATGCTGAAGGGGTTTTAGGGAACTGTGTACCCTCTACCTGCTGGTGAGACGTAAAGGGGTAACAGCCAATAATGAGAACAGAAAGGAGCTGTGTTTAAAAGTAAAAATGGAGGCACCATTCAATCCAGCAGGCGCACCATTGGACCTGTCACCTGAGAAGACAAGAATCGAGAAGACACAGGCCGCAAAAGCTGCAGTGCAGCCTTATTCACAATAGCCAAGACAGTGAAGCAATCAAAATGTCCAACAAGAGGTGAATGGATAAAGAAGAAGTGGTCCATGTCCACAATGGAATATTAGCCATGGAAGACAATGAACCATTGCTCTCTGAGGCACCACAAATGAGTCTGGAGATAATCACGAACCATGAGGTAAGTCGGAAAGCAACAGACCTATATTCTATGATATCACTTACAGGCGTTATCTAATAACTGACACAAATGAACATATTTCCACAGAGAAAGACACTCACAGACTTAGAAAGCAAACTATGCTCATCTGAAAGGAAAGGTGGGGGGAATGGATAAATTAAGATTAGTGTTACTGTATGCATACAAACACATATTATATACATATATCAAAAAGACCGACCATATAGCAAGGGAGGTCTGCGGAACCCTCAGTAACATTTTACATGGGAAGAGGATCTGTACTTGAATAGACATATATAATGTACAAATGAACCAGATCGTGTACACCTAGGAGAAACAATATTCTAAGCTTTACCCCAATTAAAGCAATTTTTAAAACCAAGAAGAAATAATGAGACCTAATCTTATGGGGGTTTCTCCATGCACATTCCAATGTAATTTACAACCTAGGAACACGACTTCCAGAAAGACTCTGCTGCCCTAGTACCCAGATTTGGGAATGGAGAAATGCTGCCTCCTTGAGGCCACTTCCCACAACAGCAGCTTTAAATCCATTGCCAAAGGTCACTAAATAGTCACCAAACTTGCAGTTCGGTAAATGACACCTGCTCTCTAAAAAAATTCTGGGGTGGAAAATTGACCGAAAAATTCAAAAGAGGGCAACCTTCCAAGAAGACAATTTCAAGAGTTATACTGTACTCCCAATTGTTTCCTTTTTTTAACAGAAAAGAAAACGGCAGAGAAAAATGATGAGTTTTACGAATTTTCAAAGACATGCAAACCCAAATTACAAAAACCTATCAGCTCACAGCAGCCAGAAGGGCCATTAGCATAAATGCTGCAAACAATAAATGCTGAAGCGATTGTGGAGAAATGCGTACCCTCGATTCTAAGGGGGACGTGGTAAGAGCCACTAATGAAAACACAAAGAAGGTGCTTTGAAAAGGGTAACGCGGTGCTACCAGTCAATCAATCCCAACCACTGCTGGGCCTATCACCTGAGAAAATGAGAATCAAAAAGTCACAGGCTGGCAATCCTGCACGCCAACAATATTTACCATAGCCAACCCTCGGAAGCAATGAAAATGTCCATCAACCGAGGAATGCACAAAGTAGAAGTGGTCCACGTACACAG
The DNA here is from genome assembly GCF_965194805.1 of Balaenoptera borealis. Classification (NCBI taxonomy): domain Eukaryota; kingdom Metazoa; phylum Chordata; class Mammalia; order Artiodactyla; family Balaenopteridae; genus Balaenoptera; species Balaenoptera borealis. Next base: position 66,033 of record NC_138874.1, on the reverse strand, counting down.
TGGAAAACTACTCCAATGAAAAATAAAAAGTAAATTTAAAACACCAACAAAAGTAAGGAGACATCAGCTTGTGTGGGTTTGTCCGGGCACACTCCACTCTAATTTATAACCGAGAAACACCACAGGCCGCAAGGGCTTTTCCCTAGGTACCAGGGTGGGGGACATAGAAAGGCTGCCACCCTCTGGCAGTTACCTGCAAAAGCAGCTTTAAAGGCTGTGCTAACGGCCATTTCATAGGAACAAGTACTGCAGAACTGTAAATGAAACCTGCCCTCAAAATGTCTTGAGGGGGGTCATGGCCAAAACATTTCAAAATGTGACACATACTTTAAGAGAACACTTTGAAGAACTAAGGGGGTAATCACAGCTAGAAAAATAAAAAGGACATGCCTTAAAGCTCAATTTCAACGGATTATGAGGCACGTGCGAATTCAACCGCAAAAAGGTATCAGCTCACACTTGTCCGAATCACCATCTTTAAGAAAACTACAAACAATAAATGCTGAAGGTGTTGTGGAGAAGTGCATACCCTCAACTTCAAGTGGGACGTAACTTGGAAAGGGCCACGAATGAGAACAGAATGGAGGTGCCTTAAAAAGGTCAACATTGAGCTACCATATGATCCAGCAGGCCCACTCCTCGACCTAAAATCTAAGAAGAGAGAATTGCAAAGACACAGGCAGGCAAATCTGCACGGCACAGTATTACAATAGCCAAGATATGGAAGTAACCAAAAAGTCCACCAACAGATGGGTGGACAAAGAAGAACTCCTCCATGTACAGATGGAATATTCGCTAGTGAAAAAAGTGAAACAATGCCATTTGCAGCACCATAGATGAGTCTAGACGTAATCACGCCACGTGTAGTAAGTGAGAAAGCAAAAGACACATATCCTATCATATCACTTTTAGGAGTTACTTAAAAATTGATACCAATGAAGATATTTCCACAGAGAAAGGCAACCACAGATTCATTAAAAAAACTTATGGTTCACCAAGTAGAAAGGGATGAGGATTGGATACATTACCATATTGGGGTCAACAGAGATATACAAACCATGTGAAATATATACTCACCAAAGACGTACGGAAGACCAGGAGAGAAACTACTCAACATTGTGTCATAACCTACATGGAAAAAGGATGCGAGGAAGAATAGATACACGAATATGTGTGAAAGAACCACATCTTGCACACCTAGAACAAACAAACCATTGTAATCAAATTTGCTGGGATAAAAAATAAAAAGTAAATTGCACATATCAACAAGAAGTAATGAGACATAAACTTACAGGGCTTTTTCCTGGCACATTCCATTCTAATTTACAACCTAGAACACCACTTCCATTAAGGCTCTGTTTCCCCAGTAACCAAATTTGGTAAAGGAGAAATGCTGCCACCTTCTGACCTTTCCCTGCAGGAGCAGCTTTAAACTCACAGCTCATGGTCACTTAACATTCCCAAGGACTCAGGGCTGTAAAGGACACCTGCCCTAAAAAATTGTGCTGAAGTAGGGAATGGACAAAAAAATTCAACACAGGCAAATGTTTCAAGAAGAGAGTATGAAGAGTTAAGTTTTACTCACGCTCTTTTAAAAAAAGAAAAGGAAAATGGATAAAAGCTCAACCTCAGGGAGTGTTAGACCCATGCAATCTAATCTACAAAAAGGTTTCAACTCACACCAGTCGACTGACCATCAGCAAAAAGTCTACAAACAATAAATGCTGAAGGGGTTTTAGGGAACTGTGTACCCTCTACCTGCTGGTGAGACGTAAAGGGGTAACAGCCAATAATGAGAACAGAAAGGAGCTGTGTTTAAAAGTAAAAATGGAGGCACCATTCAATCCAGCAGGCGCACCATTGGACCTGTCACCTGAGAAGACAAGAATCGAGAAGACACAGGCCGCAAAAGCTGCAGTGCAGCCTTATTCACAATAGCCAAGACAGTGAAGCAATCAAAATGTCCAACAAGAGGTGAATGGATAAAGAAGAAGTGGTCCATGTCCACAATGGAATATTAGCCATGGAAGACAATGAACCATTGCTCTCTGAGGCACCACAAATGAGTCTGGAGATAATCACGAACCATGAGGTAAGTCGGAAAGCAACAGACCTATATTCTATGATATCACTTACAGGCGTTATCTAATAACTGACACAAATGAACATATTTCCACAGAGAAAGACACTCACAGACTTAGAAAGCAAACTATGCTCATCTGAAAGGAAAGGTGGGGGGAATGGATAAATTAAGATTAGTGTTACTGTATGCATACAAACACATATTATATACATATATCAAAAAGACCGACCATATAGCAAGGGAGGTCTGCGGAACCCTCAGTAACATTTTACATGGGAAGAGGATCTGTACTTGAATAGACATATATAATGTACAAATGAACCAGATCGTGTACACCTAGGAGAAACAATATTCTAAGCTTTACCCCAATTAAAGCAATTTTTAAAACCAAGAAGAAATAATGAGACCTAATCTTATGGGGGTTTCTCCATGCACATTCCAATGTAATTTACAACCTAGGAACACGACTTCCAGAAAGACTCTGCTGCCCTAGTACCCAGATTTGGGAATGGAGAAATGCTGCCTCCTTGAGGCCACTTCCCACAACAGCAGCTTTAAATCCATTGCCAAAGGTCACTAAATAGTCACCAAACTTGCAGTTCGGTAAATGACACCTGCTCTCTAAAAAAATTCTGGGGTGGAAAATCGACCGAAAAATTCAAAAGAGGGCAACCTTCCAAGAAGACAATTTCAAGAGTTATACTGTACTCCCAATTGTTTCCTTTTTTTAACAGAAAAGAAAACGGCAGAGAAAAATGATGAGTTTTACGAATTTTCAAAGACATGCAAACCCAAATTACAAAAACCTATCAGCTCACAGCAGCCAGAAGGGCCATTAGCATAAATGCTGCAAACAATAAATGCTGAAGCGATTGTGGAGAAATGCGTACCCTCGATTCTAAGGGGGACGTGGTAAGAGCCACTAATGAAAACACAAAGAAGGTGCTTTGAAAAGGGTAACGCGGTGCTACCAGTCAATCAATCCCAACCACTGCTGGGCCTATCACCTGAGAAAATGAGAATCAAAAAGTCACAGGCTGGCAATCCTGCACGCCAACAATATTTACCATAGCCAACCCTCGGAAGCAATGAAAATGTCCATCAACCGAGGAATGCACAAAGTAGAAGTGGTCCACGTACACAGTGGAAAACTACTCCAATGAAAAATAAAAAGTAAATTTAAAACACCAACAAAAGTAAGGAGACATCAGCTTGTGTGGGTTTGTCCGGGCACACTCCACTCTAATTTATAACCGAGAAACACCACAGGCCGCAAGGGCTTTTCCCTAGGTACCAGGGTGGGGGACATAGAAAGGCTGCCACCCTCTGGCAGTTACCTGCAAAAGCAGCTTTAAAGGCTGTGCTAACCATCATTTCATAGGAACAAGTACTGCAGAACTGTAAATGAAACCTGCCCTCAAAATGTCTTGAGGGGGGTCATGGCCAAAACATTTCAAAATGTGACACATACTTTAAGAGAACACTTTGAAGAACTAAGGGGGTAATCACAGCTAGAAAAATAAAAAGGACATGCCTTAAAGCTCAATTTCAACGGATTATGAGGCACGTGCGAATTCAACCGCAAAAAGGTATCAGCTCACACTTGTCAGAATCACCATCTTTAAGAAAACTACAAACAATAAATGCTGAAGGTGTTGTGGAGAAGTGCATACCCTCAACTTCAAGTGGGACGTAACTTGGAAAGGGCCACGAATGAGAACAGAATGGAGGTGCCTTAAAAAGGTCAACATTGAGCTACCATATGATCCAGCAGGCCCACTCCTCGACCTAAAATCTAAGAAGAGAGAATTGCAAAGACACAGGCAGGCAAATCTGCACGGCACAGTATTACAATAGCCAAGATATGGAAGTAACCAAAAAGTCCACCAACAGATGGGTGGACAAAGAAGAACTCCTCCATGTACAGATGGAATATTCGCTAGTGAAAAAAGTGAAACAATGCCATTTGCAGCACCATAGATGAGTCTAGACGTAATCACGCCACGTGTAGTAAGTGAGAAAGCAAAAGACACATATCCTATCATATCACTTTTAGGAGTTACTTAAAAATTGATACCAATGAAGATATTTCCACAGAGAAAGGCAACCACAGATTCATTAAAAAACTTATGGTTCACCAAGTAGAAAGGGATGAGGATTGGATACATTACCATATTGGGGTCAACAGAGATATACAAACCATGTGAAATATATACTCACCAAAGACGTACGGAAGACCAGGAGAGAGACTACTCAACATTGTGTCATAACCTACATGGAAAAAGGATGCGAGGAAGAATAGATACACGAATATGTGTGAAAGAACCACATCTTGCACACCTAGAACAAACAAACCATTGTAATCAAATTTGCTGGGATAAAAAATAAAAAGTAAATTACACATATCAACAAGAAGTAATGAGACATAAACTTACAGGGCTTTTTCCTGGCACATTCCATTCTAATTTACAACCTAGAACACCACTTCCATTAAGGCTCTGTTTCCCCAGTAACCAAATTTGGTAAAGGAGAAATGCTGCCACCTTCTGACCTTTCCCTGCAGGAGCAGCTTTAAACTCACAGCTCATGGTCACTTAACATTCCCAAGGACTCAGGGCTGTAAAGGACACCTGCCCTAAAAAATTGCGCTGAAGTAGGGAATGGACAAAAAAATTCAACACAGGCAAATGTTTCAAGAAGAGAGTATGAAGAGTTAAGTTTTACTCACGCTCTTTTAAAAAAAGAAAAGGAAAATGGATAAAAGCTCAACCTCAGGGAGTGTTAGACCCATGCAATCTAATCTACAAAAAGGTTTCAACTCACACCAGTCGACTGACCATCAGCAAAAAGTCTACAAACAATAAATGCTGAAGGGGTTTTAGGGAACTGTGTACCCTCTACCTGCTGGTGAGACGTAAAGGGGTAACAGCCAATAATGAGAACAGAAAGGAGCTGTGTTTAAAAGTAAAAATGGAGGCACCATTCAATCCAGCAGGCGCACCATTGGACCTGTCACCTGAGAAGACAAGAATCGAGAAGACACAGGCCGCAAAAGCTGCAGTGCAGCCTTATTCACAATAGCCAAGACAGTGAAGCAATCAAAATGTCCAACAAGAGGTGAATGGATAAAGAAGAAGTGGTCCATGTCCACAATGGAATATTAGCCATGGAAGACAATGAACCATTGCTCTCTGAGGCACCACAAATGAGTCTGGAGATAATCACGAACCATGAGGTAAGTCGGAAAGCAACAGACCTATATTCTATGATATCACTTACAGGCGTTATCTAATAACTGACACAAATGAACATATTTCCACAGAGAAAGACACTCACAGACTTAGAAAGCAAACTATGCTCATCTGAAAGGAAAGGTGGGGGGAATGGATAAATTAAGATTAGTGTTACTGTATGCATACAAACACATATTATATACATATATCAAAAAGACCGACCATATAGCAAGGGAGGTCTGCGGAACCCTCAGTAACATTTTACATGGGAAGAGGATCTGTACTTGAATAGACATATATAATGTACAAATGAACCAGATCGTGTACACCTAGGAGAAACAATATTCTAAGCTTTACCCCAATTAAAGCAATTTTTAAAACCAAGAAGAAATAATGAGACCTAATCTTATGGGGGTTTCTCCATGCACATTCCAATGTAATTTACAACCTAGGAACACGACTTCCAGAAAGACTCTGCTGCCCTAGTACCCAGATTTGGGAATGGAGAAATGCTGCCTCCTTGAGGCCACTTCCCACAACAGCAGCTTTAAATCCATTGCCAAAGGTCACTAAATAGTCACCAAACTTGCAGTTCGGTAAATGACACCTGCTCTCTAAAAAAATTCTGGGGTGGAAAATCGACCGAAAAATTCAAAAGAGGGCAACCTTCCAAGAAGACAATTACAAGAGTTATACTGTACTCCCAATTGTTTCCTTTTTTTAACAGAAAAGAAAACGGCAGAGAAAAATGATGAGTTTTACGAATTTTCAAAGACATGCAAACCCAAATTACAAAAACCTATCAGCTCACAGCAGCCAGAAGGGCCATTAGCATAAATGCTGCAAACAATAAATGCTGAAGCGATTGTGGAGAAATGCGTACCCTCGATTCTAAGGGGGACGTGGTAAGAGCCACTAATGAAAACACAAAGAAGGTGCTTTGAAAAGGGTAACACGGTGCTACCAGTCAATCAATCCCAACCACTGCTGGGCCTATCACCTGAGAAAATGAGAATCAAAAAGTCACAGGCTGGCAATCCTGCACGCCAACAATATTTACCATAGCCAACACTCGGAAGCAATGAAAATGTCCATCAACCGAGGAATGCACAAAGTAGAAGTGGTCCACGTACACAGTGGAAAACTACTCCAATGAAAAATAAAAAGTAAATTTAAAACACCAACAAAAGTAAGGAGACATCAGCTTGTGTGGGTTTGTCCGGGCACACTCCCCTCTAATTTATAACCGAGAAACACCACAGGCCGCAAGGGCTTTTCCCTAGGTACCAGGGTGGGGGACATAGAAAGGCTGCCACCCTCTGGCAGTTACCTGCAAAAGCAGCTTTAAAGGCTGTGCTAACGGCCATTTCATAGGAACAAGTACTGCAGAACTGTAAATGAAACCTGCCCTCAAAATGTCTTGAGGGGGGTCATGGCCAAAACATTTCAAAATGTGACACATACTTTAAGAGAACACTTTGAAGAACTAAGGGGGTAATCACAGCTAGAAAAATAAAAAGGACATGCCTTAAAGCTCAATTTCAACGGATTATGAGGCACGTGCGAATTCAACCGCAAAAAGGTATCAGCTCACACTTGTCCGAATCACCATCTTTAAGAAAACTACAAACAATAAATGCTGAAGGTGTTGTGGAGAAGTGCATACCCTCAACTTCAAGTGGGACGTAACTTGGAAAGGGCCACGAATGAGAACAGAATGGAGGTGCCTTAAAAAGGTCAACATTGAGCTACCATATGATCCAGCAGGCCCACTCCTCGACCTAAAATCTAAGAAGAGAGAATTGCAAAGACACAGGCAGGCAAATCTGCACGGCACAGTATTACAATAGCCAAGATATGGAAGTAACCAAAAAGTCCACCAACAGATGGGTGGACAAAGAAGAACTCCTCCATGTACAGATGGAATATTCGCTAGTGAAAAAAGTGAAACAATGCCATTTGCAGCACCATAGATGAGTCTAGACGTAATCACGCCACGTGTAGTAAGTGAGAAAGCAAAAGACACATATCCTATCATATCACTTTTAGGAGTTACTTAAAAATTGATACCAATGAAGATATTTCCACAGAGAAAGGCAACCACAGATTCATTAAAAAACTTATGGTTCACCAAGTAGAAAGGGATGAGGATTGGATACATTACCATATTGGGGTCAACAGAGATATACAAACCATGTGAAATATATACTCACCAAAGACGTACGGAAGACCAGGAGAGAGACTACTCAACATTGTGTCATAACCTACATGGAAAAAGGATGCGAGGAAGAATAGATACACGAATATGTGTGAAAGAACCACATCTTGCACACCTAGAACAAACAAACCATTGTAATCAAATTTGCTGGGATAAAAAATAAAAAGTAAATTGCACATATCAACAAGAAGTAATGAGACATAAACTTACAGGGCTTTTTCCTGGCACATTCCATTCTAATTTACAACCTAGAACACCACTTCCATTAAGGCTCTGTTTCCCCAGTAACCAAATTTGGTAAAGGAGAAATGCTGCCACCTTCTGACCTTTCCCTGCAGGAGCAGCTTTAAACTCACAGCTCATGGTCACTTAACATTCCCAAGGACTCAGGGCTGTAAAGGACACCTGCCCTAAAAAATTGCGCTGAAGTAGGGAATGGACAAAAAAATTCAACACAGGCAAATGTTTCAAGAAGAGAGTATGAAGAGTTAAGTTTTACTCACGCTCTTTTAAAAAAAGAAAAGGAAAATGGATAAAAGCTCAACCTCAGGGAGTGTTAGACCCATGCAATCTAATCTACAAAAAGGTTTCAACTCACACCAGTCGACTGACCATCAGCAAAAAGTCTACAAACAATAAATGCTGAAGGGGTTTTAGGGAACTGTGTACCCTCTACCTGCTGGTGAGACGTAAAGGGGTAACAGCCAATAATGAGAACAGAAAGGAGCTGTGTTTAAAAGTAAAAATGGAGGCACCATTCAATCCAGCAGGCGCACCATTGGACCTGTCACCTGAGAAGACAAGAATCGAGAAGACACAGGCCGCAAAAGCTGCAGTGCAGCCTTATTCACAATAGCCAAGACAGTGAAGCAATCAAAATGTCCAACAAGAGGTGAATGGATAAAGAAGAAGTGGTCCATGTCCACAATGGAATATTAGCCATGGAAGACAATGAACCATTGCTCTCTGAGGCACCACAAATGAGTCTGGAGATAATCACGAACCATGAGGTAAGTCGGAAAGCAACAGACCTATATTCTATGATATCACTTACAGGCGTTATCTAATAACTGACACAAATGAACATATTTCCACAGAGAAAGACACTCACAGACTTAGAAAGCAAACTATGCTCATCTGAAAGGAAAGGTGGGGGGAATGGATAAATTAAGATTAGTGTTACTGTATGCATACAAACACATATTATATACATATATCAAAAAGACCGACCATATAGCAAGGGAGGTCTGCGGAACCCTCAGTAACATTTTACATGGGAAGAGGATCTGTACTTGAATAGACATATATAATGTACAAATGAACCAGATCGTGTACACCTAGGAGAAACAATATTCTAAGCTTTACCCCAATTAAAGCAATTTTTAAAACCAAGAAGAAATAATGAGACCTAATCTTATGGGGGTTTCTCCATGCACATTCCAATGTAATTTACAACCTAGGAACACGACTTCCAGAAAGACTCTGCTGCCCTAGTACCCAGATTTGGGAATGGAGAAATGCTGCCTCCTTGAGGCCACTTCCCACAACAGCAGCTTTAAATCCATTGCCAAAGGTCACTAAATAGTCACCAAACTTGCAGTTCGGTAAATGACACCTGCTCTCTAAAAAAATTCTGGGGTGGAAAATCGACCGAAAAATTCAAAAGAGGGCAACCTTCCAAGAAGACAATTACAAGAGTTATACTGTACTCCCAATTGTTTCCTTTTTTTAACAGAAAAGAGAAAGGCAGAGAAAAATGATGAGTTTTACGAATTTTCAAAGACATGCAAACCCAAATTACAAAAACCTATCAGCTCACAGCAGCCAGAAGGGCCATTAGCATAAATGCTGCAAACAATAAATGCTGAAGCGATTGTGGAGAAATGCGTACCCTCGATTCTAAGGGGGACGTGGTAAGAGCCACTAATGAAAACACAAAGAAGGTGCTTTGAAAAGGGTAACGCGGTGCTACCAGTCAATCAATCCCAACCACTGCTGGGCCTATCACCTGAGAAAATGAGAATCAAAAAGTCACAGGCTGGCAATCCTGCACGCCAACAATATTTACCATAGCCAACACTCGGAAGCAATGAAAATGTCCATCAACCGAGGAATGCACAAAGTAGAAGTGGTCCACGTACACAGTGGAAAACTACTCCAATGAAAAATAAAAAGTAAATTTAAAACACCAACAAAAGTAAGGAGACATCAGCTTGTGTGGGTTTGTCCGGGCACACTCCACTCTAATTTATAACCGAGAAACACCACAGGCCGCAAGGGCTTTTCCCTAGGTACCAGGGTGGGGGACATAGAAAGGCTGCCACCCTCTGGCAGTTACCTGCAAAAGCAGCTTTAAAGGCTGTGCTAACCATCATTTCATAGGAACAAGTACTGCAGAACTGTAAATGAAACCTGCCCTCAAAATGTCTTGAGGGGGGTCATGGCCAAAACATTTCAAAATGTGACACATACTTTAAGAGAACACTTTGAAGAACTAAGGGGTAATCACAGCTAGAAAAATAAAAAGGACATGCCTTAAAGCTCAATTTCAACGGATTATGAGGCACGTGCAAATTCAACCGCAAAAAGGTATCAGCTCACACTTGTCCGAATCACCATCTTTAAGAAAACTACAAACAATAAATGCTGAAGGTGTTGTGGAGAAGTGCATACCCTCAACTTCAAGTGGGACGTAACTTGGAAAGGGCCACGAATGAGAACAGAATGGAGGTGCCTTAAAAAGGTCAACATTGAGCTACCATATGATCCAGCAGGCCCACTCCTCGACCTAAAATCTAAGAAGAGAGAATTGCAAAGACACAGGCAGGCAAATCTGCACGGCACAGTATTACAATAGCCAAGATATGGAAGTAACCAAAAAGTCCACCAACAGATGGGTGGACAAAGAAGAACTCCTCCATGTACAGATGGAATATTCGCTAGTGAAAAAAGTGAAACAATGCCATTTGCAGCACCATAGATGAGTCTAGACGTAATCACGCCACGTGTAGTAAGTGAGAAAGCAAAAGACACATATCCTATCATATCACTTTTAGGAGTTACTTAAAAATTGATACCAATGAAGATATTTCCACAGAGAAAGGCAACCACAGATTCATTAAAAAACTTATGGTTCACCAAGTAGAAAGGGATGAGGATTGGATACATTACCATATTGGGGTCAACAGAGATATACAAACCATGTGAAATATATACTCACCAAAGACGTACGGAAGACCAGGAGAGAGACTACTCAACATTGTGTCATAACCTACATGGAAAAAGGATGCGAGGAAGAATAGATACACGAATATGTGTGAAAGAACCACATCTTGCACACCTAGAACAAACAAACCATTGTAATCAAATTTGCTGGGATAAAAAATAAAAAGTAAATTACACATATCAACAAGAAGTAATGAGACATAAACTTACAGGGCTTTTTCCTGGCACATTCCATTCTAATTTACAACCTAGAACACCACTTCCATTAAGGCTCTGTTTCCCCAGTAACCAAATTTGGTAAAGGAGAAATGCTGCCACCTTCTGACCTTTCCCTGCAGGAGCAGCTTTAAACTCACAGCTCATGGTCACTTAACATTCCCAAGGACTCAGGGCTGTAAAGGACACCTGCCCTAAAAAATTGTGCTGAAGTAGGGAATGGACAAAAAAATTCAACACAGGCAAATGTTTCAAGAAGAGAGTATGAAGAGTTAAGTTTTACTCACGCTCTTTTAAAAAAAGAAAAGGAAAATGGATAAAAGCTCAACCTCAGGGAGTGTTAGACCCATGCAATCTAATCTACAAAAAGGTTTCAACTCACACCAGTCGACTGACCATCAGCAAAAAGTCTACAAACAATAAATGCTGAAGGGGTTTTAGGGAACTGTGTACCCTCTACCTGCTGGTGAGACGTAAAGGGGTAACAGCCAATAATGAGAACAGAAAGGAGCTGTGTTTAAAAGTAAAAATGGAGGCACCATTCAATCCAGCAGGCGCACCATTGGACCTCTCACCTGAGAAGACAAGAATCGAGAAGACACAGGCCGCAAAAGCTGCAGTGCAGCCTTATTCACAATAGCCAAGACAGTGAAGCAATCAAAATGTCCAACAAGAGGTGAATGGATAAAGAAGAAGTGGTCCATGTCCACAATGGAATATTAGCCATGGAAGACAATGAACCATTGCTCTCTGAGGCACCACAAATGAGTCTGGAGATAATCACGAACCATGAGGTAAGTCGGAAAGCAACAGACCTATATTCTATGATATCACTTACAGGCGTTATCTAATAACTGACACAAATGAACATATTTCCACAGAGAAAGACACTCACAGACTTAGAAAGCAAACTATGCTCATCTGAAAGGAAAGGTGGGGGGAATGGATAAATTAAGATTAGTGTTACTGTATGCATACAAACACATATTATATACATATATCAAAAAGACCGACCATATAGCAAGGGAGGTCTGCGGAACCCTCAGTAACATTTTACATGGGAAGAGGATCTGTACTTGAATAGACATATATAATGTACAAATGAACCAGATCGTGTACACCTAGGAGAAACAATATTCTAAGCTTTACCCCAATTAAAGCAATTTTTAAAACCAAGAAGAAATAATGAGACCTAATCTTATGGGGGTTTCTCCATGCACATTCCAATGTAATTTACAACCTAGGAACACGACTTCCAGAAAGACTCTGCTGCCCTAGTACCCAGATTTGGGAATGGAGAAATGCTGCCTCCTTGAGGCCACTTCCCACAACAGCAGCTTTAAATCCATTGCCAAAGGTCACTAAATAGTCACCAAACTTGCAGTTCGGTAAATGACACCTGCTCTCTAAAAAAATTCTGGGGTGGAAAATCGACCGAAAAATTCAAAAGAGGGCAACCTTCCAAGAAGACAATTACAAGAGTTATACTGTACTCCCAATTGTTTCCTTTTTTTAACAGAAAAGAAAACGGCAGAGAAAAATGATGAGTTTTACGAATTTTCAAAGACATGCAAACCCAAATTACAAAAACCTATCAGCTCACAGCAGCCAGAAGGGCCATTAGCATAAATGCTGCAAACAATAAATGCTGAAGCGATTGTGGAGAAATGCGTACCCTCGATTCTAAGGGGGACGTGGTAAGAGCCACTAATGAAAACACAAAGAAGGTGCTTTGAAAAGGGTAACGCGGTGCTACCAGTCAATCAATCCCAACCACTGCTGGGCCTATCACCTGAGAAAATGAGAATCAAAAAGTCACAGGCTGGCAATCCTGCACGCCAACAATATTTACCATAGCCAACACTCGGAAGCAATGAAAATGTCCATCAACCGAGGAATGCACAAAGTAGAAGTGGTCCACGTACACAGTGGAAAACTACTCCAATGAAAAATAAAAAGTAAATTTAAAACACCAACAAAAGTAAGGAGACATCAGCTTGTGTGGGTTTGTCCGGGCACACTCCACTCTAATTTATAACCGAGAAACACCACAGGCCGCAAGGGCTTTTCCCTAGGTACCAGGGTGGGGGACATAGAAAGGCTGCCACCCTCTGGCAGTTACCTGCAAAAGCAGCTTTAAAGGCTGTGCTAACGGTCATTTCATAGGAACAAGTACTGCAGAACTGTAAATGAAACCTGCCCTCAAAATGTCTTGAGGGGGGTCATGGCCAAAACATTTCAAAATGTGACACATACTTTAAGAGAACACTTTGAAGAACTAAGGGGGTAATCACAGCTAGAAAAATAAAAAGGACATGCCTTAAAGCTCAATTTCAACGGATTATGAGGCACGTGCGAATTCAACCGCAAAAAGGTATCAGCTCACACTTGTCCGAATCACCATCTTTAAGAAAACTACAAACAATAAATGCTGAAGGTGTTGTGGAGAAGTGCATACCCTCAACTTCAAGTGGGACGTAACTTGGAAAGGGCCACGAATGAGAACAGAATGGAGGTGCCTTAAAAAGGTCAACATTGAGCTACCATATGATCCAGCAGGCCCACTCCTCGACCTAAAATCTAAGAAGAGAGAATTGCAAAGACACAGGCAGGCAAATCTGCACGGCACAGTATTACAATAGCCAAGATATGGAAGTAACCAAAAAGTCCACCAACAGATGGGTGGACAAAGAAGAACTCCTCCATGTACAGATGGAATATTCGCTAGTGAAAAAAGTGAAACAATGCCATTTGCAGCACCATAGATGAGTCTAGACGTAATCACGCCACGTGTAGTAAGTGAGAAAGCAAAAGACACATATCCTATCATATCACTTTTAGGAGTTACTTAAAAATTGATACCAATGAAGATATTTCCACAGAGAAAGGCAACCACAGATTCATTAAAAAACTTATGGTTCACCAAGTAGAAAGGGATGAGGATTGGATACATTACCATATTGGGGTCAACAGAGATATACAAACCATGTGAAATATATACTCACCAAAGACGTACGGAAGACCAGGAGAGAGACTACTCAACACTGTGTCATAACCTACATGGAAAAAGGATGCGAGGAAGAATAGATACACGAATATGTGTGAAAGAACCACATCTTGCACACCTAGAACAAACAAACCATTGTAATCAAATTTGCTGGGATAAAAAATAAAAAGTAAATTGCACATATCAACAAGAAGTAATGAGACATAAACTTACAGGGCTTTTTCCTGGCACATTCCATTCTAATTTACAACCTAGAACACCACTTCCATTAAGGCTCTGTTTCCCCAGTAACCAAATTTGGTAAAGGAGAAATGCTGCCACCTTCTGACCTTTCCCTGCAGGAGCAGCTTTAAACTCACAGCTCATGGTCACTTAACATTCCCAAGGACTCAGGGCTGTAAAGGACACCTGCCCTAAAAAATTGCGCTGAAGTAGGGAATGGACAAAAAAATTCAACACAGGCAAATGTTTCAAGAAGAGAGTATGAAGAGTTAAGTTTTACTCACGCTCTTTTAAAAAAAGAAAAGGAAAATGGATAAAAGCTCAACCTCAGGGAGTGTTAGACCCATGCAATCTAATCTACAAAAAGGTTTCAACTCACACCAGTCGACTGACCATCAGCAAAAAGTCTACAAACAATAAATGCTGAAGGGGTTTTAGGGAACTGTGTACCCTCTACCTGCTGGTGAGACGTAAAGGGGTAACAGCCAATAATGAGAACAGAAAGGAGCTGTGTTTAAAAGTAAAAATGGAGGCACCATTCAATCCAGCAGGCGCACCATTGGACCTCTCACCTGAGAAGACAAGAATCGAGAAGACACAGGCCGCAAAAGCTGCAGTGCAGCCTTATTCACAATAGCCAAGACAGTGAAGCAATCAAAATGTCCAACAAGAGGTGAATGGATAAAGAAGAAGTGGTCCATGTCCACAATGGAATATTAGCCATGGAAGACAATGAACCATTGCTCTCTGAGGCACCACAAATGAGTCTGGAGATAATCACGAACCATGAGGTAAGTCGGAAAGCAACAGACCTATATTCTATGATATCACTTACAGGCGTTATCTAATAACTGACACAAATGAACATATTTCCACAGAGAAAGACACTCACAGACTTAGAAAGCAAACTATGCTCATCTGAAAGGAAAGGTGGGGGGAATGGATAAATTAAGATTAGTGTTACTGTATGCATACAAACACATATTATATACATATATCAAAAAGACCGACCATATAGCAAGGGAGGTCTGCGGAACCCTCAGTAACATTTTACATGGGAAGAGGATCTGTACTTGAATAGACATATATAATGTACAAATGAACCAGATCGTGTACACCTAGGAGAAACAATATTCTAAGCTTTACCCCAATTAAAGCAATTTTTAAAACCAAGAAGAAATAATGAGACCTAATCTTATGGGGGTTTCTCCATGCACATTCCAATGCAATTTACAACCTAGGAACACGACTTCCAGAAAGACTCTGCTGCCCTAGTACCCAGATTTGGGAATGGAGAAATGCTGCCTCCTTGAGGCCACTTCCCACAACAGCAGCTTTAAATCCATTGCCAAAGGTCACTAAATAGTCACCAAACTTGCAGTTCGGTAAATGACACCTGCTCTCTAAAAAAATTCTGGGGTGGAAAATCGACCGAAAAATTCAAAAGAGGGCAACCTTCCAAGAAGACAATTTCAAGAGTTATACTGTACTCCCAATTGTTTCCTTTTTTTAACAGAAAAGAAAACGGCAGAGAAAAATGATGAGTTTTACGAATTTTCAAAGACATGCAAACCCAAATTACAAAAACCTATCAGCTCACAGCAGCCAGAAGGGCCATTAGCATAAATGCTGCAAACAATAAATGCTGAAGCGATTGTGGAGAAATGCGTACCCTCGATTCTAAGGGGGACGTGGTAAGAGCCACTAATGAAAACACAAAGAAGGTGCTTTGAAAAGGGTAACGCGGTGCTACCAGTCAATCAATCCCAACCACTGCTGGGCCTATCACCTGAGAAAATGAGAATCAAAAAGTCACAGGCTGGCAATCCTGCACGCCAACAATATTTACCATAGCCAACACTCGGAAGCAATGAAAATGTCCATCAACCGAGGAATGCACAAAGTAGAAGTGGTCCACGTACACAGTGGAAAACTACTCCAATGAAAAATAAAAAGTAAATTTAAAACACCAACAAAAGTAAGGAGACATCAGCTTGTGTGGGTTTGTCCGGGCACACTCCACTCTAATTTATAACCGAGAAACACCACAGGCCGCAAGGGCTTTTCCCTAGGTACCAGGGTGGGGGACATAGAAAGGCTGCCACCCTCTGGCAGTTACCTGCAAAAGCAGCTTTAAAGGCTGTGCTAACCATCATTTCATAGGAACAAGTACTGCAGAACTGTAAATGAAACCTGCCCTCAAAATGTCTTGAGGGGGGTCATGGCCAAAACATTTCAAAATGTGACACATACTTTAAGAGAACACTTTGAAGAACTAAGGGGGTAATCACAGCTAGAAAAATAAAAAGGACATGCCTTAAAGCTCAATTTCAACGGATTATGAGGCACGTGCGAATTCAACCGCAAAAAGGTATCAGCTCACACTTGTCAGAATCACCATCTTTAAGAAAACTACAAACAATAAATGCTGAAGGTGTTGTGGAGAAGTGCATACCCTCAACTTCAAGTGGGACGTAACTTGGAAAGGGCCACGAATGAGAACAGAATGGAGGTGCCTTAAAAAGGTCAACATTGAGCTACCATATGATCCAGCAGGCCCACTCCTCGACCTAAAATCTAAGAAGAGAGAATTGCAAAGACACAGGCAGGCAAATCTGCACGGCACAGTATTACAATAGCCAAGATATGGAAGTAACCAAAAAGTCCACCAACAGATGGGTGGACAAAGAAGAACTCCTCCATGTACAGATGGAATATTCGCTAGTGAAAAAAGTGAAACAATGCCATTTGCAGCACCATAGATGAGTCTAGACGTAATCACGCCACGTGTAGTAAGTGAGAAAGCAAAAGACACATATCCTATCATATCACTTTTAGGAGTTACTTAAAAATTGATACCAATGAAGATATTTCCACAGAGAAAGGCAACCACAGATTCATTAAAAAACTTATGGTTCACCAAGTAGAAAGGGATGAGGATTGGATACATTACCATATTGGGGTCAACAGAGATATACAAACCATGTGAAATATATACTCACCAAAGACGTACGGAAGACCAGGAGAGAGACTACTCAACATTGTGTCATAACCTACATGGAAAAAGGATGCGAGGAAGAATAGATACACGAATATGTGTGAAAGAACCACATCTTGCACACCTAGAACAAACAAACCATTGTAATCAAATTTGCTGGGATAAAAAATAAAAAGTAAATTGCACATATCAACAAGAAGTAATGAGACATAAACTTACAGGGCTTTTTCCTGGCACATTCCATTCTAATTTACAACCTAGAACACCACTTCCATTAAGGCTCTGTTTCCCCAGTAACCAAATTTGGTAAAGGAGAAATGCTGCCACCTTCTGACCTTTCCCTGCAGGAGCAGCTTTAAACTCACAGCTCATGGTCACTTAACATTCCCAAGGACTCAGGGCTGTAAAGGACACCTGCCCTAAAAAATTGCGCTGAAGTAGGGAATGGACAAAAAAATTCAACACAGGCAAATGTTTCAAGAAGAGAGTATGAAGAGTTAAGTTTTACTCACGCTCTTTTAAAAAAAGAAAAGGAAAATGGATAAAAGCTCAACCTCAGGGAGTGTTAGACCCATGCAATCTAATCTACAAAAAGGTTTCAACTCACACCAGTCGACTGACCATCAGCAAAAAGTCTACAAACAATAAATGCTGAAGGGGTTTTAGGGAACTGTGTACCCTCTACCTGCTGGTGAGACGTAAAGGGGTAACAGCCAATAATGAGAACAGAAAGGAGCTGTGTTTAAAAGTAAAAATGGAGGCACCATTCAATCCAGCAGGCGCACCATTGGACCTGTCACCTGAGAAGACAAGAATCGAGAAGACACAGGCCGCAAAAGCTGCAGTGCAGCCTTATTCACAATAGCCAAGACAGTGAAGCAATCAAAATGTCCAACAAGAGGTGAATGGATAAAGAAGAAGTGGTCCATGTCCACAATGGAATATTAGCCATGGAAGACAATGAACCATTGCTCTCTGAGGCACCACAAATGAGTCTGGAGATAATCACGAACCATGAGGTAAGTCGGAAAGCAACAGACCTATATTCTATGATATCACTTACAGGCGTTATCTAATAACTGACACAAATGAACATATTTCCACAGAGAAAGACACTCACAGACTTAGAAAGCAAACTATGCTCATCTGAAAGGAAAGGTGGGGGGAATGGATAAATTAAGATTAGTGTTACTGTATGCATACAAACACATATTATATACATATATCAAAAAGACCGACCATATAGCAAGGGAGGTCTGCGGAACCCTCAGTAACATTTTACATGGGAAGAGGATCTGTACTTGAATAGACATATATAATGTACAAATGAACCAGATCGTGTACACCTAGGAGAAACAATATTCTAAGCTTTACCCCAATTAAAGCAATTTTTAAAACCAAGAAGAAATAATGAGACATAATCTTATGGGGGTTTCTCCATGCACATTCCAATGTAATTTACAACCTAGGAACACGACTTCCAGAAAGACTCTGCTGCCCTAGTACCCAGATTTGGGAATGGAGAAATGCTGCCTCCTTGAGGCCACTTCCCACAACAGCAGCTTTAAATCCATTGCCAAACGTCACTAAATAGTCACCAAACTTGCAGTTCGGTAAATGACACCTGCTCTCTAAAAAAATTCTGGGGTGGAAAATCGACCGAAAAATTCAAAAGAGGGCAACCTTCCAAGAAGACAATTACAAGAGTTATACTGTACTCCCAATTGTTTCCTTTTTTTAACAGAAAAGAGAAAGGCAGAGAAAAATGATGAGTTTTACGAATTTTCAAAGACATGCAAACCCAAATTACAAAAACCTATCAGCTCACAGCAGCCAGAAGGGCCATTAGCATAAATGCTGCAAACAATAAATGCTGAAGCGATTGTGGAGAAATGCGTACCCTCGATTCTAAGGGGGACGTGGTAAGAGCCACTAATGAAAACACAAAGAAGGTGCTTTGAAAAGGGTAACGCGGTGCTACCAGTCAATCAATCCCAACCACTGCTGGGCCTATCACCTGAGAAAATGAGAATCAAAAAGTCACAGGCTGGCAATCCTGCACGCCAACAATATTTACCATAGCCAACACTCGGAAGCAATGAAAATGTCCATCAACCGAGGAATGCACAAAGTAGAAGTGGTCCACGTACACAGTGGAAAACTACTCCAATGAAAAATAAAAAGTAAATTTAAAAAACCAACAAAAGTAAGGAGA
This sequence comes from Balaenoptera borealis, assembly GCF_965194805.1. Lineage (NCBI taxonomy): Eukaryota > Metazoa > Chordata > Mammalia > Artiodactyla > Balaenopteridae > Balaenoptera > Balaenoptera borealis. Next base: position 46,616 of record NC_138874.1, on the reverse strand, counting down.
CATCAGCTTGTGTGGGTTTGTCCGGGCACACTCCACTCTAATTTATAACCGAGAAACACCACAGGCCGCAAGGGCTTTTCCCTAGGTACCAGGGTGGGGGACATAGAAAGGCTACCACCCTCTGGCAGTTACCTGCAAAAGCAGCTTTAAAGGCTGTGCTAACGGCCATTTCATAGGAACAAGTACTGCAGAACTGTAAATGAAACCTGCCCTCAAAATGTCTTGAGGGGGGTCATGGCCAAAACATTTCAAAATGTGACACATACTTTAAGAGAACACTTTGAAGAACTAAGGGGTAATCACAGCTAGAAAAATAAAAAGGACATGCCTTAAAGCTCAATTTCAACGGATTATGAGGCACGTGCGAATTCAACCGCAAAAAGGTATCAGCTCACACTTGTCCGAATCACCATCTTTAAGAAAACTACAAACAATAAATGCTGAAGGTGTTGTGGAGAAGTGCATACCCTCAACTTCAAGTGGGACGTAACTTGGAAAGGGCCACGAATGAGAACAGAATGGAGGTGCCTTAAAAAGGTCAACATTGAGCTACCATATGATCCAGCAGGCCCACTCCTCGACCTAAAATCTAAGAAGAGAGAATTGCAAAGACACAGGCAGGCAAATCTGCACGGCACAGTATTACAATAGCCAAGATATGGAAGTAACCAAAAAGTCCACCAACAGATGGGTGGACAAAGAAGAACTCCTCCATGTACAGATGGAATATTCGCTAGTGAAAAAAGTGAAACAATGCCATTTGCAGCACCATAGATGAGTCTAGACGTAATCACGCCACGTGTAGTAAGTGAGAAAGCAAAAGACACATATCCTATCATATCACTTTTAGGAGTTACTTAAAAATTGATACCAATGAAGATATTTCCACAGAGAAAGGCAACCACAGATTCATTAAAAAACTTATGGTTCACCAAGTAGAAAGGGATGAGGATTGGATACATTACCATATTGGGGTCAACAGAGATATACAAACCATGTGAAATATATACTCACCAAAGACGTACGGAAGACCAGGAGAGAGACTACTCAACATTGTGTCATAACCTACATGGAAAAAGGATGCGAGGAAGAATAGATACACGAATATGTGTGAAAGAACCACATCTTGCACACCTAGAACAAACAAACCATTGTAATCAAATTTGCTGGGATAAAAAATAAAAAGTAAATTACACATATCAACAAGAAGTAATGAGACATAAACTTACAGGGCTTTTTCCTGGCACATTCCATTCTAATTTACAACCTAGAACACCACTTCCATTAAGGCTCTGTTTCCCCAGTAACCAAATTTGGTAAAGGAGAAATGCTGCCACCTTCTGACCTTTCCCTGCAGGAGCAGCTTTAAACTCACAGCTCATGGTCACTTAACATTCCCAAGGACTCAGGGCTGTAAAGGACACCTGCCCTAAAAAATTGTGCTGAAGTAGGGAATGGACAAAAAAATTCAACACAGGCAAATGTTTCAAGAAGAGAGTATGAAGAGTTAAGTTTTACTCACGCTCTTTTAAAAAAAGAAAAGGAAAATGGATAAAAGCTCAACCTCAGGGAGTGTTAGACCCATGCAATCTAATCTACAAAAAGGTTTCAACTCACACCAGTCGACTGACCATCAGCAAAAAGTCTACAAACAATAAATGCTGAAGGGGTTTTAGGGAACTGTGTACCCTCTACCTGCTGGTGAGACGTAAAGGGGTAACAGCCAATAATGAGAACAGAAAGGAGCTGTGTTTAAAAGTAAAAATGGAGGCACCATTCAATCCAGCAGGCGCACCATTGGACCTCTCACCTGAGAAGACAAGAATCGAGAAGACACAGGCCGCAAAAGCTGCAGTGCAGCCTTATTCACAATAGCCAAGACAGTGAAGCAATCAAAATGTCCAACAAGAGGTGAATGGATAAAGAAGAAGTGGTCCATGTCCACAATGGAATATTAGCCATGGAAGACAATGAACCATTGCTCTCTGAGGCACCACAAATGAGTCTGGAGATAATCACGAACCATGAGGTAAGTCGGAAAGCAAAAGACCTATATTCTATGATATCACTTACAGGCGTTATCTAATAACTGACACAAATGAACATATTTCCACAGAGAAAGACACTCACAGACTTAGAAAGCAAACTATGCTCATCTGAAAGGAAAGGTGGGGGGAATGGATAAATTAAGATTAGTGTTACTGTATGCATACAAACACATATTATATACATATCTCAAAAAGACCGACCATATAGCAAGGGAGGTCTGCGGAACCCTCAGTAACATTTTACATGGGAAGAGGATCTGTACTTGAATAGACATATATAATGTACAAATGAACCAGATCGTGTACACCTAGGAGAAACAATATTCTAAGCTTTACCCCAATTAAAGCAATTTTTAAAACCAAGAAGAAATAATGAGACCTAATCTTATGGGGGTTTCTCCATGCACATTCCAATGTAATTTACAACCTAGGAACACGACTTCCAGAAAGACTCTGCTGCCCTAGTACCCAGATTTGGGAATGGAGAAATGCTGCCTCCTTGAGGCCACTTCCCACAACAGCAGCTTTAAATCCATTGCCAAAGGTCACTAAATAGTCACCAAACTTGCAGTTCGGTAAATGACACCTGCTCTCTAAAAAAATTCTGGGGTGGAAAATCGACCGAAAAATTCAAAAGAGGGCAACCTTCCAAGAAGACAATTACAAGAGTTATACTGTACTCCCAATTGTTTCCTTTTTTTAACAGAAAAGAAAACGGCAGAGAAAAATGATGAGTTTTACGAATTTTCAAAGACATGCAAACCCAAATTACAAAAACCTATCAGCTCACAGCAGCCAGAAGGGCCATTAGCATAAATGCTGCAAACAATAAATGCTGAAGCGATTGTGGAGAAATGCGTACCCTCGATTCTAAGGGGGACGTGGTAAGAGCCACTAATGAAAACACAAAGAAGGTGCTTTGAAAAGGGTAACGCGGTGCTACCAGTCAATCAATCCCAACCACTGCTGGGCCTATCACCTGAGAAAATGAGAATCAAAAAGTCACAGGCTGGCAATCCTGCACGCCAACAATATTTACCATAGCCAACACTCGGAAGCAATGAAAATGTCCATCAACCGAGGAATGCACAAAGTAGAAGTGGTCCACGTACACAGTGGAAAACTACTCCAATGAAAAATAAAAAGTAAATTTAAAACACCAACAAAAGTAAGGAGACATCAGCTTGTGTGGGTTTGTCCGGGCACACTCCACTCTAATTTATAACCGAGAAACACCACAGGCCGCAAGGGCTTTTCCCTAGGTACCAGGGTGGGGGACATAGAAAGGCTGCCACCCTCTGGCAGTTACCTGCAAAAACAGCTTTAAAGGCTGTGCTAACGGTCATTTCATAGGAACAAGTACTGCAGAACTGTAAATGAAACCTGCCCTCAAAATGTCTTGAGGGGGGTCATGGCCAAAACATTTCAAAATGTGACACATACTTTAAGAGAACACTTTGAAGAACTAAGGGGGTAATCACAGCTAGAAAAATAAAAAGGACATGCCTTAAAGCTCAATTTCAACGGATTATGAGGCACGTGTGAATTCAACCGCAAAAAGGTATCAGCTCACACTTGTCCGAATCACCATCTTTAAGAAAACTACAAACAATAAATGCTGAAGGTGTTGTGGAGAAGTGCATACCCTCAACTTCAAGTGGGACGTAACTTGGAAAGGGCCACGAATGAGAACAGAATGGAGGTGCCTTAAAAAGGTCAACATTGAGCTACCATATGATCCAGCAGGCCCACTCCTCGACCTAAAATCTAAGAAGAGAGAATTGCAAAGACACAGGCAGGCAAATCTGCACGGCACAGTATTACAATAGCCAAGATATGGAAGTAACCAAAAAGTCCACCAACAGATGGGTGGACAAAGAAGAACTCCTCCATGTACAGATGGAATATTCGCTAGTGAAAAAAGTGAAACAATGCCATTTGCAGCACCATAGATGAGTCTAGACGTAATCACGCCACGTGTAGTAAGTGAGAAAGCAAAAGACACATATCCTATCATATCACTTTTAGGAGTTACTTAAAAATTGATACCAATGAAGATATTTCCACAGAGAAAGGCAACCACAGATTCATTAAAAAACTTATGGTTCACCAAGTAGAAAGGGATGAGGATTGGATACATTACCATATTGGGGTCAACAGAGATATACAAACCATGTGAAATATATACTCACCAAAGACGTACGGAAGACCAGGAGAGAGACTACTCAACATTGTGTCATAACCTACATGGAAAAAGGATGCGAGGAAGAATAGATACACGAATATGTGTGAAAGAACCACATCTTGCACACCTAGAACAAACAAACCATTGTAATCAAATTTGCTGGGATAAAAAATAAAAAGTAAATTGCACATATCAACAAGAAGTAATGAGACATAAACTTACAGGGCTTTTTCCTGGCACATTCCATTCTAATTTACAACCTAGAACACCACTTCCATTAAGGCTCTGTTTCCCCAGTAACCAAATTTGGTAAAGGAGAAATGCTGCCACCTTCTGACCTTTCCCTGCAGGAGCAGCTTTAAACTCACAGCTCATGGTCACTTAACATTCCCAAGGACTCAGGGCTGTAAAGGACACCTGCCCTAAAAAATTGCGCTGAAGTAGGGAATGGACAAAAAAATTCAACACAGGCAAATGTTTCAAGAAGAGAGTATGAAGAGTTAAGTTTTACTCACGCTCTTTTAAAAAAAGAAAAGGAAAATGGATAAAAGCTCAACCTCAGGGAGTGTTAGACCCATGCAATCTAATCTACAAAAAGGTTTCAACTCACACCAGTCGACTGACCATCAGCAAAAAGTCTACAAACAATAAATGCTGAAGGGGTTTTAGGGAACTGTGTACCCTCTACCTGCTGGTGAGACGTAAAGGGGTAACAGCCAATAATGAGAACAGAAAGGAGCTGTGTTTAAAAGTAAAAATGGAGGCACCATTCAATCCAGCAGGCGCACCATTGGACCTCTCACCTGAGAAGACAAGAATCGAGAAGACACAGGCCGCAAAAGCTGCAGTGCAGCCTTATTCACAATAGCCAAGACAGTGAAGCAATCAAAATGTCCAACAAGAGGTGAATGGATAAAGAAGAAGTGGTCCATGTCCACAATGGAATATTAGCCATGGAAGACAATGAACCATTGCTCTCTGAGGCACCACAAATGAGTCTGGAGATAATCACGAACCATGAGGTAAGTCGGAAAGCAAAAGACCTATATTCTATGATATCACTTACAGGCGTTATCTAATAACTGACACAAATGAACATATTTCCACAGAGAAAGACACTCACAGACTTAGAAAGCAAACTATGCTCATCTGAAAGGAAAGGTGGGGGGAATGGATAAATTAAGATTAGTGTTACTGTATGCATACAAACACATATTATATACATATATCAAAAAGACCGACCATATAGCAAGGGAGGTCTGCGGAACCCTCAGTAACATTTTACATGGGAAGAGGATCTGTACTTGAATAGACATATATAATGTACAAATGAACCAGATCGTGTACACCTAGGAGAAACAATATTCTAAGCTTTACCCCAATTAAAGCAATTTTTAAAACCAAGAAGAAATAATGAGACCTAATCTTATGGGGGTTTCTCCATGCACATTCCAATGCAATTTACAACCTAGGAACACGACTTCCAGAAAGACTCTGCTGCCCTAGTACCCAGATTTGGGAATGGAGAAATGCTGCCTCCTTGAGGCCACTTCCCACAACAGCAGCTTTAAATCCATTGCCAAAGGTCACTAAATAGTCACCAAACTTGCAGTTCGGTAAATGACACCTGCTCTCTAAAAAAATTCTGGGGTGGAAAATCGACCGAAAAATTCAAAAGAGGGCAACCTTCCAAGAAGACAATTTCAAGAGTTATACTGTACTCCCAATTGTTTCCTTTTTTTAACAGAAAAGAAAACGGCAGAGAAAAATGATGAGTTTTACGAATTTTCAAAGACATGCAAACCCAAATTACAAAAACCTATCAGCTCACAGCAGCCAGAAGGGCCATTAGCATAAATGCTGCAAACAATAAATGCTGAAGCGATTGTGGAGAAATGCGTACCCTCGATTCTAAGGGGGACGTGGTAAGAGCCACTAATGAAAACACAAAGAAGGTGCTTTGAAAAGGGTAACGCGGTGCTACCAGTCAATCAATCCCAACCACTGCTGGGCCTATCACCTGAGAAAATGAGAATCAAAAAGTCACAGGCTGGCAATCCTGCACGCCAACAATATTTACCATAGCCAACACTCGGAAGCAATGAAAATGTCCATCAACCGAGGAATGCACAAAGTAGAAGTGGTCCACGTACACAGTGGAAAACTACTCCAATGAAAAATAAAAAGTAAATTTAAAACACCAACAAAAGTAAGGAGACATCAGCTTGTGTGGGTTTGTCCGGGCACACTCCACTCTAATTTATAACCGAGAAACACCACAGGCCGCAAGGGCTTTTCCCTAGGTACCAGAGTGGGGGACATAGAAAGGCTGCCACCCTCTGGCAGTTACCTGCAAAAGCAGCTTTAAAGGCTGTGCTAACGGTCATTTCATAGGAACAAGTACTGCAGAACTGTAAATGAAACCTGCCCTCAAAATGTCTTGAGGGGGGTCATGGCCAAAACATTTCAAAATGTGACACATACTTTAAGAGAACACTTTGAAGAACTAAGGGGGTAATCACAGCTAGAAAAATAAAAAGGACATGCCTTAAAGCTCAATTTCAACGGATTATGAGGCACGTGCGAATTCAACCGCAAAAAGGTATCAGCTCACACTTGTCCGAATCACCATCTTTAAGAAAACTACAAACAATAAATGCTGAAGGTGTTGTGGAGAAGTGCATACCCTCAACTTCAAGTGGGACGTAACTTGGAAAGGGCCACGAATGAGAACAGAATGGAGGTGCCTTAAAAAGGTCAACATTGAGCTACCATATGATCCAGCAGGCCCACTCCTCGACCTAAAATCTAAGAAGAGAGAATTGCAAAGACACAGGCAGGCAAATCTGCACTGCACAGTATTACAATAGCCAAGATATGGAAGTAACCAAAAAGTCCACCAACAGATGGGTGGACAAAGAAGAACTCCTCCATGTACAGATGGAATATTCGCTAGTGAAAAAAGTGAAACAATGCCATTTGCAGCACCATAGATGAGTCTAGACGTAATCACGCCACGTGTAGTAAGTGAGAAAGCAAAAGACACATATCCTATCATATCACTTTTAGGAGTTACTTAAAAATTGATACCAATGAAGATATTTCCACAGAGAAAGGCAACCACAGATTCATTAAAAAACTTATGGTTCACCAAGTAGAAAGGGATGAGGATTGGATACATTACCATATTGGGGTCAACAGAGATATACAAACCATGTGAAATATATACTCACCAAAGACGTACGGAAGACCAGGAGAGAGACTACTCAACATTGTGTCATAACCTACATGGAAAAAGGATGCGAGGAAGAATAGATACACGAATATGTGTGAAAGAACCACATCTTGCACACCTAGAACAAACAAACCATTGTAATCAAATTTGCTGGGATAAAAAATAAAAAGTAAATTGCACATATCAACAAGAAGTAATGAGACATAAACTTACAGGGCTTTTTCCTGGCACATTCCATTCTAATTTACAACCTAGAACACCACTTCCATTAAGGCTCTGTTTCCCCAGTAACCAAATTTGGTAAAGGAGAAATGCTGCCACCTTCTGACCTTTCCCTGCAGGAGCAGCTTTAAACTCACAGCTCATGGTCACTTAACATTCCCAAGGACTCAGGGCTGTAAAGGACACCTGCCCTAAAAAATTGCGCTGAAGTAGGGAATGGACAAAAAAATTCAACACAGGCAAATATTTCAAGAAGAGAGTATGAAGAGTTAAGTTTTACTCACGCTCTTTTAAAAAAAGAAAAGGAAAATGGATAAAAGCTCAACCTCAGGGAGTGTTAGACCCATGCAATCTAATCTACAAAAAGGTTTCAACTCACACCAGTCGACTGACCATCAGCAAAAAGTCTACAAACAATAAATGCTGAAGGGGTTTTAGGGAACTGTGTACCCTCTACCTGCTGGTGAGACGTAAAGGGGTAACAGCCAATAATGAGAACAGAAAGGAGCTGTGTTTAAAAGTAAAAATGGAGGCACCATTCAATCCAGCAGGCGCACCATTGGACCTCTCACCTGAGAAGACAAGAATCGAGAAGACACAGGCCGCAAAAGCTGCAGTGCAGCCTTATTCACAATAGCCAAGACAGTGAAGCAATCAAAATGTCCAACAACAGGTGAATGGATAAAGAAGAAGTGGTCCATGTACACAATGGAATATTAGCCATGGAAGACAATGAACCATTGCTCTCTGAGGCACCACAAATGAGTCTGGAGATAATCACGAACCATGAGGTAAGTCGGAAAGCAAAAGACCTATATTCTATGATATCACTTACAGGCGTTATCTAATAACTGACACAAATGAACATATTTCCACAGAGAAAGACACTCACAGACTTAGAAAGCAAACTATGCTCATCTGAAAGGAAAGGTGGGGGGAATGGATAAATTAAGATTAGTGTTACTGTATGCATACAAACACATATTATATACATATCTCAAAAAGACCGACCATATAGCAAGGGAGGTCTGCGGAACCCTCAGTAACATTTTACATGGGAAGAGGATCTGTACTTGAATAGACATATATAATGTACAAATGAACCAGATCGTGTACACCTAGGAGAAACAATATTCTAAGCTTTACCCCAATTAAAGCAATTTTTAAAACCAAGAAGAAATAATGAGACCTAATCTTATGGGGGTTTCTCCATGCACATTCCAATGTAATTTACAACCTAGGAACACGACTTCCAGAAAGACTCTGCTGCCCTAGTACCCAGATTTGGGAATGGAGAAATGCTGCCTCCTTGAGGCCACTTCCCACAACAGCAGCTTTAAATCCATTGCCAAAGGTCACTAAATAGTCACCAAACTTGCAGTTCGGTAAATGACACCTGCTCTCTAAAAAAATTCTGGGGTGGAAAATCGACCGAAAAATTCAAAAGAGGGCAACCTTCCAAGAAGACAATTTCAAGAGTTATACTGTACTCCCAATTGTTTCCTTTTTTTAACAGAAAAGAAAACGGCAGAGAAAAATGATGAGTTTTACGAATTTTCAAAGACATGCAAACCCAAATTACAAAAACCTATCAGCTCACAGCAGCCAGAAGGGCCATTAGCATAAATGCTGCAAACAATAAATGCTGAAGCGATTGTGGAGAAATGCGTACCCTCGATTCTAAGGGGGACGTGGTAAGAGCCACTAATGAAAACACAAAGAAGGTGCTTTGAAAAGGGTAACGCGGTGCTACCAGTCAATCAATCCCAACCACTGCTGGGCCTATCACCTGAGAAAATGAGAATCAAAAAGTCACAGGCTGGCAATCCTGCACGCCAACAATATTTACCATAGCCAACACTCGGAAGCAATGAAAATGTCCATCAACCGAGGAATGCACAAAGTAGAAGTGGTCCACGTACACAGTGGAAAACTACTCCAATGAAAAATAAAAAGTAAATTTAAAAAACCAACAAAAGTAAGGAGACATCAGCTTGTGTGGGTTTGTCCGGGCACACTCCACTCTAATTTATAACCGAGAAACACCACAGGCCGCAAGGGCTTTTCCCTAGGTACCAGGGTGGGGGACATAGAAAGGCTACCACCCTCTGGCAGTTACCTGCAAAAGCAGCTTTAAAGGCTGTGCTAACGGCCATTTCATAGGAACAAGTACTGCAGAACTGTAAATGAAACCTGCCCTCAAAATGTCTTGAGGGGGGTCATGGCCAAAACATTTCAAAATGTGACACATACTTTAAGAGAACACTTTGAAGAACTAAGGGGTAATCACAGCTAGAAAAATAAAAAGGACATGCCTTAAAGCTCAATTTCAACGGATTATGAGGCACGTGCGAATTCAACCGCAAAAAGGTATCAGCTCACACTTGTCAGAATCACCATCTTTAAGAAAACTACAAACAATAAATGCTGAAGGTGTTGTGGAGAAGTGCATACCCTCAACTTCAAGTGGGACGTAACTTGGAAAGGGCCACGAATGAGAACAGAATGGAGGTGCCTTAAAAAGGTCAACATTGAGCTACCATATGATCCAGCAGGCCCACTCCTCGACCTAAAATCTAAGAAGAGAGAATTGCAAAGACACAGGCAGGCAAATCTGCACTGCACAGTATTACAATAGCCAAGATATGGAAGTAACCAAAAAGTCCACCAACAGATGGGTGGACAAAGAAGAACTCCTCCATGTACAGATGGAATATTCGCTAGTGAAAAAAGTGAAACAATGCCATTTGCAGCACCATAGATGAGTCTAGACGTAATCACGCCACGTGTAGTAAGTGAGAAAGCAAAAGACACATATCCTATCATATCACTTTTAGGAGTTACTTAAAAATTGATACCAATGAAGATATTTCCACAGAGAAAGGCAACCACAGATTCATTAAAAAACTTATGGTTCACCAAGTAGAAAGGGATGAGGATTGGATACATTACCATATTGGGGTCAACAGAGATATACAAACCATGTGAAATATATACTCACCAAAGACGTACGGAAGACCAGGAGAGAGACTACTCAACATTGTGTCATAACCTACATGGAAAAAGGATGCGAGGAAGAATAGATACACGAATATGTGTGAAAGAACCACATCTTGCACACCTAGAACAAACAAACCATTGTAATCAAATTTGCTGGGATAAAAAATAAAAAGTAAATTGCACATATCAACAAGAAGTAATGAGACATAAACTTACAGGGCTTTTTCCTGGCACATTCCATTCTAATTTACAACCTAGAACACCACTTCCATTAAGGCTCTGTTTCCCCAGTAACCAAATTTGGTAAAGGAGAAATGCTGCCACCTTCTGACCTTTCCCTGCAGGAGCAGCTTTAAACTCACAGCTCATGGTCACTTAACATTCCCAAGGACTCAGGGCTGTAAAGGACACCTGCCCTAAAAAATTGCGCTGAAGTAGGGAATGGACAAAAAAATTCAACACAGGCAAATATTTCAAGAAGAGAGTATGAAGAGTTAAGTTTTACTCACGCTCTTTTAAAAAAAGAAAAGGAAAATGGATAAAAGCTCAACCTCAGGGAGTGTTAGACCCATGCAATCTAATCTACAAAAAGGTTTCAACTCACACCAGTCGACTGACCATCAGCAAAAAGTCTACAAACAATAAATGCTGAAGGGGTTTTAGGGAACTGTGTACCCTCTACCTGCTGGTGAGACGTAAAGGGGTAACAGCCAATAATGAGAACAGAAAGGAGCTGTGTTTAAAAGTAAAAATGGAGGCACCATTCAATCCAGCAGGCGCACCATTGGACCTCTCACCTGAGAAGACAAGAATCGAGAAGACACAGGCCGCAAAAGCTGCAGTGCAGCCTTATTCACAATAGCCAAGACAGTGAAGCAATCAAAATGTCCAACAACAGGTGAATGGATAAAGAAGAAGTGGTCCATGTACACAATGGAATATTAGCCATGGAAGACAATGAACCATTGCTCTCTGAGGCACCACAAATGAGTCTGGAGATAATCACGAACCATGAGGTAAGTCGGAAAGCAAAAGACCTATATTCTATGATATCACTTACAGGCGTTATCTAATAACTGACACAAATGAACATATTTCCACAGAGAAAGACACTCACAGACTTAGAAAGCAAACTATGCTCATCTGAAAGGAAAGGTGGGGGGAATGGATAAATTAAGATTAGTGTTACTGTATGCATACAAACACATATTATATACATATCTCAAAAAGACCGACCATATAGCAAGGGAGGTCTGCGGAACCCTCAGTAACATTTTACATGGGAAGAGGATCTGTACTTGAATAGACATATATAATGTACAAATGAACCAGATCGTGTACACCTAGGAGAAACAATATTCTAAGCTTTACCCCAATTAAAGCAATTTTTAAAACCAAGAAGAAATAATGAGACATAATCTTATGGGGGTTTCTCCATGCACATTCCAATGTAATTTACAACCTAGGAACACGACTTCCAGAAAGACTCTGCTGCCCTAGTACCCAGATTTGGGAATGGAGAAATGCTGCCTCCTTGAGGCCACTTCCCACAACAGCAGCTTTAAATCCATTGCCAAAGGTCACTAAATAGTCACCAAACTTGCAGTTCGGTAAATGACACCTGCTCTCTAAAAAAATTCTGGGGTGGAAAATCGACCGAAAAATTCAAAAGAGGGCAACCTTCCAAGAAGACAATTACAAGAGTTATACTGTACTCCCAATTGTTTCCTTTTTTTAACAGAAAAGAAAACGGCAGAGAAAAATGATGAGTTTTACGAATTTTCAAAGACATGCAAACCCAAATTACAAAAACCTATCAGCTCACAGCAGCCAGAAGGGCCATTAGCATAAATGCTGCAAACAATAAATGCTGAAGCGATTGTGGAGAAATGCGTACCCTCGATTCTAAGGGGGACGTGGTAAGAGCCACTAATGAAAACACAAAGAAGGTGCTTTGAAAAGGGTAACGCGGTGCTACCAGTCAATCAATCCCAACCACTGCTGGGCCTATCACCTGAGAAAATGAGAATCAAAAAGTCACAGGCTGGCAATCCTGCACGCCAACAATATTTACCATAGCCAACACTCGGAAGCAATGAAAATGTCCATCAACCGAGGAATGCACAAAGTAGAAGTGGTCCACGTACACAGTGGAAAACTACTCCAATGAAAAATAAAAAGTAAATTTAAAAAACCAACAAAAGTAAGGAGACATCAGCTTGTGTGGGTTTGTCCGGGCACACTCCACTCTAATTTATAACCGAGAAACACCACAGGCCGCAATGGCTTTTCCCTAGGTACCAGGGTGGGGGACATAGAAAGGCTACCACCCTCTGGCAGTTACCTGCAAAAGCAGCTTTAAAGGCTGTGCTAACGGCCATTTCATAGGAACAAGTACTGCAGAACTGTAAATGAAACCTGCCCTCAAAATGTCTTGAGGGGGGTCATGGCCAAAACATTTCAAAATGTGACACATACTTTAAGAGAACACTTTGAAGAACTAAGGGGGTAATCACAGCTTGAAAAATAAAAAGGACATGCCTTAAAGCTCAATTTCAACGGATTATGAGGCACGTGCGAATTCAACCGCAAAAAGGTATCAGCTCACACTTGTCAGAATCACCATCTTTAAGAAAACTACAAACAATAAATGCTGAAGGTGTTGTGGAGAAGTGCATACCCTCAACTTCAAGTGAGACGTAACTTGGAAAGGGCCACGAATGAGAACAGAATGGAGGTGCCTTAAAAAGGTCAACATTGAGCTACCATATGATCCAGCAGGCCCACTCCTCGACCTAAAATCTAAGAAGAGAGAATTGCAAAGACACAGGCAGGCAAATCTGCATTGCACAGTATTACAATAGCCAAGATATGGAAGTAACCAAAAAGTCCACCAACAGATGGGTGGACAAAGAAGAACTCTTCCATGTACAGATGGAATATTCGCTAGTGAAAAAAGTGAAACAATGCCATTTGCAGCACCATAGATGAGTCTAGACGTAATCACGCCACGTGTAGTAAGTGAGAAAGCAAAAGACACATATCCTATCATATCACTTTTAGGAGTTACTTAAAAATTGATACCAATGAAGATATTTCCACAGAGAAAGGCAACCACAGATTCATTAAAAAACTTATGGTTCACCAAGTAGAAAGGGATGAGGATTGGATACATTACCATATTGGGGTCAACAGAGATATACAAACCATGTGAAATATATACTCACCAAAGACGTACGGAAGACCAGGAGAGAGACTACTCAACATTGTGTCATAACCTACATGGAAAAAGGATGCGAGGAAGAATAGATACACGAATATGTGTGAAAGAACCACATCTTGCACACCTAGAACAAACAAACCATTGTAATCAAATTTGCTGGGATAAAAAATAAAAAGTAAATTGCACATATCAACAAGAAGTAATGAGACATAAACTTACAGGGCTTTTTCCTGGCACATTCCATTCTAATTTACAACCTAGAACACCACTTCCATTAAGGCTCTGTTTCCCCAGTAACCAAATTTGGTAAAGGAGAAATGCTGCCACCTTCTGACCTTTCCCTGCAGGAGCAGCTTTAAACTCACAGCTCATGGTCACTTAACATTCCCAAGGACTCAGGGCTGTAAAGGACACCTGCCCTAAAAAATTGCGCTGAAGTAGGGAATGGACAAAAAAATTCAACACAGGCAAATGTTTCAAGAAGAGAGTATGAAGAGTTAAGTTTTACTCACGCTCTTTTAAAAAAAGAAAAGGAAAATGGATAAAAGCTCAACCTCAGGGAGTGTTAGACCCATGCAATCTAATCTACAAAAAGGTTTCAACTCACACCAGTCGACTGACCATCAGCAAAAAGTCTACAAACAATAAATGCTGAAGGGGTTTTAGGGAACTGTGTACCCTCTACCTGCTGGTGAGACGTAAAGGGGTAACAGCCAATAATGAGAACAGAAAGGAGCTGTGTTTAAAAGTAAAAATGGAGGCACCATTCAATCCAGCAGGCGCACCATTGGACCTCTCACCTGAGAAGACAAGAATCGAGAAGACACAGGCCGCAAAAGCTGCAGTGCAGCCTTATTCACAATAGCCAAGACAGTGAAGCAATCAAAATGTCCAACAAGAGGTGAATGGATAAAGAAGAAGTGGTCCATGTCCACAATGGAATATTAGCCATGGAAGACAATGAACCATTGCTCTCTGAGGCACCACAAATGAGTCTGGAGATAATCACGAACCATGAGGTAAGTCGGAAAGCAAAAGACCTATATTCTATGATATCACTTACAGGCGTTATCTAATAACTGACACAAATGAACATATTTCCACAGAGAAAGACACTCACAGACTTAGAAAGCAAACTATGCTCATCTGAAAGGAAAGGTGGGGGGAATGGATAAATTAAGATTAGTGTTACTGTATGCATACAAACACATATTATATACATATATCAAAAAGACCGACCATATAGCAAGGGAGGTCTGCGGAACCCTCAGTAACATTTTACATGGGAAGAGGATCTGTACTTGAATAGACATATATAATGTACAAATGAACCAGATCGTGTACACCTAGGAGAAACAATATTCTAAGCTTTACCCCAATTAAAGCAATTTTTAAAACCAAGAAGAAATAATGAGACATAATCTTATGGGGGTTTCTCCATGCACATTCCAATGTAATTTACAACCTAGGAACACGACTTCCAGAAAGACTCTGCTGCCCTAGTACCCAGATTTGGGAATGGAGAAATGCTGCCTCCTTGAGGCCACTTCCCACAACAGCAGCTTTAAATCCATTGCCAAAGGTCACTAAATAGTCACCAAACTTGCAGTTCGGTAAATGACACCTGCTCTCTAAAAAAATTCTGGGGTGGAAAATCGACCGAAAAATTCAAAAGAGGGCAACCTTCCAAGAAGACAATTTCAAGAGTTATACTGTACTCCCAATTGTTTCCTTTTTTTAACAGAAAAGAAAACGGCAGAGAAAAATGATGAGTTTTACGAATTTTCAAAGACATGCAAACCCAAATTACAAAAACCTATCAGCTCACAGCAGCCAGAAGGGCCATTAGCATAAATGCTGCAAACAATAAATGCTGAAGCGATTGTGGAGAAATGCGTACCCTCGATTCTAAGGGGGACGTGGTAAGAGCCACTAATGAAAACACAAAGAAGGTGCTTTGAAAAGGGTAACGCGGTGCTACCAGTCAATCAATCCCAACCACTGCTGGGCCTATCACCTGAGAAAATGAAAATCAAAAAGTCACAGGCTGGCAATCCTGCACGCCAACAATATTTACCATAGCCAACCCTCGGAAGCAATGAAAATGTCCATCAACCGAGGAATGCACAAAGTAGAAGTGGTCCACGTACACAGTGGAAAACTACTCCAATGAAAAATAAAAAGTAAATTTAAAAAACCAACAAAAGTAAGGAGACATCAGCTTGTGTGGGTTTGTCCGGGCACACTCCACTCTAATTTATAACCGAGAAACACCACAGGCCGCAAGGGCTTTTCCCTAGGTACCAGGGTGGGGGACATAGAAAGGCTGCCACCCTCTGGCAGTTACCTGCAAAAGCAGCTTTAAAGGCTGTGCTAACGGCCATTTCATAGGAACAAGTACTGCAGAACTGTAAATGAAACCTGCCCTCAAAATGTCTTGAGGGGGGTCATGGCCAAAACATTTCAAAATGTGACACATACTTTAAGAGAACACTTTGAAGAACTAAGGGGTAATCACAGCTAGAAAAATAAAAAGGACATGCCTTAAAGCTCAATTTCAACGGATTATGAGGCACGTGCGAATTCAACCGCAAAAAGGTATCAGCTCACAGTTGTCAGAATCACCATCTTTAAGAAAACTACAAACAATAAATGCTGAAGGTGTTGTGGAGAAGTGCATACCCTCAACTTCAAGTGGGACGTAACTTGGAAAGGGCCACGAATGAGAACAGAATGGAGGTGCCTTAAAAAGGTCAACATTGAGCTACCATATGATCCAGCAGGCCCACTCCTCGACCTAAAATCTAAGAAGAGAGAATTGCAAAGACACAGGCAGGCAAATCTGCACTGCACAGTATTACAATAGCCAAGATATGGAAGTAACCAAAAAGTCCACCAACAGATGGGTGGACAAAGAAGAACTCCTCCATGTACAGATGGAATATTCGCTAGTGAAAAAAGTGAAACAATGCCATTTGCAGCACCATAGATGAGTCTAGACGTAATCACGCCACGTGTAGTAAGTGAGAAAGCAAAAGACACATATCCTATCATATCACTTTTAGGAGTTACTTAAAAATTGATACCAATGAAGATATTTCCACAGAGAAAGGCAACCACAGATTCATTAAAAAACTTATGGTTCACCAAGTAGAAAGGGATGAGGATTGGATACATTACCATATTGGGGTCAACAGAGATATACAAACCATGTGAAATATATACTCACCAAAGACGTACGGAAGACCAGGAGAGAGACTACTCAACATTGTGTCATAACCTACATGGAAAAAGGATGCGAGGAAGAATAGATACACGAATATGTGTGAAAGAACCACATCTTGCACACCTAGAACAAACAAACCATTGTAATCAAATTTGCTGGGATAAAAAATAAAAAGTAAATTACACATATCAACAAGAAGTAATGAGACATAAACTTACAGGGCTTTTTCCTGGCACATTCCATTCTAATTTACAACCTAGAACACCACTTCCATTAAGGCTCTGTTTCCCCAGTAACCAAATTTGGTAAAGGAGAAATGCTGCCACCTTCTGACCTTTCCCTGCAGGAGCAGCTTTAAACTCACAGCTCATGGTCACTTAACATTCCCAAGGACTCAGGGCTGTAAAGGACACCTGCCCTAAAAAATTGCGCTGAAGTAGGGAATGGACAAAAAAATTCAACACAGGCAAATGTTTCAAGAAGAGAGTATGAAGAGTTAAGTTTTACTCACGCTCTTTTAAAAAAAGAAAAGGAAAATGGATAAAAGCTCAACCTCAGGGAGTGTTAGACCCATGCAATCTAATCTACAAAAAGGTTTCAACTCACACCAGTCGACTGACCATCAGCAAAAAGTCTACAAACAATAAATGCTGAAGGGGTTTTAGGGAACTGTGTACCCTCTACCTGCTGGTGAGACGTAAAGGGGTAACAGCCAATAATGAGAACAGAAAGGAGCTGTGTTTAAAAGTAAAAATGGAGGCACCATTCAATCCAGCAGGCGCACCATTGGACCTCTCACCTGAGAAGACAAGAATCGAGAAGACACAGGCCGCAAAAGCTGCAGTGCAGCCTTATTCACAATAGCCAAGACAGTGAAGCAATCAAAATGTCCAACAAGAGGTGAATGGATAAAGAAGAAGTGGTCCATGTCCACAATGGAATATTAGCCATGGAAGACAATGAACCATTGCTCTCTGAGGCACCACAAATGAGTCTGGAGATAATCACGAACCATGAGGTAAGTCGGAAAGCAACAGACCTATATTCTATGATATCACTTACAGGCGTTATCTAATAACTGACACAAATGAACATATTTCCACAGAGAAAGACACTCACAGACTTAGAAAGCAAACTATGCTCATCTGAAAGGAAAGGTGGGGGGAATGGATAAATTAAGATTAGTGTTACTGTATGCATACAAACACATATTATATACATATATCAAAAAGACCGACCATATAGCAAGGGAGGTCTGCGGAACCCTCAGTAACATTTTACATGGGAAGAGGATCTGTACTTGAATAGACATATATAATGTACAAATGAACCAGATCGTGTACACCTAGGAGAAACAATATTCTAAGCTTTACCCCAATTAAAGCAATTTTTAAAACCAAGAAGAAATAATGAGACCTAATCTTATGGGGGTTTCTCCATGCACATTCCAATGTAATTTACAACCTAGGAACACGACTTCCAGAAAGACTCTGCTGCCCTAGTACCCAGATTTGGGAATGGAGAAATGCTGCCTCCTTGAGGCCACTTCCCACAACAGCAGCTTTAAATCCATTGCCAAAGGTCACTAAATAGTCACCAAACTTGCAGTTCGGTAAATGACACCTGCTCTCTAAAAAAATTCTGGGGTGGAAAATCGACCGAAAAATTCAAAAGAGGGCAACCTTCCAAGAAGACAATTTCAAGAGTTATACTGTACTCCCAATTGTTTCCTTTTTTTAACAGAAAAGAAAACGGCAGAGAAAAATGATGAGTTTTACGAATTTTCAAAGACATGCAAACCCAAATTACAAAAACCTATCAGCTCACAGCAGCCAGAAGGGCCATTAGCATAAATGCTGCAAACAATAAATGCTGAAGCGATTGTGGAGAAATGCGTACCCTCGATTCTAAGGGGGACGTGGTAAGAGCCACTAATGAAAACACAAAGAAGGTGCTTTGAAAAGGGTAACACGGTGCTACCAGTCAATCAATCCCAACCACTGCTGGGCCTATCACCTGAGAAAATGAGAATCAAAAAGTCACAGGCTGGCAATCCTGCACGCCAACAATATTTACCATAGCCAACACTCGGAAGCAATGAAAATGTCCATCAACCGAGGAATGCACAAAGTAGAAGTGGTCCACGTACACAGTGGAAAACTACTCCAATGAAAAATAAAAAGTAAATTTAAAACACCAACAAAAGTAAGGAGACATCAGCTTGTGTGGGTTTGTCCGGGCACACTCCCCTCTAATTTATAACCGAGAAACACCACAGGCCGCAAGGGCTTTTCCCTAGGTACCAGGGTGGGGGACATAGAAAGGCTGCCACCCTCTGGCAGTTACCTGCAAAAGCAGCTTTAAAGGCTGTGCTAACGGTCATTTCATAGGAACAAGTACTGCAGAACTGTAAATGAAACCTGCCCTCAAAATGTCTTGAGGGGGGTCATGGCCAAAACATTTCAAAATGTGACACATACTTTAAGAGAACACTTTGAAGAACTAAGGGGGTAATCACAGCTAGAAAAATAAAAAGGACATGCCTTAAAGCTCAATTTCAACGGATTATGAGGCACGTGCGAATTCAACCGCAAAAAGGTATCAGCTCACACTTGTCCGAATCACCATCTTTAAGAAAACTACAAACAATAAATGCTGAAGGTGTTGTGGAGAAGTGCATACCCTCAACTTCAAGTGGGACGTAACTTGGAAAGGGCCACGAATGAGAACAGAATGGAGGTGCCTTAAAAAGGTCAACATTGAGCTACCATATGATCCAGCAGGCCCACTCCTCGACCTAAAATCTAAGAAGAGAGAATTGCAAAGACACAGGCAGGCAAATCTGCACGGCACAGTATTACAATAGCCAAGATATGGAAGTAACCAAAAAGTCCACCAACAGATGGGTGGACAAAGAAGAACTCCTCCATGTACAGATGGAATATTCGCTAGTGAAAAAAGTGAAACAATGCCATTTGCAGCACCATAGATGAGTCTAGACGTAATCACGCCACGTGTAGTAAGTGAGAAAGCAAAAGACACATATCCTATCATATCACTTTTAGGAGTTACTTAAAAATTGATACCAATGAAGATATTTCCACAGAGAAAGGCAACCACAGATTCATTAAAAAACTTATGGTTCACCAAGTAGAAAGGGATGAGGATTGGATACATTACCATATTGGGGTCAACAGAGATATACAAACCATGTGAAATATATACTCACCAAAGACGTACGGAAGACCAGGAGAGAGACTACTCAACATTGTGTCATAACCTACATGGAAAAAGGATGCGAGGAAGAATAGATACACGAATATGTGTGAAAGAACCACATCTTGCACACCTAGAACAAACAAACCATTGTAATCAAATTTGCTGGGATAAAAAATAAAAAGTAAATTGCACATATCAACAAGAAGTAATGAGACATAAACTTACAGGGCTTTTTCCTGGCACATTCCATTCTAATTTACAACCTAGAACACCACTTCCATTAAGGCTCTGTTTCCCCAGTAACCAAATTTGGTAAAGGAGAAATGCTGCCACCTTCTGACCTTTCCCTGCAGGAGCAGCTTTAAACTCACAGCTCATGGTCACTTAACATTCCCAAGGACTCAGGGCTGTAAAGGACACCTGCCCTAAAAAATTGCGCTGAAGTAGGGAATGGACAAAAAAATTCAACACAGGCAAATGTTTCAAGAAGAGAGTATGAAGAGTTAAGTTTTACTCACGCTCTTTTAAAAAAAGAAAAGGAAAATGGATAAAAGCTCAACCTCAGGGAGTGTTAGACCCATGCAATCTAATCTACAAAAAGGTTTCAACTCACACCAGTCGACTGACCATCAGCAAAAAGTCTACAAACAATAAATGCTGAAGGGGTTTTAGGGAACTGTGTACCCTCTACCTGCTGGTGAGACGTAAAGGGGTAACAGCCAATAATGAGAACAGAAAGGAGCTGTGTTTAAAAGTAAAAATGGAGGCACCATTCAATCCAGCAGGCGCACCATTGGACCTGTCACCTGAGAAGACAAGAATCGAGAAGACACAGGCCGCAAAAGCTGCAGTGCAGCCTTATTCACAATAGCCAAGACAGTGAAGCAATCAAAATGTCCAACAAGAGGTGAATGGATAAAGAAGAAGTGGTCCATGTCCACAATGGAATATTAGCCATGGAAGACAATGAACCATTGCTCTCTGAGGCACCACAAATGAGTCTGGAGATAATCACGAACCATGAGGTAAGTCGGAAAGCAACAGACCTATATTCTATGATATCACTTACAGGCGTTATCTAATAACTGACACAAATGAACATATTTCCACAGAGAAAGACACTCACAGACTTAGAAAGCAAACTATGCTCATCTGAAAGGAAAGGTGGGGGGAATGGATAAATTAAGATTAGTGTTACTGTATGCATACAAACACATATTATATACATATATCAAAAAGACCGACCATATAGCAAGGGAGGTCTGCGGAACCCTCAGTAACATTTTACATGGGAAGAGGATCTGTACTTGAATAGACATATATAATGTACAAATGAACCAGATCGTGTACACCTAGGAGAAACAATATTCTAAGCTTTACCCCAATTAAAGCAATTTTTAAAACCAAGAAGAAATAATGAGACCTAATCTTATGGGGGTTTCTCCATGCACATTCCAATGTAATTTACAACCTAGGAACACGACTTCCAGAAAGACTCTGCTGCCCTAGTACCCAGATTTGGGAATGGAGAAATGCTGCCTCCTTGAGGCCACTTCCCACAACAGCAGCTTTAAATCCATTGCCAAAGGTCACTAAATAGTCACCAAACTTGCAGTTCGGTAAATGACACCTGCTCTCTAAAAAAATTCTGGGGTGGAAAATCGACCGAAAAATTCAAAAGAGGGCAACCTTCCAAGAAGACAATTTCAAGAGTTATACTGTACTCCCAATTGTTTCCTTTTTTTAACAGAAAAGAAAACGGCAGAGAAAAATGATGAGTTTTACGAATTTTCAAAGACATGCAAACCCAAATTACAAAAACCTATCAGCTCACAGCAGCCAGAAGGGCCATTAGCATAAATGCTGCAAACAATAAATGCTGAAGCGATTGTGGAGAAATGCGTACCCTCGATTCTAAGGGGGACGTGGTAAGAGCCACTAATGAAAACACAAAGAAGGTGCTTTGAAAAGGGTAACGCGGTGCTACCAGTCAATCAATCCCAACCACTGCTGGGCCTATCACCTGAGAAAATGAGAATCAAAAAGTCACAGGCTGGCAATCCTGCACGCCAACAATATTTACCATAGCCAACACTCGGAAGCAATGAAAATGTCCATCAACCGAGGAATGCACAAAGTAGAAGTGGTCCACGTACACAGTGGAAAACTACTCCAATGAAAAATAAAAAGTAAATTTAAAACACCAACAAAAGTAAGGAGACATCAGCTTGTGTGGGTTTGTCCGGGCACACTCCACTCTAATTTATAACCGAGAAACACCACAGGCCGCAAGGGCTTTTCCCTAGGTACCAGGGTGGGGGACATAGAAAGGCTGCCACCCTCTGGCAGTTACCTGCAAAAGCAGCTTTAAAGGCTGTGCTAACGGCCATTTCATAGGAACAAGTACTGCAGAACTGTAAATGAAACCTGCCCTCAAAATGTCTTGAGGGGGGTCATGGCCAAAACATTTCAAAATGTGACACATACTTTAAGAGAACACTTTGAAGAACTAAGGGGTAATCACAGCTAGAAAAATAAAAAGGACATGCCTTAAAGCTCAATTTCAACGGATTATGAGGCACGTGCGAATTCAACCGCAAAAAGGTATCAGCTCACACTTGTCCGAATCACCATCTTTAAGAAAACTACAAACAATAAATGCTGAAGGTGTTGTGGAGAAGTGCATACCCTCAACTTCAAGTGGGACGTAACTTGGAAAGGGCCACGAATGAGAACAGAATGGAGGTGCCTTAAAAAGGTCAACATTGAGCTACCATATGATCCAGCAGGCCCCCTCCTCGACCTAAAATCTAAGAAGAGAGAATTGCAAAGACACAGGCAGGCAAATCTGCACGGCACAGTATTACAATAGCCAAGATATGGAAGTAACCAAAAAGTCCACCAACAGATGGGTGGACAAAGAAGAACTCCTCCATGTACAGATGGAATATTCGCTAGTGAAAAAAGTGAAACAATGCCATTTGCAGCACCATAGATGAGTCTAGACGTAATCACGCCACGTGTAGTAAGTGAGAAAGCAAAAGACACATATCCTATCATATCACTTTTAGGAGTTACTTAAAAATTGATACCAATGAAGATATTTCCACAGAGAAAGGCAACCACAGATTCATTAAAAAACTTATGGTTCACCAAGTAGAAAGGGATGAGGATTGGATACATTACCATATTGGGGTCAACAGAGATATACAAACCATGTGAAATATATACTCACCAAAGACGTACGGAAGACCAGGAGAGAGACTACTCAACATTGTGTCATAACCTACATGGAAAAAGGATGCGAGGAAGAATAGATACACGAATATGTGTGAAAGAACCACATCTTGCACACCTAGAACAAACAAACCATTGTAATCAAATTTGCTGGGATAAAAAATAAAAAGTAAATTACACATATCAACAAGAAGTAATGAGACATAAACTTACAGGGCTTTTTCCTGGCACATTCCATTCTAATTTACAACCTAGAACACCACTTCCATTAAGGCTCTGTTTCCCCAGTAACCAAATTTGGTAAAGGAGAAATGCTGCCACCTTCTGACCTTTCCCTGCAGGAGCAGCTTTAAACTCACAGCTCATGGTCACTTAACATTCCCAAGGACTCAGGGCTGTAAAGGACACCTGCCCTAAAAAATTGCGCTGAAGTAGGGAATGGACAAAAAAATTCAACACAGGCAAATGTTTCAAGAAGAGAGTATGAAGAGTTAAGTTTTACTCACGCTCTTTTAAAAAAAGAAAAGGAAAATGGATAAAAGCTCAACCTCAGGGAGTGTTAGACCCATGCAATCTAATCTACAAAAAGGTTTCAACTCACACCAGTCGACTGACCATCAGCAAAAAGTCTACAAACAATAAATGCTGAAGGGGTTTTAGGGAACTGTGTACCCTCTACCTGCTGGTGAGACGTAAAGGGGTAACAGCCAATAATGAGAACAGAAAGGAGCTGTGTTTAAAAGTAAAAATGGAGGCACCATTCAATCCAGCAGGCGCACCATTGGACCTGTCACCTGAGAAGACAAGAATCGAGAAGACACAGGCCGCAAAAGCTGCAGTGCAGCCTTATTCACAATAGCCAAGACAGTGAAGCAATCAAAATGTCCAACAAGAGGTGAATGGATAAAGAAGAAGTGGTCCATGTCCACAATGGAATATTAGCCATGGAAGACAATGAACCATTGCTCTCTGAGGCACCACAAATGAGTCTGGAGATAATCACGAACCATGAGGTAAGTCGGAAAGCAACAGACCTATATTCTATGATATCACTTACAGGCGTTATCTAATAACTGACACAAATGAACATATTTCCACAGAGAAAGACACTCACAGACTTAGAAAGCAAACTATGCTCATCTGAAAGGAAAGGTGGGGGGAATGGATAAATTAAGATTAGTGTTACTGTATGCATACAAACACATATTATATACATATATCAAAAAGACCGACCATATAGCAAGGGAGGTCTGCGGAACCCTCAGTAACATTTTACATGGGAAGAGGATCTGTACTTGAATAGACATATATAATGTACAAATGAACCAGATCGTGTACACCTAGGAGAAACAATATTCTAAGCTTTACCCCAATTAAAGCAATTTTTAAAACCAAGAAGAAATAATGAGACCTAATCTTATGGGGGTTTCTCCATGCACATTCCAATGTAATTTACAACCTAGGAACACGACTTCCAGAAAGACTCTGCTGCCCTAGTACCCAGATTTGGGAATGGAGAAATGCTGCCTCCTTGAGGCCACTTCCCACAACAGCAGCTTTAAATCCATTGCCAAAGGTCACTAAATAGTCACCAAACTTGCAGTTCGGTAAATGACACCTGCTCTCTAAAAAAATTCTGGGGTGGAAAATCGACCGAAAAATTCAAAAGAGGGCAACCTTCCAAGAAGACAATTTCAAGAGTTATACTGTACTCCCAATTGTTTCCTTTTTTTAACAGAAAAGAGAAAGGCAGAGAAAAATGATGAGTTTTACGAATTTTCAAAGACATGCAAACCCAAATTACAAAAACCTATCAGCTCACAGCAGCCAGAAGGGCCATTAGCATAAATGCTGCAAACAATAAATGCTGAAGCGATTGTGGAGAAATGCGTACCCTCGATTCTAAGGGGGACGTGGTAAGAGCCACTAATGAAAACACAAAGAAGGTGCTTTGAAAAGGGTAACGCGGTGCTACCAGTCAATCAATCCCAACCACTGCTGGGCCTATCACCTGAGAAAATGAGAATCAAAAAGTCACAGGCTGGCAATCCTGCACGCCAACAATATTTACCATAGCCAACACTCGGAAGCAATGAAAATGTCCATCAACCGAGGAATGCACAAAGTAGAAGTGGTCCACGTACACAGTGGAAAACTACTCCAATGAAAAATAAAAAGTAAATTTAAAAAACCAACAAAAGTAAGGAGACATCAGCTTGTGTGGGTTTGTCCGGGCACACTCCACTCTAATTTATAACCGAGAAACACCACAGGCCGCAAGGGCTTTTCCCTAGGTACCAGGGTGGGGGACATAGAAAGGCTGCCACCCTCTGGCAGTTACCTGCAAAAGCAGCTTTAAAGGCTGTGCTAACGGCCATTTCATAGGAACAAGTACTGCAGAACTGTAAATGAAACCTGCCCTCAAAATGTCTTGAGGGGGGTCATGGCCAAAACATTTCAAAATGTGACACATACTTTAAGAGAACACTTTGAAGAACTAAGGGGGTAATCACAGCTAGAAAAATAAAAAGGACATGCCTTAAAGCTCAATTTCAACGGATTATGAGGCACGTGCGAATTCAACCGCAAAAAGGTATCAGCTCACACTTGTCAGAATCACCATCTTTAAGAAAACTACAAACAATAAATGCTGAAGGTGTTGTGGAGAAGTGCATACCCTCAACTTCAAGTGGGACGTAACTTGGAAAGGGCCACGAATGAGAACAGAATGGAGGTGCCTTAAAAAGGTCAACATTGAGCTACCATATGATCCAGCAGGCCCCCTCCTCGACCTAAAATCTAAGAAGAGAGAATTGCAAAGACACAGGCAGGCAAATCTGCACGGCACAGTATTACAATAGCCAAGATATGGAAGTAACCAAAAAGTCCACCAACAGATGGGTGGACAAAGAAGAACTCCTCCATGTACAGATGGAATATTCGCTAGTGAAAAAAGTGAAACAATGCCATTTGCAGCACCATAGATGAGTCTAGACGTAATCACGCCACGTGTAGTAAGTGAGAAAGCAAAAGACACATATCCTATCATATCACTTTTAGGAGTTACTTAAAAATTGATACCAATGAAGATATTTCCACAGAGAAAGGCAACCACAGATTCATTAAAAAACTTATGGTTCACCAAGTAGAAAGGGATGAGGATTGGATACATTACCATATTGGGGTCAACAGAGATATACAAACCATGTGAAATATATACTCACCAAAGACGTACGGAAGACCAGGAGAGAGACTACTCAACATTGTGTCATAACCTACATGGAAAAAGGATGCGAGGAAGAATAGATACACGAATATGTGTGAAAGAACCACATCTTGCACACCTAGAACAAACAAACCATTGTAATCAAATTTGCTGGGATAAAAAATAAAAAGTAAATTACACATATCAACAAGAAGTAATGAGACATAAACTTACAGGGCTTTTTCCTGGCACATTCCATTCTAATTTACAACCTAGAACACCACTTCCATTAAGGCTCTGTTTCCCCAGTAACCAAATTTGGTAAAGGAGAAATGCTGCCACCTTCTGACCTTTCCCTGCAGGAGCAGCTTTAAACTCACAGCTCATGGTCACTTAACATTCCCAAGGACTCAGGGCTGTAAAGGACACCTGCCCTAAAAAATTGTGCTGAAGTAGGGAATGGACAAAAAAATTCAACACAGGCAAATGTTTCAAGAAGAGAGTATGAAGAGTTAAGTTTTACTCACGCTCTTTTAAAAAAAGAAAAGGAAAATGGATAAAAGCTCAACCTCAGGGAGTGTTAGACCCATGCAATCTAATCTACAAAAAGGTTTCAACTCACACCAGTCGACTGACCATCAGCAAAAAGTCTACAAACAATAAATGCTGAAGGGGTTTTAGGGAACTGTGTACCCTCTACCTGCTGGTGAGACGTAAAGGGGTAACAGCCAATAATGAGAACAGAAAGGAGCTGTGTTTAAAAGTAAAAATGGAGGCACCATTCAATCCAGCAGGCGCACCATTGGACCTCTCACCTGAGAAGACAAGAATCGAGAAGACACAGGCCGCAAAAGCTGCAGTGCAGCCTTATTCACAATAGCCAAGACAGTGAAGCAATCAAAATGTCCAACAAGAGGTGAATGGATAAAGAAGAAGTGGTCCATGTCCACAATGGAATATTAGCCATGGAAGACAATGAACCATTGCTCTCTGAGGCACCACAAATGAGTCTGGAGATAATCACGAACCATGAGGTAAGTCGGAAAGCAACAGACCTATATTCTATGATATCACTTACAGGCGTTATCTAATAACTGACACAAATGAACATATTTCCACAGAGAAAGACACTCACAGACTTAGAAAGCAAACTATGCTCATCTGAAAGGAAAGGTGGGGGGAATGGATAAATTAAGATTAGTGTTACTGTATGCATACAAACACATATTATATACATATCTCAAAAAGACCGACCATATAGCAAGGGAGGTCTGCGGAACCCTCAGTAACATTTTACATGGGAAGAGGATCTGTACTTGAATAGACATATATAATGTACAAATGAACCAGATCGTGTACACCTAGGAGAAACAATATTCTAAGCTTTACCCCAATTAAAGCAATTTTTAAAACCAAGAAGAAATAATGAGACCTAATCTTATGGGGGTTTCTCCATGCACATTCCAATGTAATTTACAACCTAGGAACACGACTTCCAGAAAGACTCTGCTGCCCTAGTACCCAGATTTGGGAATGGAGAAATGCTGCCTCCTTGAGGCCACTTCCCACAACAGCAGCTTTAAATCCATTGCCAAAGGTCACTAAATAGTCACCAAACTTGCAGTTCGGTAAATGACACCTGCTCTCTAAAAAAATTCTGGGGTGGAAAATCGACCGAAAAATTCAAAAGAGGGCAACCTTCCAAGAAGACAATTACAAGAGTTATACTGTACTCCCAATTGTTTCCTTTTTTTAACAGAAAAGAAAACGGCAGAGAAAAATGATGAGTTTTACGAATTTTCAAAGACATGCAAACCCAAATTACAAAAACCTATCAGCTCACAGCAGCCAGAAGGGCCATTAGCATAAATGCTGCAAACAATAAATGCTGAAGCGATTGTGGAGAAATGCGTACCCTCGATTCTAAGGGGGACGTGGTAAGAGCCACTAATGAAAACACAAAGAAGGTGCTTTGAAAAGGGTAACGCGGTGCTACCAGTCAATCAATCCCAACCACTGCTGGGCCTATCACCTGAGAAAATGAGAATCAAAAAGTCACAGGCTGGCAATCCTGCACGCCAACAATATTTACCATAGCCAACACTCGGAAGCAATGAAAATGTCCATCAACCGAGGAATGCACAAAGTAGAAGTGGTCCACGTACACAGTGGAAAACTACTCCAATGAAAAATAAAAAGTAAATTTAAAACACCAACAAAAGTAAGGAGACATCAGCTTGTGTGGGTTTGTCCGGGCACACTCCACTCTAATTTATAACCGAGAAACACCACAGGCCGCAAGGGCTTTTCCCTAGGTACCAGGGTGGGGGACATAGAAAGGCTGCCACCCTCTGGCAGTTACCTGCAAAAGCAGCTTTAAAGGCTGTGCTAACGGTCATTTCATAGGAACAAGTACTGCAGAACTGTAAATGAAACCTGCCCTCAAAATGTCTTGAGGGGGGTCATGGCCAAAACATTTCAAAATGTGACACATACTTTAAGAGAACACTTTGAAGAACTAAGGGGGTAATCACAGCTAGAAAAATAAAAAGGACATGCCTTAAAGCTCAATTTCAACGGATTATGAGGCACGTGCGAATTCAACCGCAAAAAGGTATCAGCTCACACTTGTCCGAATCACCATCTTTAAGAAAACTACAAACAATAAATGCTGAAGGTGTTGTGGAGAAGTGCATACCCTCAACTTCAAGTGGGACGTAACTTGGAAAGGGCCACGAATGAGAACAGAATGGAGGTGCCTTAAAAAGGTCAACATTGAGCTACCATATGATCCAGCAGGCCCACTCCTCGACCTAAAATCTAAGAAGAGAGAATTGCAAAGACACAGGCAGGCAAATCTGCACGGCACAGTATTACAATAGCCAAGATATGGAAGTAACCAAAAAGTCCACCAACAGATGGGTGGACAAAGAAGAACTCCTCCATGTACAGATGGAATATTCGCTAGTGAAAAAAGTGAAACAATGCCATTTGCAGCACCATAGATGAGTCTAGACGTAATCACGCCACGTGTAGTAAGTGAGAAAGCAAAAGACACATATCCTATCATATCACTTTTAGGAGTTACTTAAAAATTGATACCAATGAAGATATTTCCACAGAGAAAGGCAACCACAGATTCATTAAAAAACTTATGGTTCACCAAGTAGAAAGGGATGAGGATTGGATACATTACCATATTGGGGTCAACAGAGATATACAAACCATGTGAAATATATACTCACCAAAGACGTACGGAAGACCAGGAGAGAGACTACTCAACACTGTGTCATAACCTACATGGAAAAAGGATGCGAGGAAGAATAGATACACGAATATGTGTGAAAGAACCACATCTTGCACACCTAGAACAAACAAACCATTGTAATCAAATTTGCTGGGATAAAAAATAAAAAGTAAATTGCACATATCAACAAGAAGTAATGAGACATAAACTTACAGGGCTTTTTCCTGGCACATTCCATTCTAATTTACAACCTAGAACACCACTTCCATTAAGGCTCTGTTTCCCCAGTAACCAAATTTGGTAAAGGAGAAATGCTGCCACCTTCTGACCTTTCCCTGCAGGAGCAGCTTTAAACTCACAGCTCATGGTCACTTAACATTCCCAAGGACTCAGGGCTGTAAAGGACACCTGCCCTAAAAAATTGCGCTGAAGTAGGGAATGGACAAAAAAATTCAACACAGGCAAATGTTTCAAGAAGAGAGTATGAAGAGTTAAGTTTTACTCACGCTCTTTTAAAAAAAGAAAAGGAAAATGGATAAAAGCTCAACCTCAGGGAGTGTTAGACCCATGCAATCTAATCTACAAAAAGGTTTCAACTCACACCAGTCGACTGACCATCAGCAAAAAGTCTACAAACAATAAATGCTGAAGGGGTTTTAGGGAACTGTGTACCCTCTACCTGCTGGTGAGACGTAAAGGGGTAACAGCCAATAATGAGAACAGAAAGGAGCTGTGTTTAAAAGTAAAAATGGAGGCACCATTCAATCCAGCAGGCGCACCATTGGACCTCTCACCTGAGAAGACAAGAATCGAGAAGACACAGGCCGCAAAAGCTGCAGTGCAGCCTTATTCACAATAGCCAAGACAGTGAAGCAATCAAAATGTCCAACAAGAGGTGAATGGATAAAGAAGAAGTGGTCCATGTCCACAATGGAATATTAGCCATGGAAGACAATGAACCATTGCTCTCTGAGGCACCACAAATGAGTCTGGAGATAATCACGAACCATGAGGTAAGTCGGAAAGCAACAGACCTATATTCTATGATATCACTTACAGGCGTTATCTAATAACTGACACAAATGAACATATTTCCACAGAGAAAGACACTCACAGACTTAGAAAGCAAACTATGCTCATCTGAAAGGAAAGGTGGGGGGAATGGATAAATTAAGATTAGTGTTACTGTATGCATACAAACACATATTATATACATATATCAAAAAGACCGACCATATAGCAAGGGAGGTCTGCGGAACCCTCAGTAACATTTTACATGGGAAGAGGATCTGTACTTGAATAGACATATATAATGTACAAATGAACCAGATCGTGTACACCTAGGAGAAACAATATTCTAAGCTTTACCCCAATTAAAGCAATTTTTAAAACCAAGAAGAAATAATGAGACCTAATCTTATGGGGGTTTCTCCATGCACATTCCAATGCAATTTACAACCTAGGAACACGACTTCCAGAAAGACTCTGCTGCCCTAGTACCCAGATTTGGGAATGGAGAAATGCTGCCTCCTTGAGGCCACTTCCCACAACAGCAGCTTTAAATCCATTGCCAAAGGTCACTAAATAGTCACCAAACTTGCAGTTCGGTAAATGACACCTGCTCTCTAAAAAAATTCTGGGGTGGAAAATCGACCGAAAAATTCAAAAGAGGGCAACCTTCCAAGAAGACAATTTCAAGAGTTATACTGTACTCCCAATTGTTTCCTTTTTTTAACAGAAAAGAAAACGGCAGAGAAAAATGATGAGTTTTACGAATTTTCAAAGACATGCAAACCCAAATTACAAAAACCTATCAGCTCACAGCAGCCAGAAGGGCCATTAGCATAAATGCTGCAAACAATAAATGCTGAAGCGATTGTGGAGAAATGCGTACCCTCGATTCTAAGGGGGACGTGGTAAGAGCCACTAATGAAAACACAAAGAAGGTGCTTTGAAAAGGGTAACGCGGTGCTACCAGTCAATCAATCCCAACCACTGCTGGGCCTATCACCTGAGAAAATGAGAATCAAAAAGTCACAGGCTGGCAATCCTGCACGCCAACAATATTTACCATAGCCAACACTCGGAAGCAATGAAAATGTCCATCAACCGAGGAATGCACAAAGTAGAAGTGGTCCACGTACACAGTGGAAAACTACTCCAATGAAAAATAAAAAGTAAATTTAAAACACCAACAAAAGTAAGGAGACATCAGCTTGTGTGGGTTTGTCCGGGCACACTCCACTCTAATTTATAACCGAGAAACACCACAGGCCGCAAGGGCTTTTCCCTAGGTACCAGGGTGGGGGACATAGAAAGGCTGCCACCCTCTGGCAGTTACCTGCAAAAGCAGCTTTAAAGGCTGTGCTAACGGTCATTTCATAGGAACAAGTACTGCAGAACTGTAAATGAAACCTGCCCTCAAAATGTCTTGAGGGGGGTCATGGCCAAAACATTTCAAAATGTGACACATACTTTAAGAGAACACTTTGAAGAACTAAGGGGGTAATCACAGCTAGAAAAATAAAAAGGACATGCCTTAAAGCTCAATTTCAACGGATTATGAGGCACGTGCGAATTCAACCGCAAAAAGGTATCAGCTCACACTTGTCCGAATCACCATCTTTAAGAAAACTACAAACAATAAATGCTGAAGGTGTTGTGGAGAAGTGCATACCCTCAACTTCAAGTGGGACGTAACTTGGAAAGGGCCACGAATGAGAACAGAATGGAGGTGCCTTAAAAAGGTCAACATTGAGCTACCATATGATCCAGCAGGCCCACTCCTCGACCTAAAATCTAAGAAGAGAGAATTGCAAAGACACAGGCAGGCAAATCTGCACGGCACAGTATTACAATAGCCAAGATATGGAAGTAACCAAAAAGTCCACCAACAGATGGGTGGACAAAGAAGAACTCCTCCATGTACAGATGGAATATTCGCTAGTGAAAAAAGTGAAACAATGCCATTTGCAGCACCATAGATGAGTCTAGACGTAATCACGCCACGTGTAGTAAGTGAGAAAGCAAAAGACACATATCCTATCATATCACTTTTAGGAGTTACTTAAAAATTGATACCAATGAAGATATTTCCACAGAGAAAGGCAACCACAGATTCATTAAAAAACTTATGGTTCACCAAGTAGAAAGGGATGAGGATTGGATACATTACCATATTGGGGTCAACAGAGATATACAAACCATGTGAAATATATACTCACCAAAGACGTACGGAAGACCAGGAGAGAGACTACTCAACATTGTGTCATAACCTACATGGAAAAAGGATGCGAGGAAGAATAGATACACGAATATGTGTGAAAGAACCACATCTTGCACACCTAGAACAAACAAACCATTGTAATCAAATTTGCTGGGATAAAAAATAAAAAGTAAATTGCACATATCAACAAGAAGTAATGAGACATAAACTTACAGGGCTTTTTCCTGGCACATTCCATTCTAATTTACAACCTAGAACACCACTTCCATTAAGGCTCTGTTTCCCCAGTAACCAAATTTGGTAAAGGAGAAATGCTGCCACCTTCTGACCTTTCCCTGCAGGAGCAGCTTTAAACTCACAGCTCATGGTCACTTAACATTCCCAAGGACTCAGGGCTGTAAAGGACACCTGCCCTAAAAAATTGCGCTGAAGTAGGGAATGGACAAAAAAATTCAACACAGGCAAATGTTTCAAGAAGAGAGTATGAAGAGTTAAGTTTTACTCACGCTCTTTTAAAAAAAGAAAAGGAAAATGGATAAAAGCTCAACCTCAGGGAGTGTTAGACCCATGCAATCTAATCTACAAAAAGGTTTCAACTCACACCAGTCGACTGACCATCAGCAAAAAGTCTACAAACAATAAATGCTGAAGGGGTTTTAGGGAACTGTGTACCCTCTACCTGCTGGTGAGACGTAAAGGGGTAACAGCCAATA
Source organism: Balaenoptera borealis (assembly GCF_965194805.1). NCBI lineage: Eukaryota > Metazoa > Chordata > Mammalia > Artiodactyla > Balaenopteridae > Balaenoptera > Balaenoptera borealis. The sequence goes on along the minus strand of NC_138874.1, from coordinate 12,630 downwards.
ATGAGAACAGAAAGGAGCTGTGTTTAAAAGTAAAAATGGAGGCACCATTCAATCCAGCAGGCGCACCATTGGACCTGTCACCTGAGAAGACAAGAATCGAGAAGACACAGGCCGCAAAAGCTGCAGTGCAGCCTTATTCACAATAGCCAAGACAGTGAAGCAATCAAAATGTCCAACAAGAGGTGAATGGATAAAGAAGAAGTGGTCCATGTCCACAATGGAATATTAGCCATGGAAGACAATGAACCATTGCTCTCTGAGGCACCACAAATGAGTCTGGAGATAATCACGAACCATGAGGTAAGTCGGAAAGCAAAAGACCTATATTCTATGATATCACTTACAGGCGTTATCTAATAACTGACACAAATGAACATATTTCCACAGAGAAAGACACTCACAGACTTAGAAAGCAAACTATGCTCATCTGAAAGGAAAGGTGGGGGGAATGGATAAATTAAGATTAGTGTTACTGTATGCATACAAACACATATTATATACATATATCAAAAAGACCGACCATATAGCAAGGGAGGTCTGCGGAACCCTCAGTAACATTTTACATGGGAAGAGGATCTGTACTTGAATAGACATATATAATGTACAAATGAACCAGATCGTGTACACCTAGGAGAAACAATATTCTAAGCTTTACCCCAATTAAAGCAATTTTTAAAACCAAGAAGAAATAATGAGACATAATCTTATGGGGGTTTCTCCATGCACATTCCAATGTAATTTACAACCTAGGAACACGACTTCCAGAAAGACTCTGCTGCCCTAGTACCCAGATTTGGGAATGGAGAAATGCTGCCTCCTTGAGGCCACTTCCCACAACAGCAGCTTTAAATCCATTGCCAAAGGTCACTAAATAGTCACCAAACTTGCAGTTCGGTAAATGACACCTGCTCTCTAAAAAAATTCTGGGGTGGAAAATCGACCGAAAAATTCAAAAGAGGGCAACCTTCCAAGAAGACAATTACAAGAGTTATACTGTACTCCCAATTGTTTCCTTTTTTTAACAGAAAAGAGAAAGGCAGAGAAAAATGATGAGTTTTACGAATTTTCAAAGACATGCAAACCCAAATTACAAAAACCTATCAGCTCACAGCAGCCAGAAGGGCCATTAGCATAAATGCTGCAAACAATAAATGCTGAAGCGATTGTGGAGAAATGCGTACCCTCGATTCTAAGGGGGACGTGGTAAGAGCCACTAATGAAAACACAAAGAAGGTGCTTTGAAAAGGGTAACGCGGTGCTACCAGTCAATCAATCCCAACCACTGCTGGGCCTATCACCTGAGAAAATGAGAATCAAAAAGTCACAGGCTGGCAATCCTGCACGCCAACAATATTTACCATAGCCAACACTCGGAAGCAATGAAAATGTCCATCAACCGAGGAATGCACAAAGTAGAAGTGGTCCACGTACACAGTGGAAAACTACTCCAATGAAAAATAAAAAGTAAATTTAAAAAACCAACAAAAGTAAGGAGACATCAGCTTGTGTGGGTTTGTCCGGGCACACTCCACTCTAATTTATAACCGAGAAACACCACAGGCCGCAAGGGCTTTTCCCTAGGTACCAGGGTGGGGGACATAGAAAGGCTACCACCCTCTGGCAGTTACCTGCAAAAGCAGCTTTAAAGGCTGTGCTAACGGCCATTTCATAGGAACAAGTACTGCAGAACTGTAAATGAAACCTGCCCTCAAAATGTCTTGAGGGGGGTCATGGCCAAAACATTTCAAAATGTGACACATACTTTAAGAGAACACTTTGAAGAACTAAGGGGTAATCACAGCTAGAAAAATAAAAAGGACATGCCTTAAAGCTCAATTTCAACGGATTATGAGGCACGTGCGAATTCAACCGCAAAAAGGTATCAGCTCACACTTGTCCGAATCACCATCTTTAAGAAAACTACAAACAATAAATGCTGAAGGTGTTGTGGAGAAGTGCATACCCTCAACTTCAAGTGGGACGTAACTTGGAAAGGGCCACGAATGAGAACAGAATGGAGGTGCCTTAAAAAGGTCAACATTGAGCTACCATATGATCCAGCAGGCCCACTCCTCGACCTAAAATCTAAGAAGAGAGAATTGCAAAGACACAGGCAGGCAAATCTGCACGGCACAGTATTACAATAGCCAAGATATGGAAGTAACCAAAAAGTCCACCAACAGATGGGTGGACAAAGAAGAACTCCTCCATGTACAGATGGAATATTCGCTAGTGAAAAAAGTGAAACAATGCCATTTGCAGCACCATAGATGAGTCTAGACGTAATCACGCCACGTGTAGTAAGTGAGAAAGCAAAAGACACATATCCTATCATATCACTTTTAGGAGTTACTTAAAAATTGATACCAATGAAGATATTTCCACAGAGAAAGGCAACCACAGATTCATTAAAAAACTTATGGTTCACCAAGTAGAAAGGGATGAGGATTGGATACATTACCATATTGGGGTCAACAGAGATATACAAACCATGTGAAATATATACTCACCAAAGACGTACGGAAGACCAGGAGAGAGACTACTCAACATTGTGTCATAACCTACATGGAAAAAGGATGCGAGGAAGAATAGATACACGAATATGTGTGAAAGAACCACATCTTGCACACCTAGAACAAACAAACCATTGTAATCAAATTTGCTGGGATAAAAAATAAAAAGTAAATTACACATATCAACAAGAAGTAATGAGACATAAACTTACAGGGCTTTTTCCTGGCACATTCCATTCTAATTTACAACCTAGAACACCACTTCCATTAAGGCTCTGTTTCCCCAGTAACCAAATTTGGTAAAGGAGAAATGCTGCCACCTTCTGACCTTTCCCTGCAGGAGCAGCTTTAAACTCACAGCTCATGGTCACTTAACATTCCCAAGGACTCAGGGCTGTAAAGGACACCTGCCCTAAAAAATTGTGCTGAAGTAGGGAATGGACAAAAAAATTCAACACAGGCAAATGTTTCAAGAAGAGAGTATGAAGAGTTAAGTTTTACTCACGCTCTTTTAAAAAAAGAAAAGGAAAATGGATAAAAGCTCAACCTCAGGGAGTGTTAGACCCATGCAATCTAATCTACAAAAAGGTTTCAACTCACACCAGTCGACTGACCATCAGCAAAAAGTCTACAAACAATAAATGCTGAAGGGGTTTTAGGGAACTGTGTACCCTCTACCTGCTGGTGAGACGTAAAGGGGTAACAGCCAATAATGAGAACAGAAAGGAGCTGTGTTTAAAAGTAAAAATGGAGGCACCATTCAATCCAGCAGGCGCACCATTGGACCTCTCACCTGAGAAGACAAGAATCGAGAAGACACAGGCCGCAAAAGCTGCAGTGCAGCCTTATTCACAATAGCCAAGACAGTGAAGCAATCAAAATGTCCAACAAGAGGTGAATGGATAAAGAAGAAGTGGTCCATGTCCACAATGGAATATTAGCCATGGAAGACAATGAACCATTGCTCTCTGAGGCACCACAAATGAGTCTGGAGATAATCACGAACCATGAGGTAAGTCGGAAAGCAACAGACCTATATTCTATGATATCACTTACAGGCGTTATCTAATAACTGACACAAATGAACATATTTCCACAGAGAAAGACACTCACAGACTTAGAAAGCAAACTATGCTCATCTGAAAGGAAAGGTGGGGGGAATGGATAAATTAAGATTAGTGTTACTGTATGCATACAAACACATATTATATACATATCTCAAAAAGACCGACCATATAGCAAGGGAGGTCTGCGGAACCCTCAGTAACATTTTACATGGGAAGAGGATCTGTACTTGAATAGACATATATAATGTACAAATGAACCAGATCGTGTACACCTAGGAGAAACAATATTCTAAGCTTTACCCCAATTAAAGCAATTTTTAAAACCAAGAAGAAATAATGAGACCTAATCTTATGGGGGTTTCTCCATGCACATTCCAATGTAATTTACAACCTAGGAACACGACTTCCAGAAAGACTCTGCTGCCCTAGTACCCAGATTTGGGAATGGAGAAATGCTGCCTCCTTGAGGCCACTTCCCACAACAGCAGCTTTAAATCCATTGCCAAAGGTCACTAAATAGTCACCAAACTTGCAGTTCGGTAAATGACACCTGCTCTCTAAAAAAATTCTGGGGTGGAAAATCGACCGAAAAATTCAAAAGAGGGCAACCTTCCAAGAAGACAATTACAAGAGTTATACTGTACTCCCAATTGTTTCCTTTTTTTAACAGAAAAGAAAACGGCAGAGAAAAATGATGAGTTTTACGAATTTTCAAAGACATGCAAACCCAAATTACAAAAACCTATCAGCTCACAGCAGCCAGAAGGGCCATTAGCATAAATGCTGCAAACAATAAATGCTGAAGCGATTGTGGAGAAATGCGTACCCTCGATTCTAAGGGGGACGTGGTAAGAGCCACTAATGAAAACACAAAGAAGGTGCTTTGAAAAGGGTAACGCGGTGCTACCAGTCAATCAATCCCAACCACTGCTGGGCCTATCACCTGAGAAAATGAGAATCAAAAAGTCACAGGCTGGCAATCCTGCACGCCAACAATATTTACCATAGCCAACACTCGGAAGCAATGAAAATGTCCATCAACCGAGGAATGCACAAAGTAGAAGTGGTCCACGTACACAGTGGAAAACTACTCCAATGAAAAATAAAAAGTAAATTTAAAACACCAACAAAAGTAAGGAGACATCAGCTTGTGTGGGTTTGTCCGGGCACACTCCACTCTAATTTATAACCGAGAAACACCACAGGCCGCAAGGGCTTTTCCCTAGGTACCAGGGTGGGGGACATAGAAAGGCTGCCACCCTCTGGCAGTTACCTGCAAAAGCAGCTTTAAAGGCTGTGCTAACGGTCATTTCATAGGAACAAGTACTGCAGAACTGTAAATGAAACCTGCCCTCAAAATGTCTTGAGGGGGGTCATGGCCAAAACATTTCAAAATGTGACACATACTTTAAGAGAACACTTTGAAGAACTAAGGGGGTAATCACAGCTAGAAAAATAAAAAGGACATGCCTTAAAGCTCAATTTCAACGGATTATGAGGCACGTGCGAATTCAACCGCAAAAAGGTATCAGCTCACACTTGTCCGAATCACCATCTTTAAGAAAACTACAAACAATAAATGCTGAAGGTGTTGTGGAGAAGTGCATACCCTCAACTTCAAGTGGGACGTAACTTGGAAAGGGCCACGAATGAGAACAGAATGGAGGTGCCTTAAAAAGGTCAACATTGAGCTACCATATGATCCAGCAGGCCCACTCCTCGACCTAAAATCTAAGAAGAGAGAATTGCAAAGACACAGGCAGGCAAATCTGCACGGCACAGTATTACAATAGCCAAGATATGGAAGTAACCAAAAAGTCCACCAACAGATGGGTGGACAAAGAAGAACTCCTCCATGTACAGATGGAATATTCGCTAGTGAAAAAAGTGAAACAATGCCATTTGCAGCACCATAGATGAGTCTAGACGTAATCACGCCACGTGTAGTAAGTGAGAAAGCAAAAGACACATATCCTATCATATCACTTTTAGGAGTTACTTAAAAATTGATACCAATGAAGATATTTCCACAGAGAAAGGCAACCACAGATTCATTAAAAAACTTATGGTTCACCAAGTAGAAAGGGATGAGGATTGGATACATTACCATATTGGGGTCAACAGAGATATACAAACCATGTGAAATATATACTCACCAAAGACGTACGGAAGACCAGGAGAGAGACTACTCAACATTGTGTCATAACCTACATGGAAAAAGGATGCGAGGAAGAATAGATACACGAATATGTGTGAAAGAACCACATCTTGCACACCTAGAACAAACAAACCATTGTAATCAAATTTGCTGGGATAAAAAATAAAAAGTAAATTGCACATATCAACAAGAAGTAATGAGACATAAACTTACAGGGCTTTTTCCTGGCACATTCCATTCTAATTTACAACCTAGAACACCACTTCCATTAAGGCTCTGTTTCCCCAGTAACCAAATTTGGTAAAGGAGAAATGCTGCCACCTTCTGACCTTTCCCTGCAGGAGCAGCTTTAAACTCACAGCTCATGGTCACTTAACATTCCCAAGGACTCAGGGCTGTAAAGGACACCTGCCCTAAAAAATTGCGCTGAAGTAGGGAATGGACAAAAAAATTCAACACAGGCAAATGTTTCAAGAAGAGAGTATGAAGAGTTAAGTTTTACTCACGCTCTTTTAAAAAAAGAAAAGGAAAATGGATAAAAGCTCAACCTCAGGGAGTGTTAGACCCATGCAATCTAATCTACAAAAAGGTTTCAACTCACACCAGTCGACTGACCATCAGCAAAAAGTCTACAAACAATAAATGCTGAAGGGGTTTTAGGGAACTGTGTACCCTCTACCTGCTGGTGAGACGTAAAGGGGTAACAGCCAATAATGAGAACAGAAAGGAGCTGTGTTTAAAAGTAAAAATGGAGGCACCATTCAATCCAGCAGGCGCACCATTGGACCTCTCACCTGAGAAGACAAGAATCGAGAAGACACAGGCCGCAAAAGCTGCAGTGCAGCCTTATTCACAATAGCCAAGACAGTGAAGCAATCAAAATGTCCAACAAGAGGTGAATGGATAAAGAAGAAGTGGTCCATGTCCACAATGGAATATTAGCCATGGAAGACAATGAACCATTGCTCTCTGAGGCACCACAAATGAGTCTGGAGATAATCACGAACCATGAGGTAAGTCGGAAAGCAACAGACCTATATTCTATGATATCACTTACAGGCGTTATCTAATAACTGACACAAATGAACATATTTCCACAGAGAAAGACACTCACAGACTTAGAAAGCAAACTATGCTCATCTGAAAGGAAAGGTGGGGGGAATGGATAAATTAAGATTAGTGTTACTGTATGCATACAAACACATATTATATACATATATCAAAAAGACCGACCATATAGCAAGGGAGGTCTGCGGAACCCTCAGTAACATTTTACATGGGAAGAGGATCTGTACTTGAATAGACATATATAATGTACAAATGAACCAGATCGTGTACACCTAGGAGAAACAATATTCTAAGCTTTACCCCAATTAAAGCAATTTTTAAAACCAAGAAGAAATAATGAGACCTAATCTTATGGGGGTTTCTCCATGCACATTCCAATGCAATTTACAACCTAGGAACACGACTTCCAGAAAGACTCTGCTGCCCTAGTACCCAGATTTGGGAATGGAGAAATGCTGCCTCCTTGAGGCCACTTCCCACAACAGCAGCTTTAAATCCATTGCCAAAGGTCACTAAATAGTCACCAAACTTGCAGTTCGGTAAATGACACCTGCTCTCTAAAAAAATTCTGGGGTGGAAAATCGACCGAAAAATTCAAAAGAGGGCAACCTTCCAAGAAGACAATTTCAAGAGTTATACTGTACTCCCAATTGTTTCCTTTTTTTAACAGAAAAGAAAACGGCAGAGAAAAATGATGAGTTTTACGAATTTTCAAAGACATGCAAACCCAAATTACAAAAACCTATCAGCTCACAGCAGCCAGAAGGGCCATTAGCATAAATGCTGCAAACAATAAATGCTGAAGCGATTGTGGAGAAATGCGTACCCTCGATTCTAAGGGGGACGTGGTAAGAGCCACTAATGAAAACACAAAGAAGGTGCTTTGAAAAGGGTAACGCGGTGCTACCAGTCAATCAATCCCAACCACTGCTGGGCCTATCACCTGAGAAAATGAGAATCAAAAAGTCACAGGCTGGCAATCCTGCACGCCAACAATATTTACCATAGCCAACACTCGGAAGCAATGAAAATGTCCATCAACCGAGGAATGCACAAAGTAGAAGTGGTCCACGTACACAGTGGAAAACTACTCCAATGAAAAATAAAAAGTAAATTTAAAACACCAACAAAAGTAAGGAGACATCAGCTTGTGTGGGTTTGTCCGGGCACACTCCACTCTAATTTATAACCGAGAAACACCACAGGCCGCAAGGGCTTTTCCCTAGGTACCAGGGTGGGGGACATAGAAAGGCTGCCACCCTCTGGCAGTTACCTGCAAAAGCAGCTTTAAAGGCTGTGCTAACGGTCATTTCATAGGAACAAGTACTGCAGAACTGTAAATGAAACCTGCCCTCAAAATGTCTTGAGGGGGGTCATGGCCAAAACATTTCAAAATGTGACACATACTTTAAGAGAACACTTTGAAGAACTAAGGGGGTAATCACAGCTAGAAAAATAAAAAGGACATGCCTTAAAGCTCAATTTCAACGGATTATGAGGCACGTGCGAATTCAACCGCAAAAAGGTATCAGCTCACACTTGTCCGAATCACCATCTTTAAGAAAACTACAAACAATAAATGCTGAAGGTGTTGTGGAGAAGTGCATACCCTCAACTTCAAGTGGGACGTAACTTGGAAAGGGCCACGAATGAGAACAGAATGGAGGTGCCTTAAAAAGGTCAACATTGAGCTACCATATGATCCAGCAGGCCCACTCCTCGACCTAAAATCTAAGAAGAGAGAATTGCAAAGACACAGGCAGGCAAATCTGCACGGCACAGTATTACAATAGCCAAGATATGGAAGTAACCAAAAAGTCCACCAACAGATGGGTGGACAAAGAAGAACTCCTCCATGTACAGATGGAATATTCGCTAGTGAAAAAAGTGAAACAATGCCATTTGCAGCACCATAGATGAGTCTAGACGTAATCACGCCACGTGTAGTAAGTGAGAAAGCAAAAGACACATATCCTATCATATCACTTTTAGGAGTTACTTAAAAATTGATACCAATGAAGATATTTCCACAGAGAAAGGCAACCACAGATTCATTAAAAAACTTATGGTTCACCAAGTAGAAAGGGATGAGGATTGGATACATTACCATATTGGGGTCAACAGAGATATACAAACCATGTGAAATATATACTCACCAAAGACGTACGGAAGACCAGGAGAGAGACTACTCAACATTGTGTCATAACCTACATGGAAAAAGGATGCGAGGAAGAATAGATACACGAATATGTGTGAAAGAACCACATCTTGCACACCTAGAACAAACAAACCATTGTAATCAAATTTGCTGGGATAAAAAATAAAAAGTAAATTGCACATATCAACAAGAAGTAATGAGACATAAACTTACAGGGCTTTTTCCTGGCACATTCCATTCTAATTTACAACCTAGAACACCACTTCCATTAAGGCTCTGTTTCCCCAGTAACCAAATTTGGTAAAGGAGAAATGCTGCCACCTTCTGACCTTTCCCTGCAGGAGCAGCTTTAAACTCACAGCTCATGGTCACTTAACATTCCCAAGGACTCAGGGCTGTAAAGGACACCTGCCCTAAAAAATTGCGCTGAAGTAGGGAATGGACAAAAAAATTCAACACAGGCAAATGTTTCAAGAAGAGAGTATGAAGAGTTAAGTTTTACTCACGCTCTTTTAAAAAAAGAAAAGGAAAATGGATAAAAGCTCAACCTCAGGGAGTGTTAGACCCATGCAATCTAATCTACAAAAAGGTTTCAACTCACACCAGTCGACTGACCATCAGCAAAAAGTCTACAAACAATAAATGCTGAAGGGGTTTTAGGGAACTGTGTACCCTCTACCAGCTGGTGAGACGTAAAGGGGTAACAGCCAATAATGAGAACAGAAAGGAGCTGTGTTTAAAAGTAAAAATGGAGGCACCATTCAATCCAGCAGGCGCACCATTGGACCTCTCACCTGAGAAGACAAGAATCGAGAAGACACAGGCCGCAAAAGCTGCAGTGCAGCCTTATTCACAATAGCCAAGACAGTGAAGCAATCAAAATGTCCAACAAGAGGTGAATGGATAAAGAAGAAGTGGTCCATGTCCACAATGGAATATTAGCCATGGAAGACAATGAACCATTGCTCTCTGAGGCACCACAAATGAGTCTGGAGATAATCACGAACCATGAGGTAAGTCGGAAAGCAAAAGACCTATATTCTATGATATCACTTACAGGCGTTATCTAATAACTGACACAAATGAACATATTTCCACAGAGAAAGACACTCACAGACTTAGAAAGCAAACTATGCTCATCTGAAAGGAAAGGTGGGGGGAATGGATAAATTAAGATTAGTGTTACTGTATGCATACAAACACATATTATATACATATATCAAAAAGACCGACCATATAGCAAGGGAGGTCTGCGGAACCCTCAGTAACATTTTACATGGGAAGAGGATCTGTACTTGAATAGACATATATAATGTACAAATGAACCAGATCGTGTACACCTAGGAGAAACAATATTCTAAGCTTTACCCCAATTAAAGCAATTTTTAAAACCAAGAAGAAATAATGAGACCTAATCTTATGGGGGTTTCTCCATGCACATTCCAATGCAATTTACAACCTAGGAACACGACTTCCAGAAAGACTCTGCTGCCCTAGTACCCAGATTTGGGAATGGAGAAATGCTGCCTCCTTGAGGCCACTTCCCACAACAGCAGCTTTAAATCCATTGCCAAAGGTCACTAAATAGTCACCAAACTTGCAGTTCGGTAAATGACACCTGCTCTCTAAAAAAATTCTGGGGTGGAAAATCGACCGAAAAATTCAAAAGAGGGCAACCTTCCAAGAAGACAATTTCAAGAGTTATACTGTACTCCCAATTGTTTCCTTTTTTTAACAGAAAAGAAAACGGCAGAGAAAAATGATGAGTTTTACGAATTTTCAAAGACATGCAAACCCAAATTACAAAAACCTATCAGCTCACAGCAGCCAGAAGGGCCATTAGCATAAATGCTGCAAACAATAAATGCTGAAGCGATTGTGGAGAAATGCGTACCCTCGATTCTAAGGGGGACGTGGTAAGAGCCACTAATGAAAACACAAAGAAGGTGCTTTGAAAAGGGTAACGCGGTGCTACCAGTCAATCAATCCCAACCACTGCTGGGCCTATCACCTGAGAAAATGAGAATCAAAAAGTCACAGGCTGGCAATCCTGCACGCCAACAATATTTACCATAGCCAACACTCGGAAGCAATGAAAATGTCCATCAACCGAGGAATGCACAAAGTAGAAGTGGTCCACGTACACAGTGGAAAACTACTCCAATGAAAAATAAAAAGTAAATTTAAAACACCAACAAAAGTAAGGAGACATCAGCTTGTGTGGGTTTGTCCGGGCACACTCCCCTCTAATTTATAACCGAGAAACACCACAGGCCGCAAGGGCTTTTCCCTAGGTACCAGGGTGGGGGACATAGAAAGGCTGCCACCCTCTGGCAGTTACCTGCAAAAGCAGCTTTAAAGGCTGTGCTAACGGTCATTTCATAGGAACAAGTACTGCAGAACTGTAAATGAAACCTGCCCTCAAAATGTCTTGAGGGGGGTCATGGCCAAAACATTTCAAAATGTGACACATACTTTAAGAGAACACTTTGAAGAACTAAGGGGGTAATCACAGCTTGAAAAATAAAAAGGACATGCCTTAAAGCTCAATTTCAACGGATTATGAGGCACGTGCGAATTCAACCGCAAAAAGGTATCAGCTCACACTTGTCAGAATCACCATCTTTAAGAAAACTACAAACAATAAATGCTGAAGGTGTTGTGGAGAAGTGCATACCCTCAACTTCAAGTGGGACGTAACTTGGAAAGGGCCACGAATGAGAACAGAATGGAGGTGCCTTAAAAAGGTCAACATTGAGCTACCATATGATCCAGCAGGCCCACTCCTCGACCTAAAATCTAAGAAGAGAGAATTGCAAAGACACAGGCAGGCAAATCTGCACGGCACAGTATTACAATAGCCAAGATATGGAAGTAACCAAAAAGTCCACCAACAGATGGGTGGACAAAGAAGAACTCCTCCATGTACAGATGGAATATTCGCTAGTGAAAAAAGTGAAACAATGCCATTTGCAGCACCATAGATGAGTCTAGACGTAATCACGCCACGTGTAGTAAGTGAGAAAGCAAAAGACACATATCCTATCATATCACTTTTAGGAGTTACTTAAAAATTGATACCAATGAAGATATTTCCACAGAGAAAGGCAACCACAGATTCATTAAAAAACTTATGGTTCACCAAGTAGAAAGGGATGAGGATTGGATACATTACCATATTGGGGTCAACAGAGATATACAAACCATGTGAGCAGCTTTAAACTCACAGCTCATGGTCACTTAACATTCCCAAGGACTCAGGGCTGTAAAGGACACCTGCCCTAAAAAACTGTGCTGAAGTAGGGAATGGACAAAAAAATTCAACACAGGCAAATGTTTCAAGAAGAGAGTATGAAGAGTTAAGTTTTACTCACGCTCTTTTAAAAAAAGAAAAGGAAAATGGATAAAAGCTCAACCTCAGGGAGTGTTAGACCCATGCAATCTAATCTACAAAAAGGTTTCAACTCACACCAGTCGACTGACCATCAGCAAAAAGTCTACAAACAATAAATGCTGAAGGGGTTTTAGGGAACTGTGTACCCTCTACCTGCTGGTGAGACGTAAAGGGGTAACAGCCAATAATGAGAACAGAAAGGAGCTGTGTTTAAAAGTAAAAATGGAGGCACCATTCAATCCAGCAGGCGCACCATTGGACCTCTCACCTGA